>NC_086451.1:142619334-143219334 GCF_028390025.1 Pseudophryne corroboree | reverse complement strand
AACTTTTAAATACTTACGTTTATCGGTTTGACACTTAAATGGGTATGTGTGCTGCAGGAAAGGGAAGTCTGAGCAGAGCCGGCCCTAACCAATATGATGCCCTAGGCAAGATTTTGGCTGGTGCCCCCTAGCACCACCGCTGGTTCTGCCTCTGACCTTGCACCTCTTTCCCAGCACCATCACCACTCACCCATAGCAGTCCTTGTACCCCCTATATTTTAAATAGGAACAGTTCGCACATTTGACACACAGCCGAAAAAGGGGTATCTTCTTGCTGGCAAGGGGCATGGCCACACAATAGTAACCCCAATTCCAATTACGCCACACAGTACTGCAACTTTAATCACATTTTATCTTGCGATAGTGTCCATAATTCATATTACATTCCACAGTAGTATCACTTTACCTTATAAACGTTATTCCTCACAGTAAAGCCCCTTAATTACATTACATCACACTGAATTGCTCCTTATTCACATTACACCACACCATATTGCTCTTTATTCACATTACACCACACCCTATTACTCCTTATTCACATTACACCACACCCTATTGCTCTTTATTCACATTAGACGACACAGTAGTGTCCTTTCTATATGCAACGCCACATAGTAGAGCACCTTATACACATAATGCCACACATTAGTAATGCATTTATACACAATTCCACACAGTAATGCCCCTTACACATATGAGACACATTAATGTCCTTATAAACATAATGCACCTTATACATTATGACAATCTTTATTAATGCCCTTTTACACATAATGTACCTTACACATATGGCGCACATAATTAATGCCCTTATACACATAGTGACACACATAGTGCCCCCTACACATTTGCTGCACATTATTAGTGCCCCTATACACATAATGACACACATACGGTAGTACCCTGTTACACATATGCAGCACATTATTAATGCCCTTATACACATAATGACACACACAGCGCCCCCTACACATTTGCTGCACATTATTAGTGCCCCTATACACATAATGACACACATACAGTAGTACCCTGTTACACATATGCCGCACATTATTAATGCCCTTATACACATAATGACACACATAGTGCCTCCTACACATTTGCTGCACATTATTAGTGCCCCTATACACATAATGACACACATACAGTAGTACCCTGTTACACATATGCCGCACATTATTAATGCCTTTATACACTTAATGACACACATAGTGCCCCTTTACACATATGTTGCACATTATTAATGCATTTTTACATGACACACATAATGCTCCTTACACATATTCTGAACACTACTGCACAACCAACCCACTCACATGCACACAGCACTCACACTGCCACTAACACTGTGACCTCTGCCTCTGCTTGGATACAGATGTGTCCTCACAAATCTTGCATCAATGCTAATGTTGGGCACCTTTTTTTTATGAAAATGCATCTTATTTGCATTGCTATGTGGCTAGGATGCACAAGCAGCTTCTGCTGATTAAACTGATATGCAGCATGCCAATATACTGTGTGAGACTGTGGCTGAATCTGCATATCAAATGCTACGCACAGAATATAGGCATGCCGCATATCATTTTAATCAGCAGAAGCTGTTGATGCCCCTAGGCATATCAAATGCCCTAGGCAATTGCCTAGTTTGCCTATGCCTATGGTCGGCTCTGAGTCTGAGGAAGGAATATGAAAATCTAGGATTTCAGCTTTGTCAGTATTTATTTTATAATTTGAGAGTTGACTATAAGTGCTATTTTTTCAAAGAGATTAGGGAGAGAGTGGTGAGGGCCAGATAAGGTCAAGATCACATTATCTGCATACAATGCAATTTGTGATCCATGTGCCCAACAGGAATACCCAAGATATGCCCCATAAGCCTAATTCTTGCAGATAAGGGCTTCATCACTAAAACAAATAAAAGAGGGGAAAGAGGGCAGCCCTGGTGCATACTGTTTCAGAGGAAAGGCCGTTAACTAGAATAGAAGCAGAAGGGTTGTGGTAGAGCCAAGTTAGACTCTTATTTTATGCCCCTGTAAAATGCATATGAATAAGGGTTTGTTGTATAAATGGCCATGTGCCCCTCTCAAAGGCTTTTTCTGCATCAAGAACCACCCACAGGACTGAAAAGGATTTATCTTGCACAATATGTATAAGATTAATGAGCTGTCTAGTGTTATTAGTGGCTTGTCTGTTCTGAATGAAGCCAACCTGATCTGGGTGTATTAAGAGGTAAGATAGGAGCAATTATCTAGTATTTAAGCAAAAAGTTTTGAATCAACATTTAATAGTGAAATTGGTCTGTAGTTTTACATTTACAATGGATCGCGGTCAGGTTTTGGGATGACTATTATATTACAACAATGAGTACGAAAAGGAAGAAAGTACTCTCTTGGAGGGGCACTCACCTACCTTATTTTAATGTATACTGTTTTTAAAATGTAATGTTTATTTATATTAGTTATAAATAGTTAGTATAATATTTATCATGTTTACCCTAGAAAATAGGCATCTAAGAGGAGATAGTATTACTATATACTAGTGATGTGCACCGGAAATTTTTCGAGTTTTGTGTTTTGGTTTTGGATTCGGTTCCGCGGCCGTGTTTTGGATTCGGACGCGTTTTGGCAAAACCTCACTGAAATTTTTTTGTCGGATTCGGGCGTGTTTTGGATTCAGGTGTTTTTTTTACAAAAAACCCTCAAAAACAGCTTAAATCATAGAATTTGGGGGTCATTTTGATCCCATAGTATTATTAACCTCAATAACCATAATTTACACTCATTTTCAGTCTATTCTGAACACCTCACACCTCACAATATTATTTTTAGTCCTAAAATTTGCACCGAGGTCGCTGGATGGCTAAGCTAAGCGACACAAGTGGCTGACACAAACACCTGGCCCATCTAGGAGTGGCACTGCAGTGTCAGGCAGGATGGCACTTCAAAAAAATTGTCCCCAAACAGCACGTTGCAAAGAAAAAAAGAGGCGCACCAAGGTCGCTGTGTGACTGAGCTAAGCGACACAAGTGGCCGACACAAACACCTGGCCCATCTAGGAGTGGCACTGCAGTGTCAGACAGGATGGCACTTCAAAAAAATTGTCCCCAAACAGCACATGATGCAAAGAAAAAAAGAGGTGCACCAAGGTCGCTGGATGGCTAAGCTAAGCGACCCAAGTGGCCGACACAAACACCTGGCCCATCTAGGAGTGGCAATGCACTGTCCTCCGACTATATATACTGCGCACAACAACTAAAATGCACCACAGGTATGGATGGATAGTATACTTGACGACACAGAGGTAGGTAGAGCAGTGGCCTTCCGTACCGTACTGCTATATATACTGTTGGTCACTGTCAGCAAACTGCAAAACTAAAATGCACCACAGGTATAGAATCTAGATGGATAGTATACTTGACGACACAGAGGTAGGTAGAGCAGTGGCCTTCCGTACTGTACTGCTATATATACTGGTGGTCACTGTCGGCAAACTGCAAAACTAAAATGCAATACAGGTATAGAATCTAGATGGATAGTATACTTGACGACACAGAGGTAGGTAGAGCAGTGGCCTTCCGTACCGTACTGCTATATATACTGGTGGTCACTGTCAGCAAACTGCAAAACTAAAATGCACCACAGGTATAGAATCTAGATGGATAGTATACTTGACGACACAGAGGTAGGTAGAGCAGTGGCCTTCCGTACCGTACTGCTATATATACTGGTGGTCACTGTCAGCAAACTGCAAAACTAAAATGCACCACAGGTATAGAATCTAGATGGATAGTATACTTGACGACACAGAGGTAGGTAGAGCAGTGGCCTTCCGTACCGTACTGCTATATATACTGGTGGTCACTGTCAGCAAACTGCAAAACTAAAATGCACCACAGGTATAGAATCTAGATGGATAGTATACTTGACGACACAGAGGTAGGTAGAGCAGTGGCCTTCCGTACCGTACTGCTATATATACTGGTGGTCACTGTCATCAAACTGCAAAACTACAATGCACCACAGGTATAGAATCTAGATGGATAGTATACTTGACGACACAGAGGTAGGTAGAGCAGTGGCCTTCCGTACCGTACTGCTATATATACTGGTGGTCACTGTCAGCAAACTGCAAAACTAAAATGCACCACAGGTATAGAATCTAGATGGATAGTATACTTGACGACACAGAGGTAGGTAGAGCAGTGGCCTTCCGTACCGTACTGCTATATATACTGGTGGTCACTGTCAGCAAACTGCAAAACTAAAATGCACCACAGGTATAGAATCTAGATGGATAGTATACTTGACGACACAGAGGTAGGTAGAGCAGTGGCCTTCCGTACCGTACTGCTATATATACTGGTGGTCACTGTCAGCAAACTGCAAAACTAAAATGCACCACAGGTATAGAATCTAGATGGATAGTATACTTGACGACACAGAGGTAGGTAGAGCAGTGGCCTTCCGTACCGTACTGCTATATATACTGGTGGTCACTGTCAGCAAACTGCAAAACTAAAATGCACCACAGGTATAGAATCTAGATGGATAGTATACTTGATGACACAGAGGTAGGTAGAGCAGTGGCCTTCCGTACCGTACTGCTATATATACTGGTGGTCACTGTCAGCAAACTGCAAAACTAAAATGCACCACAGGTATAGAATCTAGATGGATAGTATACTTGACGACACAGAGGTAGGTAGAGCAGTGGCCTTCCGTACCGTACTGCTATATATACTGGTGGTCACTGTCAGCAAAACTCTGCACTGTACTCCTCCTATATAATACTGCTGGTCTCCAGTCCCCACAATAAAGCAGTGTGAGCACAGATATATGCAGCACACTGAGCACAGATATGGAGCGTTTTTCAGGCAGACAACGTATACTGGTGGTCACTGGTCAGCAAAACTCTGCACTGTACTCCTCCTATATAATACTGCTGGTCCCCAGTCCCCACAATAAAGCAGTGTGAGCACAGATATATGCAGCACACTGAGCACAGATATGGAGCGTTTTTCAGGCAGACAACGTATAATACTGGTGGTCACTGGTCAGCAAAACTCTGCACTGTACTACTCCTATATAATACTGCTGGTCCCCAGTCCCCACAATAAAGCAGTGTGAGCACAGATATATGCAGCACACTGAGCACAGATATGGAGCGTTTTTCAGGCAAACAACGTATAATACTGGTGGTCACTGGTCAGCAAAACTTTGCACTGTACTCCTCCTATATAATACTGCTGGTCCCCAGTCCCCACAATAAAGCAGTGTGAGCACAGATATATGCAGCACACTGAGCACAGATATGGAGCGTTTTTCAGGCAGACAACGGATAAAACTGGTCTTCACTGATCAGCAAAACTCTGCACTGTACTCCTCCTATATAATACAGCTGCTCGCCAGTTCCCACAATTAAGCAATAAGCACAAATATTTGCATCAACATTAATAAACGGAGAGGACGCCAGCCACGTCCTCTCACTAACATTTCCAATGCACGAGTGAAAATGGCGGCGACGCGCGGCTGCTTATATAGAATCCGAATCTCGCGAGAATCCGACGACGGGATGATGACGTTCGGGCGCGCTCAGGTTAACCGAGCCATACGGGAGAATCCGAGTGTGCCTCGGCCCCGTGTAAAATGGGTGAAGTTTGGGGTGTTCGGTTTCCGTGGGAACCGAACCCGCTCATCACTACTATATACAAATACATTAAGGGTCAATACAGAAAATTATCAGGTGAACTGTTTACCCCGAGGTCTATATACAGGACACGCAGTCACCCGCTAAGGTTAGAGGAGAGGAAGTTTCATATCCACCGAAAAAGGGTTTCTTTACAGTAAGGGCAGTCAAGATATGGAATAACTAACTAAAATTATTCAGAGCGCTGCTGTTCAGATTGGAATTGACAACAATTATACTTTAACACTTTAAATAAAAAATATATTTATTATACATTACACGTGGCCCGTGTTTACACAATACACTGACATATGAATAAAATCTTTCCTGCAAACAATAGCAAACAATCACATTGATACTATATTAAAAAGATTCATCTGATTTACTTAATGTTTCTATTCTTGCAACAATTGTTGCTGTCTCCATATTCTAATATGTCAGTCTTCAGTAGACACTAAAATAGTAAAGTGTAGCAATCTTCCATCCACATGGATGATTACATTTGTGTATTAACAACACGCCCACCGTTCATACTGAGAATTCCAATAATTGTCCAATACACAGTCAGGGAGTTGTAGATGAAAGGAAGGATAGTGACTTGCTTGCACTAGTCACAATAATGCATGACTTTCTCACCTGCAGTGAGATCCTGAAAACAAGGTCTGTCTTTACTAAATGTTGCTCTCAAATAGAAACAAAGGTCCCCAGGTGAGTGCTCCAAATTGTAACGTGGGTCATTCCCAGAAAGCTTCCACATTTATCTCACCCGCTCCACTCGAGCTGTGATAGTGTCAAGTCTCCACTGTCCCACTGGATAGCAGCTCCCTCCGGCAGACCAGGTATGTGCGAACACAGCAACACCGGGCGTCTCTCTCCCTTCTTTACGAGTTTCTCCTGCCAGAGAAGGTTGTGATGGCAGACTCAATTGATATGTTTAAGAAAGGGTTAGACAAATTTTTTTCGGAAAAAGGTATCCCAGGTTATAACCATTAATTATAATGTATAGTAGTGGACCCAGAGCAGGGCTGGATTAAGCCTGGTGGGGGCCCCGGGCAATGAAGTTGTGGGGGCTCCCACTACAGTAGATGACAAAGACCCCTGAGCCCCCCCTTACACACACACACACACACACACACACACACATACACCCATGCTACACACACACAGATGTACACAGAGACATGCGCGCGCTACCTGTCCAGTGAGCGGCGAAGCAGCGGATGCATGAGTCAGTGCCCCCACACCAAGGAGTGTAGTAGTCTCCCCTCTCCTGGCGGCTCAGCTGTTCATTAACAGCGCCGCTGATGTGGTGTTCCTTGCACAGCCTTTCATAGTCTCGCGTGCAAGGAACACCTCCTCAGCGGCGCTGTTAATGAACAGCTGAGCCGCTGGGAGGGGGGAGACTACTACGCTCCTGGGTATGGGGACCCCAAATGTGTGGGGGCCCCGGGACAACCGCCCCTTTTGCCCCTCCTTTAATCCGGCCCTGACCAAGAGAAAAATAGGACTGCAATTTTGGGTCATTGGGAATTCTGGTTTGAAACAGATTGGTAGTTACAACATCTGTGTCATTTAAAAATAGAAGCTGTACACCACAGGAGATCCAATATGGGTTGAGCTTGATGGACTGATGTCCTTTTTCAACCTCATCAACTATGTAACTATGTAAATGGGGACAAACATGTAACAATTAAATCTAGAACAAACTATAATAATCAACTGCTTTTTTATCAGCAAAGGTGTGTAAGCAGTGGTAACAATGTATTAATGGAGTGATCATATTATAAATTAATGGACCGATTAATGGAACAATCACTGGCTGTGAATAGTCGCAGCCTGGCACGCCATGCAGCAAGCCATTTTGCAGCATGCTGCGTCACAGCAAAGATGAGCATGGCTACATCTGTATATACATCACACTTCATACCAGGTTCTTACATACGTTGTAATAATGGTGATACCTACCCTCTTTGTCCAATTGTCCAAGTACAGATTTGTTTAAGACACCAGTGTTCCGGTCCTCCCCATACCCTTACCCCACCAAGTCAAGACAATTATATTAGCCTTGGTGGTGGCCTGATCAAGTGAGGCACCTTCGAATAACAAGTTGAAGAGTAAACAGAGCATAGGGAGTAATGGCTTCTAAAAATTGTTATAATAGAGGGCCGTTAACCCAGCAGGACCAAGAGCAAATGAACAGCACAGTTGTGTAATGGCTATGGATATTTCTTCCTCTGTAAACAATGCATTAAGAGAGGCAATGTGCAATGAAGACAGTTTAGATAAATGGCAGGAAGCCAGATATTGATGGATAGTATCTAAGTGATGTGGGTTGGTAGTGGGTTTAGATAACAGATTATATACAGATATATAATAATCCTTGAATTGATTGGCCATTACTTGAGGGTCATGGGTGATACAGCTATTGGAACATTTTAAAGAAAATATATGATTTTGTGCATGTTTAGATCACAGTCTGCGAGTAAGGTCAGCTATGTTAGACTTTTTATAGAATCTTTGACGTACCCATAAAAGAGATTAAGCTGCTTTTTTGGTAAATAGTAAAAATCTGTGAGAGTTGACCCTTAACTGCAAGGATTTTAAGATATGTACACCTCTTGTGGTGACAATGGTGAAGTTGAGTTAAGGTGGTGTGTGTGTGGCTTCTAGTTCAGAGATGTGTTTGATCTCAGCTTTCTTTTGAGCTGACAAAATACTAATGAAGCCTTGAAGGGTAGATTTGTGTGCCTGCTATAGAATGGAGGGGGTTATATAGGGTGTGGTTTTGGTGGAAATGTAATCTGACAGGGATTTAGTGATTTCAGTGATATTATATTTTTCTAAGGGGTGAGATTTATTTAGGCACCAAGTGCAGATCAAAGAGGGTTAACATGGAATAGAATGCTCTAATTCAATGGATTGATGGTCTGATGAGGAGATAGGAAGTATCTGAGCCCCAGGAGATTTTGAGAGGGAGCACAATCGACAACAAAAAAAATCAACGCATGGTGATACTGTGAGGTAGTTGGGAAAGTTGGTTGAAGAAGATGGAAAAGGGAGAACCCTGCTGCTAGGCAGGAGTATACTATACACTGAAGCAAGAATAATGGTTTTGCAGGGCCTTAGTAACATTGATAAGATCCTGATGTTACTTGATAGAGGAAGATGTCAGGTCCTGGAATATTTGGAGTTGAGATCCAGTGTAAAGGACCGTAGGACCTCAGATTGATGACATAATTTGATCTTTATCTTTAAATTAATGGAAGCGAAGAATGACATCTTGCGGTGGTTGATTAGGTGTTGGTTTAGGGAGAAGAGCCCTGTGTGCTCAATCAAGGTGAAGGAGACTAGGCTCCATATCAAGAACAAACTGTAGAAACAGGCCATTTAAATAAGCAGGAAGGGAATCAGCAGAAAATGAAGGAGGATACGCTGTAGTGCCATGTGTCACTTGAGCTGCCAACTTGCTCATTGGGAGCTCTTTGTATCTCTTAAAACCTGGGTCAGTTGAAAAGAAAGACATGAAAAATGACTTAAACCTAGGATCAAGCATGGAAGCAAGAATATAGTGATCCGATTTCAAGATATTGGCAACCCTTGGATCCTGGTGAATCGACTAAAGAACTTGATCTCCAAGTGTGACATACTTCAATTTATTTCCTCTCCTCCTTCAATATCTCGAGCTGATTTTCCAAAAGCCTAATTAGAGGAATCACCCAACTCAAGCTAGTAGTGTCTGAACTCCCTTCACAGGTGTCTATTTCGAAGGGTTTCAGCACCTTGCAGAAGATAGAAAGTATTCTCCACTGAGGACTAAGGTACATTAGGTCTTAAAGTCCTCTCCCAATATCATGGCTTTTTGTATAGCTCTGGATGTTTTTTTACTGTTCCTCCATCTGCTTAAGTATATACATATATGTAAAGGGTGGAGTTTCACCTTGTTGCCACCTCTTGCTTCAGTTGATGGCAGGGTTAATTGAACTGCTCATGCACATGCTGGAAACTCCTGCATGCTGTTAGAGGATGCTGAAAATGTCCCGAAATTGTTTGGGCCACAAACAGTATCACCTGCATGCCCATGTCATTTTTGAAAAAAAACCTTGTACAGTATCACCAAGTTGATTGTGTGAGCAAAGCTGGGTATGTTGGAATACAACCAGCTGTAACGCTTTCACAATATTTGGCACTACCAGAAATCAGAAATCCTAATGAAAGTGAAAGTCGGGTAAGCCATGTTGCTATGACATCCCTTAGTTTTTCTAAGAGGTTATCAGTGGTATGCCTCTTAGTGAAGCATGTGATACACAGAGTAGCCTGCCTCTGAATGAGCTGGCATTGTTTGTAAGATACTGTTTCTGTTGCTGCTGAAGGCAATTCACCCACCCAGAGGACTGTCACAGACATGTAATCTGTAGTTTACCCACTACCGTTTGTCCATATATCTGTGATTAAATGGACAGCGGATACAATGGCATTTTGTAGGTCAATAATTAGGTGTTTTTTTATGTCCTGGTATAACCGAGGAATGGCTTTGTGGGTGAAATGGAACCAAGATGGAATTTGTTGCCAGAGACAGAGGACCTCAATTTACTGTATAAACCCCACTGCATTAATGGCAGATATTGGACGTAGATCTAATACTAGCATAGCCATTATGGTGTCAGCACTGCCAGATTTAGGAGTCCAGCCGCCCCTAGGCACAATGATATTAGCCGCCCCCCCTCTCCCCCCAGCACAATGATATCGGCCGCCGAACATCCAAACCCCCACCCCATTCCTCCCGCCCCGGAGTATAGGGAACCCGTTAGTACAAGGAACAGGCATCAGTAGACAGATCTGAAGAAGAAATAATTACATTGAGCAAAATACAGCACAGTGGTCAGCCATATCTTAATATATTAATATAAGATATATACAGTACACACATATGAACATAATATATATACATGGTGCAGCACATACACCACCCAAACCCACACATATATATATAAAAAAGCAAGAGTCCGGCACTCAGACAAAGTCCCAATATATACCTGCCGGGTGCCCTCCGAATTAGGCTGTAGTGCAAGCAGTCATTTATACATGCAAAGAACTGCGGCACTCCGGGCTTCATAAGCAAAAGAATTCACCAACACGTCCTGGTTACATCAACGTTTCAGTGCTTGTCAACACTTTTATCAAGATTTGGCAAACAATACAACAAACACAGACATGTACTCACCACCTAAATAGCACGCGTGAATAGGCGCCACTACCCGCCTATCCGTCTCACATCCGGGCGCAGGACAGTGACGCCGGGCAGCCTGTGAACCGCGTTGCCTAGCAATGCTTCAACAGAGCACAGTTTACACAGAACGTGGCTCACAGAGAGCGCTACACAGTTAAAAGATATAAAGTAACAACAAAATACATATAAAACATCAAATACAGATACCATATGTAAAAAATATATCCGACATTCATTACAAATGAATCTCAGATAAGAAGACCTGTTGAACTGAATCTCATAGAAAGCAATGTAATCCCAGAGTTTCAATTAACCCTCTAGGGGCCAGGATGCCCAATCTATCGAGCCATTGTACCTCTCGCTGCAATAATTATTTATTTCAAGCTCCACCTCTAGGGAGTACACGAATATGATCAATTATTCTATATTTGATGGCCGTCAAACTATGTCTAGCTACGGTAAAGTGCCATGCCAGAAGCTGATCACTTGTGCCTTTCCGAATGGCTGCTTTCATTGCAGATGGATGGAGCGCCATTCTCTTCTCTTGTAATACAGGCAAAACCAACTCACTTGAAGGACACTTCATCTATATCATTAGCTTTAAAGAAAATGCCTGCTTTACCAGATAATTTTGTGATTTGTTAAGTTGATGTGTGTAGTTTGTACATGTGTATTCCCCACAATCTAGGAATATTGTCAGTTAGGATGCTATTAACGAACAATGCTAAATATGTCGGGCCCGTCATTGATCTATTTATGTCTTTGCTTGAATTAATTCTAAGAA
Source organism: Pseudophryne corroboree (assembly GCF_028390025.1). Lineage (NCBI taxonomy): Eukaryota > Metazoa > Chordata > Amphibia > Anura > Myobatrachidae > Pseudophryne > Pseudophryne corroboree. Next base: position 143,207,638 of record NC_086451.1, on the reverse strand, counting down.
TTACTTCTTTTTTGATGGCAAGTATTACTTGCAGACGTCAGGAGTGGCGATGGGCTCTTTAGTAGCACTGTCACTGGCTAACTGTTTTATGTTCATGGTCGAGCAAGATTTATTTTTCACTGATACAGATGTGTCTAGAAATGTGGTAGCCTATTTCCGTTGTATTGGTGACGTGCTAATTTGTTGGTCAGGTACAGAAAGTGATTTTGCTTCCCTGATAGAGAATCACAATGCCTCTAGTAGCCCTGTAAAGTTTACATATCAGCTAAGTAGGCATTCTGTTAATTTTCTGGATGTTACTATCACTAGGACAGGTAATCGGTTGGAAACATTTCTTTTTACTAAGCCAACCGATAGAAATAATTTGCTTATGGCATCAAGTGCGCATGCCAAGCCTTTAAAGGATGTGCTGCCGTATAGTAAGTTCCTAAGGGTTCTACGGATCACGAGTAATAGGTCTAAGGCGGAAGTGCAGGTTGATCAGATGTTTTCTACATTTTGTGAGAGGGGGTATTGTCCAAAAATTCTAAATGAAATGAAAACAAAAGCTTTGTCCATCCCCATAGACCAGTTATTGGTAAGCAACAAAATCAAGAGCAAAATTAATACATTTGTGTGGCCCAACTCTTATACTTATACTAAGGTTGCAAAAAAATTCTGGCCAATGATCCGTACTGATCCTGATTTAAGTTTGAGCAATACCTCCTCAATGCCATGCTATCGCAGGGGCAAGAATTTGATAAATGCCCTTGTGCAAACTGATATTACCAACATGTGCAAAAGTAAGACGGACTCATTTTTGGGGAACACTAATCCTGGTTGTTTCTGTTGCCCGAACTACACTACCTGTGGGTTTATGCAACCTGGGGCGGTCATTTTTTCATCCGTTCTCAGGTAAGAAATTTTCTGTCAGACACCATCTCACCTGTACCAACCAATATGTAATATACGTGATCACATCAGGGCCAGATCTAGACCTTGCGGCGCCTAGGGCGAAAAAATAGGAGTGTGGCTTCATGGAGAAGTGGTGTGGTCAGTTATGCACCCTGTAGCTGTGCCCACAGTAGTATTGCCTCCAGTACTGTGCCCACAGTATTGTGTCCCCTGTACAGTTGTGTCCCCAGTAGTATTGCCCCGAGTACTGTGCCCCCTGTAGAGTTGTGCCCCCAGTAGTATTGCCCCCAGTACTGTGCCCCCTGTACAGATGTGCCCCCTAGTTGCACCATTTACAAAAAAAAGAAAACACAAAATAAAAATAAATTAATACTTACAATCCCCACTCCTGCTTCCCGACCGCTGCTGCCCTCCATCTCCGGCTGCCGGCGCCGCTCCTTGGATCTATGGGAGAGACGTCATGACGTCTCTGACATAGCACCGCATAGACACTAGAGGTCAATTATGACCTCTAGCGTCTATGGGCCGCTCCCACAATGCAGTGCGGTGCGCGATGACTTCATTGCACACTGCACAGCACCGGCACCAGTAGCGAATCTTGCCACGACGGCGGCGCCCTCCGGAAGGCGGCGCCCTGGGCAAAACTCCTGCTTGCCCGTAGCAAGATCCGCTACTGGATCACATGTCCCTGTTCATTACAATATGTGAGTAAAACAGAGCGCCAGTTTAAGAAGAGAATGATGCTCCATCCATCTGCAATAAAAGCAGCCATTCTGAAAGGCACAAGTGATTAGCTTCTGGCATGGCACTTTGCCATACCTAGACATAGTTTGATGGCCATCAAATACTGTATAGAATAATTGATCATATTCTGATACTTCCTAGAGGTGGAGATAGACATAAATTATTATTGCAGCGAGAGGTACAATGGATCGATAGATTGGGCACCCTGGACCCTAGAGGGTTAAATGAAACTCTGGGATTACATTGCTTTCTATGAGATTCAGTTCAACGGGTCTTCTTATCTGAGATTCAGTTGTAACGAATGCCGGATATATTTTTTACATATGGTTATCTGTATTTGATGTTTTATATGTATTTTGTTGTTACTTTATATCCTTTAACTGTGTAGCGCTCTCTGTGAGCCACGTTCTGTGTAAACTGTGCTCTGTTGAGGCGTTGCTAGGTAACGCGGTTCACAGGCTGCCCGACGTCACTGTCCTGCCCTCGGATGTAAGACGGAGAGGCCTGTAGTGGCGCCTATTCACGGGTGCTATTTAGGTGGTGAGGACATGTCTGTGTTTGTATTGTGGGACAAATCTTGATAAAAATGCTGACAAGCACTGAAACGTTCATGTAACCAGGGCGTGTTGGTGAATTATTTTGCTTATGTAGCCCGGAGTGCAGCCATTCTCTGTATATATATATATATATACATATACAGGAAACAAAGGCTGCGGCACTCAGGGTCTTGTACTTGAAAAAGATTGTATTTGAAATTCAATTACATAGCGCACCCGCGCCCCACCAACGTTTCGGGGATTCCAACCCCTTTGTCAAGGTGTAGGTGAAAAGAAAGAAAAGAAATGAGACCATACTCACCCTATTTAAGGACAGAGACCCGCCACGCACCGTGCAGAGCAGTTCCCGCTTCTCCGTCCACGCCGCCCGACGGCGCCGGAAGATGACGTAAGGTGGCGCACTCGGCGCGTCATTGAGATTCCGTCGCTCGGCAACCTACGGCGTTGCCGGCCCGCTGCCTAGCAACCCTCGCATCGGGACGCCTGGACGGAGGCTCGGGAGCTGTGAAGGGAAACAAAAGAGAGAAATACACAGACCACAAACTACAATCACCATAGAAGTTGTGCTGCTGCATGCTATAATCGGGATAACATTCCAGTGGCCCTGGGTACTAATAAACCCATGCTATTGAGGGGAAATAAGGACCGACGGTGTGCTAAGACAGACCCAAATAATCACTTGATATAGGAGGAAATAAATCGCCCACAGGGGAAGGAGGCAGAAAGAGAATGCCCGTAGAAAGCTAAAAAGAGGATCAAGTGTCTGAACCACATTGTGTCCCTAGGTGAAAAGGGGAGAAGGCCACATTAAGTCTAAGTGTTACATGTAAGACAAAAAAGGCCTATGGGCCTTACAGTACATTATTTTGGCCACGGGCGTACAGTACGGACTGAATAGCCCTGAGCTGGCTGGCCTCATCACTTGATGGACCGCCTGCCCCAATGGGCCAGATTCTGAACCTCTCCCATCGAGGAGATAAATTCTTCCAAGATCCGTCCTCCCTGCCCGGAAGGACCAGTGTCCCCTTCTCTTTTAGCCGAAGATGCTCCAGGCAATCCTCTCATTTAGTCCTGCTGGGGAAATGGAGTTGAGTTTGAAGATCCAGGTTGCCTCCTTACGTAAAAGTTGGCCATCTCGATCACCACCCCGTAAACTCTTTGGGACATGATCGATAATGATGTGTTTAAGGTCCTTCAGAGAGTGCTTGGCTTCTTGGAAGTGTCGGGCCACTGGTTGATCAGAAGGTGTGCCTGCTAGCGCAGCCTTAATGGCAGACCGATGCAGCGCCATACGTTCCCGTAAAGTCCTGATCGTCTTTCCTACGTAACACAAGCCACACGGGCATACGATTAGCTAAACGATGTACGTGGATGTGCAGGTCAATACATGATGGATGGAGACCTTCCTCCCTGTTAGAGGTACTGAGAAGACTGACCCCGTAATCATATGGCTACACGTAGTGCAGCCCAAGCACTTGTAGCACCCCGGCTTCTTTACCAAGAAGGACCCGCCCCCTTGGGCACCGGTGGGTCTGGACCGGCCCGTAATGTCCGCATGGACCACCCAGTCCCTGATGTTACGCCCCCGCCTATAGCACATCATTGGGGTGGTGTGCTTGAAAGGAAGACTGGGGTCCGTAGAGACGATTGGCCATAAAGCTCTGTTGGCCCTGTTCAAAATGGGGCTGGAGGTGTCAAACGTGGTGGTCCAGGTGATTCTATTGTCTGAAGACCTGGCTGAAGGACGTAGCAGCTTTTCCCTGGGTAACCGCAGAACCTCTCTCTTAATGCGGTCTAGTGATGTCTTCTCAAAGCCTCTGTCCACGAATCTAGAGACCATGATGTCCAATTCCTGCTCAAGCGTCTCGGGTTGGCTATTGATGCGTGCTACCCTCATCATCTGGGACTTAGGCAGGCCCTGTTTCAATGGTCGAGGATGGTGACTGTTTGCTCGTAGGAGGGTGTTTTTGTCTGTAGGTTTGCTGTACACGCTGGTTCGCAAACTTCCATCTTTGATGGTCACAAGCACGTCCAAATAGTTAATGGAGGTTGGCGACCACTGGGACGTGATTCTAATGGGGGATGGCCTGGAGTTAATGGAGTCCAGAAGCTTCCTAAGTGCCAGCTCCCCCCCTGTCCATACAATAAATATATCGTCGATATATCTGGTATAAAACGCAATGTGCCGAAAGATATCCCGGTCCTTAAAGAACATTAGTGCTTCTTCTTTTAGCATGTATATATTAGCGTAAGAGGGGGCCACATTGCTCCCCATTGCACAGCCGGTTCTTTGCTGATAGAATTGCCCATCAAAGATGAAATAATTCCTGGTCAGTGTAAGCTCCAGCAGGGACATAAACAGATCAATATTTACAACAGACATACTCTCCTCGGTTAGAAACAGTCTCATTGCTGCCAATCCTTTGTTGTGCGGTATGCTAGTATACAGGCTACAGATGTCTACTGTGCATAAGATGGCCCCCTCTGGAACCTTTCCAAATGACTCCAAAAGTATCAGGAAGGAGGTAGTATCCTTCAGACATCTGGCTTGTTTCTGGACCAGAGGTTGAAGTATACAGTCCAGAAACTGCGACACTGGTTGATAGAGTGATTGTCGAGCGGAGATGATGGGGCGACCGGGTGGCCTAATTGGGTCCTTATGAATTTTAGGCACCGTAAAAAAGATGGGTACAACTGGAAAATCCTGTGTAAGAGCCTTGCAGACTCTGTCAGAAATGAGCCCCTGTTGCCTCGCGTTGCCCAGGATGCCATCCAATTCCTGTTTATAGAGAGTCGTCGGATCTGACTCGAGGGTCATGTAGGTGTTTGGATCTGATAACTGTGCCTCTATCTCTGCCCGGTAGTACAGTAGATCTAAAATGACCACACCGCCCCCCTTATCGGCAGGGTGAATAATGATGTCAGTGTAAGATCCTAAATTCTTAAGTGCCTGCCACTCCTGTTTAGACAGGTTATGGTGCACTTGGTTAGTGGCTCTTGTATATTTGTCCACCGACTCATCGACCAGCCGCAGGAAAGATTTGATGGAGGCATTCGAGGATTGTGGATCAAAAGACGACATGCTTCTCTTATTCAGAAATGGTTGTAGAGTCGTGGGAGTAGTTGACTGCGGACCAGGGTGTATTGAAAAATATTCCTGTCGTCGTAACTTCCTTGCGAATTGGTATAGATCAATTTTCCAATTCATCTCGTTGTGCCGGTTGGTAGGGACAAATGAAAGCCCATTGCTGAGGACGCCTAGTTCCAGAGGGGTTAAAACACGGGTAGAGAGGTTAAAGATTAAGTTTTGTTTTTCGCTGCCCGATCTATGGAGTCTCGTGTTCTGCCCACCCCGACGGGTGGTCGACCTCTTCCTCTGGTTGTACTCGTGCCTGTTGCCCCTAAAGGGGTTGCTGGATGGTCTTGTGAGCCATCTGATTCAACCATCGCAAAGTCACTGTCGCTATTAGATGAAGCTCCACGCCCTGTGCGATTCTCCCTCCGGCGACGCCAGCCTTGTTTGGATTTAGGTTGCGATGAATAAGTGCCCCCAGAGGGACCTCCCATCAGCCAACGATGTACTCTGTTGTTCTCATAATCTTCCTGCACAATGTCCAATTTGTTCTTTTTGAACTTAAGGAGTTCCCTACGGTAGGTGTCACATTGTGTGCGTAGTTTGCGTAGTCAATCATGGGATTCATCCTGCTGTAGGGAGGGTAGGTATGCTGTCTCAAAGGTCGCAATTTTGTCCTTAACCACCCTCAATTCTCTGCCTGCTTCTTTAATCACCAGCAGCATGAGATCCAAACTGCACTTATTGGTAATCCCAACCCATTTCTTGCAAAAGTCAGGGTTGAACCTGCCAATGGTAGGGGCATTCCTGATTCTGAACCCTCTCGGAATCATACACTCCCTGTGGTACTCAGAGAGGGATATCCCATGTAGTAAGAAGTCTATTTCCCTGCGTTTGAGTTTATACAATTGTTGATAAAGGTCCTCCTGGCTGTATTGCTGGTCAGTCACCGTCAGCCTCTCTTTGAACCTTAATCTGTCCGCATCATCGTCGGTGAAACCATATAGGTCGCCTCTGTTAATATTCAAATGTACAAAACCTTTTGAGCTTTCAGTGGTTAATGTGGACGTACCTGGATCCATATCCGAAATAGTGCAGCCGTGAAAACCCTAGCAGTGAAAACACACGTGTCCAAGCTGCAGTGTCACTGAAAGTCCCTTCAGTTGTGCACCCGATTGTGAAATGGTGCACTGCTGCAGCAGTGTTCGGCAATTCCTCTGTCACCAGGTAAATATTGTTAAACACGTCAATATATGAAAAAAGTTGAATCTAGGGGTGCCCTGACTCGTGCAGGAGACGTCCAAAGAGCGGCTCCTAACAGATAAACAATAGTCCAAAGTCCGGCACTCCCTCCGCTGTTGGCTGCCCCGGTGCCCTCAGTATAAATGTTGATACAGGAAACAAAGGCTGCGGCACTCAGGGTCTTGTACTTGAAAAAGATTGTATTTGAAATTCAATTACATAGCGCACCCGCGCCCCACCAACGTTTCGGGGATTCCAACCCCTTTGTCAAGGTGTAGGTGAAAAGAAAGAAAAGAAATGAGACCATACTCACCCTATTTAAGGACAGAGACCCGCCACGCACCGTGCAGAGCAGTTCCCGCTTCTCCGTCCACGCCGCCCGACGGCGCCGGAAGATGACGTAAGGTGGCGCACTCGGCGCGTCATTGAGATTCCGTCGCTCGGCAACCTACGGCGTTGCCGGCCCGCTGCCTAGCAACCCTCGCATCGGGACGCCTGGACGGAGGCTCGGGAGCTGTGAAGGGAAACAAAAGAGAGAAATACACAGACCACAAACTACAATCACCATAGAAGTTGTGCTGCTGCATGCTATAATCGGGATAACATTCCAGTGGCCCTGGGTACTAATAAACCCATGCTATTGAGGGGAAATAAGGACCGACGGTGTGCTAAGACAGACCCAAATAATCACTTGATATAGGAGGAAATAAATCGCCCACAGGGGAAGGAGGCAGAAAGAGAATGCCCGTAGAAAGCTAAAAAGAGGATCAAGTGTCTGAACCACATTGTGTCCCTAGGTGAAAAGGGGAGAAGGCCACATTTGGACGTGCTTGTGACCATCAAAGATGGAAGTTTGCGAACCAGCGTGTACAGCAAACCTACAGACAAAAACACCCTCCTACGAGCAAACAGTCACCATCCTCGACCATTGAAACAGGGCCTGCCTAAGTCCCAGATGATGAGGGTAGCACGCATCAATAGCCAACCCGAGACGCTTGAGCAGGAATTGGACATCATGGTCTCTAGATTCGTGGACAGAGGCTATGAGAAGACATCACTAGACCGCATTAAGAGAGAGGTTCTGCGGTTACCCAGGGAAAAGCTGCTACGTCCTTCAGCCAGGTCTTCAGACAATAGAATCACCTGGACCACCACGTTTGACACCTCCAGCCCCATTTTGAACAGGGCCAACAGAGCTTTATGGCCAATCGTCTCTACGGACCCCAGTCTTTCTTTCAAGCACACCACCCCAATGATGTGCTATAGGCGGGGGCGTAACATCAGGGACTGGGTGGTCCATGCGGACATTACGGGCCGGTCCAGACCCACCGGTGCCCAAGGGGGCGGGTCCTTCTTGGTAAAGAAGCCGGGGTGCTACAAGTGCTTGGGCTGCACTACGTGTAGCCATATGATTACGGGGTCAGTCTTCTCAGTACCTCTAACAGGGAGGAAGGTCTCCATCCATCATGTATTGACCTGCACATCCACGTACATCGTTTATCTAATCGTATGCCCGTGTGGCTTGTGTTACGTAGGAAAGACGATCAGGACTTTACGGGAACGTATGGCGCTGCATCGGTCTGCCATTAAGGCTGCGCTAGCAGGCACACCTTCTGATCAACCAGTGGCCCGACACTTCCAAGAAGCCAAGCACTCTCTGAAGGACCTTAAACACATCATTATCGATCATGTCCCAAAGAGTTTACGGGGTGGTGATCGAGATGGCCAACTTTTACGTAAGGAGGCAACCTGGATCTTCAAACTCAACTCCATTTCCCCAGCAGGACTAAATGAGAGGATTGCCTGGAGCATCTTCGGCTAAAAGAGAAGGGGACACTGGTCCTTCCGGGCAGGGAGGACGGATCTTGGAAGAATTTATCTCCTCGATGGTAGAGGTTCAGAATCTGGCCCATTGGGGCAGGCGGTCCATCAAGTGATGAGGCCAGCCAGCTCAGGGCTATTCAGTCCGTACTGTACGCCCGTGGCCAAAATAATGTACTGTAAGGCCCATAGGCCTTTTTTGTCTTACATGTAACACTTAGACTTAATGTGGCCTTCTCCCCTTTTCACCTAGGGACACAATGTGGTTCAGACACTTGATCCTCTTTTTAGCTTTCTACGGGCATTCTCTTTCTGCCTCCTTCCCCTGTGGGCGATTTATTTCCTCCTATATCAAGTGATTATTTGGGTCTGTCTTAGCACACCGTCGGTCCTTATTTCCCCTCAATAGCATGGGTTTATTAGTACCCAGGGCCACTGGAATGTTATCCCGATTATAGCATGCAGCAGCACAACTTCTATGGTGATTGTAGTTTGTGGTCTGTGTATTTCTCTCTTTTGTTTCCCTTCACAGCTCCCGAGCCTCCGTCCAGGCGTCCCGATGCGAGGGTTGCTAGGCAGCGGGCCGGCAACGCCGTAGGTTGCCGAGCGACGGAATCTCAATGACGCGCCGAGTGCGCCACCTTACGTCATCTTCCGGCGCCGTCGGGCGGCGTGGACGGAGAAGCGGGAACTGCTCTGCACGGTGCGTGGCGGGTCTCTGTCCTTAAATAGGGTGAGTATGGTCTCATTTCTTTTCTTTCTTTTCACCTACACCTTGACAAAGGGGTTGGAATCCCCGAAACGTTGGTGGGGCGCGGGTGCGCTATGTAATTGAATTTCAAATACAATCTTTTTCAAGTACAAGACCCTGAGTGCCGCAGCCTTTGTTTCCTGTATCAACATTTATACTGAGGGCACCGGGGCAGCCAACAGCGGAGGGAGTGCCGGACTTTGGACTATTGTTTATATATACATATATATATATATATATATATATATTGCATTATATAAGTCCGCACTCACAGCTATATCACAGTCATCAATGGGGTGCTCCACAAGGAGGCCTGTATAGACTTCCACATATACCAGGTTATCTTCAAGACCCTGCTGAGGGTCTCAAATAGAGGGCACTCACCAATCCATTTCCAGAGATAAAAAGTTTTATGTAGACCATTGAAGTCATCACATACATGTCGACGTTTCGGCTTCGCAGAGCCTTTTTCAAGACCACCACAGGAGACATCTGTTCAGCACGCCAGAGAGCAGTATACTGACATCTGCCTCCCGGGCTCCCTTATATAGCACAAACCCAATCACCTTAATGATTTAATTACCTGATTACCGGAAGCAGCCCTGTCCCAGTGTTAAAAATAATCACTGGAGCAGGTAACTATATAAGACATAAATAACAGCCAATACTGATATACTACATTACAGGGCTTTATTAAATACCTGTAATGAATAGACAGACACATCACATACTTACAGCACTTGCCTTTAATGTGTAATACTCGCGGTATGACCGGAAGCGCATCACATGCGCTCCTCTGGTCACCGATGTGCGTTCCACTCACATTGACCGGAAGCGCGTCATATGCGCTCCACCGGTAAGCACTGTGCGTTCCATCAGCACTTCCGCCTAGGCACACATCGTGTGTCTCATAGGGGAAAAATTTGAACATAGTCATAATCTTCATGTTTTAAGCTTATAGTTATACTAGTTACCATAGTCTGACACATTAGACCCGCCATCACATAGGCTGCGGTCTCATAGAATAGCTATATATAGGAGCCCGGAAGACATTGCACACATTGTCCCTATAAGAGTATATACATACAAATATACCAGTGTATCAGAAAACCTGTCATGCTGATGCACAATAGTGAATACCTACATAAAAGAAAAAACAAAAAACAAAAAAACACAGAAACAACAAAAAAGCTTTAAAATTGCATAGGGAGAGAACATTACTGTTTCTAGTTACTCAATTATTTAAAAATTGACACTTCTTGCTCAGACTATATCAGGATCGAGGACGATCCCCGTCTAATGTATGAAGATCTTTAGTGGATTGTTTTCATTGAGTCCACGAGGTGTGATGGTGTCCAGTCTGTATATCCATCGTGACTCAAGTTTTTTTAGTGCTAGAACCCTATCACCACCTCTTGTCAATTCCGGTACCTGATCTATGATCATACAACGTAAAGTCGAAACCTGATGATTATGGAGAAGAAAATGTTTGGCAACAGGTTTATCAGTTGCATTTGTCTGGATCGCAGCTCTGATTGAGTAACGATGGTTTGCCATTCTATCCCTGAATGGTCTACTCGTCATACCCGTATAATAGAGACCACACGGGCATATTATCACATAGATGACGAAGGCACTCATACAGGATAGGTTATAACGGATACGAATTTTCGTACCGTTGTGTGGATGTCGGAATTCCTTACCACTCAACATCGAATTACAGGTGGTACAGCCTTTGCACTTGAAACAGCCCGTCCTGCCAGACCTTAGCCAATGCGTTGGTGCATGTGTCGGCTGCATAGTTGGACGCATCAGCAATTGACGTAAGTTGGGTCACCTCCGGTATGCACTCATTGGAGGTTTTGTACCACAAAGACCAAGCTGGGGATCAGTAGTCAGTAGTGGCCAATGCTGACCATAGATGTTTCTTGCTGCACATGAGGTGTGAACATATGTACTTACATGTACAATTCGATTGTCCTTCTTTGATTTCACAACTTTATCAATCGGATGTTTAAAGCGATGACGTGCTTTTTTAATGCATCTATTCAATGTTTTACGTGAGTACCCTTTCTGGAGAAACCTGGATTTCATCTCCTCTATTTGTATTTCAGCAAGTTCATCTGTTGAGTTTATCCTCAGTACACGCAGGAATTGGGATATTGGAAAACTTTCCTTGAGCATAGGTGGATGCTGGCTTGTAGCCTGTAAGATGGTATTGCGATCCGTTGCCTTGCGGTATAACGTAGTATCCAGCTTTATACCGTTCCGCCATAACGTCACATCCAGAAAGGTTATTAGAGTTGGATCAATCGTATAGGTGAATCTAATGGGTCCTTCAATGCCATTAAGATTATCAATCATAGCTACCAGCTCGTCCCTAGTACCTGACCAGAGCAAAAAGATATCGTCGATAAACCTCATATATCTTAACAATCTATGTCCATATTGTGAAAATATATATTTACGCTCATACTCAGCCATGTATAAATTAGCGTAAGCTGGCGCAAGGTTGGAACCCATGGCTGTCCCCTGCGTTTGAGCATAATAATCTGCACCATACATGAAATAATTTTGTTTGAGGACCAACTCAATAAGATTTATCAGAAATTCTATAGGTGGTTTTATATGTTGAGCCTCCACAAGTTGTTTTCTGATTGCATCAATACCATCATGGTGTGGGATTACTGTGTACAATGATTGTACATCGAGGGTCACGAGCCATACATCAGAACCCGGTAATTCAATATCTCTGACCTTAGAGAGGAAATCAGTGGTATCACGTATATAACTCATTGTATTACACACTAGAGGCTGTAAGAATTGATCAACATAAATAGCCAGTGGTTGTAAAAGGGACCCCTTTGCCGATACAATCGGCCGACCTGGAGGATTGTCCAATCGTTTGTGGACCTTCGGCAGTGTATACAGTATTGGTACAACAGAATATTCAACCTTAAGGTATTCCGCTACCGAATCATCAATCCATCCTCCCTGGAGGCCTAGATCAATGACCTCATCGATCATTTTTTTATACATCTGAGTCGGGTCAGTTTTTAATTTGGCGTATGTGAGTTTATCCGCCAACTGGTATCTGATCTCTCTGTCATATTGGCTCCAATCTTGGATAACCACCGCCCTGCCTTTATCCGCGGGGCGTATCACAATATTTTTGTTATCCTTAAGAGATTTCAACGCACTTCTCTGTTCAGTAGATAAATTGAAGTATTGAGGCTTCACATCAACCCTCGCCACCATATCTGCTTCTGCTATACGTACAAATGTTTTAATACTTGCATTGTGTGAGATTGGATCATAATAGCTAAGTTTTTTATATACAACTGGCTCACCATGGTCATTCTTGTTACCAAATTGTTCTCTTAGTCGCAACTTTCGCCCCAATCGAAAATTATCAACACTCCAGTCAAATGGATTATGTGTGATGGTGGGGATAAAGGATAGGCCAAGGGACAATACTGATAATTCAGCTGTACTTAAGGTATGTGAAGATAAATTAAATATAGAGCTTACTTCCGGGGTCGTCGACCCCTTCTTCCTATGTTTACCCCCCGCCTCTGCGAGTTCCTTGGGCGCCTCCTCTTCGGAATGGTGGATATAGATACGTCCCTGTCTCTAAAAAATGTTCCTGTCTGGTGTCATTGGAATCTGTATTTTCACCTTCTGATGATGTTTGTACTGGGAACTACCTTCTTAGCTGAAAGGTCTCTGTCTACGATACCTATATGGCCGTCTAATCTGACCCTCATTGGAATTACCCGTTAACCATCTATAAACTGTATGTAATTTGTAATCCATATTAACTGTTTCCAGTTTTTTCCGTTTAAATTGTAATAATTCCTGTTGGTAAGAATCTATTTGTCCCTTAAGTCTATCTATCCAAGGTTCTGTTTTGTCATTAATCAACTTTTTCAGATATAGACTCTTAAAAGTCTCAATTTCTGACCGTAATTTCAATAATTCATTGGTAACCTCTTCAATAACAAGAAGGATAAGGTCTGACGAGCATTTATTGAGGACAGAACACCATTTGGTGCAAAATGCTGGGTTGTTCCTCCCAAGAGTGGGCACATTATGTACCCTAAATCCCCTGGGGATTTTTTTAGAGCGGTGATACTCACTGAGAAATTGGCCATGTAGCACCAGATCTGTTTCACGTTTTCTCATCCTTAGTAATTTAGTATACAGGTCAGGTACTGTTTCAGCCGGTAATTCTGAAAACTCAATCTGACCAAAGTATATTTTCTCTGCATCATCATCAGTGAGGGATAGGAAATTACTTTCTGCTGCTCTCAATAAATCCTCGTCAAACACATTGACCCCTGTCTGCGTCATCATAGATATAAGCGCAAATTACAACAAACGAAAATGCTTTATATACATTTCTATTGCTCTGATCAGGTACAAGTATGGACAAACGCAAGAAGTGTCCACTATGCAAAAACATACTGCTCAAAAAAATAAAGGGAACACTAAAATAACACATCCTAGATCTGCATGAATAAAATATTCTTATGAAATATTTTGTTCTTTACATAGTTGAATGTGCTGGCAACAAAATCACACAAAAATTATCAATGGGAATCAAATTTATTAACCCATGGAGGTCTGGATTTGGAGTCACACTCAAAATTAAAGTGGAAAAACACACTACAGGCTGATCCAACTTTGATGTAATGTCCTTAAAACAAGTAAAAATGAGGCTCAGTAGTGTGTGTGGCCTCCACGTGCCTGTATGACCTCCCTACAATGCCTGGGCATGCTCCTGATGAGGTGGCGGATGGTCTGATGAGGGATCTCCTCCCAGACCTGGACTAAAGCATCCGCCTACTCCTTGACAGTCTGTGGTGCAATGTGGCGTTGGTGGATGGAGCGAGACATGATGTCCCAGATGTGCTCAATTGGATTCAGGTCTGGGGAACGGGTGGGCAAGTCCATAGCATCAATGCCTTCATCTTGCAGGAACTGCTGACACACTCCAGCCACATGAGGTCTAGCATTGTCTTGCATTAGGAGGAACCCAGGGCCAACTGCACCAGCATATGGTCTCACAAGGGGTCTGAGGATCTCATCTCGGTACCTAATGGCAGTCAGGCTACCTCTGGCGAGCACATGGAGGGCTGTGCGGCCCCCCAAAGAAATGCCACCCCACACCATTACTGACCCACTGCCAAACCGGACATGCTGGAGGATGTTGCAGGCAGCAGAACGTTCTCCTTGGCATCTCCAGACTCTGTTACGTCTGTCACATGTGCTCAGTGAGAACCTACTTTCATCTGTGAAGAGCACAGGGCGCCTGTGGCGAATTTGCCAATCTTGGTGTTCTCTGGCAAATGCCAAACATCCTGCACGGTGTAGGGCTGTAAGCACAACCCCCACCTGTGTACGTCGGGCCCTCATACCACCCTCATGGAGTCTGTTTCTGATCGTTTGAGTAGACACATGCACATTTATGGCTTGCTGGAGGTCATTTTGCAGGGCTCTGGCAGTGCTCCTCCTGTTCCTCCTTGCACAAAGGCGGAGGTAGCGGCCCTGCTGCTGGGTTGTTGCCCTCCTATGGCCTCCTCCACGTCTCCTGATGTACTGGCCTGTCTCCTGGTAGCACCTCCATGCTCTGGACACTACGCTGACAGACACAGCAAACCTTCTTGCCACAGCTCGCATTGATGTGCCATCCTGGATGAGCTGCACTACCTGAGCCACTTGTGTGGGTTGTAGGGAGGTCATACAGGCACGTGGAGGCCACACACACTACTGAGCCTCATTTTGACTTGTTTTAAGGACATTACATCAAAGTTGGATCAGCCTGTAGTGTGTTTTTCCACTTTAATTTTGAGTGTGCCTCCAAATCCAGACCCCCATGGGTTAATAAATTTGATTTCCATTGATAATTTTTGTGTGATTTTGTTGTCAGCACACTATGTAAAGAACAAAGTAGTTAATAAGAATATTTCATTCATTCAGATCTAGGCTGTGTTATTTTAGGGTTCCCTTTATTTTTTTGAGCAGTGTATATATTTATATATATATATATACACTTCCATAGGTGCCCGGCACTCGCTGGTCAAGAGTAGGTGCCCTGGTGGCGTAATTCTCAATATGCACTCTCCAGAGATGGTATCTGGCACTCAGGGACTGAAACAAACACGCTCGGCAGCAATAATATGTAATCAACGTTTCGGGATTCAAATCCCTTTATCAAGACAACCAGAGACAATAAAACATATACCTTATATTCAGTGAACCTTCACCATCTCCATTGCTCCTGTCGGAGTCCCGATGACGTCATCAGAGTGCGCCGGCGGACCGGGCACTCCAGGAGGTGTGGAACACACCTCAGTGACAATGCTAAGGGCAGATAAATATAGTACCATAAAACAAAATAAAAATAAAAACACCTACACATCCACAATATGGTAAAAGGTCCATGGATATGCAAATTATGTTCACTAATCAAAATTGCAAAATCAAACGTTTGTAAGAACAGACACTAGTATAAGGATCTGGCCGACAATATAAACTACACACAGATGTCATTAAATGTATCTAGGCATCATTGCACAAGGGCACAGTGAAATAACGATCTCTCAAAGGGATGTGTAGCCACATCTTCATAAGTGTGATCTAGTAGTGCTAAGAGAATCTAAGCGCAATGTGCCTCACATATATAGGTGTAAGGCTCAATGGGGCAGATGTATTAACCTGTAGAAGGCATAAGGAAGTGATAAACCAATGATATGTGCAAGGTGATAAAGGCACCAGCCAATCATCTCCAATATATAAATTAACAGTTAGGATCTGATTCGCTGCTGCCTTTATCACCTTGCACATATCACTGGTTTATCACTTCCTTATGCCTTCTCCAGGTTAATACATCTGCCCCAATATACTGTAACACATAATGTATCCCGCCACCTGTGAACATGCTAGATAAATAACAGAGTTATAGTGCTGTCATGGAAGCTATACGTGCAATGGCTATTTACGTAAGGAAAAAATTCAAAAAGTTTCTAAAACAGATAACCTTAATAATGGACCACTATAAGAACGGTGTGAATGATAATATGTCATTCAGTCCATGTGGTTTTACAGTCTTGAGGGTGTGGATACAGAAAGCTTCCTTCTGCAACAGCTTGCGGTCTCGGTCACCCTGCCGGATGCTGGTTGGCACAAAATCTATCATCTTGTAACATAGCGTAGAAAAGTTGTGCTTATGTTCTGCAAAGTGCCGTGCCACAGGTTGATCTGAACCTTTTCCTTCAATCACCACTAAGATGCTCGATCTGTGCATGGCCATCCTTTCCTTTAGTTGTTGCTTCGTTTTACCAATATACATGAGCCCGCAGGGGCATCTGATGTAGTATATGACGAATGTTGAGGAACAAGTCAGAGGATATCTGATTTTATATAATTTTCCCGTGTGCGGATGTGCAAATGTCTCTAGAAAACCATAGGTGGTGCACCCTGTACACCTGTAGTTAGCTGGTTTGCAAGTGTGAAAGTGTTCCTTAACTGGAGCCTTGAAATTAGAGATGTCATTGTGTACAACTTTGTCCCTAATGTTGCAGCCTCTTCTGAATGACGGCAAAATTGCTGTTTCTCTTAATGTCTCTAATTGGGGATCCGTAGTGATAATCGACCAAATCTGTCTGGTCTGTTGTGCCAATTTTTTTTACTAATTACCGAATAGCACTGTGGCCACCCCATCCTCTTTTTGTGGACATTGGGGGTGATTCCGAGTTGTTCGCTCGCTAGCTGCTTTTAGCAGCATTGCACACGCTAGGCCGCCGCCCTCTGGGAGTGTATCTTAGCTTAGCAGAACTGCGAACGAAAGATTAGCAGAATTGCGAATAGAAATTTCTTAGCAGTTTCTAAGTAGCTCGAGACTTACTCCTACACAGTGCCAGATTAAGGTCCACATGGGCCTGGAGCTGAAAATCAGGAAAGGCCTATTGCATGCCGCAATGTGACTAGCGCTGTGGCAGTATGACTAGTGATGTGGAGGTGTGGCCTATATAGGGGGTGTGGCCTGTGCCATGGGTATCTCCATACTTCTATTAGTGTTCACCCCTCATACCTAGCCACAACAGTAAATTAACTTAATTAATAATGCAGAGATCATTGCAGTGACCGCCATATAAATTAGAGAGCATTGCAGTCAATGCCATATAATACAGAGCTCATTACAGTAACAGCTAGATAATACAGAGAACATTACAGTGACATATAAATTATTCACAGAGCATCCAAGTGACCGCCATACAATGCAACAAACATTGTAATGAGTACCATATAAAATAGAGAACTCCAACTACCACCACAAAATACAGAAGACATCACAGCCACACACTATTGCCTGTGATCTGGAATTAAATAAATCAGACTGCAAGTATATCTACCGTGTCTATCTATAATAGGAAATTATTGGAAGTTTCACTTTTTAGCATTGGGCACTGGCAGTGGCTTTGGTCAGACACCTCACTGGAAGAATGCTTGGATAAACAAGGCACACCAGGCACAGTCCCGCCTCCCTTCTCTGGTCTTTACTCCCGCCTCTGTCCTCCTGGCTCCCTTGATACTGTGTGCTCCAGAGACAGTGGGGGAGATAAATTATCCTGACATGGATCGTGCAGGTATGGGATGCAGTTAAAATGCCGGCTGTTGAAATCCCAGCGTTCAGGATACCGACGTTGAAATGCCGACAGCTGGAATCCCGGCGCACCAGGGCTATTCCCACTGTTGTGTGTCCACGACACCCACAGAGCGGGAACAGATCCTGTGGAGAGCGCAGTACACATCTCCACAGTAATACATGGGGGAGAAGCGGAGTCAGGGTGTATAACATGCCCTGATACCACTTCTCCCTCATAACGACTAATCTTACATCTACTCCAGTGTGTCAGCACAAACACACCGAGCCTGCACTGTAGTGAAGCAGAGCCACGGCAGGACCAGCCGCAGTCCACATCACCTATATGCCGCAGCTCACTCCCAGCCACCCTGTTCTCCGTCACCTTGGTGACATGCCCCACCCGTCCCTTACACCCTAGCATATATATATATATATATATATATATATAAACATATGAGAAAAAAGGCATAAATATAAATACATTAATCTACCCTCCAGACGCCGCATATTATAATGACAAAAAAACCTGACTAGAATTCAGATTATTTACCTCAGTTTCAACTCTATCAGGTGACAGGTCTCAGTCAGTCAGGAGGTACTCTGCCTCTGTGCTGGGTGCAGTGGTGTGTAACATCACACAGCGCAGTGGAGGTGCCCAGGAACTCTATATGGTGTTGGGAGGGCTTCTGACGCCTTCCATACTGTCCAACCTCCTTTTCACTTGTGTGCCTCAAGCTCCTGTGCCCTTCCAATTGTGGGTCTATGTATGTATGTGTGTATTTAAACATTGTGGTCACACACCGTGCTGCACCCCAAATCTAGGAATAGGTGAGTGCCGTGGATTCAGTGGCGGAACTAGCAAGCGGTGGGCCCAGGTGCGACAAAATGCTTTGCCCCCCCCCCTCCCTTCCCATCCAAGTCCACCCCCTCACCCCTTGAGAGGATCTGGTGAGGAGGACCTGCTCAGGGCCAGAGAAATGGATACCTAGCAACAGTGCCGTAACTAGACATTTTAGCACTGTGTGCAAGATATGGCATCGGAGCCCCACCCCTGCATGCAAAACAGGGGCAGTGCGCGCCGTTGGCGCGCGCAAAAATACATAGTGGCGTGGCTTCGCGGGGAAGGGGTGTGGCCACAAAATAATACCAATTCCTAAAACGGTGCACAGTAGTCTCCATTCTTCAAATTACGCCGCACAGTAGCACCACTACACCAGGTAGAGACCCTTTTACACCTTACAGCGAACAGATTCCTCTTTTTACACATTACGGCAGACAGCGTCCCCCTTTTTATACATTACGGCAGACAGCGTCCCCTTTTTACACATAACGGCAGACAGCGTGCCCTTGTTACACATAGCGGCAGACAGCGTGCACTTTTTACACATTACGGCAGACAGCGTACACTTTTTACACATAACGGCAGTCAGCGTGCCCTTGTTAAACATAGCGGCAGACAGCGTACACTTTTTACACATAACGGCAGACAGCGTCCCCCTTTTTACACATTACGGCAGACAGCGTCCCCTTTTTACACATTACGGCAGACAGCGTACACTTTTTACACATAACGGCAGACAGCGTACACTTTTTACACATAGCGGCAGACAGCGTGCCCTTGTTACACATTACAGCAGACAGCGTGCCCTTGTTACACATTACGGCAGACAGCGTGCCCTTGTTACACATTACGGCAGACAGCGTGCCCTTGTTACACATTACGGCAGACAGCGTGCCCTTGTTACACATTACGGCAGACAGCGTGCCCTTGTTACACATTACGGCAGACAGCGTGCCCTTGTTACACATTACGGCAGACAGCGTGCCCTTGTTACACATTACGGCAGACAGCGTGCCCTTGTTACACATTACGGCAGACAGCGTGCCCTTGTTACACATTACGGCAGGCAGATTCCCCCTTTTTACACGTTGCGGCAGGCAGTCCCCCGTTTTTACACATTGCGGCAGGCAGATTCCCCATTTTTACACATTGCGGCAGGCAGTCCCCCCTTTTTACACATTGCGGCAGGCAGTCCCCCCTTTTTACACATTGCGGCAGGCAGTCCCCCCTTTTTACACATTGCGGCAGGCAGTCCCCCATTTTTACACATAGCGGCAGGCAGTCCACCCTTTTTACACATTGCGGTAGGCAGTCCCCCATTTTTACACATAGCGGCAGGCAGTCCCAACAAATAAAGAAAGAAAGAGACAGAAAGAAAGAAAGAAATAAAGAGAAATAAAGAAAGTAGAATCATACTTACCCTCTCCGCTGGCTCAGGCTCCTCGTGCAGCTTGACGATTCCCGGGCAGTAGATGAGGTGGAGGAGGGAGCAGCAGCTGCGCTGTGTTATTGGTGGAGGCGCTGCTGCTGCTGCCCCCCTGCTTCACTATAGGCTGTTCTCGGCAGACAGTCTATAGTGAAGCAGAGGGGCAGCAGCAGCAGTGCCTCCACCAGTAACAAAGCGCTGCTGCGGCTCCCTCCTTCACCTCCGTCCTCCTCCTTCCCCCGTCCGTGCCGCTGCTCTTCTCCTCTGTGGGCGGCTGTGCGCTGCGGGCAGCGGTTGCCCGCAGCGCACAGCGGCATGTAATGAGTCAGTTTGACTCATTACATGCTTGGGCCCCTGGACAGAGGCGGGCCCCAGTGCAACGCACTGCTTGCCCTGCCGGTAGTTCCGCCTCTGCGTGGATTAGTGCTTTATATGGGATGTGGTTATGTTACCAGCAGTCATCATGCCAACCCTGGAATCCTGAACGCTAAAAATGCTGGCAGACGGAATTACCCACAGGGACTATTCCCACTCATGGATATCCATGACACCCAAAAAGTGGGAATAGAACCTGTGGCGAGCGCAGCGAGCCTGTAAGGGGCTTTGCTGCACTCACCCGTCCCCCCATCCTCCCCACTGGCATTCTGCTGCCGGGACCCCGGTACCGGTATGCTGACCGCCGGGATTCTGGCAAAATTCTACACACAATACCCCATAATGACAACGTGAATAAAGTTTTTTTGAGATTTTTTGCAAATAGCTGTGAATACTTTCCGGATGCACTGTATATATATCAATGTCCTGGTGAAGGAGGAGTAAAGCCCCTCCGAAACGTTGACCTATATATATTGTCTTATACACAATGGGCGAGATGCAGAAAGTGGAACATTGCAGCCAGACCTACGAAAATGCAGTTTCTGGAGGTTTGGCCGTGTGCTGCATATGCACCAAGCCCCGGAATGCTTGGATGTGGTGGGCAACGCCATCTTCAGATGAGAGGGATCAAACTGGACACCCCACGGCATGCGTCACTCAACACATACGCAGATAGGACTCCGGGTCCTGAACCCAGTAGTACTATCATCACAAAGGGCAGCTCTTACAGCAAGAGCTGTCCATTGTAATTTGATTCATGCATACGGTGTTTGTAAAAGCCGATATGCATGCTTGCTGCATCCCGCCCATATATCTCTATAAATACACAGTTTACACACACTGCATTGTATATAAACGCCAGGGCTATAAGAAGGGCAGGGCAGAGCCAGCCATACTCACTCGCAGTGGCGTAACTAGAAATTTTTCTCCCTCAAGCCAAAGTGAAGAATTTGCGCGCGCCAAAGCCGAAAGGGGTGTTGCTTCACCAAAATGGGTGTTGCTGCACTGAAAGGGGCGTGGCATTGCAGGAAAAGACTACCTTATACCCCAGTTTTGCAAGCTGCACGTCGAGACGTTGGCCACTACAGGGAAGAAAAATAATCCTGATTCATGCCCCTTACATTATTTGTCATTTTTCCTCCTTATAGTAATGCCCAGTATACATTATGCCACATACTGCAATGGCCCTTAGACATTATGCCACACACAATAATGCACATGACACAATATGCACACACCGTAATGCCCCCGACACATTATGCCACACACCGTAATGCCTGTGACACATTATGACAGGAATCGCAATGCCCGTTATACATTTTGCTACACACTGCAATGCCCCTGATACATTATACCACATTCAATGTCTGTGACACATTATGACACACACCGCAATGACCCTGAGACATTATACCACATACCACAATGCCCGTGATATAGTATACCACACACCGTAATGCCTGACACATTATGACACACACTGCAATGTCCGTGATACATTATGCCACACTCTGCAATGCTTCTGATACATTATAGCACATACAATGCGTGGGACACATTATGACACACACCGTAATGCCTGTGACACATTATGCCACGCATCGCAATGCCCCTGATACATTATATCACATACAATACCTATGACACATTATGACAGGAATCGCAATGCCCGTTATACATTATGCTACACACTGCAATGCTTCTGATACATTATAGCGCATACAATGCCTGTGACACATTATGCCACACACCGCAATGCCTGTGACACATTATGCCACACACCGTAATGCCTGTGACACATTAAGCCACACACCGTAATGCCCGTGACACATTATGACACACACCTCAATGTCCGTGACACATGCCACAGACCGTAATGCCTGTGACACATTATGACACACACCGCAATGTCCGTGATACATTATGCCACACACCGTAATGCCTGTGACACATTATGACAGGAATCGCAATGCCCGTTATACATTATGCTACACACTGCAATGCCCCTGATACATTATACCACATACAATGTCTGTGACACATTATGACACACACCGCAATGACCCTGAGACATTATACCACATACCACAATGCCCGTGATATAGTATACCACACACCGTAATGCCTGACACATTATGACACACACTGCAATGTCCGTGATACATTATGCCACACTCTGCAATGCTTCTGATACATTATAGCACATACAATGCGTGGGACACATTATGACACACACCGTAATGCCTGTGACACATTATGCCACGCATCGCAATGCCCCTGATACATTATATCACATACAATACCTATGACACATTATGACAGGAATCGCAATGCCCGTTATACATTATGCTACACACTGCAATGCTTCTGATACATTATAGCGCATACAATGCCTGTGACACATTATGCCACACACCGCAATGCCTGTGACACATTATGCCACACACCGTAATGCCTGTGACACATTAAGCCACACACCGTAATGCCCGTGACACATTATGACACACACCTCAATGTCCGTGACACATGCCACAGACCGTAATGCC
Source organism: Pseudophryne corroboree (assembly GCF_028390025.1). Classification (NCBI taxonomy): domain Eukaryota; kingdom Metazoa; phylum Chordata; class Amphibia; order Anura; family Myobatrachidae; genus Pseudophryne; species Pseudophryne corroboree. The sequence continues at coordinate 143,184,718 of NC_086451.1, read as the reverse complement.
TGTGACACATTATGACACACACCGCAATGTCCGTGATACATTATGCCACACACCGTAATGCCTGTGACACATTATGCCACACACCGTAATGCTGGTGACACAATATGCCACACAGCATAATGCCCCCGACACATTATGCCACACCGCAATGCCCGTTATAAATTATGCCACACACTGCGGTGTCCCTGAGACATTATACCACACACCATAATGCCTGTGACACATTACGCCATGCATCACAATGCCCGTTATACATTATGCTACACACTACAATGCCCCTGAGATATTATACCACACACTGTCATGCCTGTGACACATTATGACACACATCGCAATGTCCGTGATACACAATGCCACACACCGCAATGCCCGTTATATATTATGCCACACACCGCAATGCCCATTACACACTAAGTCCTACAGTAAGGCTTCTAATTACTTTTAAATTACCTGCTCGTTGCCAGGGGTTGTCATGCTCTGGGTGTCATGCTCGTTGACAGAGGTTTCATGCGCTGGGTGTCAAGCTCGTTCCCAGGGGGTAATGCTTGTTGCCAGGGGTTTCATGCACTGGGTGTCATGCTCGTTGCCAGAGGTTTCATGCGCTGGGTGTTATGCTCGTTGCCAGGGGGTAATGCTTGTTGCCAGGGATTTCATGCACTGGGTGTCATGCTTGTTAGTTGTTGCTATGGAGTAATTCTGCCGATCCCCCCTTCCCGCTGCCGCTGAAGGTTGTAGTGAGCCGCAGGCACCGCTGCCCGATCCCCCCGTTGCTGCTGCCGCTGAAGGTTGTAGTGAGCCGCGGGACATTTTGGAAGGGACATTTTGCAGATTGATATGCGGACGGCTAGTCCGCATGTCAATCTGCTCTGAATCAGTGGCGGCGCCCCCGTAGCCCTGCGCCTCCGCAGTGGCTGCGGGGGTGGGAGTTACGCCACTACTTACTCGCTGCCACAACCTCTGCACCCTAGAAGGCACTTTCACCCACGCACCCCATGGGGCACATATTTATGGGTGCCGCTCAGGGGGCGTGTGCTGCACAGGGCGCACTGATGCCTTGTTATGGGGCGGATACATGCAAATACATAGACAGGGGCGAGACCTTACACTGACCTGTGGGAAGGTAGTTCGGGCATGCCTGCTAGTTTCTGCACAGCCAGTGACAACTGTATTTCCTCCTGTGTTCCAGCCTCCACTCACAGCAGCATTTACTATCACACCATTAGTGCCTTGCTGCTAACTAAACTCAGAGGCTAAGGTCTGGAGGGGCCGTGAATGGGCTTCAGCCGAGGCATGTCACAGCCTCAGGCAAAGGGGACAGAGTTGTAGACAGACAGGGGGCGGAGCTACGGACAGACAGGGGCGGGGCTTCAGACGGTCGGGGGCGGAGCTTCAGACTGCTCCGTGTGTAGATGGGAGCAGGGCTGTTTCTAGCCAATTTGGCTCCCAGTGCAAGATTTAAAAATGCGCCCCCCCATGCCAAAAAAAATGTGGCCCCCCCCACACACCTAGATTTAAAAAAAACTTGCGCGCGCACCCGGCAAGGGGGCGTGGCCTCATTTAAATGGGTGTGGTCTCATTTAAATGGGCATGGCTTCGTCTGAAAAGACTACCTCACAATCCAGTTTTTGACCCTGCTCCAACAGATCATAACCACCACAGGAAAAAAAAATTCTACCATATTAAGCCCCACACAGTAATGCCCCCTGCACCATATTGTGCCACACACCGCAATGCCCTTGATACATTAAATCCCCACACTACGGCAGGCAAGAGTCCCCATTTCACACATTACGGCAGGTGTCCCCATTTTACACATTGAGAGAGAGAGAGAGAGAGAATACTTACAGAGGCGATTACCGCTCTTCGGCCCGCCTCACCAGTCGCTCCTCACGCCGGCCTTTCCCTCTTCCTAACTTGGATCCCCCTCTGTACCTCTGTACTCCGCTCGGGGGGGGGGGGGGAGTTTTGAGTTTTGCGGAGTGACGGGGTTGCGTTGTGACGTAACGACGCAACCGCGTCATTCCGTGAAACTCCGTCCCTCGAGCGGTTACTCGGGGAGAAATAGGAGGGGGAAGCAGGGAGCCACAGTTAGTGCCGCGGCGGGCGCCCAGTGCGGTTGCACTGCTCGCCTGCCCCAAGAAACGGCCCTGGATGGGAGTGACAGCTCCTGCTGATCGTGGGGTGAGTGGGGTGGCTGGGAGGTGAGCTGGGCTGTTGCTGGTGACAGGATTTTTCTTCTGTCAATACTAGCTGCACTGCAGGGAGTCCTGTGGGCCTAATTTCATGGGAGGGCCTGGAGCTGCAGCTCCACCCGCCTCATTGTTAATCCGGCCCTGCTCCTACACTGCGATCAGTTCAGTCAGTTTCGTTCCTGGTTTGACGTCACACACGCCCAGCGTTCGGCCAGCCACTCCCCCGTTTCTCCAGACACTCCCGCGTTTTTCCCTGACATGCCTGCGTTTTTCCGCACACTCCCAGAAAATGGCCAGTTTCCGCCCAGAAACACCCACTTCCTGTCAATCACACCTACGATCACTTCAACGATGAAAAATCTTCGTTTGGGCGTGAGTAAATCTACTAAGGTTTGTGTTAAAATAATAACCGCATGTGCACTGCGTACCATGCGCATGCGCATTTTTGCCTTAATCGCTCCATTGTGAAAATTGGCAACGAGCGAACAACTCGGAATGACCCCATTGTCCTGATCTTTTTTAACAACCTGTAAAGCTTCATCTCTCTTTGTAGCAAGTGCTCTGTTTTTGGCCACTTTCAATGCTTTATGGTGATAGCCTCTGTGGAGGAATTTTATCAGCATCTTATCCATTTGTGCAATGGCATCTTCGTCACTACTGCAGATTCTTCTCACATGTAGAAGTTGCGAGTATGGGAGTCCTCGCTTGGTCGCCGCTGGATGATCACTTTGTGCATGAAGCAGTGTATTGCGGTCCATGATTTTAGTAAAAATAGTGGTCTCAATCTTATGTTCACCTGTCACTGATACCAATACATCTAGGTAATGTATAGATGCACTACTGCTTTCCCAGGTGAATTTAACTGCTGGATCCAGTGTGTTTACATTTATCATCATATTGTCAAACTCTTCATGGCTCTTGGATCACAGCACGAAGATATCGTCGATGTATCAACAGTAATATATGATGTTAGGAGCGGCTAGCTCGTTGGTCAAGAACAGATGTCTCTCCACCTCAGCCATGAAGATGTTGGTGAAACTGGGGGCCACACAAGACCCCATCACACAACCAGAGAGCTGTATGTAAAACTGGGAGTCAAACAGGAAGTAATTTCTGGATAGAGTAAATTCTAATAATGTCATGAAGAAATTCAAGTCAGGACCCGTATATAGAGGATTATGCGTCAACCACCTGTGAACCGCATTAAGGCCCCTTTCATGTGGTATACAGGTGTAGAGTCCCACAACATCAATGGTGCACTGCAAACAATCACCTGCAATTGTGGACAGATCCCTCAGCTTCAACAAGAATGACGTGGTATCTTTCAAAAATGTAGGGATACCTCTAACCACGGGCTGTAAGTAGAAATCCAGGACTTTATATGTAATATATTGGAGGAGCAGTGTGTAGATATATATGCTCGGATGCCTCCCCCAGCACCACACACAGCAGCAGCCCAGCACAAAGAAACCTTTCTCAAAGCCCAGCCGCGTATACCCTGTCCCATCCTCCTCTTACCCCCCCCCCCCCATTGCAGTGCCGGCTGTCTCTCCCCACTTCCTTCCCCAGAATACAGTGCTGGCTCCCCCCCCCCCCCATTCCTGGATCACTCTGCCAGCTGTTTCTCCCTCCCCTGCCCCATCACACTGCCGGCTGGCTCTCCCCTTCCCCCTCCAGATCAGATCACACTGCCGGCTGTCTCTCCCTACCTTACCTGGATCACACTGCTGGCTTTCTCTTCCCTTCCACCTCCCACTCAGATCACATTGTGGGCTGTCTCTCCACCCTCCCCCGGATCACAGAGCGGGCTGACACTCCTCTCCCACCACCCACCCACTTTGGATCACACTGTGGGCTGTCTCTAACCCCCTCCCCCGGACCACAGGGCTGGCTGGCTGTCTCTCCTTCCCCCCTTCACAGTGTTGGCTCTCTCCAAGATCAAACCACGGAACACGCAGTGTCAGCTATCACTCACCTTATCTTCCCAGTGTCCACAGCGGCACAGCCTGTCAGATCACTATCCTCTCCTATGTTGCATAGTGGTAAATCCACTACTGGGTGCGGGAGGACTGCTGTGCCACCCCCAGCAGGTGCCACCAATAGGCACCTGCCTCATGTGCCTAGTGGGAAATCCGGCACTGGGTGTCAGTGATCCACTGTGTGACTGGGTTAGAGCTGTTATACTTGGCTGCTCTTTCAAAGGATTGTTTAACAATCAATTGTTTTGTGAAACTACTACTAGTAGTCTTCTTGGCCCAATGTTGGGATGAAGTTCTAACCCTAGAAGCAGCAGGCTTAGGACTCAAGGGTTGTTCTAAGGATTCCTGGATAGGGGAGGAGTCACCTAGCCTTAACAAATTGGATGCAGAACTACCTCCGAATCATTACTGAGGATATTGTGGATGAAGGTGCTGACAGTGGAGATTGCAGGTGCTGGGATATAGTTGAGAGAAGTGAGCTAGCTGAGGCTGGACTGTTTGTTGTTGTTTCTTTAGCACCAGTTTCTGATGTTATCGAAAAATTGTCATGAGCTTGCTGCAAATTACGTAACAGGGAGGAGGTTTATTGATGCCTACTGTAGCACCGAGCTTCTTACGTACAACTTTTTCCATTAAAATATTTCTTATTCACAAAATTATGCAAATAGGACTCACTAGACGACTGACGTTAACAGAGTTGCACAGTACCTGTCAGTTAACGCATGTCAGACATCTTCCGCTGAGTGGCATATTGAGGCAAGATGTATGAAGACAAATCTGTAGATTCTCTACAGGTATTTGTGACATTTCTGTTTCTGAATGCACATTTTGTTCTACTTCCTTAGTGGTTTTTAATTTTTTATATACAGTACGTCTTCTAGACTCTGAGTGAAAAGGTCTTGCATCGCCATGAGAGGCAGGAGAAGATGCTTCACTGACAGTTGCAGAACCACCACTCATAAATAAAGGCCAATTTTATGTTTTTTTACAGCAAACTTTCCATTTATTCGAGGTATTTTTTCTTTACCACTGTATATAGTTTTTTTTATTTATTTTAGAAACCCTGACTTAAACCTTTGATGTCTTTTAGCAGATGACATTGAAGGACTAGTATTGTCATCATGACTTGTGGCAGCAGCTGGAGTCCTAGCATTTGCTTGCTCTTCTCTGAACTGATCGTTATCCATTTTTCAATTCGCAAAGCACTGTGTGGATTCAGACCGCTTTTATGCACATGCTCTGGGGTACTACAGGGTACTGGGTTGCAGTGCACAGTACAAACAAATACAACAAATTGTATTTTTATTTTTTAAATTAGCAGCTTGGCTCATACTGCATCAAGTCAGAATGCTTTTACGCACACTCTTTGGGGTACTACAGCATACTATTGAGCAGTGCACAGTGCAAACAAATACAAGTTTTATTTTTTAAAACAGGCCACTTGGCTCACACTGTATGGAGTCAGACTGTTTTTACGCACATGCGCTTGGGTACTACAGCATACTTGGGTGCAGTGCGTAGAACAGTACAAATACAACAATTCTTATTTTTTTTTTACTTTTTTTGCTGACAAATATGGAGTCACTCTGTGAACACAGTGAGTTGAGCCTGCAGAGTCAGTGCAGCAGCACTGTGCTGGAATCAGACTAATTAGACTAAGGGGACTGGACACAGCTCGTGGATGGACACAGCACAGCCAATTAGGTAGACACAACGACAGCAGACCGCTCATCTCTACTATAAACCTTATCTCACTCTTGAGTCCTGCCACTGTAGTGCACCTCCACAGTGTTCTGTCCTCCTTTGATAGCTGGGTCTTCCGAGAGGCCATCCAAGCCCTCCTTGTATCATATGACAGACAGTGTTGCTGTGATCTGAAGCATAGGCACCCACCAGCCATGATTAGATCAGTTTTTGTTTGGTGTGTGCTCGATTGATGGTGATCTGCACCAGTCATTTACTACCCATCGCAGCATGTCCCTGTGCAAGCACTCCCACCAAAATGGTGTCCAGGCACATGCCCTACTTGTCCCACCCTCCTTACATCACTGATTAAAAGCAGCAAAACATAAAAAACAAATGGAGACAACCTGAGAATGTGTATTGTGTATATACAGCAATAGTGTGAAAATGGAACTGGGAAGGAGGATAGACCTGGGTTAGAAGCTGTGATCAGCAGCACAATCCAGATACAGGTGCGCCATGTGCCCGGAGTGACAGAAATGGCTGTGCACTAGGGGGGGTCATTCAGATCTGATCGTACTGTAGATGTGCTAAATTTAGCACATCTATGATCAGTTTCTCAGACATGCATGGGGGGGGGCTCCCAGCACAGGGCTAATCCGCCCCGCATGTCTGGCCCTACCCCCCCCCGCAAGGGTGCAAAAGCATTACACATCGGTGATGCTTTTGTACCGGCTGAGTAGCTACCTGCCAGTGCAGCTCCTGCACGCTGGCAGGCCGCTACTAGCTGTGTCCCGGGTCGCTGTGGCTGCATGGGATGTCACGCAGCTGCTGCAGATCACTCCCCACAACAGTCTGGACATGCTTCCATTGTCCGGACTGCACCCCGCCAATGACGTTCTAACGCCGTTGGCATGCCCCTTCCCGCCCCTTGACCGCCTCTGCCTGTCAATCAAGCAGAGGCGATCGCAGCCCAGAGATATATTTACTAAGTTGTCGGTTTACAGAAGTGGAGATGTTGCTCATAGCAACCAAACATATTCAACTTATCATTTATCTAGCACCTTCTAGAATAGGCATTACTAACCTTGGACCACAAGGCACACTAACAGTCAAGGTTTTAGTAATATCCATGCTTAAGCAAAGATGGTTAAATCAAAATAAATGAGAAAATAATTAAGTCACCTGTGCTCAAGCATGGATATCACTAAAACCTGGGCTGTTAGTGTGCTTTGAGGACCAAGGTTGGGAATGCTTGCTATAGAAGATAATAGCTAGAATCTGACTGATTGCTATGGGCAACATTTCCACCTCTATGAAACCACACTTTAGTAAATATTAGTGATGAGCGGGTTCGGTTCCTCGGAATCCGAACCCGCCCGAACTTCAGCTTTTTTTACACGGATCCGAGCGACTCGGATCTTCCCGCCTTGCTCGGTTAACCCGAGCGCGCCCGAACGTCATCATGACGCTGTCGGATTCTCGCGAGGCTCTGATTCTATCGCGAGACTCGGATTCTATATAAGGAGCCGCGCGTCGCCGCCATTTTACACGTGCATTGAGATTGATAGTGAGAGGACGTGGCTGGCGTCCTCTCCGTTTAGAGACGAAATAGATAGGAGAGTGAGAGTGAGACAGTGACACTTCATTTACTGGAGCTTAGGAGGAGTACTCAGACAGAGAGTGCAGAATTTTGCTGATAGTATTAGTTAGTTATACTAGTGACAGAGTGAGACAGTGACACTTCATTTACTGGAGCTTAGGAGGAGTACTCAGACAGAGGGGGAAATTTACTAAGCTCCCGATTTTGACCGAGATGCCGTTTTTTCATCAAAGTGTCATCTCGGTAATTTACTAAGCAATAATCACGGCAGTGATGAGGGCATTCGTAATTTTTTGAAGTCCTAGGAAAAAAATCACGAATGAATACACCATCGGTCAAAACGCGGCTGTTTAAGTATGAATCTCGGTCATTTACTAAGAAGTGCAAAGCAAAAAACAAACAAACACTGCCGTGAAAAATTACAACTCGTAAAAAAGTGCTAAAAAAAAACAGACCTTTTTTTTTTATTCGTGATTGGATAGGCATGCACGGATCCATGAGATCCGTGCATGTATATCAGTGGGAAGGGGTGGGAAAGTGCTTATTTTTTCAAAAAAAATTGCGTGGGGTCCCCCCTCCTAAGCATAACCAGCCTCGGGCTCTTTGAGCCGATCCTGGTTGCAGAAATATGGTGAAAAAATTGACAGGGGTTCCCCCATATTTAAGCAACCAGCATCGGGCTCTGCGCCTGGTCCTGGTTCCAAAAATACGGGGGACAAAAAGAGTAGGGGTCCCCCGTATTTTTAAAACCAGCACCGGGCTCCACTAGCTGGACAGATAATGCCACAGCCGGGGGTCACTTTTATATAGTGCCCTGCGGCCGTGGCATCAAAAATCCAACTAGTCACCAGCATGCGGCAGAAAAACGGGCCCGCTGGTACCTGTAGTACTACTACTAAAAAAATACCCAAAAAAACACAAGACACACACACCGTGAAAGTATAATTTTATTACATACATACACACATACATACATACTTACCTTATGTTCCCACGCAGGTCGGTCCTCTTCTCCAGTAGAATCCAAGGGGTACCTGTTGAAGAAATTATACTCACGAGATCCAGGGGTCCAGGGTCCTCGGGGAATCCAGGTGTAATCCACGTACTTGAAAAAAAGAACAAAACGGACACCTGAGCCACGCACTAAAAGGGGACCCATGTTTGCACATGGATCCCCTTTTCCCGACTGCCAGAAACCCACTCTGACTGATGTCTAAGTGGGTTTCTTCAACCAATCAGGGAGTGCCACGTTGTAGCACTCTCCTGATCGGCTGTGTGCTCCTGTACTGAGTGACAGGCGGCACACGGCAGTGTTACAATGTAGCGCCTATGCGCTCCATTGTAACCAATGCTGGGAACTTTCTGCCCTGCGGTTGACCTAAAGTGACGTCACCGCTGAGCAGAAAGTTCCCAGCATTGGTTACAATGGAGCGCATAGGCGCTACATTGTAACACTGCCGTGTGCTGCCTGTCATTCAGTACAGGAGCACACAGCCGATCAGGAGAGTGCTACAACGTGGCACTCCCTGATTGGCTGAGGAAACCCACTTAGACAGAAGTCAGAGTGGGTTTTCTGGCAGTCGGGAAAAGGGGATCCATGTGCAAACATGGGTCCCCTTTTAGTTCGTGGCTCGGCTCTCCGTTTTGTTATTTTTTTCAAGTACGTGGATTACACCTGGATTCCCCGAGGACCCTGGACCCCTGGATCTCGTGAGTATAATTTCTTCAACAGGTACCCCTTGGATTCTACTGGAGAAGAGGACCGACCTGCGTGGGAACATAAGGTAAGTATGTATGTATGTGTGTATGTATGTAATAAAATTATACTTTCACGGTGTGTGTGTCTTGTGTTTTTTTGGGTATTTTTTTAGTAGTAGTACTACAGGTACCAGCGGGCCCGTTTTTCCGCCGCATGCTGGTACTTGTGGTTCTCCAAGTACCAGCATGCGGGGGAGGCTTGCTGGGACTTGTAGTACTGCTACTAAAAACAATATCTTTTCTTTTACAACAAAGGCTATCAGCCCCCCCATCCGCAGCCCATTGGATGGGGGGGGACAGCCTCGGGCTTCACCCCTGGCCCTTGGGTGGCTGGGGGGGGGACCCCTTGATTGAAGGGGTCCCCACTCCCCCAGGGTACCCCGGCCAGGGGTGACTAGTTGGATTTTTGATGCCACGGCCGCAGGGCACTATATAAAAGTGACCCCCGGCTGTGGCATTATCTGTCCAGCTAGTGGAGCCCGGTGCTGGTTTTAAAAATACGGGGGACCCCTACTCTTTTTGTCCCCCGTATTTTTGGAACCAGGACCAGGCGCAGAGCCCGATGCTGGTTGCTTAAATATGGGGGAACCCCTGTCATTTTTTTCCCATATTTCGGCAACCAGGATCGGCTCAAAGAGCCCGAGGCTGGTTATGCTTAGGAGGGGGGACCCCACGCAATTTTTTTAAAAATATTTGACAGTGTTTAATTTAAAAAAAACAAAAAAAATGAACCCCAGCACGGATCACACAGATCCGGCCGAGATTCATTGTAAAAAAGTCGGCAGTGTTTTGCTAATCACTGCCGTAAAAATAGAAAAAAAACCACGAATGACATCGACATCGGAACAAAAGAAAAACCCGAATACGACAGCTTAGTAAATTAGTCGTAATCAATTCAAAAAGTTGCAGTTTTACACTTTCGATGTCATTCGTGATTGAACTTTGACCTGAAACGGGAAAATACGAATCTTAGTAAATTTACCCCAGAGAGTGCAGAATTTTGCTGATAGTATTAGTTAGTTATACTAGTGACTGACCAGTGACCACCAGTGCAGTTTTATATTATTTAATATAATCCGTTCTCTGCCTGAAAAAACGATACACAGTGACTCAGTCACATACTGTACCATATCTGTGCTCAGCCCAGTGTGCTGCTGCATCATCTATGTATAATATCTGACTGTGCTCACACAGCTTAATTGTGGGGGAGACTGGGGAGCAGTTAGGTTATAGCAGGAGCCAGGAGTACATATTAAAATTAAACAGTGCACACTTTTTTTCTGCAGGAGTGCCACTGCCAGTGTGACTGACCAGTGACCTGACCACCAGTATATAGTATACTATATTGTATTGTGAATGTCTGCCTGTAAAAGTTAAACACACGTCGTGTGACTTGTGTGGTGTTTTTTTATTCTATAAAATAAAAAACTCATTCTGCTGACAGACAGTGTCCAGCAGGTCCGTCATTATATAATATATACCTGTACGGCTGCAGTAGTGATATATATATATATATTTTTAATATCATTATTTATCATCCAGTCGCAGCAGACACAGTACGGTAGTTCACGGCTGTAGCTACCTCTGTGTCGGCACTCGGCAGTCCATCCATAATTGTATACCACCTACCCGTGGTTTTTTTTTTCTTTCTTCTTTATACATACTACATCTCATTATCATCCAGTCTATATTAGCAGCAGACACAGTACAGTACGGTAGTCCACGGCTGTAGCTACCTCTGTGTCGGCACTCGGCAGTCCGTCCATAATTGTATACCACCTACCCGTGGTTTTTTTTTTCTTTCTTCTTTATACATACTACATCTCATTATCAACCAGTCTATATTAGCAGCAGACACAGTACGGTAGTCCACGGCTGTAGCTACCTCTGTGTCGGCACTCGGCAGTCCATCCATAATTGTATACCACCTACCCGTGGTTTTTTTTTCTTTCTTCTTTATACATACTACATCTCATTATCATCCAGTCTATATTAGCAGCAGACACAGTACAGTACGGTAGTCCACGGCTGTAGCTACCTCTGTGTCGGCACTCGGCAGTCCATCCATAATTGTATACCACCTACCCGTGGTTTTTTTTTCTTTCTTCTTTATACATACATACATCTCTTTATCAACCAGTCTATATTAGCAGCAGACACAGTACGGTAGTCCACGGCTGTAGCTACCTCTGTGTCGGCACTCGGCAGTCCATCCATAATTGTATACCACCTACCCGTGTTTTTTTTTTCTTTCTTCTTTATACATACATACTACATCTCTTTATCAACCAGTCTATATTAGCAGCAGACACAGTACGGTAGTCCACGGCTGTAGCTACCTCTGTGTCGGCACTCGGCAGTCCGTCCATAATTGTATACCACCTACCCGTGGTTTTTTTTTCTTTCTTCTTTATACATACATACTACATCTCTTTATCAACCAGTCTATATTAGCAGCAGACACAGTACGGTAGTCCACAGCTGTAGCTACCTCTGTGTCGGCACTCGGCAGTCCGTCCATAATTGTATACCACCTACCCGTGGTTTTTTTTTCTTTCTTCTTTATACATACATACTACATCTCTTTATCAACCAGTCTATATTAGCAGCAGACACAGTACGGTAGTCCACGGCTGTAGCTACCTCTGTGTCGGCACTCGGCAGTCCATCCATAATTGTATACCACCTACCCGTGTTTTTTTTTTTTCTTTCTTCTTTATACATACATACTACATCTCATTATCATCCAGTCTATATTAGCAGCAGACACAGTACAGTACGGTAGTCCACGGCTGTAGCTACCTCTGTGTCGGCACTCGGCAGTCCATCCATAATTGTATACCACCTACCCGTGGTTTTTTTTTCTTTCTTCTTTATACATACATACTACATCTCTTTATCAACCAGTCTATATTAGCAGCAGACACAGTACGGTAGTCCACGGCTGTAGCTACCTCTGTGTCGGCACTCGGCAGTCCGTCCATAATTGTATACCACCTACCCGTGGTTTTTTTTTCTTTCTTCTTTATACATACATACTACATCTCTTTATCAACCAGTCTATATTAGCAGCAGACACAGTACGGTAGTCCACGGCTGTAGCTACCTCTGTGTCGGCACTCGGCAGTCCATCCATAATTGTATACCACCTACCCGTGGTTTTTTTTTCTTTCTTCTTTATACATACTACATCTCATTATCATCCAGTCTATATTAGCAGCAGACACAGTACAGTACGGTAGTCCACGGCTGTAGCTACCTCTGTGTCGGCACTCGGCAGTCCATCCATAATTGTATACCACCTACCCGTGGTTTTTTTTCCTTTCTTCTTTATACATACATACTACATCTCTTTATCAACCAGTCTATATTAGCAGCAGACACAGTACGGTAGTCCACGGCTGTAGCTACCTCTGTGTCGGCACTCGGCAGTCCGTCCATAATTGTATACCACCTACCCGTGTTTTTTTTTTCTTTCTTCTTTATACATACATACTACATCTCTTTATCAACCAGTCTATATTAGCAGCAGACACAGTACGGTAGTCCACGGCTGTAGCTACCTCTGTGTCGGCACTCGGCAGTCCATCCATAATTGTATACTAGTATCCATCCATCTCCATTGTTTACCTGAGGTGCCTTTTAGTTGTGCCTATTAAAATATGGAGAACAAAAATGTTGAGGTTCCAAAATTAGGGAAAGATCAAGATCCACTTCCACCTCGTGCTGAAGCTGCTGCCACTAGTCATGGCCGAGACGATGAAATGCCAGCAACGTCGTCTGCCAAGGCCGATGCCCAATGGCATAGTACAGAGCATGTCAAATCCAAAACACCAAATATCAGTAAAAAAAGGACTCCAAAACCTAAAATAAAATTGTCGGAGGAGAAGCGTAAACTTGCCAATATGCCATTTACCACACGGAGTGGCAAGGAACGGCTGAGGCCCTGGCCTATGTTCATGGCTAGTGGTTCAGCTTCACATGAGGATGGAGGCACTCAGCCTCTCGCTAGAAAAATGAAAAGACTCAAGCTGGCAAAAGCAGTAGCACCGCAAAGAACTGTGCGTTCTTCGAAATCCCAAATCCACAAGGAGAGTCCAATTGTGTCGGTTGCGATGCCTGACCTTCCCAACACTGGACGTGAAGAGCATGCGCCTTCCACCATTTGCACGCCCCCTGCAAGTGCTGGAAGGAGCACCCGCAGTCCAGTTCCTGATAGTCAGATTGAAGATGTCAGTGTTGAAGTACACCAGGATGAGGAGGATATGGGTGTTGCTGGCGCTGGGGAGGAAATTGACCAGGAGGATTCTGATGGTGAGGTGGTTTGTTTAAGTCAGGCACCCGGGGAGACACCTGTTTTCCGTGGGAGGAATATGGCCGTTGACATGCCTGGTGAAAATACCAAAAAAATCAGCTCTTCGGTGTGGAAGTATTTCACCAGAAATGCGGACAACATTTGTCAAGCCGTGTGTTCCCTTTGTCAAGCTGTAATAAGTAGGGGTAAGGACGTTAACCACCTCGGAACATCCTCCCTTATACGTCACCTGCAGCGCATTCATAATAAGTCAGTGACAAGTTCAAAAACTTTGGCCGACAGCGGAAGAAGTCCACTGACCAGTAAATCCCTTCCTCTTGTAACCAAGCTCACGCAAACCACCCCACCAACTCCCTCAGTGTCAATTTCCTCCTTCCCCAGGAATGCCAATAGTCCTGCAGGCCATGTCACTGGCAATTCTGACGAGTCCTCTCCTGCCTGGGATTCCTCCGATGCATCCTTGCGTGTAACGCCTACTGCTGCTGGCGCTGCTGTTGTTGCTGCTGGGAGTCGATGGTCATCCAAGAGGGGAAGTCGTAAGCCCACTTGTACTACTTCCAGTAAGCAATTGACTGTCCAACAGTCCTTTGCGAGGAAGATGAAATATCACAGCAGTCATCCTGCTGCAAAGCGGATAACTGAGGCCTTGACAACTATGTTGGTGTTAGACGTGCGTCCGGTATCCGCCGTTAGTTCACAGGGAACTAGACAATTTATTGAGGCAGTGTGCCCCCGTTACCAAATACCATCTAGGTTCCACTTCTCTAGGCAGGCGATACCGAGAATGTACACGGACGTCAGAAAAAGACTCACCAGTGTCCTAAAAAATGCAGTTGTACCCAATGTCCACTTAACCACGGACATGTGGACAAGTGGAGCAGGGCAGGGTCAGGACTATATGACTGTGACAGCCCACTGGGTAGATGTATGGACTCCCGCCGCAAGAACAGCAGCGGCGGCACCAGTAGCAGCATCTCGCAAACGCCAACTCTTTCCTAGGCAGGCTACGCTTTGTATCACCGCTTTCCAGAATACGCACACAGCTGAAAACCTCTTACGGCAACTGAGGAAGATCATCGCGGAATGGCTTACCCCAATTGGACTCTCCTGTGGATTTGTGGCATCGGACAACGCCAGCAATATTGTGTGTGCATTAAATATGGGCAAATTCCAGCACGTCCCATGTTTTGCACATACCTTGAATTTGGTGGTGCAGAATTTTTTAAAAAACGACAGGGGCGTGCAAGAGATGCTGTCGGTGGCCAGAAGAATTGCGGGACACTTTCGGCGTACAGGCACCACGTACAGAAGACTGGAGCACCACCAAAAACTACTGAACCTGCCCTGCCATCATCTGAAGCAAGAAGTGGTAACGAGGTGGAATTCAACCCTCTATATGCTTCAGAGGTTGGAGGAGCAGCAAAAGGCCATTCAAGCCTATACAATTGAGCACGATATAGGAGGTGGAATGCACCTGTCTCAAGTGCAGTGGAGAATGATTTCAACGTTGTGCAAGGTTCTGATGCCCTTTGAACTTGCCACACGTGAAGTCAGTTCAGACACTGCCAGCCTGAGTCAGGTCATTCCCCTCATCAGGCTTTTGCAGAAGAAGCTGGAGACATTGAAGGAGGAGCTAACACGGAGCGATTCCGCTAGGCATGTGGGACTTGTGGATGGAGCCCTTAATTCGCTTAACAAGGATTCACGGGTGGTCAATCTGTTGAAATCAGAGCACTACATTTTGGCCACCGTGCTCGATCCTAGATTTAAAACCTACCTTGGATCTCTCTTTCCGGCAGACACAAGTCTGCTGGGGTTGAAAGACCTGCTGGTGAGAAAATTGTCAAGTCAAGCGGAACGCGACCTGTCAACATCTCCTCCTTCACATTCTCCTGCAACTGGGGGTGCGAGGAAAAGGCTCAGAATTCCGAGCTCACCCGCTGGCGGTGATGCAGGGCAGTCTGGAGCGACTGCTGATGCTGACATCTGGTCCGGACTGAAGGACCTGACAACGATTACGGACATGTCGTCTACTGTCACTGCATATGATTCTCTCAACATTGAAAGAATGGTGGAGGATTATATGAGTGACCGCATCCAAGTAGGCACGTCACACAGTCCGTACTTATACTGGCAGGAAAAAGAGGCAATTTGGAGGCCCTTGCACAAACTGGCTTTATTCTACCTAAGTTGCCCTCCCACAAGTGTGTACTCCGAAAGAGTGTTTAGTGCCGCCGCTCACCTTGTCAGCAATCGGCGTACGACGTTACATCCAGAAAATGTGGAGAAGATGATGTTCATTAAAATGAATTATAATCAATTCCTCCGCGGAGACATTGACCAGCAGCAATTGCCTCCACAAAGTACACAGGGAGCTGAGATGGTGGATTCCAGTGGGGACGAATTGATAATCTGTGAGGAGGGGGATGTACACGGTGATATATCGGAGGATGATGATGAGGTGGACATCTTGCCTCTGTAGGGCCAGTTTGTGCAAGGAGAGATTAATTGCTTCTTTTTTGGGGGGGGTCCAAACCAACCCGTCATATCAGTCACAGTCGTGTGGCAGACCCTGTCACTGAAATGATGGGTTGGTTAAAGTGTGCATGTCCTGTTTATACAACATAAGGGTGGGTGGGAGGGCCCAAGGACAATTCCATCTTGCACCTCTTTTTTCTTTTATTTTTCTTTGCGTCATGTGCTGTTTGGGGAGGGTTTTTTGAAAGGGCCATCCTGCGTGACACTGCAGTGCCACTCCTAGATGGGCCCGGTGTTTGTGTCGGCCACTAGGGTCGCTTATCTTACTCACACAGTCAGCTACCTCATTGCGCCTCTTTTTTTCTTTGCGTCATGTGCTGTTTGGGGAGGGTTTTTTGGAAGGGACATCCTGCGTGACACTGCAGTGCCATTCCTAGATGGGCCCGGTGTTTGTGTCGGCCACTAGGGTCGCTTATCTTACTCACACAGTCAGCTACCTCATTGCGCCTCTTTTTTTCTTTGCGTCATGTGCTGTTTGGGGAGGGTTTTTTGGAAGGGACATCCTGCGTGACACTGCAGTGCCACTCCTAGATGGGCCCGGTGTTTGTGTCGGCCACTAGGGTCGCTTATCTTACTCACACAGTCAGCTACCTCATTGCGCCTCTTTTTTTCTTTGCGTCATGTGCTGTTTGGGGAGGGTTTTTTGGAAGGGACATCCTGCGTGACACTGCAGTGCCACTCCTAGATGGGCCCGGTGTTTGTGTCGGCCACTAGGGTCGCTTATCTTACTCACACAGTCAGCTACCTCATTGCGCCTCTTTTTTTCTTTGCGTCATGTGCTGTTTGGGGAGGGTTTTTTGGAAGGGACATCCTGCGTGACACTGCAGTGCCACTCCTAGATGGGCCCGGTGTTTGTGTCGGCCACTAGGGTCGCTTATCTTACTCACACAGTCAGCTACCTCATTGCGCCTCTTTTTTTCTTTGCGTCATGTGCTGTTTGGGGAGGGTTTTTTGGAAGGGACATCCTGCGTGACACTGCAGTGCCACTCCTAGATGGGCCCGGTGTTTGTGTCGGCCACTAGGGTCGCTTATCTTACTCACACAGTCAGCTACCTCATTGCGCCTCTTTTTTTCTTTGCGTCATGTGCTGTTTGGGGAGGGTTTTTTGGAAGGGACATCCTGCGTGACACTGCAGTGCCACTCCTAGATGGGCCCGGTGTTTGTGTCGGCCACTAGGGTCGCTTATCTTACTCACACAGTCAGCTACCTCATTGCGCCTCTTTTTTTCTTTGCGTCATGTGCTGTTTGGGGAGGGTTTTTTGGAAGGGACATCCTGCGTGACACTGCAGTGCCACTCCTAGATGGGCCCGGTGTTTGTGTCGGCCACTAGGGTCGCTTATCTTACTCACACAGCGACCTCGGTGCAAATTTTAGGACTAAAAATAATATTGTGAGGTGTGAGGTATTCAGAATAGACTGAAAATGAGTGTAAATTATGGTTTTTGAGGTTAATAATACTTTGGGATCAAAATGACCCCCAAATTCTATGATTTAAGCTGTTTTTTAGGGTTTTTTTGAAAAAAACACCCGAATCCAAAACACACCCGAATCCGACAAAAAAAATTCGGTGAGGTTTTGCCAAAACGCGGTCGAACACCCAAAACACGGCCGCGGAACCGAACCCAAAACCAAAACCCAAAACCCGAAAAATTTCCGGCGCTCATCTCTAGTAAATATACCCCTCTATCTCCCCCTATTATCATCAGGGATGATAATTACTGATGGTAGGGGCTATGCAGCTTATTGTTAACTCATAGTTGCCTACCCTCTCGCATTCTGCAGGAGACTCCCTGAAATACTGTAGTAGCAATCTCCCTGACTCCCTGAATAGACCAGCAATCTCCCTGATTTCGCCTTACCCCATTATGTAGCTGTTACATTCTTGGGGGGAGGGAAATAAATTAGAGATACAGACATTCAAAAGGGATCATCAGTGCCATTTTCCTGCATTGGTTATAAGGCACTAGGGGGCAGATGTATTAACCTGGAAAAGGCATAAGGAAGTGATAAACCAGTGATATGTGGAAGGTGATAAAGGCACCAGCCAATCAGATCCTAACTGTTAATTTACATATTGGAGCTGATTGGCTGGTGCCTTTATCACCTTGCACATATCACTGGTTTATCACTTCCTTATGCCTTCTCCAGGTTAAAACATGTGCCCCAGTGAACCCGATGACTACATACATTTTAAATAAGGTTTATTGTGGCCACTTACAGTATATGGAACCTCTTGTAAAACACAATACACAAACAAATCCTGCATCAGTGTCTTTTCTTCAAAAAGTAGATCTTACTAACTTTGGCGCTCATTTACATTTGGATAAAAGTAGAGATGAGCAGGTTCGGATCCCTGAGATCCGAACTCAACCAAACCTCCCTACCCGTGTCCGGATCCAAGTCAGGCTCGGGTATTCCCTCCAGACACGGAAACTAGAACGAGGCAAAACGTTGTCATCCCACTGTCGGATTCACGCGGGATTTGGATTCCATCCATATAAGGAGCCACACATCCCCGCCATTTTCACTCTGGCATTGGAGAGTGTATAGAGAGGACGTGTCTTCATTCTCTTAGGGTCCTCTGGGTCTGTGTCTTGTGTTGCATCAGTCAAGTCACAGTGGTTGTGTCCTCTTGCTGCCATATGTCCAGTGCTGCTGTATAGGGTTCTGTGTTGTGCTGCATCAGTTCAGTGGTGGTGTATTGTGCTGCATCAGTCCAGTCACAGTGGTGGTGTTCTCTGCTGCCATATATCCTATTGCTGCTGTATAGGGTGCTGTGTTGTGCTGCATCAGTTCAGTGGTGGTGTATTGTGCTGCATCAGTCCAGTGGTAGTGTTCTGTGCATCAGCCATCAGTCATTCCAGTGACCAGTCATAGTGGTATACTCTGCTGCCATATGTCCAGTACTGCTGTATAATAACAAGTCCCTTACAGTATTGCTGTGTTGGCCTGTATCAGACCAGTGGTAGTGTCCTGTGCATCAGCCATCAGTCATTCCAGTGACCAGTCACAGTGGTATCCTCTGCTGCCATATGTCCACTGCTGCTGTATAATAATAACAAGTCCCTTACAGTGTTGCTGTGTTGTCCTGCATCAGACCAGTGGTAGTATCCTGTTCATCAGCCATCAGTCAGTCCAGTGATCAGTCACAGTGGTATCCTCTGCTGCCATATGTCCAGTGCTCCTGTGTCTCATATTGTGTTATATAACGCCAGAAAAAATAATGAAGAACAAAAATTTGTAGGATAAAATAGGGAAAGATCAAGAACCACTTCCTCCTAGTGCTGAAGCTGCTGCCACTAGCCATGACATAGATGATGAAATTCCATCAACGTCGTCTTCCAAGGCCGATGCCCAATGTGATAGTAGAGGGCATGTAAAATTCAAATAGCCAAAGTTCAGTAAAAAGACCCAAAAAAAGAAATTTAAATGGTCTGAGGAGAAATGTAAACTTGCCAATATGCCATTTATGACACGGAGTGGTAAGGAACGGCTGAGGCCATGGACTATGTTCATGGCTAGTGGTTCAGCTTCACATGATGATGGAAGCCCTCATCCACCCACGAGAAAAATTAAAAGAGTTAAGCTGGAAAAAGCACAGCAAAGAACTGTGCGTTCTGAGATGGTATCACAAATACCCAAGGAGAGTCCAAGTGTGTTGGCAGTTGTGATGCCTGACCTACCCAACACTGGATGGGAAGAGGTGGCTCCTTCCACCATTTGCACACCCCCTGCAAGTGCTGGAAGGAGCACCCACAGTCAAGTTTCTGATATTCAAATTGAAGATGTCACTGTTGAAGTACACCAGGATGAGGATATGGGTGTTGCTGATGCTGAGAAGGAAGTTGATGATGAGGATTCTGATGGTGATGTGGTTTGTTTAAATGAGGCACCAGGGGAGATACCTGCTCGTGGGATGAAGAAGCCCATTGTGATGCCTGGGCAAAATACCAAAAAAGCCACCTCTTTGGTGTGGAATTATTTTTCCACAAATCCGGACAACAGGTGTCAAACTGTGTGTTGCCTCTGTCAATCTGTAATAAGTAGGGGTAAGGATGTTAACCAACTAGTGGGAACATCCTCCTTCATACATCACCTGCAGCACATTCATCAGAAGTCAGTGTCAAGTTGTGAAACTTTGGGTAAGAGCGTAAGCAGTTCACTGACACCTAAATCCCTTCTTCCTCTTGTACCCAAGCTCCTGCACGCAACACCACCAACTCCCTCAACGTCAACTTCCTCCTCAGCCCTGAACATCAGTAGTCCTGCAGGCCATGTCCCTGGCAAGACTGACGAGTCCTCTCCTAACTGGGATTCCTACGGAGGATCCTTGAGTGGTATGCCTGCTGTTGCTGCCACTGCTGTTGTTGCTGCTGGAGTCGATCGTCATCCCAGAGGGGAAGTTGGAAGACCACTTGTACTACTTAAACTAAGCAATTGACTGTCCAACAGTACTTTGTGAGGAAGATGAAATATGACAGCAGTCACCCTGTTGCAAAGTGGGTAACTGAGGCCTTGACACTTATGTTGGTGTTAGATGTGCGTCCAGTATCCGCCATTAGTGCAGTGGGATTTAGGCAGTTGATGGAGGTATTGTGTCCCCGGTACCAAATACCATCTAGGTTCTAATTCACCAGGCAGGGGATACCGAGAAAGTACAGAGACGTCAAAAAAAATTGTTGCCAGTGTCCTAAAAAATGCGGTTGTATCCAGTTTCCACTTAACCACGGACATGTGGACAGGTGGAACAGGGCAGACTAAGGACTATATGACTGGGACAGCCCACTGGGTAGATGTATTGCCTCCCGCAGCAACAACAGCAGCGGCGGCACCAGTAGCAGCATCTGGTAAATCAAAAACTCGTTTCTAGGCAGGCTACGCTGTGTATCACCGCTTTCCGTAAGAGGCACACTAATGACAACCTCTTAGGGAAACTGAGGAACATCATCGCGCATTGGCTTACCCCACTTAGACTCTCCTGGGGATTTGTGATATCAGACAATGCCACCAATATTGTGCGGGCATTACAACTGGACAAATTCCAGCACGTCCCATGTTTTGCACATACAATTCATTTGGTGGTGCAGAATTTTTTGAAAAATGACAGGGGTGTACAGGAAATGTTGTCAGTGGCCCAAAAAATTGCGGATCACTTTCGACATTCTGCCACTGCGTGCCAAGGTCTGGAGTGCCAGCAAACACTCCTGAACCTGCCCTGCCATCAACTGAAGCAAAAGGTGGTAATGAGGTTGAATTCAACCCTCTATATGCTTCAGAGGATGGAGGAGCAGCAAAAGGCCATTAAAGCCTATACATCCACCTACGATATAGGCAAAGGAGGGGGAATGCACCTGACTCAACTGCAGTGGAGAATGATTTCTATCTTGTGCAAGGTTCTCCAACCCTTTGAACCTGCCACACGTGAAGTCTGTTCAGACGTTGCCAGCTTGAGTGAGGTCATTCTCCTCATCAGGCTTTTGTAGAAGCAGCTGGAGAAATTAAAGTAGGAGCCAAGATGGAGCGATTCCGCTAAGTATGTGGTACTTGTGGATGGAGCTCTTCATTCGCTTTGCCAGGATTCAATGGTGGTCAATCTGTAGAAATCAGAGCACTACATTTTGGCCACCATGCTCGATCCCAGGTTTAAAGCCTACGTTGTATCTCTCTTTCCGGCAGACACAAGTCTGCAGAGGTGCAAAGACCTGCTGGTGAGAAAATTGTCAACTCAAGCGGAATGTGACCCATCAACAGCTCGTCCTTCAATTTCTCCCGCCACTGGGGCTGCAAGGAAAATGATAAGATTTCCTAGCTTATGCGCTGGCGGTGATGCAGGGCAGTCGGGAGCGAAAGCTGACATCTGGTCTGGACTGAAGAACCTGCCAATGATTATTGACATGTCTACTGTCACTGCATATGATTCTCTCACCATTGAAAGAATGGTGGATGATTATATGAGTGACAGTATCCAAGTAGGTATGTCAGACAGTCCGTACGTATACTGGCAGGAAAAAGAGGCAATTTGGAGGCCCTTGCACAAACTGGCTTTATTTTACCTAAGTTGCCCCCCCCCCCCTCCAGTTTGTACTCCGAAAGAGTGTTTATTGCTGCCGGTCATCTTGTCAGCAATCGACGTAGGAGGTTACCTCCACAAAATGTGGAGAAGATGATGTTCATCAAAATTAATTACAAATTCCTCCAGGAAGACCTTGACCAGCAATTGTCTCCGGAAAGTACACAGGGACCTGCGATCAGGGCCGGTTCTTGGCCTTGTGGCACCCCGGGAAAAGTATAGGGGCGTGGCTTCGAATGGGGGCGTGGCCAGTTACGCCCCCATTTGTGCCCCCTGTAGCGTCGTTGAAAGAAAAAATATATATACTTACTATCCCCGTTCCTGATCCAGACCGCTGCAGACCTCCTCCGCCGGCGCCGCGCCGCTCTTCTCCTCTCCTCTCCTCGATCTATGGGAGAGATGTTATTACGTCTCTCCTGTAGAACAGCATAGACACTAGAGGTCAATTATGACCCCTAGTGTCTGTGCCACTATGCTGTGCGGTGCGCGATGACGTCATCGCGCACCACACAGCAAAGGTCCTTTCCATGAAGGGAAACTAGACCGTAGCGTCTAGTTTCCCTTCATGGAGAGGACCTTTGCTGTGCGGTGCGCGATGACGTCATCGCGCACCGCACAACAAAGGTCCTCTCCATGAAGGGAAACTAGACGCTACGCGTCTGGTTCCCTTCAAAGCGGGGGGCACAGCGGGCACTGCGGGGGGCACAGTGGCGGATCTTGCCATGGTGCGGCGCCCTCCGGATGGCGCCGGCGCCCTCCGGAAGGCGGCGCCCCAGGTAAAAGTCCTGCTTGCCCGTGGCAAGATCCGCTACTGCCTGCGATGGTGGATTCCAGTGGGGACGAATTAATACTCTGTGAGGAGAGGGATGTACATAGTGAAAGGGGTGAGAAATCGGAGGATGAGAATGAGGTAAACATCTTGCCTCTGTAGAGCCAGTTTGTGCAAGGAGATATTGATTGCTTCTTTTTTGGTGGGGGCCCAAACAGACCAGTCATTTCAGCCACAGTTGTGTGGCAGACCCTGTCGCTGAAATGATTGGTTTGTTAAAGTGTGCATGTCCTGTTTATACAACATAAGGGTGGGTGGAAGGGCCCAAGGACAATTCCATCTTGCACCTCTTTTTCTTCTTTGCATCATATGCTGTTTGGGGACTAGTTTTTTTAACGTGCCATCCTGTCTGACACCTCCGTATATGTCCAGTGGTACTGCCATATAAATCTAGTGATACTGCCGTATATGTCAAGTGGTACTACTGCATAATTTCAGTGATATTGCAGTATATTTCCAGTGATTCTGCTGTATAATTCCAGTGGGAATTGTTTGTGTCACTTGGCTTAGTCATATAGCTACCTCATTGCACCTCTTCTACATCTTTGCATGAGGTGCTTTTTGGGGCCTAGTTTTTGAAAAATGCCATCCTGTCTGACACTACAGTGCAACTCCTAGATGGGCAAATTGTTTGTGTTGCTCGGCTTAGTAATACAGCTACCTCATTGCACCTCTTCAACATCTTTGCATGAGGTGCTGTTTGGGGCCTAGTTTTTGAAATGTGCCCTTCTGTCTGCCACTGCAGTGCCACTCCTAGATAGGCCAATTATTTGTGTCTCTTGGCTTAGTCATACAGCTACCTCATTGCACCTCTTCTACATCTTTGCATGGGGTGCTGTTTGGGACCTTTTTTTTTTATATTTGCCCTCCTGTCTGCCACTGCAGTGCCACTCCTAGATGGGCCAATTGTTTGTGTCGCTTGGCTTAGTCATACAGCTACCTCATTGCACCTCTTCTACATCTTTGCATGAGGTGCTGTTTGGGGCCTTTTTTATATCTGCCCTCCTGTCTGACACTGCAGTGTCACTCTTAGATGGGCCAACCAATTGTTTGTGTCGCTTGGCTTAGTCATACAACTACCTCATTCCACAACTCCCAGAAGAAGACCAGTAATTGGTTGAAACACTTTTTGATATAGAGAGAGACCGCAGCAGACAAAACCACGATCCGTGCATGGACCAACCCAGGAACACAGCAGCAGCGCAGCTGAGAGGAGAAATCAAGTCTCCATGGCCGCCTAGGTAAGTCTCCATAGTGGAGAGGAACTGGTCGGGCTGGGCTGAACAATCCAAACCGTACCAACTACTCTTCCCCAACTACACCCGTCCACACCTGGGTCCTTGTCTCAGCGGAGGCTCACGTGGTGGACACCCCCTTGAATGGCGGCCCTGGAGCGGAGGACAGCGAGTCCAGAGCGCAGAGGCACCTGTGGGCAGGTTAAACCGACTCAGTAAGACGCAGCAAGAACCAGGTACCTAAGTGAGTGAGTGGGACGCCGCCACTCACCCACGTTTGGCAGCACCACTGACTTTATTATACTCCGTGGAGACAAATTGCTTCATTTAACAGCATTTTGATTTAGTGTGCAGAGAGCAATACAGAGAGACAGCATCAAGTACCAAGCAATCCGGGACTGTTTACCACCATATACCTAAATTGTTTTACTATCCAATCAAAGTGATCACATTCCTCATCCTACTTCACAGTACACACCAATATACTTCCGCTAAAATATTTTTCATTCATTCTTTCCTTTTCTTCCTTTCTTCTTTGTTCCGCCATCAAAGCTCAAATCTCCGTTCCCTTTACATAATTCACCTTCATCATGTACTTGTTCAATACTATATCCACAATTTGTGTTTTCATATTTAATTACATTTACTCAGTAAAGCAGAGCTGGCCCTAACTAATATGATGCCCTAGGCAAGATTTTAGCTAGTGCCCCCTAGCACCGCCGCTAGTTCTGCAGGAGATGCCTGGCATGAGTCAGCTGGCAGCTCTGCTAATGTCGGGCGACTTTTGTTTATGAAAATGCATTTTATTTGCATTACTTTATGATTAGGATGCACAAGCAGCTTCTGCTGATTAAAACGATATGCAGCATGCCTATATTCTGTGTGTGACTGCGGCTGTATCTGCATACGAAATGCTACATTACAGTGATTTCCAGGAATACACTGCAATGTAGCATTTGTATGCAGATACAGCCGCAGTCACACACAGAATATAGGCATGCCGCATATCATTTTAATCAGCAGAAGCTGCTGGTGCCCCTAAGCATACCAAATGCCCTAGGCATTTGCCTAGTTTGCCTATGCCTAAGGTCGGCTCTGCAGTACAGTATACATTTACTGTATATAAATTCGTACTATTTTCATTTGTAGCACTAGGCTGAACACAGCAGTGACACGTGGATTTTTGCTTACCTGCATAATATTACATCCAATACTTGGTTTATGCTCATTTAGTAAAGTATACAATTTATGAATCTAGATCAATTTTATTGGTAACAAGCATTACAATCCTCACACATTAGGCTGAGCGCAGCACATGTTTTGTATTATAATTTGTCCACGCATACAGTAGGTTGGTTACCTATTTATGTGCTGCAGCTAGCCAGGACTACCCTTAACAGCACAGTGCGCAGGTGCAAAGCATTATCCACTCCTAGGGGTATATTTACTAAGGTCCTGATTTACTTTGAATCCATTCGTGTTTGCTTGTTTTTTCTAAGTGTCATCTCGGTAATTTACTAACCATTATACTTGGCAGTGTTTGTGGCATTCATATTTTTATTCACGGTCGCCTTAACAAATACGAATGAATAGACCATCAGTCAATTACGGTTGTAATTTAATACAACACGGTAATTTACTATGTATTCATGTTTATGAATGCGGCCGTAAATACCGTAAACTCTGCCGCAAAAGTCCTCGAATCGTTCCCAAGTTATCTATTTCAATAGAACTGCTTTTGGCTGGCGTGTTTAATATCTATCAGTACTGTCGTAACTGTAACTGTAGTTTTGTTTGGGTATGTTCCCGCATGCTTACCCATCTCCCTAAGGTAATGTTACGTAATTGAGACATTTACATTTAAACAGAGTTTTTTCAATATACTGTACATATATACTTAACCTCAGCTGCATGTGTAATGTATGTAGCTTGATTGTGACTATGCATCTTATTTTCATAACCACATATTGTTTAAATTATATTTTAAAAATACACATACAACTTTTGGGTGTTTAACCTTGTTTTTACTTGTGAATGTGTCTCAAAAGTACATTTGTTAGCCAAAATAAACCCATGTATCAATTGTGTACACAAGAACAACAATGCAATGAAGAAAATTACAAAAGGAGACAATGAAACACTTTGAATTTATTTAGCAGGTCGTCCTCGAGCTGGATGGCCCTTTCCCAGTGGTGTGTGGTCGTGTTCAGCCAGAACGTCTGGGTGGGGACGTTACAGGTGTCACTAAGGGGTTTGTGCAGGGCTGGCTCCAGACATGTTCGAAAAGAGGGGCCGTGTGGGGCGCCACCCTTAATGGGCGCTGCGTGCTGGCGCCGCCATATTCATGCCTGGAGCCGTGCCAGCCTGCAGTGCTACCCGCCCGGCCTGCCCGATCCTGTTGTGTGTGCGCGATATGCGCGCTGTGCAGCGCCAGCGTCTGATGTTGTGTGTGCAAAGCGCACACATAACAGAGTATGTAGAGTCCCTCCGCCCGCGCCCTCAACAGACTCCCCCCTCCCAGCAGCACCGCAGGTATGGGGCCATTTCTGTATTGGGCAGGGCACTGTGGGGGTCATATCTGGCACTGTGGGGGCATATCTGCACAGTGGGGTCATTTATGTATCTGGCACCGTGGGGGCATATCTGCACTGTGGGGTCATTTATGTATTTGGCACTTGGGGCATTTATGTATCTGGCACTGTGGGGGCATATCTGCACTGTGGGGCATTTATGTATCTGGCACTGTGGGGCATATCTGCACTGTAGGGGCATTTATGTATCTGGCACTGTGGGGGCATTTATGTATCTGGCACTGTGGGGGCATATCTGCACTGTGGGGGCATATCTGCACTGTGGGGTCATTTATGTACTTGGCACTTGGGGCATTTATGTATCTGGCACTGTGGGGGCATATCTGCACTGTGGGGGCATTTATGTATCTGGCACTGTGGGGCATATCTGCACTGTGGGGGCATTTTTGGATCTGGAACTGTGGGGGCATTTATGTATCTGGCACTGTGGGGGCATATCTGCACTGTGGGGGCATTTATGTATCTGGCACTGCAGGGGCATTTATGTATCTGGCACTGTGGGGGCATATCTGCACTGTGGGGGCATTTATGTATCTGGCACTGTGGGGGAATTTATGTATCTGGCACTGCGGGGGCATTTATGTATCTGGCACTGTGGGGGCATATCTGCACTGTTGGGGCATATCTGCACTGTTTGGGCATGTATGTTTCCGGCACTATGGGGGCATATCTGCACTGTGGGGGCATATATGTATCTGGCACTGTGGGGGCATATCTGCACT
Source organism: Pseudophryne corroboree (assembly GCF_028390025.1). Taxonomy (NCBI): domain Eukaryota; kingdom Metazoa; phylum Chordata; class Amphibia; order Anura; family Myobatrachidae; genus Pseudophryne; species Pseudophryne corroboree. Next base: position 143,157,203 of record NC_086451.1, on the reverse strand, counting down.
GTGGGGGCATTTATGTATCTAGAACTGTGGGGCCATTTATGTATTTGGCACTTGGGGCATTTATGTATCTGGCACTGTGGGGACATATCTGGCACTGTGGGGGCATTTATGTATCTGGCACTGTGGGGACATTTATGTATCTGGCACCGTGGGGGCATTTATGTATCTGGCACCGTGGGGGCATTTATGTATCTGGCACTGTGGGGGCATTTATGTATCTGGCACTGTGGAGGAATATCTGCACTGTGGGGGCATTTATGTATCTGGCACTGTGGGGGCATTTAAGTATCTGGCACTGTGGGGGCATTTATGTATCTGGCACTGTGGGGGCATTTATGTATCTGGCACTGTGGAGGCATATCTGCACTGTGGGGGCATTTATGTATCTGGGGTGTGAAAATACATTTATTTATAGTTTGATTATATGAAGTTACGAGGCCACGCCCACTTTTTCAGGAACGAGCGCGCCTTCGGGAAGGGGGGGGGGGGGTGCTTTAACATTTTCTCGCTCAGGGTGCTAGTAGGCCTGGAGCCGGCCCTGGGTTTGTGGTTGTGGAACTTGAACTTGTCTGGTTTCCCTGATGCATGAGATGTTGGGTAAGGGTTGTTAGTGTTAAATTTAAGGGGGTAATTCCAAGTTGATCGCAGCAGGATTTTTGATAGCAATTGGGCAAAACCATGTGCACTGCAGGGGAGGCAGATATAACATGTGCAGAGAGAGTTAGATTTGGGTGGGTTATTTTATTTCTGTGCAGGGTAAATACTGGCTGCTTTATTTTTACACTGCAAATTAGATTGCAGATTGAACACACCCCACCCAAATCTAACTCTCTCTGCACATGTTACATCTGCCTCCCCTGCAGTGCACATGGTTTTGCCCAATTGCTAACAAAAATCCTGCTGCGATCAACTTGGAATTACCCCCTAAGTCTCTTGAGGCATACTTGCGGCTCATTCTGACCATGGTGTCTTGGGTAGTTTGTGTTGCAGTTATGATCTGCAAGTAGGCTTGATGTAGCCTGTGATTGTTATCTATGACTCGTTGAAATGTGTCAATCATACAATTGTTGTCGGTCCTCAATAATTCTAGGCTGTTGGCCATCCTGGTTAGTTCGCAAGTTTGCCTGCTGTTGCTTTTGGACAGTCTTGGCAGGTGATGGGCTTTACTTGTAATAGATTGTGTTTGGGTGGACCAGCTTTCCCAAAAAGCCTGGTCTTGTGCCTCTGGTCTAAGTGTGGTTGTGCTTCTGTCCTGCTCAGGTGTTTGTTGAGTGGGCGGAGTACCAAATTGTGTTGGTGTTTGGTCTTGCGGAGGAATTTCAGTGAGGGTGAGGGTAAATGTTTCCTCATTGTCCGATTCAGGCAGTTGCCCTGTCTGACTTGGCTGTAGAATGTTGTCTACTGTAATGGAAAACCAGCTATGTGTAAGTATATTTATAATACTTAAGGAGGATTATTATTTATGTTATGTTTACTAGTGTTCCTAATGTGACTACAGTTTTTGCGAGTTGTTGTTAATTAATTGAAGACTATTTATGTAAAGAATTCATTTTGTCCATCATATGGCACTCACATTTTAGGAATTCAGGGTAACATGTCCTAAGCAGTGAAAAGAGTGGAGAAGTGAGCCAATGGAGAAGTTGCCCATGGCAACCAATCAGCTGCTCTGTATACTTTTGTAGTATGCAAATTAAAAATGTAACGTCAATGCTGATTGGTTGCCATGGCCAACTTCTCCACTGGCTCACTTCTCCACTTTTATCACTGTTTAGTACATGTTATCCTAAGTAATTTGTTGCCCTAGTCAAAATTTAATTTGCGTGGGATTACTGATCTCTAAATTTGGTCAATAAGGGTTAGCTGTATGCCGCATGGCAAAGTGATAAAGCAGTGATACGTGGAAGGTGATAGTGCATCAGCCAATCAGCTACAATATGTAAATTGACAGTTGGGAGAAGATTGGCTGCGGCATCATCACCTTCCACTTATAACTGTTTAATCACTTCGCCATGCTGCATACTGTACACCTGTCCCTAAGTTTCTTGCTAAAAATTGTGACATTTCTGGAGAAATAATGTTTTTGATTTGAAATCTAGTCAAAGTGTGTTTTATGACATAGCTAACAAAATCATTGTATGTGTTACCTTCTTGAAGGTACAACATAAATGCCTAGTTTATTGTGATTTAAGGCCAACAGACCATCTTAAGTAGGCCAACAATCTTACTTTAGTTTTGACACTGTTTGGATTTTTGTAAAGTTTTGAGTGTAAATATTTGTGTTGTGTGATTGTGCTAATCTACTCACCAGGCAGGTGGGGAAAATGTGGTGACATGGGGCGGTGGACTGTCGAGCAGTTGCTGAGGGGGCACGTCCCACACCCTTGATATTCTTCGTTGTGGTGGAGGCTCTTGTGCTGCTCTCCGCAAACAGAAAAGTGTACAGATGGCACCTCAATTCAAAGGTGCTGCAATCCACCAGCCGGGATGGTCACCAATATCCCCAAAAAAGTTCAATTTATATTCTAAAGTTTTGCTGAGGTGCGCTCCCTGGGTCACTACGGGTAATGTTCTCTATCCGGAAAGAGAGAGTTCACATCTACAGACGATTTTTCTATTCAGCAGTACTCCCTCGTTCCAATTTAAATGGTAGTCCCAAAAAAGAAAGAGAGAGTTGTATATAGTGAAGTACCGTAGGGCTCAAATAGGTTCACAAAAATAGATCACATATATGATTAGGTGTTAATCAAAAACTAAAATTCCACCTTGATTTGGCAGACCTACGTACCAGAATTTGTCGGGTGTCAATAATGCCCACCCAAATATGCTTGTAATATCACTCCCTTTATTCTGCAGACTTTAGTAGCAATTTTTTCTCCCAATTTTTTCACCTCTTCACCTCTCCGTTCAGATACTCGGAAATAGGAGGAAATAGCAATATATAGTGAAGTACTGCTTGTTATAAAGTGCAAAAGTGATTTATTTTTAAAGTGCAACATAAAACAATAGGCGTCTTAACAACAAAGTGCAAATTTGCATAGATAAAAAACTGAAATCCACCACAGATTAGTGGACCCACGTACCAGAGTTTGTGGGGTGTCACAGTGGCCCACCCAGTAACGCTTTCAAAATTGCTCCCCGGGATATGCAGCAACAATCGGCGTGTTCCCTCTGGCTTTTGCAGGTACCTCCAATCAGTTACCAACGCGTTTCTGCCCTTTAAGGGCCTTTGTCAAGGTGTGTGGTGTGTGTGTATGGTAAGGTCTTTATAAACCCCACTGTGTGTCCTGATTGGAGGAATCCTTACAAGTGAAAAACATACTTAAAAATTACTTTACAATCACTTTATGCTCCTAGGTTTATTCCCTGTTAGGAGCAACTTCATTAGAGCAGTGCCCCTTAATCTATAACTTAATTTATGTCCTAAAAAAGTTTTTTTATCGAGCGCGTGCGTTCCATGGTCAGTGGAACGCACGCTCCTTCCTGTTCTCGAGCGCGTGCGTTCCATAGTCAGTGGAACGCACGCTACTTCCTGTTCCTGTCCTGTCACCATGCCGGAAGCGCCGCGTGTAGCGCTACGGGTCGCCGTGATAGAGGTCTCACCATAATTACATCGTGGAACGCACAACCAGCTTGCGTTCCACTGATGTTAGAATCTGTTCAGCCACGCTTCCTAATGCTGTGACATATACACAATGGGGATGTATTTCTCATTCTTCCTGCGGGCTCATAATTTGGGGTAATAACATTTTCCTTCCGCAGATTAAACTCTGGTATAGGTTTATTGACGATATTGTGTTCATTTGGGAAGGAGAGAAAGAGTCATTAGATGAATTTTGCAAATCTCTTAACTCTAATGATTTTAATATTGATCTAACTTTCAATATAAGTAAGATAGAAATTACAAATCTAAAAAAAGATTTTATTACTACAAAAGGTACACTCTCTGTAGCAGGGCCATTTTACATCTTGACTTTAGCCGTCTCTTAATGTAAATATCTTCACATCAATACTCCCTTTGAAGGAACAAAAGGCTTATCAGCCACCCTCAATTTTTTTAAAGTATTGTTTACTGATGTAACTATAATTATATGCCCTGGAGTTAATATAAATTGATTTGAACTCAAACACAGTAGCTTCATGTCTAGATTTATTAGATAAAATTTATTTTGGCAAAAATGAGGACAGGTGACACAATATTTGCTTTGCTGTGAATTCATACATGTTTTTTTTTTTAAACACACCATTATGTACCAAATTATATGTGTTTACAATAGACACAGCATACATTTATGTGCAGCCAACATACACAATGGGAAATGTGAAGTAAAAATGGGCAACATTTAAAAAATAAAATAAAATGGTCACTTAAAAGTTATAAGATACATTTTTACGAAAAACTATATAAAACAAAAAAAAAAACACTTACCAGCATCCTTGGGCTGATCGGAGTCCCGTACATAAGTCACCCTCACTACCTCAGGAGGAATGAGGTTCTGCAGGGGCACCTCATACTCCAGATAAGTAGCTATAAATGGCCGCCCACCTCCAGTTTGATGCGCAGACTTTGCCTCCTTTGTCATTTTAACTTTAACATAGAAGCGCTTTCTGCACGTCTCTTCTGTACGCCTCACCACACCCTCACTATTTACAGCGTCAACCACCTTTTGCCACATTACTGTCTTTTTCCGAGATAACACCTTAGCAGTATCTTGACCAAAAAGCTGTCGATGGTATTTCATTATCATACCAACAAGGGCCACATTCTCTGCAAAATTAAACTTTATATTGCGACTGTCTTGGTCCTGGTACGTTGCTGTGGAACCACAGAACTATCACTGGATGACTCAGGCACTTCCGCTGCCACCTCCTCCAACTCAACCCCCTCTCTACCCTCCTCCACCCCAGTAGCGCATGCAGGGGGGTTTCTGAATCCCCAGAACCCCCATATGATAGAGCAAAATCCTGTTTTCAGAGACGGAGACAGATGAGTCTCCGTCTCAATAGAAACCGCGATCGCGACCGCGATTACAGTAGCTGCTACTGCAGGGAGATCTGGTAATCAGAGCTCTCTCACCGAATATACCAGGGAGCTGTCTCACATAATCAGCAACGACAGCTCCCTGTGGGATCTATCTTATCATCTACAGTGACCCGGCCACCAGTCTCCTCCTCTCAGCCAGGGGTACTGAATATGTGTCCCAGCCAGGGGTATGTGTGTGTGTGTCTGTGTGTGTTTATATGTATGTATAGTGTGAGTGGTATGTTATGTATGTGTGTGTGTCATATATAGATATTTATTTTTAAATCTATCAATTTCACCCTGGAGAAGTCTGGTGAGTGCATCCTTATTTGAGCACACACACACATATATATATATATATATATATATATATATATACACAGGTTGTGTATCCCTTATCCAAAATGCTTGGGACCAGAGGTATTTTGGATATCGGATTTTTCCGTATTTTGGAATAATTGCATACCATAATGAGATATCATGGCGATGGGACCCAAGTCTAAGCACAGATTGCATTTATGTTACATATACACCTTATATACACAGCCAGAAGGTAACTTTGTGCATTAAACAAAGTGTGTCTACATTCACACAATTCATTTATGTTTCATATACACCTTATACACACAGCCTGAAGGTCATTTAATACAATATTTTTAATAACTTTGTGTACTAAACAAACTTTGTGTACATTGAGCCATCAAAAAATAAAGGTTTGTACGGCTGATGTAATTCAAACTCATTCTCAACTGAAATCGGCCCAAATACGAATATTAGTAAATATACCCCCTAGATGGGCTAGGTGTTTGTGTTGTCCACTTGTGTCACTTAGCTTAGTCATCCATCAACCTCGGTGCAACCTTTTAGCCTAAAAACAATATTGTGAGGTGTGAGGTGTTCAGAATAGAGTGCAAATGAATGTTATTGAGGATAATAATACCGTAGGATCAAAATTACCCCCAGATTCTGGGATTTTAGCCATTTTTATGTTTTTTTCAAAATTCATCCAGATCCAAAGCCAAAACCAAAACACGAAAGGGTGGTTTTGGCAAAACCAAGCCCAAACCAAAACATGAAAGTGGAAATAGAACCAAAACACAAAACATGAAAAGTGCCATCAGCACATTTCTAGATATAAGTCATTTTTATTAGAGATGAGCGAGTTCGGTTCCCTGACAACTGAACCCCCCCGAACTTCACGCTCCGAGTCCAGATCTGAGTCCGGCTTGGGTTTTCCTGCCATACTCAGAAACCAGAACGAGGCAAAACATAATCATCCCACTGTCGGATTCTCGCAAGATCCGGACTTCGTAAATTTTGCGCCTCCCGCCCCACCATCTTCACTCCAGTCCTGGAGAGAATAGCGAGAGGACATGTATCCTCAGTGTCTGTGTGGGAAAGTGGTGTGTGAGGTGGCACAGAGCTGGAATGAGGCTTCGGGGGGCCCGGGGTTTTGATTTGGATGATTTTTGGGAAAAAAACATAAAACAGATAAAATCACAGAATTTGGGGGTCATTTTGCTCCTACGGTATTATTAACCTCAATAACAATCCTTTCCACTCATTTCCAGTCTATTCTGAACACTGAACACCTCACAATATTGTTTTTTAGGCCAAAATGTTTCACCAAGGTTTCTGGATGACTAAGCTAAGCAACACAAGTGGACAACACAAATACCTGGCCCATCTAGGAGCGGCACTGCAGTGTCAGACAGGAGGGCAGATATTAAAAAAAGGCCCCAAACAGCACATCATGCAAAGAAGAAAAAGAATTGCAATGAGATAGTTGTATGACTAAGCCAAGCGACACAAACAATTGGCCCATCTAGGCGTGGCACTGTAGTGGCAGACAGGAGGGCAGATATAAAAGAAAGGCCCCAAACAGTACATCATGCAAAGAAGAAAAAGAATTGCAATGAGGTAGTTGTATGACTAAGCCAAGTGACACAAACAATTGGCCCATCTAGGCGTGGCACTACAGTGGCAGACAGGACGGCAGATATTTAAAAAAGGCCCCCAACAGCACATCATGCAAAGATGTAGAAAAGGTGCAATGAGGTAGCTGTATGACTAAGCCAAGCAACACAAACAATTGGCCCATCTAGGAGTGGCACTGCAGTGGCAGACAGGAGGGCAGATATCAAAAAAGGCCCCTAACAGCACATGATGCAAAGAAGTAAAAGAGGTGCACCGAGGTTGCTATATGACTAAGTTAAGCAACACAACCACCTGGCCCATCTAGTAGTGTCACGCAGTGACTGAATGTCGAGAGTGGGCTGCAATTGTTCAGTCCACTGACAGCATCTCCAGCATGCTCCAGCCATTTAAAAAAAAAATCTGCAATTGGTGGACTTATACGGCAGTACCCCAGGACTAATACAGCAGCGCCCCTGGACTCATACGGCAGTGTCAGACAGGATGGCACTATTAAAAAAACAGGCCCCAAACAGCACCTCATGCAAAGATGTAGAAGAGGTGCAATGAGGTAGCTGTATGACTAAGCCAAGTGACACAAACAATTCCAACTGGAATTATACATCCAAATCACTGGAATTAATAGGCAAAATCACTGGAATTATATGTCCAAATCACTGGAATTATTTGGCAAGATCACTGTAATTAATAATTATACATCCAAATCACTGGAATTAATTGGCAAAATCACTGGAATTAATAATTATACGTCCAAATCACTGGAATTAATTGACAAAATCAGTGGAATTATACGTCCAAATCACTGGAATTAATTGGCAAATTCACTGTAATTAATAATTATACGTCCAAATAACTGGAATTAATTGGCAAAATCACTGGAATTATACGTCCAAATCACTTTAATTGATTGGCGAAGAGCACTGTAATTAATAATTATACGTCCAAATTACTGGAATTAATTGGCAAAATCACTGTAATTAATAATTATACTTCCAAATCACTGGAATTAATTGGCAAAATCATTGTAATTATACTTCCAAATCACTGGAATTAATTGGCAAAATCATTGTAATTATACATCCAAATCACTGGAATTAAATGACAAAATCTCGCTATCATCTGCCTAGTGAAGTTGAATCTAGATGGGATTTGGTACCAGGGACACAATACCTCCATCAATTGTCTAAATCCCACTGCACTAATGGTGGACACCGGATGCACTTCTAACATCAACATAAGTGTCAAGGCCTCAGTTATGAGGGCTTCCATCGTCATGTGAAGCTGAACCACTAGTCATGACCATAGGCGAAGGCCTCAGCCATTCTTTAACACTACGTGTCGTAAATGGCATATTGGCAAGTTTACGTTTCTCCTCAGACCATTTAAATTTGTTTTTTTTTGGGTCTTTTTACTGAACTTTGGCTTTTTGGATTTTACATGCCCTCTACTATCACATTGGGCATCGGCCTTGGCAGACGACTTTGATGGCATTTCATTGTCTATGTCATGGCTAGTGGCAGCAGCTTCAGCACTAGGAGGAAGTGGTTCTTGATCTTTCCCAATTTTATCCTCCAAATTTTTGTTCTCCATTATTTTTCTGGAGTTATACAACACAATATGCGGCACAAGAGAGCGTACCCCTACACCTCACAGGGCAAACACTAAAAATGATTTGGATTAAATATTAATAACTCCTTTATTTGGAGTAAATAATATACAGTACAGGACAACACCACTGAACTTATATGGCAGCACCACTGGACTGGATTTATACGGAATTATATGGATTTATATGGAATTATACAGCAGGATAACTATAACTATACGGCAGTATCACAGGAATTATATGGCTGTATCACAGGAATTATACGCCATTATTCTGAGAATTATACGGCAATGTCACAGGAATTATACGTCAGTATCACGGGAATTATACGCCAGTATTCTGAGAATTATATAGCAGTATCACTGGAATTATACGCCAGTATCACGGGAATTATATGTCAGTATCACAGGAATTATACGCCAGTATCTTGGGAATTATATGGCAGTATCACAGGAATTATACGTCAGTAGCACAGGAATTATATGGCAGTATCACAGGAATTACACGCCAGTATTCCGAGAATTATACGGCAATATCACGGGAATTATGCGCCAGAATTATATGGCAGTAACACTGGATATATGGTAGCAGAGGACACCACCACTGTGACTGGTCACTGGACTGATGCTGCACAAGTCACTTCCCCTGGTCTAATGCAGGACAACACAGCACCACTGAAAGGGACTTATACAGCTACACTGGATATATGGCAGCAGAGGACACCACCACTGTGACTGGTCACTGGACTGATGCTGCACAAGTCACTTCCCCTGGTCTAATGCAGGATAACACAGCACCACTGAAAGGGGATACACTGGAAATATGGCAGCAGAGAACACCACCACTGTGACTGGTCACTGGACTGATGCTGCACAAGACACTACCCCTGATCTGATGCAAGACAACACAGCAAAAATGCAAGGGACTTATACAGCAGCCAGAAGCACTGGGGACATATAGCAGCAGAGGACACCAACACTGTGACTGGCTGGACTGATGCAGCATAAGACACTGACTACACTGGACTGGACTGAGCAGCACAACACAGCACTAGACTCGCCACCTCACTTTCCCGCCCCCACACAGACACTGAGGACGGAGACACGTCCTCTCACTACACTCTCCGAGACTGGAGTGAAAATAGCCGTGACGCGCGGCTCCTTATATGGAATCCAAATCCTGCGAGAATCCGACAGTGGGATGATGATGTCTTGCCTCGTTCGGGTTTCCGAGTCAGGCGGGAAAACCCAAGCCTGACTCGGAACCGGGCTCAGAGAGTGAAGTCCGGTAGGGTTCGGTTCTCTGAGAACCAAACCCGCTCATCTCTAATTCTCACATAATGGGGTATATTTACTAAGCTCCCGATTTTGGCCGAGATGGTGTTTTTTCTTCAAAGTGTCATCTCGGTAATTTACTAAACTAAAATCACGGCAGTGATGAGGGCATTTGTATTTTTATTACGGCTGTGTAGTAAAAATACGAATGAATACACCATCGGTCAAACGCGGCTGTTTAGGTATTGAACACGGTCATTTACTAACCATTCGTATTTGAAATCTCTTGCGTGAAAATGCATGTGCGGCCGTGAAAAAATACTAATCGTACAAAAAGCCTAAAAAAAAGTAGACCTGCTTTTGAGAAGCGTGTTTACATGTGTTGCCAATTCTACATTACTCACACCTGACTTTTTGGACCTTTAAAAGGGGCGGGCCCCAACACATTTTTCACCACTCTCAATCTGAAATGGCTGCTACTGTGTGTAGTACTGCTGTCTTGTTTGCTGGGGGATACCTGACACTGCTCCATGAGGCTACAATAAACACAGGCCAGGAAAATCAACATGGTCAGCAGGTTGTACATGTTCGCGTAGGCTGGCCATGGCTTGTTGTTTTAGTGGGCGTTTAAACCATAACAAATTTGCTGATGAACATATAACATATACAGATGCTCCGACTAAATGTAAATAACATTTTCCCTCTGTATGACCTTGTCTAACTGAACCTAGACCCTGAAACAGCACGCTCTCGCTCTGTCTCAGGCCTGCACAAACTCCTGCCTGTGTTGCACTTTATGGCTACTGGCAGCTTCCAGCCTGTGACTAGCGATGTCATTAGTATCTCACAGGCCACCTTTTAGAAATATGTAATTCAGGTGAGTTAAAACATACATACACGTCTATGTCTAAGTGGTGCTTCTGTAATGTAATAGAACACAGTATTGTATTGATTACAGGTCATGACATTCACCTTTAATTTTGGAATGTCCACTCAGGTTTTTGATGTCTTGGATGGCCACATAGATGCCTCTCTCTGCTTCCCTACCCTGGAGTCGCAGTGGCATGCAGTCAGGGTAGCTTTATGTGATCTTGCGGCCATGGCCAATGTGCTGGGTGCCATAGATTAGACACACGTTGAACTGAGGACACCTAGGGGCAGGCAATATATTTATACCAATACACATCTGGCCCAAGACACTAATGTGGAGGTGGTTTGTGGAGCGAATTAAACAATACACATATTCCGTGTTAACAATTTTTTTTTTTTTAACACACGAATTTATGAACAAAAAAAAAAAAAAAAAACATTTTAATGGTCACCATATTCTGTGCACGCATTATTATTTGTTTTTTTTTTGTGTGCTGGGTGCCGAGGATTGTGCTGGCTCGTTGGTGCGGGTTCGACTTGAGCGTCGAACTGGGGATTGAACTGGGGTGTGGCTTGGTGTAGTTGTCCCGAGCTCGATTTCACATGGTGAGATGCCAACACACTTAGGCTTTGACTTGGATTGTTCAAGCTTGCTGTGAGCTGCGTATTAGCGGCAGTGTTGTTTGCTATAATTCGTGATAGGTTCTCATTTATCATTTGGTTATGTTGGATGATCTGGATGAGTGATTGTTGCTGCCGCTGTTGTTCATCCAAGATGCGTTGGAGGTTTGATTGCATTTGGCTGTTGTCTGCCCTCATCTGCTCCATGGAGTCTGCGATTCTGCCCACCTGCACTATAAGTCTGCCTGAGTTGCGACTCAGTCTAGGCAGATGATGGGGCAGACTTGACAGGTAGTGGCTGTGGGTGTTGAGGCTTGCGCAGTATTGCGCCAGTTGTGTGGACCAACGGGTCCAAAACTCAGAGCCCATTTGTGTGTCCACTTGTGTTGTGGTCAATTGGGGGCTGTGTGATGTTTGGGGTGGTTGGGGTATGTCCTGCGGCGTGGTTGGCTGGGTCGGATCGATGGCTTGCAGGAGGAGTGTGAAGGACTCCTGGTCACGTTCCTGCTGGGCATCCTCGGTGATGATGGGTGGGTCTGTATGGGGTTGAAGACAGCCACTATTTAGTAAATATGTAGCATTGGTCTTACTATAGCTTTATGTCAACATGCATTACTTCTTAATATTAATGTTGTAATTGCTAAATAGATTGTGGCCTCAACTTAACTATGTTGTTCACCTTTTTTTAAAATATGTGGCTTCCTACGTTCACTACTCAGTTGTTTAAAGTTTGTGGGAATTGTTGGACTCTGAGCCATAATTAATGTTTAAACACGAAGAACTCTAACAAATACAAATTACTACATTTACATATTGGGTTTGAAGCTTCCTTTAGAACAACACACAATACAATAAATGTGTTGACCAATACACTCATACATTGTTCAAGGCAGTCAGTGGTCTGCCCAAAACGTTAACAAATATAGTGGTCTAAAATGTACACATTAACAATGGGTGAAAAAGTATTAAGGTGCTCTATGTTTAGAACTGGTGATGTTGGCCATGCCAAACAATTGGATGAGACTTAACATTTATGTCGTTTTTTTTCGCAGAAATTTATGTCAAACAAATGTGTTGATATGGCCAACATCACATCTGACAATTAACCATCTAAAAATACCTTAACACCATGTGCTTGTTGTTGTTGATTATTGCAAGGATGACTGGTCATTTGTGTAATATTTTTTGCTCTGCACTAACAGTGGTGCAGATGTATAAACCTGGAGAAGGCATAAGGAAGTGAAAAACCAGTGATATGTGCAAGGTGATAAAGGCACAAGGCAAACAGCTCCTATATGTAAATTAACATTTGTGTTTATTTTGTACTGCTGCCTTTATCACCTTGCACATATCAGTGTTTTTTCACTTCCTTATGCCTTCTCCAGGTTAATAAATCTACCCCACTGTTTTTTATTTATTTACACGTAATTGTTATGTTTACTCACCAGACAACTGAGGGGATTGTGGATCCTCACTTTGTGGGCTGGCCAATAGAGCTAGTGGTGGCAGGGCCGACACTGCGGAGATGCGCCGTTGGGGTGGTGATGCTGGTGCTGGAGCTTCTGCCTCAAGACGGCGTCTCTTGGGTGGCCTCGTAGCCACAGTAACCGAGCCCTGTGATGGGCACCTTAGTGGAGGGGGATTTGCCGAAGAACCTATGTGATAAGATAAACATTAACATTTTGTGTTTCTATGTGTTTGCAGAATATGTGTTTACAGTAAAATCTTACCTGCATTGCCACCATCTGCATCTCTTGGCAGTGTGGGATGTGGCCTGGCTGTGCTGCTTTCTTGCGTACTGTAGAAATATGAAGAATGTACTTATGAACATACTATTTTGTTGATATGTTTATGCAAATTCCTTATTGTGATGTAAACATATGTGATACCTGATGAGAAGTAAACTAAACAATGCTTATGCTTTTCTGTCTGACTTCATTGGGTGTGTATCATTTAAATTTGATAAAAATTTCCAAAATAATCCATACACAAACGCAAGTAATTAAAAAAAATTTACTACTTAAAACCAAAACGTCGTAGCTTGACACAACCACAATATTGCACGCTAAGGTCCCAATTTTTGATGCTAACAATAAAACACTAGCCACAAATATCTTGGAAACATCACAACCAAATATGCATGAAAAAACACATGAAGCACACAAAGGACAACCCAGAACAACACACAATAAACATAAATGCTATGAAATGTATTAAAAAAATATATATATATATTCATCACACTTCTTTAAAATACACCTACAAACATTTACTTTTGGCATAAAACACCAGAAAAAGGACAAGGCAACCACAAAAAATCAACTATACAAAGGTTAAAAAAAATACATAATTGAGACTAACACTACATCTGGCCTGGCCAACATGTGGCTCTCCAGGTGTAGTGAAACTACACATCCCAGCATGCCCTGCCACAGTTTTAGCATTCCCTAATAGCAAAACTGTGGCAAGGCATGATGGGACTTGTAGTTTTACAACAGCTGGAGAGCCACAGGTTGGCCAGGCCTGCACTACATCACCAACACATTAGAATAATGAACAAACTGACAATTACAATTAGCTAGAAGACATTTCAGACAACTAAGGACAAAGCACAGATGTTTAAATTTTTACAAAAAATAAAAATAATTCACCATCCTGCCTTGGTCGATCCGAATCCCGGACATAAGTGGCACCAACCACTTCTGGCGGAATGAGTGCACGCACAGGCTCCTCCCAATCACGGTAAGATGCACGGAAGGGGTGTCCACCCCCGGTTTGGGGCTGATTTAGCCTCCTTGGCCATCTTCGCCTTGACACGACGCTTTATGTCGTAGAAACGCTTACGACACGTGTCCTCGGTCCGCCTCACCACACCCTCACTATTAACAGCCGCAACGACCTTCCCCCACAGAACACTCTTCCTGCGTGATGACACCTTTGCAGCATCATGGCCAAACAACTGCAGATGATGCCTCATCAGCTCTCGCACCAAAGCCATATTTTCAGCGTAGCTGAATTTTACATTGCGGCCAGTCTTTGTAGTGGTGCGTGGCTGCGGAGCCACAACACCATCACTATCACTGGAGGCCGCAGCAACAACCTCCCCCTCCTCCTCACTAACCTCCTCCACCTCACTCACCTCCTCCACCTCACTCACCTCCTCCCTCTCACTCACCTCCTCCACCTCACTCACCTCCTCCCTCTCACTCACCTCCTCCACCACACTCACCTCTGACTGGGACATAATCAGGACAAACAACAAATAACACTGAGGAAAAAAAAACCAGTAAACACACTCCTCCACTACCACCACACACCACACACCAACCACATACACACTCACTCACAAACAATGACAATAGACGTGAAATAAAAAACAATGACAAAAAACTAGACAGACTTTTAAATAACTACACAACAAGTATGACAAGACTACTTACACACACAGTACAGCACTCAACAATCACAAAGAACCTCCTCAAAACCGCCAAAAACTCCAAACTACTCACCAACTCCTAACACACCTTCCTCTCACCTCTCCACTAGCTAAACCCACGAGGTTCGGACGGTTTGGGGCGTTTTTATAGTAATGTGCACAGACACTCCTCCATCACGAATGAAACCAATCACGGACGAGTGACAAAAACGAAACTTAGGAAAAAACGCGTCCGTGAACGGACAAACACTGCCGTAACCAAAATGTGACGCAGTCGTAAAAAAACCTCATAACACGGCCGCAAAATCACTAAATCGGCCGCATTCTACCTTACAAAACCACGAATGACATCGACATCGGAAAACACGAAAAATAAAAATACGACAGCTTAGTAAATGAGGCGTAAAATTTTCAAAAAGTTGCAAATACACACATTCGATGTCATTCGTGATGAATCTCCCTCCAAATCGGTACTAATACGAATTTTAGTAAATATACCCCATTGTCTAACAGAAAGGGCAGTAAATCAGTGGAAACTTTTGCATCATGCAGAGCATGCTACAAGGATTTACCAGAGGGGGAAGTGTTGTATAATGGTCTGTGTAATATTTGTCATACATCTCCCAGTTAGTCCGCAGCTTGTGCATCTACAGGAGCCAACTTGGGCTTCATTCACCAACCTCACTGGGACTGTGCAGCTAGTGGTGTGCTGGTGTCTTTCTCTGTGTGTCTCCTATCACATACAGTAAGGGCAGGCTTGATCAGTATTACTGTCTGTGTGTGTGTGTATGTGTATGTTATTGTGATTACTGTAAACACAAACTCTGTAGTGTATTCCACACTAGATTCTCTCCCTTATCTACCAATTCTGTTTCATGTGAACAATGCAGCCAATCTTCACAAATCAGTGAAGGGGCTGGGGGAGAGGGTCCAGAGCCCTCCTGGCTAGGGGCTCTTAAAACTATGATATCTGACATGTCACCACAACTGTCTGCTAATGTTCAGAAAACTCAGCTACTACAACAGGCTGTTGCAGTCTTAGCTGCTAGGGCAGATGTTACACAGCCCTCCATCTCTCATGCAGGTCCACAGAAGCATGGTTTACCTGCCCTACTCTCTGATTCAGATGAGGATATACAGGAGGATGGGGAGTACTTAGATCCCATTCAGCCCTGTTCAGTCCTTTCGGTCTAACAGATTTTGATCTAGGGCCAGAGGTGCCTCCAATGCGAATAGAGGCACCAGAGGTAAGTCAAAAAGACCTGCACCCACCGTTTCTCAGGAACAGAGCACCAGTTCTGCTTCCACTAAGCTCTCAGAATGATGGTGCCCACCCACCCCGAGGAGATCTCGAGGTGGGAGCTCGACTGCGTCACTTCAGCCGCATCTGGGAAAGCTCCTGCCAGGATACCTGAGTAAGGGACCTCATTTCTCAGGTCTACAAACTGGACTTCGACTGTGCTCTTTCCCAATGATTTTTAAAATCAAGCATGCCAGCCTTGGAGGATACGCATGTTACATTGCAACAGGCCATCTGAAAGTTGGTCCAGTCCCACGTCATTGTTCCAGTACCGATACCACAACAAGGCAGGGGTTATTACTACAACCTGTTTGTGGTACCAAAGCCGGACAGCTCGGTATGGCCCATTTTGAATCTAAAGTCCTTGAACCCTTACCTAAAGGTTTTCAAGTTCAAAATGGAATCCCTGAGGGCAGTGATTGCGGGCCTGGAAGAACAGGAATTCCGGTTTCCTTGGATATCAAGGATGCCTACCTTCATATTCCAATTTGGCCACCTCATCAGGCTTATCTAAGGTTTGCCCTGCTGGATGATCAATACCAGTTCCAAGCACCACCCTTTGGCCTTTCCACAGCTCTGAGGGTATTCACGAAGGTGATGGCAGAGATGATGTTCCGACTCCGGGTCCAGGGGGTCAATGTTGTCCCTTACCTGGATGATCTTCTGATAAAAGCAAGATCCAGGGAGATTTTTTTGCTCCATATCGACCACACTATCCAACTTCTGTCATGCCATGGGTGGATTCTCAATCTACATAAGTCTGACCTGGAGCCAACTCAACGGCTCCTGTTTCTGGGGATGTTATTGGATACGGTAGCCCAGAAGGTGTTCCTCCCAGAGGACAAAGCGAGAACACTTCAGGAGATGGTCCGCATGGTGCTCCTACCTACTCGAGTATCCATCCATCTTTGCATCAGATTGTTGGGGAAGATGGTCACTTCATATAAGGCGATCCAATATGGGAGGTTCCATGCCAGAACATTTTAATCGGATCTCCTGAGCAAGAGCAATCTACAGATGCACCAGATCATTTGACTGTCACCTCAGGCCAGGATTTCCCTCCTGTGGTGGCTGCAGTCCTCCAACCTCCTGGAAGGCCAGAGTTTCGGGATTCAGGATTGGACCCTCCTCACGACGGATGCGAGTCTGTGAGGATGGGGTGCTGTCACCCAAGAGGCACAGTTTCAGGCCAGGTGGTCAGCCCATAAAGCCCTCTTTAGGATCAACATTCTTGAACTTCGGCTGATCTACAATGCTCACAGGTCACGCGATCCAAGTTCAGTTGGACAACGCCACAGCAGTGGTGTACATCAATCGGCAAGGAGGGACAAAAAGCAGAGCCTGCATGCGAGAGGTATCAAAGATACTCCTCTGGGTGGAAAGAAATGCAAGAGCAATGTTGCAATCTTCATTCGGGATGTGAACAACTGGGAAGTGGACTTCCTGAGTCGTCACGATCTCCACCCGGGGGAGTGGGGACTCCACCATCAGGTGTTCCACCTGATGACCTATCCACCGGTGGGGCTGCCCACAGGTAGACATGATGGCTTCTTGTCTCAACAAGAAGTTTCACTGGTATTGCTCATGAACCAGGGACCCTCAGATGAGGGCAGTGGATGCATTTACATCGCCCTGGCCTTACCAGCTGGTCTACCTGTTTTCTCTGATTCCGTTGCCCCCAAGGGTGCTCAAGCGCATAAGAAATCAAGGAGTCCAGGCAATTCTGATTGCCCCGGATTGGCCTTGGAGGGCGTGGTACGCAGATCTTCTGGACATGTCCGTCAAAGACCCTTGGCCTCTACCACTAAGAAGCGATCTTCTTCAAAAAGGACCATTTGTCTACCCGGACTTACAGTAACTTTGTTTGATGGCAGGGAGGTTGAGCAGAACATCCTAGCTCACAAGGACCTTTCCAAAAAGGTTACCACAAGAGAAAAAAGCGCTGACAGAATATGTTTTAAAATGAATTTATATTTTTATTTAGCTGTTTTAAATTGTTTATAGTAAGATATATACTGGTTAAATAGCTCACTGTGAACCAATTACACTGACAATATTTAAAACAATAAAAGCAATATTTAATTGTTCTCTAGCTCAATGCATCCTATACCTTTACCAATCATCACAGAAAAAATTGTTGTTTATAAAATACCAGCATGGTGTCAGTATACTGTTTATATAACAACCAATTCCTCATCTAATTAATTTGCGGCATGCAGATACTTATTTCTTACTAGCAAACAATGATTTAATTCAGATAGTCCATACTTTCAAGATCCAAATTGCTATAGGACCTTCCTTGCCAGGTTTAGTTATTTTGCAATTTTGCCAAGCAGAAAGAAGATTGTTGGTTAATTTGCCAAGCGTAGAAACATTTGTATGCAATTCAGTTTAAAACAGTTCCTGTATGTATTTAGCAAATGTTATTTTAAGCATGCAGATATAGGTGATTAGTAAGCAGGGTTTTTTTAAAAGGTGCAATTGCAAATAAGCATGGCCATGCTTCTTTTAATAGCAGATAATTTACCGCATCCTCACTAAGGGTCAAGTGAGGAAGCCACTGAATTACAGAGCTGCCTGTAAGGTGGGGAAAAGCGTCTCAATCCAACTGCTTGGTGGGACCTCACTGACAGAATCCGCTGCAATACCTCATACTACTGGGACGGATTACAACTCCGGATAAGGCTCATACCATCGGTTTAAAGCACCAGAGCCGGGAGAAAATTGAAGTATACTACCCTTAGTGAGGATGCGGTAAATTATCTGCTATTAAAAGAAGCATGGCCATGCTTATTTGCAATTGCACCTTTTAAAAAAAACCCTGCTTACTAATCACCTATATCTGCATGCTTAAAATAACATTTGCTAAATACATACAGGAACTGTTTTAAACTGAATTGCATACAAATGTTTCTACGCTTGGCAAATTAACCAACAATCTTCTTTCTGCTTGGCAAAATTGCAAAATAACTAAACCTGGCAAGAAAGGTCCTATAGCAATTTGGATCTTGAAAGTATGTACTATCTGAATTAAATCATTGTTTGCTAGTAAGAAATAAGTATCTGCATGCCGCAAGTTAATTAGATGAGGAATTGGTTGTTATATAAACAGTATACTGACACCATGCTGGTATTTTATAAACAACAATTTTTTCTGTGATGATTGGTAAAGGTATAGGATGCATTGAGCTAGAGAACAATTAAATATTGCTTTTATTGTTTTAAATATTGTCAGTGTAATTGGTTCACAGTGAGCTATTTAACCAGTATATATCTTACTATAAACAATTTAAAACAGCTAAATAAAAATATAAATTCATTTTAAAACATATTCTGTCAGCGCTTTTTTCTCTTGTGGTAGTGTTTGTTTTTGAAGGGGGAGAGTAGCCCCTTTGGTATAGAAAAGCTGCAGACAGTTTAGTATTTATTACTGAGCAACTGATTGGCGCCTGGTGACACTTGGTGTCTCTATCTTTTGATTTCCAAAAAGGTTATTGCTACCATGGTTCAGGCCAGGAAACCTATGACATCAAAACACTATCATCATATCTGGAGAAGATATGTCTCTTAGTGTGAGGAATGCACAAATCCACCTGCAGAGTTCCACTTGGGACGTTTCTTACGTTTCCTGCATGCTGGTGTGGACAAGGGCTTACGTCTGGGTTCCATTATGGTCCAGTTTTCAGCTCTCTCCATTTTCTTCCAGATAAAATTGGCACTGTTTCCAGAAGTTCAGACCTTCTTGCAAGGGGTACTCCACATACAACCTCCTTTTGTGCCGCCTACCGCACCCTGGAATTTGAATGTGATGTTGGAATTTCTATAGTCCTCCTGGTTTCAGCCTCTGATGATGGTAGAAGACAAGTACCTCACGTGGAAGACAGTGATGTTACTGGCCCTGGCTTCTACTCAACGTGTCTCTGAATTGGGGGCCTTATCATATAAAAGTCCACACTTGGTCTTTTACGAGGGCAGAGCAGAGCTCACGACTAGACAGCAGTTCCTGCCGAAGGTTGTCTCTGCGTTTCACCTGAATCAACCATTTGTGGTTCTGTCCAGTTCTGACACTTCTGCTCCTCTGGAGACATTGGATGCTGTGCGAGCCTTGACGATCTATGTCAAGCGAATGGCTCGGATCAGAAAGACAGATTCTTTGTTCGTGCTCTATGATGCACAGAAAAAGGGTTATCCTTCTTCAAAGCAGTCCATTGCTCGTTGGCTTAGGCTTACTATCCAACAGGCCTTTGTGTCAGCAGCCTTACCTGTTCGTAAGTCTCACGGCCCACTAAATAAGATCAGTGGGCTTTTCCTGGGCGGCTGCCCGTGGAGTCTTGGCCTTGCAACTATGCCGAGCTGCTACCTGGTCAGGGAAGAACACCTTTGTGAAGTTCTACAAGTTTGATACCCTGGCCAAAGAGGATACCCAGTTCGGGCATGCGGTGATGCAACAGTCTCCACACATTTCCGCCCGTTCTGGAAGCTTTGGGACATCCCCATCGGATGCTAGAGAAAATCGGATTTTAATTACCTACCGGTAAATCCTTTTCTCGTAGTCCATAAGGGATATTGGGCTCTCGCCTCAGTGCGTTGACTTTTCTGTAGGTTCTCTGTTATGTGGTTACTTGTTCAGCTGTTTCTGTTATTGTTAACAGCTGTGGCTGGTTGTTATATGTTCGTGGTGTGCTGGTATTAAATCTCACCACTTGTTATCTTGTTCCTTCTCTCATATACAGTATGCCTTTTCTCCATCAGCCACTGTTTTACCTATAACTGCCTGTGGGAGGGGGCATAGAGGAAAGGATCCAGCACACCCAGTGAAAAAATTTAAAGCACACCGGTAGGTAATAAAAATCCTATTTTATTTCAGTAATTCAATTTAAAAGGTGAAACTAATATATTATATAGACTCATTACATTCAAAGTGAGATATTTCAAGCCTTTATTTGTTATAATTTTGATGATTGTGGCTTACAGCTTTAGAAAACCTCACATCCAAAATCTCAGAAAATTTGAATATTGTGAAAAGGTTCAATATTGTAGGCTCAAAGGGTCACGCTCTAATCAGCTAATTAATCCAAACCACATGCAAAGGGTTCCTGAGCCATTAAATGGTCTCTCAGTCTGGTTCAGTACAAATCACAATCATGGGGAAGACTGCTGACGACCTGACAGTTGTGCAGAAAACCATCATTGACACCCTCCACAAGGAGGGAAAGCCTCAAAAGGAAATTACAAAAGAAGTTGGATGTTCTCAAAGTGCTGTATCAGAGCACATTAATAGAAAGTTAAGTGGAAGGGAAACGTGTGGAAGAAAAAGGCGCACAAGCAGCAGGGATGACTGCAGCCTGGAGAAGATTGTCAGAAAGGGGCCATTCAAAAGTGTGGGGGAGCTTCACAAGGAGTGGACTGAGGCTGGAGTTAGTGCATTAAGAGCCACCACACACAGATGGTTCCTGGACATGGGCTTCAAATGTCGGAACGTCAGAAGTGTCTTATCTGGGCTAAAGAAAAAATAACTTGTCTGTTGCTCAGTGGTCCGAAGTCCTCTTTTCTGATGAGAGCAAATTTCACATCTCATTTGGAAACCAAGGTCCCAGAGTATGGAGAAAGAATGGAGAGGCACACAATTCAAGATGCTTGAATGTATAATTTCGACAGCCTGTGTTGATTTGGGGAGCCATGTCATCTGCTGGTGTTGGTCGACTGTACTTTATTAAGACCGGAGTGAATGCAACCGTCTACAAGGTCATTTTAGAGCACTTCATGCTTCCTTCAACAGACAAGCTTTATGGAGCTGCTGAATTAATTTTCCAGCAGGACTTGGCACCTGCCCACACTGCCAAAAGTACCAAAACCTGGTCCAATGACCATGGGATCACTGTGCTGGATTGGTCAGCAAACTCGCATGACCTGAACCCCATAGAGAATTTATGGTGCATTGCCAAGAGAAATATGAGAGACATGAGATCGGTCAATGCAGAAGAGCTGAAGGCCGCTATTGAAGCATTCTGGTCTTCCATAACACCTCAGCAGTGCCACAGGCTGATAGAGTCCATTCCACACTGCATTGAGGCAGTAATTCATGCAAAAGGGTCACAAACCAAGTACTGAGTACATATGCATGATTATACTTTTCAGAAGGCTGACATTTCTGTATTTAAAATCCTTTTTTTATTGATTTTATGTAATGATAAAGTCAGTTATTACCTAAAAACATTAAGCTATATTCTATTATGGACTA
This sequence comes from Pseudophryne corroboree, assembly GCF_028390025.1. Taxonomy (NCBI): domain Eukaryota; kingdom Metazoa; phylum Chordata; class Amphibia; order Anura; family Myobatrachidae; genus Pseudophryne; species Pseudophryne corroboree. The sequence goes on along the minus strand of NC_086451.1, from coordinate 143,134,900 downwards.
AGTACGCTATTGGCGCACTGAGTACCGTAAGGGTACGCACCTAGCGTAGCAGACACTAGGCCGTGGGCGCGACGCACGAGCGACACGCACGCTCACGGAATGTTACACAGTAACCCTTAGTAACAACACACCATAAGGGTACGCTTTACACTTTAAACCTTGGCAATGAAATACTAAAACGATGTAATGCTTATTAACCTTGAATATATGAGAAGCTGCTTGAGCGATTGAGACGCTCAGAAAACCCTTTACAGTAACTAGTGAAAACACAAGATCTGGTTAAGATACAAAAACCACTTAGGCTCTAACACCCAGTGGATAATTCTATTTGAGTAAAAAGGGGAAAAACAGTACAGCTTATACACTACAAACTAACATAAAATCTAAACAGAATAACGAGGAATAATATGAACAATAGCGAACGATCGCAAACACAAGAAAACAGAATGAGTACACAATGAGAACAAATGGCAAACAGAAAGGATAACAAAATGGCTACAGAGAACTTACACACGTGGGAATGATTCACAGGCGCGTCCTGAATCCAGCCCTCAGCCTTCAATGTGAAAACCTTGCAGATGGAGTGAGTGACTTGACAGGCAATGATGGTCTTTATATACACAACATACAGTAACAATACAATGGTCCCTATAATCTCATGGTTCATTGGACACAGGAATGTGTCTCTGCATTATAACAAAAGGTCATAGGTGGGTTCGAACAGGTGGGCTGTGCCTTTCTCCAACTGCTCAGGTGGGAGGTATCCTTAGGATTCCCGCCGCATGGGTAATGAACAGCAAATACAGTAAATATCTATAAACTAATTTTGTACATAACTATGCGCAGGAGCGAGCAATCTCTTCCTAACCAACACTGAAATGTTACCAATAAAATACTCTACAGCTGGATACTAGACACCACCGTTCTACCTTTATCTGACCCTTCCTATCATGCAAAGAGGAATTTCTCTGTCCAAGAACCGTTTACACTAAACATACTTTCTGACATTGTTAAGGGGAATATTCACTATAAAACACACTATGTGGGGAAAATATTTTATGATCGAGTCGCCCGCTAGATGCTTACAAACTTTACCGTAAATACGCATACACCGCGCGTGATCGCCGGAGCGATTTTACGCAAATTGCGGATATGTGCACGCGCGGCAGAGGGTGTGCACATGCAGTGGGCATGTGCATGAGGGGTTAGTACAAGGCATATGTATCAGGATATTTTTCGACTTTGACAGTCCACCCTTTGGCAGTCAACAGTAACTGCCATTATCTAAACAATTAAGCAGAAAAATATATATTACCATGAAATACCTAATTAAGATTGGGAGTAGGGAGAAGAGGAGGAGGTGGGAAATGTATGACCTAGTGAGATAGTAAAAAGCATGTATGTATGAAATCCATGTCTGAGGGGTCATGTATCATCGTGCCGTACATGTTCTAAAAATAAGCTTCGAGGTATTGCGAAGTATACATTGAATCCTTCTTATCCCGTATTAAGGGTCTGTAAGTGGGCTAACAAACTCTGCCGAGCTCTTTTCGGCTTTTAGTTCCAACAAATGGGGTGCACATTAGTTGATGATACATGAAGGGGGAAAATATGTGAGTGCTAATATATGTGTCTATATCACCTGTCGACTATGTGTGTGCCACTACCTGAAGATAGAAGAGATGAAGATTAGAAACATGCGTTATAAATGCATTCGTATGAATATATATGTGTGGTCGTCCTTGTGCGTCTGTTGGAGTCTTGTTGATGTCTTGTTGAAGTCTTGTCCGGATTGCTGTATCTTTGCTGAGTGGCAAGCAAAGCTCTTAAAGTGTCCATAAAAATTAAAGTCTCTAACAGTTCATCAAATGGCTGTGACAAAGTTCATCAATGGTCTGTATAATGGGTCATCAAAATCTTCTTCCGAATCTGTGCTTTTTTTACCTTGGAGAAAAACAAAGGAGAAACGGGTGAAAGAAATGGACCGTGGAATCACGTTTTATCACAACATCGTCTCGATTGCTGGGTCATAAATTAAACTAGTTGGTGTTACAATGCCCTCGCTCCTCAAACTCATCAATTTAGTACTACGCTTGCAATTCATTAAAATTCGAACACATCTGAATATCAAACCAATCATTATGACAACTCCTAGGATACATAAGAGGAATTTCCCTACAGCAACGATAACATTTTGGGCCCATTCTCCTAAACCTGAGAACCAATTGCGCGGGTTCAACCATGATACCCAGCCGGTCAGTTCATTACCCACAGAAGCAAGGGTAAGGTTGTGTCTCCTTCGGAACTCCCACTTCAATTGCAAGATATCGTCCATCTTTTGATCTATGACCTCGGTTGGGTCCTCAGTGCTGTTTGTGATATACGTACAACACTTCACTCCATAATGAGTTGCTAGGGTGACACAATACCCTCCTGTCACTGCTGTGATGTAATTGAGAACCATCCTGTGTTGGATCAGTTCCGTTTTGTAAGCTTGCAATTCTCTCCCAGTATATCTAAAGGTGTCATCATACATCTCGGTGATATTGTCTATCAGGTTTGCTAGCGCGGTAATATACCTAAAATGTATAACTCCTCTGGCGGTACGGGTGATATCTAGCGCGAGCAGGAGTTGAATTCCGGTGGATTCGTGGATCAAATCAGAGGCTGCATGCTCTGTCCTATCTATAAGGTGTCTCTTTACAATGTGTTCGTAATGGGTGTGAGTGTAAGGAGCTTGAGCATTGCGGTGAACGTCTTTCATTCTATCATAGGTTATGGTCATTACTTCCGGTAACACTCTTCCAATGTAACACAATCCCTCTGAGTTTGGGGCAAGCCACTTATACGCCTTCCTCCCACATATGAAATATGCATCATCGGGGAGGACATGTGGGACAGAATATGACATCACCATATTACAAACCTTCCAGGTGAAAAAGCCTATCCCTAACTCTCTCATCTGTCTAGTACACGTATCAGGTTGTATGATATGCGCACAGTATCCTGGTGATACTTCTCCAACTCGCATGGGCCTACTTCCTAGAGTGTACCTATATTGGAAATATCTTCCACTGTTGGCTATTTGGCGTATAAGCTCTGAGTCAATGGGCATTCTATCGGCTCTGTGTGAGAATGTCATGGTTCGGTTGTTCCATGTCACTTCCCAATTTCCCGGCTTTCGGGGATTGGAAATGTTAAAACATATTAAGGACCTATCCACATGATATTGGTGGAGCTTCAAACTAGGAGGCCTAGAAATATTAAATTTCTTGTCCACCGGTCTCCCATCCCTTAATTCAAGTACCTCATCTATCGTTAAAGAGTATGGCACTAGTCCTGACTTTCTATGACCTTGAGGTACTTGTGAGCACACCCAGCATTCCGTTTGGTTTAAAACCTTACCCACTAATGAGTGATAGTCACTCAATGGATGACGGCCCATATTGATATTAATGCTGGACTGACATCTCTGGATGCACCCGTCCTCAACTATGTTGTCACAATTCCTACATATACAATTTTCTTCAGCTAACAATCCTTCACAATGTCTGTTAGTGTCATGGCTACCAGATCGTTTTCTGATACTCGCCTTTGCTCGGTGATTGTGTTGCTCTTGGAATTCTACGAATCCATCCTGATCATCAGAACCCATTCCAGATCCTTTCTCGACCTCACTGGTACTCTCACCGAGACAGACTGCTATGGTCAACAACAGGGTCAACAGGGAAACATGGACTGCAGTCTCTTGGGGCGAGTCCATCTTAGGAGGAGAAAGAAAGAGTTGTAATGGGGGAAAGAAAACAACTAGAAGGGAAAGAAAACTTGGCGCGACAACCGCCTCCGATCTTGTGGTTCTCTGTGCTCAGGTGCCGTGACAACAGTCCTGCCTCTCAGCCTTCCCGGAACAGACACTCCAGTGATATGGTTTCCTCCACACTCTGCTCTTTGTCACGGGCTCTCTCTGGGTCAGCGACCTTCTTACAGTGGGACGAGTGGACCCAAGTCTCTCTTTTGGCAACCTTCAATGCTGTCGTGCTGGTCAGTAAGACTTGGTACGGTCCTTCCCAACGGTCAATCAGGCAACCTGAGCGTAGAAAATTCAGAATCATTACATAATCCCCAGGTTCAATGTCATGACAATTACTGTCTGGCAGATCAGGAATCACCAGCTTTAGCTTGCTATTCTGATTCCTCAACTGCTTGCTCATCTTAACCAAATACTTTACAGTGACTTCATTGTTACATTTCAAATCATCCTGGGGATCAATCATTACATGGGGTTGTCGACCAAAAAGAATTTCAAAGGGGGACAGATTAAGAGGGGACCTGGGAGTGGTTCTGATGCTGTACAATACAAGTGGCAAAGCTTCTGGCCACAACAATCCAGTTTCAGCCATTACTTTGCTCAACTTGTTCTTAATAGTGCTGTTTACTCTTTCCACTTTCGCACTCGCCTGTGGGCGGTACGGAGTATGCAGCTTACTATTAATTCCCATTAATTTGCACATTACCTGAAAGACTTCACCTGTAAAATGGGTACCCCTATCACTTTCAATTATCCTAGGGATACCATACCTGCACACAAATTCCTGCACTATTTTCTTTGCAGTAAACGTAGCGGTATTTGTGGTAGCGGGGAACGCTTCAACCCAATTTGAAAACACATCAATACAAACCAATACATACTTTAAATTTCTACAGGGTGGCAATTGTATGAAATCAATTTGTATTACCTGAAAAGGGCCGTCCGTTGGCGGAATATGGGATGGTTCTGTTGGTATCGCCTTTCCAATGTTCTTCCTCAAGCAGGTGAGGCATGTCATCGCCCTCTTACCCGCATGGGAAGAAAATCCTGGTGCACACCAGTAGGCTCTTACCAATTTGCATATACCTTCTTTACCTAGATGAGTCAGCCCATGTGCCGCCTCCGCTAAACTCGGAAGGTATGCTCTGGGCGCCACTGGCTTACCCTGTCCAGAGTCCTGAGGTCTCCTGGCCATATCCTTTTGACCTCCAGACTGCCTTTTCCTGTGGAGAACACAAATCTTGCATTTCACTCAATTTCTGTGTGCTGACGGTATTGAATACCATCAGTTGTGTGATGTCCGTCTGTCTGGGGGTACTGGCTGCAAATTTAGCAGCTTCGTCTGCCCGGCTGTTACCAAGTGACACTGGGTCTTGGCTGTATGTGTGGGCTTTACACTTGATAACAGCCACTCTGTCAGGTTCCTGTATTGCTGCTAAAAGTCTTTTGATGTGGGTCGCATGCACCACGGGAGTGCCAGCTGCCATCATGAAATTTCTGAGGCGTCATAGGGCCCCGAAATCATGCACTACTCCAAAGGCATACCTAGAATCCGTGTAAATATTGGCTGACTTACCTTTAGCCAATTCACACGCTCTGGTTAGGGCGACCAACTCAGCAACTTGTGCTGAGTGAGGTGGGCTCAGGGGTTCAGCTTCTTTGGTACCTTTGTCATCTACGACTGCGTATCCAGTACATAAGTCTCCCGAGTCCGTCTGTCTGTGGCAACTACCGTCAGTGTAGAAAATAAAATCTACACCTTCCAGTGGGTTGTCACTGATGTCAGGCGTTGCAGTGAAATTTTGGGTCAAATATTCCATACAATCATGTGTGTCAGTGTCTGTACTAAATCCTCCTTCACCATAACTCTCATCCCCCACCCTTTGTGCCTGTCCAGGCACACCTGGGAGATACGTTGCAGGATTTAGTGCGCTGCATCTTCTTATGGTGATGTTTACAGGGGCCATTAGTGCTAATTCCCACCTTGTAAACCGTGCGGATGAGACGTGTCTGGTTTGGGCAGAATTCAGTAAGGCTGACACTGCATGAGGTGTATGAATGGTCAGGTTGTGTCCTAGCACTACATCTTTGCTTTTACTAACTAGCAATGCTATCGCTGCAACACTTCGCAAGCATGTGGGGAGGGATCGTGCTACTGTGTCTAGCTGAGCGCTGTAGTAGGCTACCGGCCTGCTGGCATCACCATGCTTCTGGGTTAAGACACCTGCCGCACACCCAGCACTTTCTGTACCGTACAGTTCAAAGGGTTTCCCATAATCCGGCATACCTAAAGCTGGTGCCTGCGTTAGGCACTGTTTGAGTCTCTCAAATGCCAGTTCGGACTCATCTGTGTGCGAAATCCGATCTGGTTTGTTTGATGAGACCATCTCTTGTAAAGGTAAGGCTAGTATGGAAAACCCTGGGATCCAGTTACGGCATTACCCACACATTCCTAGGAAAGTGCGAATCTGTTGCTGGGTTTGTGGCAGAGTCATGTCGCGAATCGCCTGTACTCTATCAGCAGTGAGGTGTCACAGTCCTTGCATCAAGCAATGTCCCAAATATTTTACCTTGGTCTGGCATAATTGCAACTTATCCTTTGAAACCTTGTGTCCCGTATCAGAAAGATGAAACAGAAGCTGTTTCGTGTCTCTCAAGGACGATTCGAGTGAATCAGAACACAGCAGTAAGTCGTCTACATACTGTATTAATACTGATCCGCTCTCAGGTTGAAAGGATTGTAGACAATCATGCAAAGCCTGTGAGAAAATACTTGGGCTGTCATTGAAACCTTGTGGTAAGCGAGTCCAGGTGTACTGTACTCCTCTGTATGTGAATGCAAACAAATATTGGCTGTCAGGGTGCAGAGGTACCGAGAAGAAGGCGGAGCAGAGGTCAATAACAGTGAAAAATTTCGCAGTGGGAGGGATTTGCATAAGGATGACAGCTGGATTTGGCACTACGGGGAATTGGCTCTCAACTATTTTGTTGATCCCCCTTAGATCCTGCACTAGCCTGTAACCCCTCCCCCCGCTCTTTTTCACAGGGAAGATGGTACTATTGGCAGTGCTGGACGTCCTAACCAGAATGCCCTGTTGTAGCAAGCGCTCTATTACTGGGTAAACTCCTAACTCCACCTCTGGCTTCAGAGGATACTGTGGGATTTTTGGAGCTATCCTACCATCTTTTACTTGGACTACTACAGGAGCTACATTTGCCATTAATCCAGTGTCTTGTCCATCCTTGGTCCAAAGTGACTCCGGTATCTGGGAAATCATTTTCTCTACCTTGGACGGACACCTATCTGTAACAGCAGTGTGTGACATTAGCCTTTGTGGGGAGTCTAGCATATCCTGTACTTCCTGAGCGTGATTCTCGGGTATATCTAAGAACACACCTCCAGGAGTACAATATATGACACACCCCATCTTGCACAGTAAATCTCTCCCAAGTAGATTAGTCGGAGCCAATGCAGCTAGCAGAAAGGAGTGCTTGGTCTGCAAAGGCCCTATCGTAATCTCTGCTGGTTTGCTTAAAGGGTAGTGTTGTACTACTCCTGTTACTCCCATGGCTGGAATTGTTTTACCAGTGGTCTTCATACCCACTGTTGAATTTAACACTGACTTGGCCGCCCCCGTGTCTACAAGGAAAGGTAGAGATCTACCAGCTACATCAATTGTGACCTCGGGTTCACTTCCAAGGCTCGCAATTAATTTCACTGGCTGCAGACTACAGGTGTGGCCCCACCCCTATTGTATGTGGTGACCTCCCCGCAGCGCGCTGGCAGCTACAACAAGTGAAGGGGGTAACTGGGAATTTTCAGAGACTTGCCAGTCTCTTTTTGGTGGGTACCTTCTTGTTTCCCCTGCATGTGGCTCATAACTCCGTCTCTGCGGTCCCTGATCCCAATTACGTGTGTCATGTCGTTGTCTAGGGGGTTGATATACCTTATGTGGGTCGTTAAACATACAATTCCGTGCATAATGCCCTTCCCTCTGGCAGGTATAACATTTTATCACATTTGACTTACCCACAGGGGTCTGGGGCTTAGGCTGAGGTGGCTTCGTTGTAAGGGCTTGTATACTTACTGCCATCAGCTTATCGCCCTGTGACTCCCTGTGTCTCATGATGTTTCGATCATGTTCAATAGCGGTCTCTCTCAAAGCAGCCACCGACATACCTCTCCAGTTGGGTTGAGTGGTCTGTACCCTTGTCCTCAACACTTCCTTTAAACCATCCATTAATACAGAAACTGCTACTTCCCTATGGTGCACATTTGTCTTAATTTCTTCCATTCCAGTGTACCTAGCCATTTCCTGCAGTGCCCGATGGAAATACTCAGAAGCAGTTTCCCCTTCTTTTTGTCTTATGGAGAAGATTTTGTTCCACTTGACAACAGTTGGGAAATATACTCCTAACTGCAGGTTGATACTTTTTACATTGTCCTGATTGTACTCATCAGTGAGAGGTACCTCTTCATCTAACCTACAATCAGTGATAAACTTTGCAGAGTCGATATTGGGGGGCAAGCATGCCCTCAGCAATGTCCGCCAATCTTTGTTATTGGGTTCTGCGGAATTACCTAATTCTCTAATGAACCTTTGGCTTGCAACTAGATCTTTCCTAGGATCAGGGAATTCGGACATAATTGTTCTTAATTCTGTCCGGGAAAAGGGATAATGCATTGCAATGTTCCTGACGGGAGTGACTCCTGTAGCGTCAGTTTTTCCATTTGGGACTGCAATTACCCTGACAGGATTAAGCTCAATCACATCACTCTGGGTTGATTCTACAATGTGTGGTGTAATTGTTTCTGCATAATGTACAGTACCATACTTACCTGTGGACACGACCTCACCTGTCCCTCCACTAGGGGCCTTTGCTACTCCTCTTACTGGTTAGGCCGTGCCCACTGTAGTCTCTCTTATGGTGGCTGCTAGAGAGAGTGCCGATATTGTGGTAGGCTCATCTTCCTGGTCGCAGACCTAAGGGAAGTTTAAGACAGAACACAACTTGCACGGGTTAACATTAGCATCAATACACTTATCTACTTTACTCTTATCATTTATACATTTATTAAGTGCACTTTTATCATATACCAGTATGCCATTCTCTGTAGCCACTTTCTCTCCTGTTATGTATGGTGGTGGTGGTGCGGTAGCTATCAGTTTCCTGATAGGATTGGAACCAGCTGCTTGAGCTAATCCTCTTTGTATGTCGCCTTCCTGTTGCCATAACTGTAAATAATCATAATGTCTAATCCGTTGCTTGCCGGACTTTATTAGACATATCCTTCTCCTTAAATTTTGCAAAACCTCAGGATTAAAACTGCCTACCCTGGGAAACTTCTCCCCATCGTTCACAGTCATACGTTCCCACTCATTGCATAAAACCTCTGCGTGTGATCCATATTTTTCACACATTATGTACCTCGCCGACCCGACTGGCCGCGGAATAATATCAACCTGAACCTTGGTTGATCGTCCCTTACTTGAGCAACTGGCCCCCATTCCTTGCAGGTATTGCCTTCTCAGCGAATTCCTACAAAAACCACGTTCCCAGAGGTAAGGCGACGGTGAAAGTCCAACGAGTGCCTTCACTCACTCTCGCCCACGTTGACCAATATGCCCACACACTGCTTCAGCGCTGGCGTACTCAACCCAGGGCCCCTATGTGACCTCTACTTACTGGGGCGTGTGGGAGTATGCTACCCTCCCCAGTAAGTATCAGTTGCTGGAGAATTCCTGAGTGAACAGCGAACCTCCCTTAAAATAAAAAAAAACCTACACAAATCACGTTAGAATGTACAAATAGTGTTTATGATCCCGCAAAGCGTACGCAAATTGCGTAATGGGTATCAAGGTAACCAACTAATGCACACAATTACATGCGGTACAGTCGCAATGCGTATAAGTAACTATTATTTATCCGCAGAACGACCAGCGGAATCGGTTGTTTAGGCTGCGAAACCTTCAGCCAGAGCGTATTCTCAAAATGGGCCTATATGGGTATTGCGCCAACCCCCAGGGCTGCGCTCACTACCTCTGACCTTTCTTAAGTCAGGGTCTTCAGAAACTTCGTATAGGTACTTTTAACGGCTTTCTGACTTTCGCGGACCTTCTGGTCTGCTGTAACACTAATTGCTCCTCTTACCTTATTCACTTTAAACGTGAGATGGCCTTCTCCCACGCCACCACGTGTTCACTTCACGGGTATCCTTCTACAAGATCTCGAATTCCGGGGTTCACACCAAAGAAAACTTTACTTGCATACACACGCTCTTTCATTTCATATATACTTTGATTTTTCTGTACAGAAAATTTCTTTCATTCAGGTAACACAGGCTAATCCCAGAGGTAATGCAACGAGAGGAGGATCTTTTTTTAAACTAAATTTTGGAAACTGAACAAATTTGTGCTATTATCTCATGGCTTCCGTATCTACTACTAAAACAATGCTATCGTGTGATTTGTATGTAGTGGGCGTATCCGTACGCACGTTGCGTAATGTACGCCACGTGTGTGGGCCTTTGCGTTGCGTACGCTGTCTCGCACTCGGTCAGAGACACGTGTACACAGGCCGGATACGTCCACAGTGACACAAATAACATGCTTCTATAAATGCAAACGATATTTAACTATAATCGTTTACCAAACACCACACAGTATCTCCTGTATAACCTTTATAACTGGGTCAGGCTGCGTGCGTGTTTTACAATTACTCCCTTAAGTATTACTTTTACTTTTAACTAAATAGCAACAAATTTTCTCAGCACGTGATCAATGCTAATGGCAAACAGAAAGGTAGATATGTGAAAATACGCAAATGGAAATGCAGGTGTGTGCGTGTGTTGCGTGCGCAATTTTCACCAATACAGAAATTTAAACAGATTTAAAAGACAATAACTTAACGTTCTTACCTTTCGGTTCCGGATCCCACCAGCATCCCTACAAACCAAGCGGAGCAGACGCTTATCTAATCAGCACTTACCGTATCCCCAACCACCAAACGGCTAACAGGGGATAATTACCTTCCCGCCCTTTGCTGATGGATAAAGTCTGCCTGGTTCCGCTTGGTTGCGGATATGAGGAGGCCCGGACGATGCCCCCAATTGATAAAGTCAGTTATTACCTAAAAACATTAAGCTATATTCTATTATGGACTAAGTACGCTATTGGCGCACTGAGTACCGTAAGGGTACGCACCTAGCGTAGCAGACGCTAGGCCGTGGGCGCGACGCACGAGCGACACGCACGCTCACGGAATGTTACACAGTAACCCTTAGTAACAACACACCATAAGGGTACGCTTTACACTTTAAACCTTGGCAATGAAATACTAAAACGATGTAATGCTTATTAACCTTGATTATATGAGAAGCTGCTTGAGCGATTGAGACGCTCAGAAAACCCTTTACAGTAACTAGTGAAAAATAAGAATTTACTTACCGATAATTCTATTTCTCGTAGTCCGTAGTGGATGCTGGGGACTCCGTCAGGACCATGGGGAGTAGCGGCTCCGCAGGAGACAGGGCACAAAATTAAAAATTTTGACCACTAGGTGGTGTGTACTGGCTCCTCCCCCTATGACCCTCCTCCAAGCCTCAGTTAGGATACTGTGCCCGGACGAGCGTACACAATAAGGAAGGATTTTGAATCCCGGGTAAGACTCATACCAGCCACACCAATCACACCGTACAACTTGTGATCTGAACCCAGTTAACAGTATGATAACGTAGGAGCCTCTGAAAAGATGGCTCACAACAATAAACAACCCGATTTTTTTGTAACAATAACTATGTACAAGTATTGCAGACAATCCGCACTTGGGATGGGCGCCCAGCATCCACTACGGACTACGAGAAATAGAATTATCGGTAAGTAAATTCTTATTTTCTCTGACGTCCTAGTGGATGCTGGGGACTCCGTCAGGACCATGGGGATTATACCAAAGCTCCCAAACGGGCGGGAGAGTGCGGATGACTCTGCAGCACCGAATGAGAGAACTCCAGGTCCTCCTTAGCCAGGGTATCAAATTTGTAGAATTTTACAAACGTGTTCTCCCCTGACCACGTAGCTGCTCGGCAGAGTTGTAATGCCGAGACCCCTCGAGCAGCCGCCCAAGATGAGCCCACCTTCCTTGTGGAGTGGGCATTGACAGATTTAGGCTGTGGCAGGCCTGCCACAGAATGTGCCAGTTGAATTGTGCTACAAATCCAACGAGCAATCGTCTGCTTAGAAGCAGGAGCACCCAGCTTGTTGGGTGCATACAGTATAAACAGCGAATCAGATTTTCTGACTCCAGCCGTCCTTGAAATATATATTTTCAATGCTCTGACAACGTCCAGCAACTTGGAATCCTCCAAATCGCTAGTAGCCGCAGGCACCACAATAGGCTGGTTCAGGTGAAACGCTGATACCACCTTAGGCAGAAAATGAGGACGCGTCCTCAATTCTGCCCTGTCCGAATGGAAAATCAGATATGAGCTTTTATACGATAAAGCCGCCAATTCCGACACTCTCCTGGCTGAAGCCAGGGCCAGTAGCATGGTTACTTTCCATGTAAGATATTTCAAATCTACCGATTTGAGTGGCTCAAACCAATGGGATTTGAGAAAATCCAAAACTACATTGAGATCCCACGGTGCCACTGGGGGCACAACCGGGGGCTGTATATGTAGTACTCCTTTTACAAAAGTCTGGACTTCAGGAACTGAAGCCAATTCTTTCTGGAAGAAAATCGACAGGGCCGAAATTTGAACCTTAATGGACCCTAATTTGAGGCCCATAGATAATCCTGTTTGCAGGAAATGTAGGAATCGACCCAGTTGAAATTCCTCTGTCGGGGCCTTCCTGGCCTCACACCATGCAACATATTTTCTCCAAATGCGGTGATAATGTTGTGCAGTCACCTCCTTCCTGGCTTTGACCAGGGTAGGGATGACCTCTTCCGGAATGCCTTGTTCCCTTAGGATCCGGCGTTCAACCGCCATGCCGTCAAACGCAGCCGCGGTAAGTCTTGGAATAGACACGGTCCCTGCTGAAGCAGATCCCTTCTTAGAGGTAGAGGCCACGGATCTTCCGTGAGCATCTCCTGAAGTTCCGGGTACCAAGTCCTTCTTGGCCTGTCCGGAGCCACTAGTATCGTTCTTACTCCCCTTTGCCGTATAATTCTCAGTACCTTGGGTATGAGAGGCAGAGGAGGAAACACATACACTGACTGGTACACCCATGGTGTTACCAAAGCGTCCACAGCTATTGCCTGAGGGTCTCTTGACCTGGCGCAATACCTGTCCAGTTTTTTGCTGAGGCGGGACGCCATCATGTCCACCATTGGTCTTTCCCAATGGACTACAATCATGTGGAAGACTTCTGGATGAAGTCCCCACTCTCCCGGGTGAAGATCGTGTCTGCTGAGGAAGTCTGCTTCCCAGTTGTCCACTCCCGGGATGAACACTGCTGACAGTGCTATCACATGATTTTCCGCCCAGCGAAGAATCCTTGCAGCCTCTGCCATTGCCCTCCTGCTTCTTGTGCCGCCCTGTCTGTTTACGTGGGCGACTGCCGTGATGTTGTCCGACTGGATCAACACCGGCTGACCCTGAAGCAGAGGGTTTGCCAGGCTTAGAGCATTGTAGATTGCTCTTAGTTCCAGTATATTTATGTGAAGAGACGTTTCCAGGCTTGACCACACGCCCTGGAAGTTTCTTCCTTGTGTGACCGCTCCCCAGCCTCTCAGGCTGGCATCCGTGGTCACTAGGACCCAGTTCTGTATGCCGAATCTGCGGCCCTCTAACAGATGAGCACTCTGCAACCACCATAGCAGAGAGACCCTTTTTTCCAGGACTCTTGTGCATTGATGCACAGACACTGTCCCTGGTTTTAGGAGGTTCCTGACGAGTTCGGATAACTCCCTGGCTTTCTCCTCCGGAAGAAATACCTTTTTCTGAACAGTGTCCAGAATCATCCCTAGGAACAGCAGACGTGTCGTCGGGATCAGTTGGGATTTTGGAAAATTCAGAATCCACCCGTGCTGTTGGAGCACTACTTGAGTTAGTGCTACTCCGACCTCCAGCTGTTCTCTGGATCTTGCCCTTATCAGGAGATCGTCCAAGTAAGGGATAATTAATACGCCTTCTCTTCGAAGAAGGATCATCATTTCGGCCATTACCTTGGTAAAGACCCTGGGTGCCGTGGACAATCCAAACGGCAGCATCTGAAACTGATAATGACAGTTTTGTACCACGAACCTGAGGTACCCTTGGTGTGAAGGGCAAATTGGGACATGAAGGTAAGCATCCTTGATGTCCAAGGACACCATAAAATCCCCTTCTTCCAGATTCGCTATCACTGCTCTGAGTGACTCCATCTTGAACTTGAATTTTTGTATGTACAGGTTCAGAGATTTCAGATTTAGAATAGGTCTTACCGAGCCGTCCGGCTTCGGTACCACAAATAGCGTGGAGTAATACCCCTTTCCCTGTTGTAGAAGGGGTACCTTGATTATCACCTGCTGAGAATACAGCTTGTGAATGGCTTCCAATACCGTCGCCCTGTCTGAGGGAGACATTGGCAAAGCAGATTTTAGGAACCGGCGAGGGGGAGACTTCTCGAATTCCAACCTGTAACCCTGAGATACTACCTGCAGGATCCAGGGGTCCACCTGCGAGTGAGCCCACTGTGCGCTGAAATTATTGAGGCGACCCCCCACCGCCCCTGAGTCCGCTTGTAAGGTCCCAGCGTCATGCTGAGACCTTTGCAGAAGCCGGGGAGGACTTCTGCTCCTGGGAAGGGGCTGCTTGCTGCAGTCTCTTACCCTTTCCTTTTCCTCGGGGCAAATATGAATGTCCTTTTGCTCGCTTGTTCTTATAGGAACGAAAGGACTGCGGCTGAAAAGACTGCGTCTTTTTCTGCTGGGAGGGGACTTGAGGTAAAAAGGTGGACTTCCCGGCTGTTGCCGTGGCTACCAAATCCGATAGACCGACCCCAAATAATTCCTCCCCTTTATACGGCAATACTTCCATATGCCGTTTGGAATCCGCATCGCCTGACCACTGTCGTGTCCATAGACTTCTTCTGGCAGATATGGACATCGCACTTACTCTTGATGCCAGAGTGCAGATATCCCTCTGTGCATCTCGCATATAAAGGAATGCATCCTTTAATTGCTCTATAGTCAATAAAATACTGTCCCTATCCAGGGTATCAATATTTTCAGTCAGGGAATCCGACCAAGCCACCCCAGCACTGCACATCCAGGCTGAGGCGATTGCTGGTCGCAGTATAACACCAGTATGTGTGTATATACTTTTTAGAGTATTTTCCAGCCTCCTATCAGCTGGATCCTTGAGGGCGGCCGTATCAGGAGACGGTAACGCCACTTGTTTGGATAAACGTGTGAGCGCCTTGTCCACCCTAGGGGGTGTTTCCCAGCGCGCCCTAACCTCTGGCGGGAAAGGGTATAACGCCAATAACTTCTTTGAAATTAGCAGTTTTTTATCTGGGGTAACCCACGCTTCATCACACACGTCATTCAATTCCTCTGATTCAGGAAAAACTACAGGTAGTTTTTTTAGACCCCACATAATACCCCTTTTTGTGGTACTTGCAGTATCAGAGATATGCAAAGCCTCCTTCATTGCCGTGATCATATAACGTGTGGCCCTACTGGAAAATACGTTCGTTTCTTCACCGTCGACACTAGATTCAGTGTCCGTGTCTGGGTCTGTGTCGACCGACTGAGGCAAAGGGCGTTTTACAGCCCCTGACGGTGTTTGAGACGCCTGTACAGGTACTAACTGGTTTGCCGGTCGTCTCATGTCGTCAACCGACTTTTGCAGCGTGCTGACATTATCACGTAATTCCATAAACAAAGCCATCCATTCCGGTGTCGACTCCCTAGGGGGTGACATCACCATTACCGGCAATTGCTCCGCCTCCACACCAACATCGTCCTCATACATGTCGACACACACGTACCGACACACAGCAGACACACAGGGAATGCTCTGATAGAAGACAGGACCCCACTAGCCCTTTGGGGAGACAGAGGGAGAGTTTGCCAGCACACACCAAAGCGCTATAATTATATAGGAACAACCTTATATAAGTGTTGTTTCCTTATAGCTGCTTAAATATATATAATATCGCCAAAAAATGCCCCCCCTCTCTGTTTTTTACCCTGTTTCTGTAGTGCAGTGCAGGGGAGAGCCTGGGAGCCTTCCTAGCAGCGGAGCTGTGTAGGAAAATGGCGCTGTGTGCTGAGGAGATAGGCCCCGCCCCCTATTCCGGCGTGCTCTTCTCCCGGTTTTTCTGAGACCTGGCAGGGGTGAAATACATCCATATAGCCTCATGGACTATATGTGATGTATTCTTTTTAGCCAGAAAGGTATTAACATTGCTGCCCAGGGCGCCCCCCCCCCAGCGCCCTGCACCCTCAGTGACCGCCGGTGTGAAGTGTGCCTGAGCGCAATGGCGCACAGCTGCAGTGCTGTGCGCTACCTCATGAAGACTGAAAAGCCTTCAGCCGCCGGTTTCTGGACCTCTTCTTACTTCGGCATCTGCAAGGGGGTCGGCGGCGCGGCTCCGGTGACCCATCCAGGCTGTACCTGTGATCGTCCCTCTGGAGCTAGTGTCCAGTAGCCTAAGAAGCAAATCCGTCCTGCACGCAGGTGAGTTCACTTCTTCTCCCCTAGGTCCCTCGTTGCAGTGAGCCTGTTGCCAGCAGGACTCACTGAAAATAATAAAACTATAAAAACTTTTACTCTAAGCAGCTCTTTATGAGAGCCACCTAGATTGCACCCTGCTCGGACGGGCACAAAAACCTAACTGAGGCTTGGAGGAGGGTCATAGGGGGAGGAGCCAGTACACACCACCTAGTGGTCAAACTTTTAAATTTTGTGCCCTGTCTCCTGCGGAGCCGCTATTCCCCATGGTCCTGACGGAGTCCCCAGCATCCACTAGGACGTCAGAGAAACACAAGATCTGGTTAAGATACAAAAACCACTTAGGCTCTAACACCCAGTGGATAATTCTATTTGAGTAAAAAGGGGAAAAACAGTACAGCTTATACACTACAAACTAACATAAAATCAAAACAGAATAACGAGGAATAATATGAACAATAGCGAACGATCGCAAACACAAGAAAACAGAATGAGTACACAATGAGAACAAATGGCAAACAGAAAGGATAACAAAATGGCTACAGAGACCTTACACACGTGGGAATGATTCGCAGGCGCGTCCTGAATCCAGCCCTCAGCCTTCAATGTGAAAACCTTGCAGAGGGAGTGAGTGACTGGACAGGCAATGGTGGTCTTTATATACACAACATACAGTAACAATACAATGGTCCCTATAATCTCATGGTTCATTGGACACAGGAATGTGTCTCTGCATTATAACAAAAGGTCATAGGTGGGTTCGAACAGGTGGGCTGTGCCTTTCTCCAACTGCTCAGGTGGGAGGTATCCTTAGGATTCCCGCCGCATGGGTAATGAACAGCAAATACAGTAAATATCTATAAACTAATTTTGTACATAACTATGCGCAGGAGCGAGCAATCTCTTCCTAACCAACACCGAAATGTTACCAATAAAATACTCTACAGCTGGATACTAGACACCACCGTTCTACCTTTATCTGACCCTTCCTATCATGCAAAGAGGAATTTCTCTGTCCAAGAACCGTTTACACTAAACATACTTTCTGACATTGTTAAGGGGAATATTCACTATAAAACACACTATGTGGGTAAAATATTTTATGATCGAGTCGCCCGCTAGACGCTTACAAACTTTACCGTAAATACGCATACACCGCGCGTGATCGCCGGAGCGATCTTACGCAAATTGCGGATATGTGCACGCACGGCAGAGGGTGTGCACGTGCAGCGGGCATGTGCATGAGGGGTTAGTACAAGGCATATGTATCAGGATATTTTTCGACTTTGACAGTAATATTCTAATTTTCTGAGATTTTGGACATGGGGGTTTCTTTAGCTGTAAGCCACAATCATCAAAATTATAACAAATAAAGGCTTGAAATATCGCACTATGCATGTAATGAGTCTATATACAGTAATATATTAGTTTCACCTTTTAAGTTGAATTACTGAGATAAATGAACTTTTGCACGATATTCTAATTTTCTGAGTTTCACCTGTAGATTCAGAACTTCCAGAATTCTGTCTTTTCTGCTACATGGACTGGACTTTAGCCCTGTACACATGGGAAGAAATGTGTGCTGAGAAATCTATCAGTGACCACTTAGCACCCATCTCCCCCCTCCCACGCTCAGCACAGCTCGATGTGTGCTGAGCAAGGGGGGTGGATGGGGGGACTGCACACATCACCCATCGGTGAAATGAGCGACCTGCTAGACTGTGCTTGCATGCTGGCCAATCTAGCGCCATTGGTAGCGGCGCGCAGGGAGCACATCGCTATTGCTGTGGGGCACACACATGGAGAGTTTTGTGCTTAATTTCTAAGCAATCTAATCAGATTGCTTAGAATTTAAGCACTGATCTCTCCATGTGTACCCCCACTTAGGCCTTCGTCTGGCCTCGCTCAAAGTTCACATATCTGCCTTGTTGGTATGGTATCAGAGAAAAATTGCATCTATAACTGGCGTTTTTACATTCACTCATACCTGACATTCATACATTCACATACACATTCACTGTACTGCGGATTCAGCCTCCCTATGTCCCTCCGGTGGCTCCATTGGATTTGGCTGTACTAAATGCCTTGCAAGAGTCTCCATTTGAACCTCTTGAATCGGTGGACCTTAAATGGCTCATGGCCAAGGTCCTGTTCTTGCTGGCTATAGCCTTTGCAAGACCGGTGTCAGACTTAGGCACTTTGTCCTGTCGTCCACTCTTTCTAATGTTTCACTGTGACCGGGTAGTTCTACGAACTCGACCAGGTTATTTGCCTAAGGTGGTGTCATCTTTTCACATTAACCAAGAGATTGTGATTCCGGCTTTTATCTCTTCGGATTTGTATTCCAAAGAACGTTCTTTGGATGTGGTTAGGGCTTTCTGTATCTATGTGGAGAGGACTGCCTCTATCAAGAGGTCAGATGCCCTTTTTGTCCTGTTTGGTTTCCACAAACGTGGCTGGCCTGCGAATAAGCAAACCTTGGACAGATGGGTTAGAATGGTGATTTCACAAGCTTATGCGCAGGCTGGACTCCCAGCTCCTGCTGCAATTAAAGCCCATTTTTCTCAGTCTGTTGGACCTTCTTGGGCGGCTCGCTGTGGCGCATCCGCAGAATAATTGTGCAACGCAGCTACGTGGTCCTCGGTGAACACTTTTCTTAGGATCTGTGCCTTTGATACTGTCACCTCCAAGGATGCTTAACCTTGGATGCCGGATTCTTACATCCGCTAAGTTGCATCCCCTCCCATGAGGAACTGCTTTAGGACATCCCTGATGTTTTGCCTGTGGAATCCAATGTCTTGCCTCTGGAATCCACTGCAAAAAAGTAGTGTTATGGTAGACTTGCCATGGTTAACACTCTTTCTGCGAGCAGGGCTGTCTTAACAGCAGTGTAGGCCCCTGGGCACAGCAATGCACTGGGCGCCTACCCATTCTCCAGTGGCAGGGGTGTGGGGTGCTATCAGCGGCAGCTTTGATGTCCCACGGGTGGTAGGGAGTGTTCTATCTTCCGCTCAGCAGCTAAGACCTGGAGCAGTAATTTCTGCTAATTTCTACTTTACTGCACAGATGAGGTGGGAGGGAGAACACTTAACTGTATAAGGGGACATTGGGCTGAATGTACGGGCCCTGGTACATGAGTTCCAGGGTGGTAGGGGGTGTTTAATACGTAGGGGAGGGGTGAATAGTGGAGTGGGCTTAATATTCATCATTTTCTGGTGGGAGGGTAGCTTGCTTGACTGCAGATATCTCAAGTTCCTGAAAATACATTTCTTAGCTTTGAATGGGATAAAAATCTACAGAGTCCCACCTTTCAGAAGATACTGGGAACTTGGGGTTCAGAGTTCAGGAGCCAGAGCAATCCACCAATGGAAATATAAAACTGTATATCAGGCGTGTGGAACTGGAGCAGGGACCAGCTGCTTGAAATATGATATCTCTGGTTCTGGGCATAGTAGATACAAGCTGCCACTGTCCACCAAAAGGGGAGAGTCCTAGCTTTTGTAGTATAACCTGATAAAAACTCTAAGTCAGACAGAACCCAAGATATCTGGCTCGGAAGAGCAAATAACAGGTTTGGATGGGGATCACTGCTTTGAAGTTGGATATCTCTGGTTCCCCAGGGCCAATTTTCAAAAATCTGGTACCCCTGGAAAGAGGGGACCCATAGCTATCAGAATAAGGTCCTTATAATCCTGGGGCCCTTTGAGTCCATACGAAAAGACAGCCCTGTCTGCAAGGTACATTGGGTTCCACAGGGCGCCCACCATGACTCACCCAGCTTCTATGGGTTTGTATGGCATTAGCCACTGGTACCTTCTCCTGTCATGAGAATGTGGTTCTATGTGACTAACATCTGCCTTCTCTCTTGCCTGCTCCTGCATTGGACTGGTTAATGAAACTGAGCTCTCAGTGCCTGGAGGTGGGGTTATAGAGGAGGCCCCAATGCATCCTGGGCCAGAAAAAAGCTTTAGCCTGTTGGTGCTTTTGGATCAAGATCCACTCTGTACCTGGACATTTTCCTATGGAACCAATGTACCTTGCAGAAAAAGTGTTAACCACGGTAAGTCTACCATAACACTAATTTTTTCAACAGTGGCATAGTGTATCTCATGTTTAGTTTCTCATGTATAGTGGCATAGTTTATTTCAACTTCCTGCTTAAACAAATAAGAGGATGCTCTTCACCCTCTTTGTTATGGCACAGGACTGCACCTATCACTACATCCAATGCATCAATATGCACCACAAATTCCCTTTGAAAGTCAGGCATCACATGAACTGGTTGGTTACACAATGCTACCTTCAACTCCTGAAAACCATTTCGGCTTCAGGATCCATCTGTCTGTCAGTGGGACAGTAATGGTGGCAAAATTGGGTATACACCTACTATAATACCCTGTGTTTCCAAAGAAAGCTCTCACCTGTTTATTGCCTCAACTTTATTAATTTGGGACTTAATCAAACCTCTGTCAATGGTGTATCCAAGATACTTTAATTCTTCCATCCTTAATCAACATTTTTGTGGGTGGCTGTTAATCCTGCCTTATGGATGGACTCCAACACCATGTACCCTGGGCAAGTGAAACTTTCAGTCATGACAGTAGATGACTACATCTAGATAATAAGCAGCATACAGTCTATGGGGCCTTAGAATTCTATGCGTCACTTAAAATGTGACAGGTACCCTACGTAACCCAATGCTTTCTATATTGGAACAACCCTTCTCTTTCAGAAAAAGCCTTCTTGTCTTTGGCAATCTCTGTAAATTGCACTTGCCAATACCCTTTGGTTAAGTCTAGAGTGGTTAAGTACCTTACTGTTCCTAATATTTCAATAAGTTCATACACCCTAAGCATTGGGTAGGTACTGTACAGAGATGTGCACTTGAAATTTTTTGGGTTTTGTGTTTAGGTTTTGGGTTCGGTTCCGCGGCCGTGTTTTGGGTTCGACCGCGTTTTGGCAAAACCTCACCGAATTTTTTTTGTCGGATTCGGGTGTGTTTTGGATTCGGTGTTTTTTTCAAAAAACACTAAAAAACAGCTTAAATCATAGAATTTGGGGGTCATTTTGACCCCAAAGTATTATTAACCTCAAAAACCATAATTTCCACTCATTTTCAGTCTATTCTGAATACCTCACACCTCACAATATTATTTTTAGTCCTAAAATTTGCACCGAGGTCGCTGGATGACTAAGCTAAGCGACCCTAGTGGCCGACACAAACACCTGGCCCATCTAGGAGTGGCACTGCAGTGTCACGCAGGATGGCCCTTCCAAAAAACACTCCCCAAACAGCACATGACGCAAAGAAAAAAAGAGGCGCAATGAGGTAGCTGTGTGAGTAAGATAAGCGACCCTAGTGGCCGACACAAACACCTGGCCCATCTAGGAGTGGCACTGCAGTGTCACGCAGGATGGCCCTTCCAAAAAACACTCCCCAAACAGCACATGATGCAAAGAAAAAAAGAGGTGCAATGAGGTAGCTGTGTGAGTAAGATAAGCGACCCTAGTGGCCGACACAAACACCTGGCCCATCTAGGAGTGGCACTGCAGTGTCACGCAGGATGGCCCTTCCAAAAAACACTCCCCAAACAGCACATGACGCAAAGAAAAAAAGAGGCGCAATGAGGTAGCTGTGTGAGTAAGATAAGCGACCCTAGTGGCCGACACAAACACCTGGCCCATCTAGGAGTGGCACTGCAGTGTCACGCAGGATGGCCCTTCCAAAAAACACTCCCCAAACAGCACATGACGCAAAGAAAAAAAGAGGCGCAATGAGGTAGCTGTGTGAGTAAGATAAGCGACCCTAGTGGCCGACACAAACACCTGGCCCATCTAGGAGTGGCACTGCAGTGTCACGCAGGATGGCCCTTCCAAAAAACACTCCCCAAACAGCACATGACGCAAAGAAAAAAAGAGGCGCAATGAGGTAGCTGTGTGAGTTAGATAAGCGACCCTAGTGGCCGACACAAACACCTGGCCCATCTAGGAGTGGCACTGCAGTGTCACGCAGGATGGCCCTTCCAAAAAAACACTCCCCAAACAGCACATGACGCAAAGAAAAAAAGAGGCGCAATGAGGTAGCTGTGTGAGTAAGATAAGTGACCCTAGTGGCCGACACAAACACCTGGCCCATCTAGGAGTGGCACTGCAGTGTCACGCAGGATGGCCCTTCCAAAAAACACTCCCCAAACAGCACATGACGCAAAGAAGAAGAAAAGAAAAAAGAGGTGCAAGATGGAATTGTCCTTGGGCCCTCCCACCCACCCTTATGTTGTATAAACAGGACATGCACACTTTAACCAACCCATCATTTCAGTGACAGGGTCTGCCACACGACTGTGACTGAAATGACAGGTTGGTTTGGACCCCCACCAAAAAAGAAGCAATTAATCTCTCCTTGCACAAACTGGCTCTACAGAGGCAAGATGTCCACCTCATCATCATCCTCCGATATATCACCGTGTACATCCCCCTCCTCACAGATTATCAATTCGTCCCCACTGGAATCCACCATCTCAGCTCCCTGTGTACTTTGTGGAGGCAATTGCTGCTGGTCAATGTCTCCACGGAGGAATTGATTATAATTCATTTTAATGAACATCATCTTCTCCACATTTTCTGGAAGTAACCTCGTACGCCGATTGCTGACAAGGTGAGCAGCGGCACTAAACACTCTTTCGGAGTACACACTTGTGGGAGGGCAACTTAGGTAGAATAAAGCCAGTTTGTGCAAGGGCCTCCAAATTGCCTCTTTTTCCTGCCAGTATAAGTACGGACTGTGTGACGTGCCTACTTGGATGCGGTCACTCATATAATCCTCCACCATTCTTTCAATGGGGAGAGAATCATATGCAGTGACAGTAGACGACATGTCCGTAATCGTTGTCAGGTCCTTCAGTCCGGACCAGATGTCAGCATCAGCAGTCGCTCCAGACTGCCCTGCATCACCGCCAGCGGGTGGGCTCGGAATTCTGAGCCTTTTCCTCGCACCCCCAGTTGCGGGAGAATGTGAAGGAGGAGATGTTGACAGGTCGCGTTCCGCTTGACTTGACAATTTTCTCATCAGCAGGTCTTTGAACCCCAGCAGACTTGTGTCTGCCGGAAAGAGAGATCCAAGGTAGGTTTTAAATCTATTTTTTTGATATAATTATAATTATAACTATATAAGAGAGCGCAAGGTGCTGAATTGATAAATACAATTTATTAAAATGTTTAAAAAATATTAAATACAATCAATAAACAAGAAATTAACTGATTAAGGAGCATAAGATCGACTGACCATCCTAGTAATTAATAGGAATGTCCCATTTTTTGTGAAGCATGGAGTATCCAATTAGTATTAGTGGAACTAATACAGAGTATTAATGAAGAGACGTCTCACTTCAAGCTCTGTTTGGAATACAAAGTCCACCGTGGATTAAAATGCCTCCGTATAAGTTATACTGGAAAAGGTATGTACTATAAGGGAATTTAGACGCCACCCTTGATGAGATTGATATTGATATCTCCAAGCCAACGTACTGCTTCACTTTTCAACCCCCACACATAACACTGGAAGCTCACCACAGAAAAAATGAACAGAAGCCGTGTCCTGTAGCAGTCAGGAGGCCAGATAATGCGGGAGCAGCGGTGTGGAGACGATGGCAGGTCTCAGATATCGATAACACCGCAAGAGTGGAGACGATGGCAGGTCTCAGGTGTCTGCAGCACCGCAGGTGTAATGATGGAAACAAGCCGTATCCTGTAGCACTCTGGAGGCCAGGCAATGCGGGAGTAGCAGTGTGGAGACGATCGCTGGTCTCTAGTGTGGTAATGAGCGGACGTTGGCAGGTCCCGGGGGGGGAAGCAGACGCGGCTGTTGGTGGCGGAGATGGTCGACAGTCAGCCCAGCAACAATTGTAGAGATGGTCAGGACCATAAAGTTGTAGCTCCAGCCCTAATTAACGCGTTTCTCCGACTTAGGGGCAGTCGGTTTCATTAGTTAAGTAAATACAATATTTTATTTTATTTATTTACTTAACTAATTATTTATTAATTATTAGATAGTTATATTTGTTTAGTTAGAAAGTGTAAGATGTTATCTAATGAATGGTAATGGTCTTGCTATAAATTTGAAAGCACAATGGTTATGGTCTGTATTTTGAATTATATGTATAACTAGGTTCACACTGGTATTAATTGATTCAGGTGCTTTTAATCCAAAGTAAGTGCTTAGGAGGCGTCTCTCATTGGATGATGATCCCTTTAAATATCAGCTACTTCTAAAGCACAGGAACTCATTCTGATGAAACCGACTGCCCCTAAGTCGGAGAAACGCGTTAATTAGGGCTGGAGCTACAACTTTATGGTCCTGACCATCTCTACAATTGTTGCTGGGCTGACTGTCGACCATCTCCGCCACCAACAGCCGCGTCTGCTTCCCCCCCCGGGACCTGCCAACGTCCGCTCATTACCACACTAGAGACCTGCCATCGTCTCCACACTGCTACTCCCGCATTGCCTGGCCTCCAGAGTGCTACAGGATACGGCTTGTTTCCATCATTACACCTGCGGTGCTGCAGACACCTGAGACCTGCCATCGTCTCCACTCTTGCGGTGTTATCGATATCTGAGACCTGCCATCGTCTCCACACCGCTGCTCCCGCATTATCTGGCCTCCTGACTGCTACAGGACACGGCTTCTGTTCATCTTTTCTGTGGTGAGCTTCCAGTGTTATGTGTGGGGGTTGAAAAGTGAAGCAGTACGTTGGCTTGGAGATATCAATATCAATCTCATCAAGGGTGGCGTCTAAATTCCCTTATAGTACATACCTTTTCCAGTATAACTTATACGGAGGCATTTTAATCCACGGTGGACTTTGTATTCCAAACAGAGCTTGAAGTGAGACGTCTCTTCATTAATACTCTGTATTAGTTCCACTAATACTAATTGGATACTCCATGCTTCACAAAAAATGGGACATTCCTATTAATTACTAGGATGGTCAGTCGATCTTATGCTCCTTAATCAGTTAATTTCTTGTTTATTGATTGTATTTAATATTTTTTAAACATTTTAATAAATTGTATTTATCAATTCAGCACCTTGCGCTCTCTTATATAGATATAATTATAATTATATCAAAAAAATATACTGTGTTTTTAGGTGTTACAGACACCTTATATGGGAGCTGCAGTTTATGTACTAATATATTAGTGTGAACACATTTATTTTATTTTATTATAGCGCCTATATTGATTTTGCTTTAATAGTAACGTCAATTAGTTGTTATATTGTAGGTTTTAAATCTAGGATCGAGCACGGTGGCCAAAATGTAGTGCTCTGATTTCAACAGATTGACCACCCGTGAATCCTTGTTAAGCGAATTAAGGGCTCCATCCACAAGTCCCACATGCCTAGCGGAATCGCTCCGTGTTAGCTCCTCCTTCAATGTCTCCAGCTTCTTCTGCAAAAGCCTGATGAGGGGAATGACCTGACTCAGGCTGGCAGTGTCTGAACTGACTTCACGTGTGGCAAGTTCAAAGGGCAGCAGAACCTTGCACAACGTTGAAATCATTCTCCACTGCGCTTGAGACAGGTGCATTCCACCTCCTATATCGTGCTGAATTGTATAGGCTTGAATGGCCTTTTGCTGCTCCTCCAACCTCTGAAGCATATATAGGGTTGAATTCCACCTCGTTACCACTTCTTGCTTCAGATGATGGCAGGGCAGGTTCAGGCGTTTTTGGTGTTGCTCCAGTCTTCTGTACGTGGTGCCTGTACGCCGAAAGTGTCCCGCAATTCTTCTGGCCACCGACAGCATCTCTTGCACGCCCCTGTCGTTTTTTAAAAAATTCTGCACCACCAAATTCAAGGTATGTGCAAAACATGGGACGTTCTGGAATTTGCCCATATTTAATGCACACACAATATTGCTGGCGTTGTCCGATGCCACAAATCCACAGGAGAGTCCAATTGGGGTAAGCCATTCCGAGATGATCTTCCTCAGTTGCCGTAAGAGGTTTTCAGCTGTGTGCGTATTCTGGAAACCGGTGATACAAAGCGTAGCCTGCCTAGGAAAGAGTTGGCGTTTGCGAGATGCTGCTACTGGTGCCGCCGCTGCTGTTCTTGCGGCGGGAGTCCATACATCTACCCAGTGGGCTGTCACAGTCATATAGTCCTGACCCTGCCCTGCTCCACTTGTCCACATGTCCGTGGTTAAGTGGACATTGGGTACAACTGCATTTTTTAGGACACTGGTGAGTCTTTTTCTGACGTCCGTGTACATTCTCGGTATCGCCTGCCTAGAGAAGTGGAACCTAGATGGTATTTGGTAACGGGGGCACACTACCTCAAGAAATTGTCTAGTTCCCTGTGAACTAACGGCGGATACCGGACGCACGTCTAACACCAACATAGTTGTCAAGGCCTCAGTTATCCGCTTTGCAGCAGGATGACTGCTGTGATATTTCATCTTCCTCGCAAAGGACTGTTGGACAGTCAATTGCTTGGTGGAAGTAGTAAAAGTGGTCTTACGATTTCCCCTCTGGGATGACCATCGACTCCCAGCAGCAACAACAGCAGCGCCAGCAGCAGTAGGCGTTACACGCAAGGATGCATCGGAGGAATCCCAGGCAGGAGAGGAATCGTCAGAATTGCCAGTGACATGGCCTGCAGGACTATTGGCATTCCTGGGGAAGGAGAAAATTGACACTGAGGGAGTTGGTGGGGTGGTTTGCGTGAGCTTGGTTACAAGAGGAAGGGATTTACTGGTCAGTGGACTGCTTCCGCTGTCGCCCAAAGTTTTTGAACTTGTCACTGACTTATTATGAATGCGCTGCAGGTGACGTATAAGGGAGGATGTTCCGAGGTGGTTAACGTCCTTACCCCTACTTATTACAGCTTGACAAAGGCAACACACGGCTTGACAAATGTTGTCCGCATTTCTGTTGAAATACTTCCACACCGAAGAGCTGATTTTTTTGGTATTTTCACCAGGCATGTCAATGGCCATATCCCTCCCACGGACAACAGGTGTCTCCCCGGGTGCCTGACTTAAACAAACCACCTCACCATCAGAATCCTCCTTGTCAATTTCCTCCCCAGCGCCAGCAACACCCATATCCTCCTCATCCTGGTGTACTTCAACACTGACATCTTCAATCTGACTATCAGGAACTGGACTGCGGGTGCTCCTTCCAGCACTTGCAGGGGGCGTGCAAATGGTGGAAGGCGCATGCTCTTCACGTCCAGTGTTGGGAAGGTCAGGCATCGCAACCGACACAATTGGACTCTCCTTGTGTATTTGGGATTTCGAAGAACGCACAGTTCTTTGCGGTGCTTTTGCCAGCTTGAGTCTTTTCATTTTTCTAGCGAGAGGCTGAGTGCTTCCATCCTCATGTGAAGCTGAACCACTAGCAATGAACATAGGCCAGGGCCTCAGCCGTTCCTTGCCACTCCGTGTGGTAAATGGCATATTGGCAAGTTTACGCTTCTCCTCCGACAATTTTATTTTAGATTTTGGAGTCCTTTTTTTACTGATATTTGGTGTTTTGGATTTTACATGCTCTGTACTATGACATTGGGCATCGGCCTTGGCAGACGACGTTGCTGGCATTTCATCGTCTCGGCCATGACTAGTGGCAGCAGCTTCAGCACGAGGTGGAAGTGGATCTTGATCTTTCCCTAATTTTGGAACCTCAACATTTTTGTTCTCCATATTTTAATAGGCACAACTAAAAGGCACCTCAGGTAAACAATGGAAATGGATGGATACTAGTATACTTATGGATGGACGAGCGACTGCCGACACAGAGGTAGCTACAGCCGTGGACTACCGTACTGTTTCTGCTGCTAATATAGACTGGATGATAATGAGATGAAATTAATATATATATATATATATATATATATATATATATATATATATATAATATCACTAGTACTGCAGCCGGACAGGTATATATATTTATTATGTAATGACTGATGACGGACCTGCTGGACACTGTCAGCTCAGCAGCACCGCAGACTGCTACAGTAAGCTACTATAGTAGTATGTATCAAGAAGAAAGAAAAAAAAAAAACACGGGTAGGTGGTATACAATTATGGATGGACGAGCGACTGCCGACACAGAGGTAGCTACAGCCGTGGACTACCGTACTGTGTCTGCTGCTAATATAGACTGGATGATAATGAGATGAAATTAATATATATATATATAATATCACTAGTACTGCAGCCGGACAGGTATATATATTTATTATGTAATGACTGATGACGGACCTGCTGGACACTGTCAGCTCAGCAGCACCGCAGACTGCTACAGTAAGCTACTATAGTAGTATGTATCAAGAAGAAAGAAAAAAAAAAAACACGGGTAGGTGGTATACAATTATGGATGGACGAGCGACTGCCGACACAGAGGTAGCTACAGCCGTGGACTACCGTTCTGTGTCTGCTGCTAATATAGACTGGATGATAATGAGATGAAATTAATATATATATATATATATATATATAATATCACTAGTACTGCAGCCGGACAGGTATATATATTTATTATGTAATGACTGATGACGGACCTGCTGGACACTGTCAGCTCAGCAGCACCGCAGACTGCTACAGTAAGCTACTATAGTAGTATGTATCAAGAAGAAAGAAAAAAAAAAACCACGGGTAGGTGGTATACAATTATGGATGGACGAGCGACTGCCGACACAGAGGTAGCTACAGCCGTGGACTACCGTACTGTGTCTGCTGCTAATATAGACTGGATGATAATGAGATGAAATTAATATATATATATATTTAATATCACTAGTACTGCAGCCGGACAGGTATATATATTTATTATGTAATGACTGATGACGGACCTGCTGGACACTGTCAGCTCAGCAGCACCGCAGACTGCTACAGTAAGCTACTATAGTAGTATGTATCAAGAAGAAAGAAAAAAAAAAAAACACGGGTAGGTGGTATACAATTATGGATGGACGAGCGACTGCCGACACAGAGGTAGCTACAGCCGTGGACTACCGTACTGTGTCTGCTGCTAATATAGACTGGATGATAATGAGATGAAATTAATATATATATATATATATATATAATATCACTAGTACTGCAGCCGGACAGGTATATATATTTATTATGTAATGACTGATGACGGACCTGCTGGACACTGTCAGCTCAGCAGCACCGCAGACTGCTACAGTAAGCTACTATAGTAATATGTATCAAGAAGAAAGAAAAAAAAAACCACGGGTAGGTGGTATACAATTATGGATGGACGAGCGACTGCCGACACAGAGGTAGCTACAGCCGTGGACTACCGTACTGTGTCTGCTGCTAATATAGACTGGATGATAATGAGATGAAATTAATATATATATATATATATATATAATATCACTAGTACTGCAGCCGGACAGGTATATATATTTATTATGTAATGACTGATGACGGACCTGCTGGACACTGTCAGCTCAGCAGCACCGCAGACTGCTACAGTAAGCTACTATAGTAGTATGTATCAAGAAGAAAGAAAAAAAAAAAAACCACGGGTAGGTGGTATACAATTATGGATGGACGAGCGACTGCCGACACAGAGGTAGCTACAGCCGTGGACTACCGTACTGTGTCTGCTGGTAATATAGACTGGATGATAATGAGATGAAATTAATATATATATATATAATATCACTAGTACTGCAGCCGGACAGGTATATATATTTATTATGTAATGACTGATGACGGACCTGCTGGACACTGTCAGCTCAGCAGCACCGCAGACTGCTACAGTAAGCTACTATAGTAGTATGTATCAAGAAGAAAGAAAAAAAAAAAACACGGGTAGGTGGTATACAATTATGGATGGACGAGCGACTGCCGACACAGAGGTAGCTACAGCCGTGGACTACCATACTGTGTCTGCTGCTAATATAGACTGGATGATAATGAGATGAAATTAATATATATATATATAATATCACTAGTACTGCAGCCGGACAGGTATATATATTTATTATGTAATGACTGATGACGGACCTGCTGGACACTGTCAGCTCAGCAGCACCGCAGACTGCTACAGTAAGCTACTATAGTAGTATGTATCAAGAAGAAAGAAAAAAAAAACCACGGGTAGGTGGTATACAATTATGGATGGACGAGCGACTGCCGACACAGAGGTAGCTACAGCCGTGGACTACCGTTCTGTGTCTGCTGCTAATATAGACTGGATGATAATGAGATGAAATTAATATATATATATATATATATAATATCACTAGTACTGCAGCCGGACAGGTATATATATTTATTATGTAATGACTGATGACGGACCTGCTGGACACTGTCAGCTCAGCAGCACCGCAGACTGCTACAGTAAGCTACTATAGTAATATGTATCAAGAAGAAAGAAAAAAAAAACCACGGGTAGGTGGTATACAATTATGGATGGACGAGCGACTGCCGACACAGAGGTAGCTACAGCCGTGGACTACCGTACTGTGTCTGCTGCTAATATAGACTGGATGATAATGAGATGAAATTAATATATATATATATATATATATAATATCACTAGTACTGCAGCCGGACAGGTATATATATTTATTATGTAATGACTGATGACGGACCTGCTGGACACTGTCAGCTCAGCAGCACCGCAGACTGCTACAGTAAGCTACTATAGTAGTATGTATCAAGAAGAAAGAAAAAAAAAAAAAACCACGGGTAGGTGGTATACAATTATGGATGGACGAGCGACTGCCGACACAGAGGTAGCTACAGCCGTGGACTACCGTACTGTGTCTGCTGGTAATATAGACTGGATGATAATGAGATGAAATTAATATATATATATATAATATCACTAGTACTGCAGCCGGACAGGTATATATATTTATTATGTAATGACTGATGACGGACCTGCTGGACACTGTCAGCTCAGCAGCACCGCAGACTGCTACAGTAAGCTACTATAGTAGTATGTATCAAGAAGAAAGAAAAAAAAAAAACACGGGTAGGTGGTATACAATTATGGATGGACGAGCGACTGCCGACACAGAGGTAGCTACAGCCGTGGACTACCATACTGTGTCTGCTGCTAATATAGACTGGATGATAATGAGATGAAATTAATATATATATATATAATATCACTAGTACTGCAGCCGGACAGGTATATATATTTATTATGTAATGACTGATGACGGACCTGCTGGACACTGTCAGCTCAGCAGCACCGCAGACTGCTACAGTAAGCTACTATAGTAGTATGTATCAAGAAGAAAGAAAAAAAAAACCACGGGTAGGTGGTATACAATTATGGATGGACGAGCGACTGCCGACACAGAGGTAGCTACAGCCGTGGACTACCGTACTGTGTCTGCTGCTAATATAGACTGGATGATAATGAGATGAAATTAATATATATATATATAATATCACTAGTACTGCAGCCGGACAGGTATATATATTTATTATGTAATGACTGATGACGGACCTGCTGGACACTGTCAGCTCAGCAGCACCGCAGACTGCTACAGTAAGCTACTATAGTAGTATGTATCAAGAAGAAAGAAAAAAAAAAAACACGGGTAGGTGGTATACAATTATATATATATTATATACAATTATATATATATATATATATATATATTAAACTGGTGGTGATTAATTAAACTGGTGGTCAGGTCACTGGTCACACTATCAGCAACTTGCAAGTAGTACTCCTAAGCAGACAATCACAATATATACTGGTGGTCAGTGTGGTCACAATGGCAGTGTGGCACTCTGGCAGCAAAAGTGTGCACTGTACGTTAAAATATGTACTCCTGCTCTCAGACTCTAACTGCTCCCCACTGTCTCCCCCACAAGTCAGATATACAGTCACACTATCACTTCAGCAAGTAGTAGTACTCCTCCTAATGCTCCCCAAAATGACTAAAGTAAATACTGTGTCTCTCTCTACTCTAGTCTCACTTTCTTCTCTATAAACGGAGAGGACGCCAGCCACGTCCTCTCCCTATCAATCTCAATGCACGTGTGAAAATGGCGGCGACGCGCGGCTCCTTATATAGAATCCGAGTCTCGCGATAGAATCCGAGCCTCGCGAGAATCCGACAGCGGGATGATGACGTTCGGGCGCGCTCGGGTTAACCGAGCAAGGCGGGAAGATCCGAGTCGCTCGGCCCCGTGTAAAAAAAACTGAAGTTCGGGTGGGTTCGGATTCCGAGGAACCGAACCCGCTCATCTCTAGTACTGTATCGAACTTACAGACATTATTCAACTTACGGAAATCATTGCAGAAGCATAAACTCCCACCAGGTCTCAGAAAGAGCACAACGGGACTTGAACACTCACTACGTGACTCTTAAATGACATCCAACTCCAACTATTTCTTTAAACAATGGTTGGGTTTCTGGTATTCTATAGGGCTTTGGTTAACCTTAACTCTGGGTCCGTGATTATGTCATGTTCAGTGACTTTTGTTTGAACTGGTATTTCTCAAAAAGAAACTCTATTTCTTATGACTGATGACGGACGGACCTTTCTATGACTGATGACGGACGGACCTTTATTTAGCCTCCTGTTATTGAACAGGTAAGAGGGTTTTAGCTATTGTCACATCAGGAACCATAGGTATGCAGTTTACTGGAGGGTCTGAGGTGGCTGACATAGTTACTCTATCCTTCCAAGGTTTTATAAGATTTACATGGTAAATGTGTTCTAACTTTATTTTCCTTGGCTGGTATACTGTATAACTGAACTCCCCCTTCTTTTCCTAGAATTTCAGAGGGGTTTTGCCTCTTTGTCAAAAGTTTGCTTTCTATTATGGGAACCAAATCAAGAACTCTGTCCCAAAAAGCAAAGACTGGGCATTGTGATTGTGCACCCTCAGCTGTGCCTTTTGTGCCTGTTTCAAGTACTCTCTCACTATCAACACCACTTTAGCCATCCTTTTCTGCATCTGAGAAACATGCTCAATAACAGTTTTATAAAGACTGGATTGTCCCTCCCATGTCTCCTTTACAATGTCCAGCAATCCCCTTCAGTGTCTACTGGACAACAAATCAAAAGGTGAAAACCCCGGGTTTCTAATGGACAGCAAACAAGAAAGTAGCAAAAATTCCAACCTCTTCCATCTGTATGCACCACTTTCTTTAGCATGTTTTTAAAGTTTTTTAAACCTCTCAACTAAACTATCAGTCTGGGGGTGATATACAAAGTTTCTTAATTGAGGAATTTTTAACATAAAGGAATTACCCTGATCAGTCAGGATTTCCTTAGGTATTCCCAATCTGTTAAAGACATGTTTTAGTTCTCTAGCAATGGTCTTTGTTGACATACAGTATTACGCAATGGTATCACATCCGGGTATCTGGTAGTGTAGTCCACTATCACCAAAATATACTGATGGCCCCGAGCAGATTTAATTAGTTGAATCACCATGAAAATGGTGCAGCGGCCATTTTCACAAATTCTGTGCATGTGCAGTAAAGAAATCATAGGGAAAATAGCCACTGCGCCATTTTCTCAGTGATATGAGCATGCGCAGTAGAGTCTGAGACCTCTAGTGCTCAGACCCCAGCGCTGCTGGCAGAGAGGAGGGTGCCCGAACAGATGATATAGCACACGGGCCTCTTAAAGCACCCCTGTATGGTTGCTTACACCTAATAGTTCTTCAGCTGCCGCATACCTCTCCATAATTTCTACAAATTAGTCTGCTGTTTTAGGGTTCACATGGCTCACCCACTTGCGCAAAACTGTAGGTAGTGGCCATAGATATCGACCCATAATGACCAGCATATTTTATTAGGAGGTGCACTGTCACAGGGGCATTTCTAGAACCACCTACTGGGCTTGTCTAGCACCGCCTATCAGGCATGTATATCACTGCCCAATGCAACTCACTGCAATACAAAACATCTTTCAGCCACACCATCATCTCTTCCCTGCATCATCTCTCAGCCATACCATCATCTCTTTCCTGTGTCATCTCTAATCCACACTATCATCTCCTCTCTGCATCCTCTCTCAGCCACACCATCACCTCTTTCTATGCGTTGTCTCTCAGGCACACCATCAGCTCCCTGCGTCCTCTCTCAGCAACACCATCATCCCACTCTGCATCATCTCTCAGCCACACCACCATCTCCTCTGTGAATCATCTCTCAGCCACACCATCTTCTCCTCCCTTCATCATCTCTCAGCCACACCATCATCTCCTCTTTGAATTGTCTCTCAGCCACACCTTCATCTTCTCCCTGCATTGTCTTTTAGTACACCATCATCTCCTCCCTGCATCTTCTCTTAGCACACCATCATCTCCTCCATGCATCATGTCTCAGCCACACTATCATCTCCTCCCTGTGTCATCTCTCAGCCACACCATCGTCTCCTCCATATGTTGTCTCTCAGTCACACCATCATCACCTCCATACATTTTCTCTCAGCCACACCATCATCACCTCCATACATTTTCTCTCAGCCAGACCCTGATCTCTACCCTGCAGCATGTCTCAGCCACACAATCATTTTCTCCATGAGTCAACTCTCAGCACACCATCATCTCCTCCCTGCTTTGTCTCTCAGCACACCATCATCTCCTTCATGAGTCGTCTCTCAGCCACACCATCATCTCCTCCCTGCATCATGTGTCAGCCACACAATCATTTTCTCCATGATTCGTCTCCCAGCACACCATCATCTCCTGCCTGCATCTTCTCTTAGCACACCATCATCTCCTCCATGCATCATGTCTCAGCCACACCATCATCCCCTCCCTTTGTCATCTCTCAGCCACACCATCATCTCCTCCATATGTTGTCTCTCAGTCACACCATCATCACCTCCATACATTTTCTCTCAGCCACACCCTGATCTCTACTCTGCATCGTGTCTCAGCCACACAATCATTTTCTCCATGAGTCAACTCTCAGCACACCATCATCTACTCCCTGCTTTGTCTCTCAGCACACCATAATCTCCTCCGTGAGTCGTCTCTCAGCCACACCATCATCTCCTCCCTGCATCATGTATCAGCCACACAATCATTTTCTCCATGAGTCGTCTCCCAGCACACCATCATCTCCTCCCAGCATCCTCTCTCAGCAGCACCATCATAGCCTCCCTGCATCATCTCTCAGCCTCACCATCATCTCTTCTCTGCATCCTCTCTCAGCAGCACCATCATAGCCTCCCTGCATCATCTCTCAGCCACAACATCATCTCTTCTCTGCTTCAGCTCTCAGCACGCCATCATTTTCTCCCAGCATCTTCTCTTAGCACACCATCATCTCCTCCCTGCATCTTATCTCAGCAACACCATCATCTTCTCCCTGCATCTACTCTCAGCAACACCATCATCCCCTCCTTGCATCATCTATCAGCCACACCATCATCTCCTCTGTGAATCATCTCTCAGCCACACCATCATCTCCTCTGTGAATCATCTTTCAGCCACACCATCATCTCCTCCCTGTATTTTCTCTTAGCACACCATCATCTCCTCCATGCATCATGTCTCAGCCATACTATCATCTCCCTGCATCATCTCTCAGCCACACCATCATCTCCTCCATATGTTTTCTCTCAGTCACACCATCATCACCTCCATATATTTTCTCTCAGCCACTACATCATCTCCTCCCTGCATCGTGTCTCAGCCACACAATCATTTTCTCCATGAGTCGTCTCTCAGCACACCATCATCTCCTCCCTGCATTGTCCTACGCACACCATCATCTCCGTGAGTCATCTCTCAGCCACACTATCATCTCCTCTGTGAATTGTTTCTCTGCACACCATCATCTCCTCCCTGCGTCATCTCTCAGCTACATTATCATCTTCTCCATGAGTCATCTTTTAGCCACACCATCATCTCCTCTGTGAGTTATCTCTCAGCCACTATATCATCTCTTTCCTGCATTGTCTCTCTGCCACACCATCATCTCCTCCCTGCGTCGTCTCGCCGCTACAACATTGGGGGTCATTCCGAGTTGATCGCTCGCTGCCGATTTTCGCAGAACAGCGATCAGGTTAAAAAAAATGGCATTTCTGCGC
Source organism: Pseudophryne corroboree (assembly GCF_028390025.1). Lineage (NCBI taxonomy): Eukaryota > Metazoa > Chordata > Amphibia > Anura > Myobatrachidae > Pseudophryne > Pseudophryne corroboree. The sequence goes on along the minus strand of NC_086451.1, from coordinate 143,098,378 downwards.
ATGCGTATGCCCCGCAATGCGCATGCACGACGTACAGGTGCAAAGCTCTTTGTGGTTGTGCTCAGGTTCTAGCGAAGTTTTCCTTTGCACTGGTGGCCACAAGAAGATTGACAGGAAGGGGGTGTTACTGGGTGTCAACTGACCATTTTCAGGGAGTGTTTGCAAAAACGCAGGCGTGTCTGAAAAAATGCAGGCGTGGCTGGTCGTTAGCTGGGCAGGTGTAAGACATCAAATCCGGACACGAATAGGCTGAAGTGATTGATACTCTGAAACTGCACAAACTGTTTATGTAGAGCTTGGCTGCACATGCGTTCACACTTTTCATAAGCTAAAATACAATCCCCAGTGGGCAGCGGCATAGCGTTTGCACGGCTGCTAAAACTAGCTAGCGCGTGATCAACTTGGAATGACCCCCATTATCTCTAACCTGCATCTCCCACCATCCCACTCACTTTGTGCCTCTCAACCTGTCCCCTTTATTCTTTGTCTCTCAGCCTTCCCCCTTCATTCTGTGTGTCTCAGTCTGCCCTAAATCATTCTGTGATTCTCATACCCTTCACTGTCTCTCTACCTGTCCACCTCACTCTGTGTCACACTCTGAGCCTTCCCCCTTCTGTGTCTCACTCAGCCTGCCCTCTCACTCTGTCTCTTAGCAACTCTCTTCCTCATCACTCTGTGTCTCTCAGCCACCCCCATCACTCTGTGTCTCTCAGCAACCCTCCCCATCACTCTGTCTCTCAGCAACCCTCCTCAATCACTGTGTCTCTTAGAAATCCTCCCCCTGTCACTCTATGTCTTTCAGCAACCCTCACCACTACCATCTCTCGGTGTCTATTGGCAACCTTTCCCCCCTTCACTCTGTGTCTCTCAGCAACCCTCCCCTCCCACCGTTTCTTGGTGTCTCTCAACAACCGTCCCCCTGTCACCTTGTGTCTTTTAGCAACCTCCCCACCATCTCCCTGTGTCTCTCGGCAACATTCCCCCCATGTCACTCTGTGTCTCTCAGTAATCCTACACCCCACCATCTATCTGTGTCTCTCAGCAGCCCTCCCCCACCATTCTGTGTCTCTCAAGCAACCCTCAACCCCACGCCTGTCACTCTGTGTCTCTCAGCAACCCTCCCCATTCACTGGCAGCCTCTTTCACCTGTATGTCTCTGTGAGCCGAGGATGGTGAAGCCAGGCTCGCACCGCAGTCAAAAATGTTGACGTAGTGCTCCCTGGCTCTCACCCCCAAACGGCATAGCAAAGTGGGAGGCAGCAGTAATGGTGCACCGGATCACAGGTGCAAAGTGTGCAGGGGCACAGATGCAAAATGTGCAGCAGGCACTGGGGTACCCGAGCATACCCAGCCGCATACTTGTACCAGTTAGGGTGTGCCTGTGTACACCAGGCACACCCTGTGTGCACGGCTATGATAATAACCCTTTCCACAATCTGTAGATCATGGCTTCCTGCTGAGCTGATGTAGCTTGCAACAAGGCCTTAACGATGGTCTCCATAGTACTGATTATTGATGATTACAGGTGCAGGTACTAATTAGCCTGCTCTCAGGGTGAAGACCCAAAATGGGTCAAATGGATGGATTTTGTCCTTTCTCTCTCCATCCATACACATGGAAACTCTTTATTGGCTGTTACTAAAGCCCAAAATCTAACTAAGTTTGTTTTGCAGAAACAGACATTTTCCTGGGGGTTTAAATCATAGTGGTCAGAAACGAAAGATATTTCACGTTTATAACTTTCCTAATGCTTTTATCACTATTAGTGATGAGCGGGTTCGGTTCCTCGGGATCCGAACCCCCCCGAACTTCACCCATTTTACACGGTTCCGAGGCAGCCTCGGATCTTCCCGCCTTGCTCGGTTAACCCGAGCGCACCCGAATGTCATCATCCCGCTGTCTGATTCTTGCGAGATTCGTATTCTATATAAGGAGCCCCGCGTCGCCGCCATTTTCACTCGTGCTTTGGAGATGATAGTGAGAGGACGTGGCTGCATTCTCTCAGTTTCTGTGTTCAGTGTGCTGCAAATATCTGTGCTCAGTGTGCTGAAAATATCTACGTTCTCTGCCTGAAAAACACTCCATATCTGTGCTGCATTGTAGTATCTAGTAGGAGGACAGTGCAGAATTTTGCTGTGACCACCAGTATATATATAGCAGTACGGTACAGTAGTTCACTGCTCTACCGCTGTGTCGTCAAGTATACTATGCATCCATACCTGTGCTGCATTTTAGTTGTGCGCAGTATATAGTAGGAGGACAGTGCAGAATTTTCCTGGCCACCAGTATATATATAGCAGTACGGTACAGTAGTCCACTGCTCTACCTCTGTGTCGTCAAGTATACTATGCAGCCATACCTGTGCTGCATTTTAGTTGTGCACAGTATATAGTAGGAGGACAGTGCAGAATTTTGCTGACCACCAGTATATATATAGCAGTACGGTACAGTAGTCCACTGCTCTACCTCTGTGTCGTCAAGTATACTATCCATCCATACCTGTGCTGCATTGTAGTTGTGCGCAGTATATAGTAGGACAGTGCAGAATTTTGCTGACCACCAGTATATATATAGCAGTATGGTACAGTAGTCCACTGCTCTACCTCTGTGTCGTCAAGTATACTATGCATCCATACCTGTGCTGCATTGTAGTTGTGCACAGTATATAGTAGGAGGACAGTGCAGAATTTTGCTGACCACCAGTATATATATAGCAGTATGGTACAGTAGTCCACTGCTCTACCTCTGTGTCGTCAAATATACTATGCCTCCATACCTGTGCTGCATTTTAGTTGTGCGCAGTATATAGTAGGAGGACAGTGCAGAATGTTGCTGACCACCAGTATATATGTAGAAGTACGGTACAGTAGTCCACTGCTCTACCTCTGTATCGTCAAGTATACTATGCATCCATACCTGTGCTGCATTTTAGTTGTGCGCAGTATATAGTAGGAGGACAGTGCAGAATTTTGCTGACCACCAGTATATATATAGCAGTACGGTACAGTAGTCCACTGCTCTACCTCTGTGTCGTCAAGTAGACTATGCATCCATACCTGTGCTGCATTTTAGTTGTGCGCAGTATATAATAGGAGGACAGTGCAGAATTTTGCTGACCACCAGTATATATATAGCAGTACGTTACAGTATTCCGTTGCTCTACCTCTGTGTCGTCAAGTATACTACAAAAGTTCAGTAAAATTACCCAAAAATCTAAATTAAAAGCATCTGATGAGAAGCGTAAACTTGCCAATATGCCATTTACGACACAGAGTGGCAAGGATCGGCTGAGGCCCTGGTCTATGTTCATGGCTAGTGGTTCAGATTCACATGAGGATGGAAGCACTCATCCTCTTGCTAGAAAACTGCAGTGCCACTCCTAGATGGGCCAGGTGTTTGTGTCGGCCACTTGGGTCGCTTAGCTTAGCCATCCAGCGACCTTGGTGCACCTCTTTTTTTCTTTGCATCATGTGCTGTTTGGGGCCTATTTTTTAAATCGCCCATCCTGTCTGACACTGCAGTGCCACTCCTAGATGGGCCAGGTGTTTGTGTCGGCCACTTGGGTCGCTTAGCTTAGCCATCCAGTGACCTTGGTGCACTTCTATTTTTCTTTGCATCATTTGCTGTTTGGGGCCTACTTTTTAAATCTGCCATCCTGTCTGACACTGCAGTGCCACTCCTAGATGGGCCAGGTGTTTGTGTCGGCCACTTGGGTCGCTTAGCTTAGCCATCCAGCGACCTTGGTGCACCTCTTTTTTTCTTTGCGTCATGTGCTGTTTGGGGCCTATTTTTTAAATCTGCCATTCTGTCTGACACTGCAGTGCCACTCCTAGATGGGCCAGGTGTTTGTGTCGGCCACTTGGGTCGCTTAGCTTAGCCATCCAGTGACCTTGGTGCACTTCTATTTTTCTTTGCATCATTTGCTGTTTGGGGCCTACTTTTTAAATCTGCCATCCTGTCTGACACTGCAGTGCCACTCCTAGATGGGCCAGGTGTTTGTGTCGGCCACTTGGGTCACTTAGCTTAGCCATCCAGCGACCTTGGTGCACCTATTTTTTTCTTTGCATCATGTGCTGTTTGGGGCATACTTTTTAAATTTGCCATTCTGTCTGACACTGCGGTGCCACTCCTAGATGGGCCAGGTGTTTGTGTCGGCCACTTGGGTCACTTAGCTTAGCCATCCAGCGACCTTGGTGCACCTCTTTTTTTCTTTGCATCATTTGCTGTTTGGGGCCTACTTTTTAAATCTGCCATCCTGTCTGACACTGCAGTGCCACTCCTAGATGAGCCAGGTGTTTGTGTCGGCCACTTGGGTCACTTAGCTGAGCCATCTAGCGACCTTGGTGCACCTCTTTTTTTCTTTGCATCATGTGCTGTTTGGGGACTATTTTTTAAATCTGCCATCTTGTCTGACACTGCAGTGCCACTCCTAGATGGGCCAGGTGTTTGTGTCGGCCACTTGGGTCGCTTAGCTTAGCCATCCAGCGACCTCGGTGCAAATTTTAGGACTAAAAATAATATTGTGAGGTGTGAGGTGTTCAGAATAGACTGGAAATGAGTGGAAATTATGGTTATTGAGGTTAATAATTCTATGGGATCAAAATGGCCCCCAAATTCTATGATTTAAGCTGTTTTTGAGGGGTTTTTGTAAAAAAACACCCAAATCCAAAACACACCCGAATCCGACAAAAAAATTTCAGGGAGGTTTTGCCAAAACGCGTCCGAATCCAAAACACGGCCGCGGAACCGAATCCAAAACCAAAACACAAAACCCGAAAATTTTCATGTGCACATCGCTAATCACTATATTTAGTCCCCAAGGCTAGCACCCCATAGCTTAAATCAACAGTGCCCAAAAATTTACCACCCAGAACTACTGTGGGGGAAATAATATATCTGCTGCCGGGTAAATAATAAATCTGCTGCACAGGCGGTGCGGCTTTCAAAAATTAACTTCTAGTCCTCTCTTTAGATCAACGTTTCAAATGTTTATTACATTTTTCGTCAGTATAGAACTGGAGACATAATGGGGGTAATTCCAAGTTGATCGCAGCAGGATTTTTGATAGCAATTGGGCAAAATCATGTGCACTGCAGGGTAGGCAGATATAACATGTGCAGAAAGAGTTAGATTTGGGTGGGTTATTTTATTTCTGTGCAGGGTAAATACTGGCTGCTTTATTTTTACACTGCAAATTAGATTGCAGATTGAACACACCCCGCCCAAATCTAAGGAACCCTACACACTCGGCGATGCGCCGCCGAGGTGCCCCACGGCCGACGAGCAACCCGGCGGCGGGGGGGCAGTGACGGGGGGAGTGAAGTTTCTTCACTCCCCCCGTCACCCGGCTGCATTGAAGTGCAGGCAAATATGGACGAGATCGTCCATATTGGCCTGCATGCACAGCCGACGGGAGATCAGCGATGAACGAGCGCGGGGCCGCGCATCGTTCATCGTTGGAGTCTCCACACTGAAAGATATGAACGAGTTCTCGTTCATTTATGAACGAGATCGTTCATATCTTTCAGAATATCGGCATGTGTGTAGGGCCTATAACTCTCTCTGCACATGTTATATCTGCCCCTCCTGCAGTGCACATGGTTTTGCCCAACTGCTAAAAAATTTCCTGCTGCAATTAACTTGGAATTACCCCCAATGATCCTATTCAGCATCAGGTGCAGTTTTGCTAAAACACAAAACTACAACTGCCTAGAATCGCATGATGGGGCCACCCAGCATGCTAAATGTCAGCCAGCGATGCAATCGCAAATCAATGGTGATCGCATTGCTGAGTCTGAAATTAGGGTTGACTCCCTGCATATGCAGTCAGACCGCCACCATATTTCTGTTTACAGTGGCCGCGTATGTGTTGTATGTATTATTTTATACAGTATAAATTATGTTGTCAGAAAAGGTCCCAGCAATTGTATTTATGTGGAAAAAGAAATGTATCGCACTGTGTAGATATCTATCTTCTCTTAACATTTTGATCCTATTGAGCTGTGCTGAGTGGGAATCCAATCAGGATCCCAGCGGTTGGGATCCCGGCAGTCAAAATACAGATGCCGGAATCTCGGCACTGGCTTCCCAAAAAGGTCACAAGGCCGGCACCAGAATCCCGACAGCCAGAATCCCAAACGAGCGTCTCCTGACCCGATTGACAGGTAAACTGTGTGTGAGTATATGGGGGAAGGGGTGGTGGTTAGGTTTAGGCTGCGGATGGGAGAGTTAGAGTTAGGCTGCAGGGAAGGGGGGTTAGATTTAGGCACCCTTAGGGTGGGTTAGGTTTAGGCTGCAGGTTGGGGGTTAGGTTTAGGCTGCGGTGGGGGGGTTATGTTTAGGCACCACCAGGGGAGGGTTTAGGGTTAGGCTGCCGGGAGAGGGGATTAGGTTTTGGGTGCTATAAAGGATGGTTAGAGTTATGGTGGGAATTGCAGGAGGGTAAGTATAATTAACCTTACCTGTCGGTATTCTGAACATCGGGATGTCGCAGTCGCTATTCTGACCACCGACATCCCCAACACTGGAATTTCAACCCCAACTCACTGAAAGTACTGATACTGATACTAATACTGAAGATTGTAGTGTTATTCTAATCTACAAAAGTAATAACATAATTGCATATGCCAGTTACATCTAAATTCAGAGATCATCTAAATGTACAATGTTAAGAAACAAAAGAGTGACTAGCAGAGGTTTTCCTTGGACAATTTCCAATAGGTTGATAGTTGTTCAATTACTACAGTTGCCATAAGTGCACAGTATATTTTCTTAGCATTCATATCCCCATGTATTGGTTATCCCATCCATTTTAATCTCTGTAGTGAGCCCACAAAAAGATGTCTGGTTCTTTTGTGGGTAGGATGAACAGTCAGTGGATTGAATGATGCTTTTGACATCCTGTATTTTGCTTGTTAGAATTTGTATTTTGCTTGTTAGAATTTGTATTTTTGCCAGTGATAGATTTGATCTATCTTTGTAGTATGCCAAAAATGTATGCCTCGCTTGGTACTATCGTGTGTGAGATGAACAAACCCTGGAAGTAATATGGCAGTTAAGAGCTGATTGGCTGGTACTTTATCTCGGTCCACTTTATTTATCTGCAAGGCTTAGTACATAGACCTCAATGTTTTTTCTTAGCATAATTTGTTCTGTTTAATACAGGCAGTAGTAGCCTTACAAGCAAGCAAACAGAGTCTGGATCCTGGGGTGGTACCAGGGGCGGATCCAGAAAAAAATGAAAGGGGGGGCACCATGACAGGGGAAGAGGAGAATGTCTGTGGTATCAGTTGTATTTGCACGCACCTTCTGTGCGCGTGCTCACAGAAAAGGGGGGTGGACTCATTACAAGGGGCATGGCCTCGCAAGATATGCAATCCCGATGAACCCCACCTCTCGTTATAATCACACTGGGAGGTACATACAAAAAACAAGGCCATTCCACTTACCTGCTTGCCATGCAGTGGGTCTTTTGTCTCCTAGTCGATGACCAATCCTTTCCGGATGACTGTTCCAAGTAATGGCGGCCTGGCTCCTCTCCACAGCCTGTGCATTATAGTCAGTTGTAAAAATAAAATGGAGACAGCATAGTTAAAAAGAAATGTCCAGCTCACAGCACTCCCCCTTCAATAACCCCCCCTTCAATAACCACAATACCCCCTACCCCACCAGTCCCTTCAATGTCCACACCACAGCACTCTCACAGCCCCTTCAATGTCATCAGTACAGTACTCCCCCAACCACGGCGCCTTCAGTGTCAACTCCACAGCACTCTCCCACCCTGCGGCACCTTCCAAGGTCATACACAGGTTGTTTTAAGGGGGTTTCCGTATAACTATGTTTAAATGTATAATATTATAATATATATATATAATATTAATATATATATATATATATATACACACATATATACACACACACACACACACTGACACATATATATATATATATATATAATCCACAAACTGCTGCCACTCTCCAATAATTCAATCTGCTCCAGTACTCGAAACATATAACATGTAAATGCCATCCAGGAACCGCACTCAGAGACAAATAATAGCCAAATATACTTCAAGCTGGCTATTATTTGTCCTGGATGGGATATCTATCTATCTATCTATCTATCTATCTATCTATCTATCTATCTATCTATCTATCTATCTATCTATCTGTCTGTCTGTCTATCTATCTATCGATCTATCTACCTATCTTTCTATATATACACACTTAGTGTTCACTCTAGGATTTTTTTAGGGCAGGGTGCTGACCTTGGGGAGGGCACATTTTTGATTCGGGAGGGCACATTTTAATTTAGAAGGGCAAAATGATGTACATACTATAATATGTATGCAGGTGTCTTAAACTGGCAGCACATTGTATCTTATAAACCGTCCTGGGACACCTTCACTTCAATCTGACAGTACATTAAGTTTAAATGTGCCATCAGATTGAAGCGAAGGTGTCCCAGAATGGTTTATATAGCATTCATGTGCTGCCAGTTTATTTCTGAAGTGTCTCAATAAGGTTTATATAGTTTATTAAACTATATAAATCCTATTGAGACACTTCAGAATTAAACTGGCAGCACATGTTGCTATATAAACCCTATTGAGACACTTCAGAAAAAACTGGCAGCACATATTGCTATATAAACCCTATTGAGACACTTTAAGAATTAAACTGGCAGCACGTGTTGCTATATAAACCTGATTGAGACACTTCGGAATTAAACTGGAAGCACGTGTTGCTATATAAACCTGATTGAGACACTTCAGAAATAAACTGGCAGCACATCGTATTTTAAATGTGCTGTAGATTGAAGCGAAGGTGTCCCAGGTTGGTTTATATTAGAGATGAGCGGGTTCGGTTTCTCTGAAACCGAACCCGCACGAACTTCATGTTTTTTTCACGGGTCCGAGCAGACTCGGATCCTCCCGCCTTGCTCGGTTAACCCGAGCGCGCCCGAACGTCATCATGACGCTGTCGGATTCTCGCGAGACTCGGATTCTATATAAGGAGCCGCGCGTCGCCGCCATTTTCACACGTGCATTGAGATTGATAGGGAGAGGACGTGGCTGGCGTCCTCTCCATTAGAAATTAGATTAGAAGAGAGAGAGAGATTGTGCAGAGTCAGACAGAGTTTACCACAGTGACCAGTGCAGTTGTTGTTAGTTAACTTTTATTTATTTTAATATATATCCGTTCTCTGCTATATCCGTTCTCTGCCTGAAAAAAAACGATACACAGCAGCAGCCAGTCACACAGTGTGACTCAGTCTGTGTGCACTCAGCTCAGCCCAGTGTGCTGCACATCAATGTATAAAAGGCAAAGCTTATAATAATTGTGGGGGAGACTGGGGAGCACTGCAGGTTGTTATAGCAGGAGCCCCCAGGAGTACATAATATTATATTAATTTAAAATTAAACAGTGCACACTTTTGCTGCAGGAGTGCCACTGCCAGTGTGACTAGTGGTGACCAGTGCCTGACCACCAGTATAGTAGTATATTCATTGTTGTATGTATTGTATACTATCTCTTTATCAACCAGTCTATATTAGCAGCAGACACAGTACAGTGCGGTAGTTCACGGCTGTGGCTACCTCTGTGTCGGCAGTCGGAACTCGGCAGGCAGTCCGTCCATCCATAATTGTATTACAATATATACCACCTAACCGTGGTATTTTTTTTTCTTTCTTTATACCGTCATAGTGTCATACTAGTTGTTACGAGTATACTACGATCTCTTTATCAACCAGTGTACAGTGCGGTAGTTCACGGCTGTGGCTACCTCTGTGTCGGCAGTCGGCAGGCAGTCCGTCCATCCATAATTGTATTATTATTATAATATATACCACCTAACCGTGGTTTTTTTTCCATTCTTTATACCGTCGTCATAGTGTCATACTAGTTGTTACGAGTATACTACTATCTCTTTATCAACCAGTGTACAGTGCGGTAGTTCACGGCTGTGGCTACCTCTGTGTCGGCAGTCGGCAGGCAGTCCGTCCATCCATAATTGTATTATTATTATAATATATACCACCTAACCGTGGTTTTTTTTCCATTCTTTATACCGTCGTCATAGTGTCATACTAGTTGTTACGAGTATACTACTATCTCTTTATCAACCAGTGTACAGTGCGGTAGTTCACGGCTGTGGCTACCTCTGTGTCGGCAGTCGGCAGGCAGTCCGTCCATCCATAATTGTATAATTATTATAATATATACCACCTAACCGTGGTTTTTTTTCCATTCTTTATACCGTCGTCATAGTGTCATACTAGTTGTTACGAGTATACTACTATCTCTTTATCAACCAGTGTACAGTGCGGTAGTTCACGGCAGTGGCTACCTCTGTGTCGGCAGTCGGCAGGCAGTCCGTCCATCCATAATTGTATTATTATTATAATATATACCACCTAACCGTGGTTTTTTTTCCATTCTTTATACCGTCGTCATAGTGTCATACTAGTTGTTACGAGTATACTACTATCTCTTTATCAACCAGTGTACAGTGCGGTAGTTCACGGCTGTGGCTACCTCTGTGTCGGCAGTCGGCAGGCAGTCCGTCCATCCATAATTGTATTATTATTATAATATATACCACCTAACCGTGGTTTTTTTTCCATTCTTTATACCGTCGTCATAGTGTCATACTAGTTGTTACGAGTATACTACTATCTCTTTATCAACCAGTGTACAGTGCGGTAGTTCACGGCTGTGGCTACCTCTGTGTCGGCAGTCGGCAGGCAGTCCGTCCATCCATAATTGTATTATTATTATAATATATACCACCTAACCGTGGTTTTTTTTTCATTCTTTATACCGTCGTCATAGTGTCATACTAGTTGTTACGAGTATACTACTATCTCTTTATCAACCAGTGTACAGTGCGGTAGTTCACGGCTGTGGCTACCTCTGTGTCGGCAGTCGGCAGGCAGTCCGTCCATCCATAATTGTATTATTATTATAATATATACCACCTAACCGTGGTTTTTTTTCCATTCTTTATACCGTCGTCATAGTGTCATACTAGTTGTTACGAGTATACTACTATCTCTTTATCAACCAGTGTACAGTGCGGTAGTTCACGGCTGTGGCTACCTCTGTGTCGGCAGTCGGCAGGCAGTCCGTCCATCCATAATTGTATTATTATTATAATATATACCACCTAACCGTGGTTTTTTTTCCATTCTTTATACCGTCGTCATAGTGTCATACTAGTTGTTACGAGTATACTACTATCTCTTTATCAACCAGTGTACAGTGCGGTAGTTCACGGCTGTGGCTACCTCTGTGTCGGCAGTCGGCAGGCAGTCCGTCCATCCATAATTGTATTATTATTATAATATATACCACCTAACCGTGGTTTTTTTTCCATTCTTTATACCGTCGTCATAGTGTCATACTAGTTGTTACGAGTATACTACTATCTCTTTATCAACCAGTGTACAGTGCGGTAGTTCACGGCTGTGGCTACCTCTGTGTCGGCAGTCGGCAGGCAGTCCGTCCATCCATAATTGTATTATTATTATAATATATACCACCTAACCGTGGTTTTTTTATACCACCTAACCGTGGCAGTCCGTCCATAATTGTATACTAGTAAACTATCCAATCCATCCATCTCCATTGTTTACCTGAGGTGCCTTTTAGTTCTGCCTATAAAATATGGAGAACAAAAAAGTTGAGGTTCCAAAATTAGGGAAAGATCAAGATCCACTTCCACCTCGTGCTGAAGCTGCTGCCACTAGTCATGGCCGAGACGATGAAATGCCAGCAACGTCGTCTGCCAAGGCCGATGCCCAATGTCATAGTACAGAGCATGTCAAATCCAAAACACCAAATATCAGAAAAAAAAGGACTCCAAAACCTAAAATAAAATTGTCGGAGGAGAAGCGTAAACTTGCCAATATGCCATTTACCACACGGAGTGGCAAGGAACGGCTGAGGCCCTGGCCTATGTTCATGGCTAGTGGTTCAGCTTCACATGAGGATGGAAGCACTCAGCCTCTCGCTAGAAAACTGAAAAGACTCAAGCTGGCAAAAGCACCGCAAAGAACTGTGCGTTCTTTGAAATCCCAAATCCACAAGGAGAGTCCAATTGTGTCGTTTGCGATGCCTGACCTTCCCAACACTGGACGTGAAGAGCATGCGCCTTCCACTATTTGCATGCCCCCTGCAAGTGCTGGAAGGAGCACCCGCAGTCCAGTTCCTGATAGTCAGATTGAAGATGTCAGTGTTGAAGTACACCAGGATGAGGAGGATATGGGTGTTGCTGGCGCTGGGGAGGAAATTGACCAGGAGGATTCTGATGGTGAGGTGGTTTGTTTAAGTCAGGCACCCGGGGAGACACCTGTTGTCCGTGGGAGGAATATGGCCGTTGACATGCCAGGTGAAAATACCAAAAAAATCAGCTCTTCGGTGTGGAGGTATTTCACCAGAAATGCGGACAACAGGTGTCAAGCCGTGTGTTCCCTTTGTCAAGCTGTAATAAGTAGGGGTAAGGACGTTAACCACCTCGGAACATCCTCCCTTATACGTCACCTGCAGCGCATTCATAATAAGTCAGTGACAAGTTCAAAAACTTTGGGTGACAGCGGAAGCAGTCCACTGACCAGTAAATCCCTTCCTCTTGTAACCAAGCTCACGCAAACCACCCCACCAACTCCCTCAGTGTCAATTTCCTCCTTCCCCAGGAATGCCAATAGTCCTGCAGGCCATGTCACTGGCAAGTCTGACGAGTCCTTTCCTGCCTGGGATTCCTCCGATGCATCCTTGCGTGTAACGCCTACTGCTGCTGGCGCTGCTGTTGTTGCCGCTGGGAGTCGATGGTCATCCCAGAGGGGAAGTCGTAAGCCCACTTGTACTACTTCCAGTAAGCAATTGACTGTTCAACAGTCCTTTGCGAGGAAGATGAAATATCACAGCAGTCATCCTACTGCAAAGCGGATAACTGAGTCCTTGACAACTATGTTGGTGTTAGACGTGCGTCCGGTATCCGCCGTTAGTTCACAGGGAACTAGACAATTTATTGAGGCAGTGTGCCCCCGTTACCAAATACCATCTAGGTTCCACTTCTCTAGGCAGGCGATACCGAGAATGTACACGGACGTCAGAAAAAGACTCACCAGTGTCCTAAAAAATGCAGTTGTACCCAATGTCCACTTAACCACGGACATGTGGACAAGTGGAGCAGGGCAGGGTCAGGACTATATGACTGTGACAGCCCACTGGGTAGATGTATGGACTCCCGCCGCAAGAACAGCAGCGGCGGCACCAGTAGCAGCATCTCGCAAACGCCAACTCTTTCCTAGGCAGGCTACGCTTTGTATCACCGCTTTCCAGAATACGCACACAGCTGAAAACCTCTTACGGCAACTGAGGAAGATCATCGCGGAATGGCTTACCCCAATTGGACACTCCTGTGGATTTGTGGCATCGGACAACGCCAGCAATATTGTGTGTGCATTAAATATGGGCAAATTCCAGCACGTCCCATGTTTTGCACATACCTTGAATTTGGTGGTGCAGAATTTTTTAAAAAACGACAGGGGCGTGCAAGAGATGCTGTCGGTGGCCAGAAAAATTGCGGGACACTTTCGGCGTACAGGCACCACGTACAGAAGACTGGAGCACCACCAAAAACTACTGAACCTGCCCTGCCATCATCTGAAGCAAGAAGTGGTAACGAGGTGGAATTCAACCCTCTATATGCTTCAGAGGTTGGAGGAGCAGCAAAAGGCCATTCAAGCCTATACAATTGAGCACGATATAGGAGATGGAATGCACCTGTCTCAAGTGCAGTGGAGAATGATTTCAACGTTGTGCAAGGTTCTGATGCCCTTTGAACTTGCCACACGTGAAGTCAGTTCAGACACTGCCAGCCTGAGTCAGGTCATTCCCCTCATCAGGCTTTTGCAGAAGAAGCTGGAGGCATTGAAGAAGGAGCTAACACGGAGCGATTCCGCTAGGCATGTGGGACTTGTGGATGCAGCCCTTAATTCGCTTAACAAGGATTCACGGGTGGTCAATCTGTTGAAATCAGAGCACTACATTTTGGCCACCGTGCTCGATCCTAGATTTAAAGCCTACCTTGGATCTCTCTTTCCGGCAGACACAGGTCTGCTGGGGTTGAAAGACCTGCTGGTGACAAAATTGTCAAGTCAAGCGGAACGCGACCTGTCAACATCTCCTCCTTCACATTCTCCCGCAACTGGGGGTGCGAGGAAAAGGCTCAGAATTCCGAGCCCACCCGCTGGCGGTGATGCAGGGCAGTCTGGAGCGACTGCTGATGCTGACATCTGGTCCGGACTGAAGGACCTGACAACGATTACGGACATGTCGTCTACTGTCACTGCATATGATTCTCTCAACATTGATAGAATGGTGGAGGATTATATGAGTGACCGCATCCAAGTAGGCACGTCACACAGTCCGTACTTATACTGGCAGGAAAAAGAGGCAATTTGGAGGCCCTTGCACAAACTGGCTTTATTCTACCTAAGTTGCCCTCCCACAAGTGTGTACTCCGAAAGAGTGTTTAGTGCCGCCGCTCACCTTGTCAGCAATCGGCGTACGAGGTTACATCCAGAAAATGTGGAGAAGATGATGTTCATTAAAATGAATTATAATCAATTCCTCCGCGGAGACATTGACCAGCAGCAATTGCCTCCACAAAGTACACAGGGAGCTGAGATGGTGGATTCCAGTGGGGACGAATTGATAATCTGTGAGGAGGGGGATGTACACGGTGATATATCGGAGGGTGAAGATGAGGTGGACATCTTGCCTCTGTAGAGCCAGTTTGTGCAAGGAGAGATTAATTGCTTCTTTTTTGGGGGGGGTCCAAACCAACCCGTCATATCAGTCACAGTCGTGTGGCAGACCCTGTCACTGAAATGATGGGTTGGTTAAAGTGTGCATGTCCTGTTTTGTTTATACAACATAAGGGTGGGTGGGAGGGCCCAAGGATAATTCCATCTTGCACCTCTTTTTTCTTTTCTTTTTCTTTGCATCATGTGCTGATTGGGGAGGGTTTTTTGGAAGGGACATCCTGCGTGACACTGCAGTGCCACTCCTAGATGGGCCCGGTGTTTGTGTCGGCCACTAGGGTCGCTAATCTTACTCACACAGCTACCTCATTGCGCCTCTTTTTTTCTTTGCGTCATGTGCTGTTTGGGGAGGGTTTTTTGGAAGGGACATCCTGCGTGACACTGCAGTGCCACTCCTAGATGTGCCCGGTGTTTGTGTCGGCCACTAGGGTCGCTAATCTTACTCACACAGTCAGCTACCTCATTGCGCCTCTTTTTTTCTTTGCGTCATGTGCTGTTTGGGGAGGGTTTTTTGGAAGGGCCATCCTGCGTGACACTGCAGTGCCACTCCTAGATGGGCCCGGTGTTTGTGTCGGCCACTAGGGTCGCTAATCTTACTCACACAGCTACCTCATTGCGCCTCTTTTTTTCTTTGCGTCATGTGCTGTTTGGGGAGGGTTTTTTGGAAGGGCCA
This sequence comes from Pseudophryne corroboree, assembly GCF_028390025.1. NCBI lineage: Eukaryota > Metazoa > Chordata > Amphibia > Anura > Myobatrachidae > Pseudophryne > Pseudophryne corroboree. The sequence goes on along the minus strand of NC_086451.1, from coordinate 143,082,871 downwards.
TCCTGCGTGACACTGCAGTGACACTCCTAGATGGGCCCGGTGTTTGTGTCGGCCACTAGGGTCGCTAATCTTACTCACACAGCTACCTCATTGCGCCTCTTTTTTTCTTTGCGTCATGTGCTGTTTGGGGAGGGTTTTTTGGAAGGGACATCCTGCGTGACACTGCAGTGCCACTCCTAGATGGGCCCGGTGTTTGTGTCGGCCACTAGGGTCGCTTATCTTACTCACACAGCGACCTCGGTGCAAATTTTAGGACTAAAAATAATATTGTGAGGTGTGATGTGTTCAGAATAGGCTGAAAATGAGTGTAAATTATGTTTTTTGAGGTTAATAATACTTTGGGATCAAAATTACCCCCAAATTCTATGATTTAAGCAGTTTTTTAGGGTTTTTTTAAAAAAACACCCGAATCCAAAACACACCCGAATCCGACAAAAATAATTCGGTGAGGTTTTGCCAAAACGCGTTCGAACCCAAAACACGGCCGCGGAACCGAACCCAAAACCAAAACACAAAACCCGAAAAATTTCAGGCGCTCATCTCTAGTTTATATAGCATTCATGTGCTGCCAGTTTATTTCTGAAGTGTCTCAATAAGGTTTATATAGTACATTAAACTATTAGATTAGTTGAGTGCTGCCAGATTAAAACTAAAGCGGCACAGGCGACCTATGTACAGTAGGATAAATAGCTTAGTCTGGCAGCACTAGTCTTAGATGATGTTTGTGTGTTAAAACAACTTACTGGGGGCTGATGCTACATGAGTGAGCATGCTGGTTCCCCCCCCCCTCACACTCCACGGAGCTGGATTAAAATGGCCGCCACACTGATCCTACCCGGCGTCCTCTTTTATAGGGTCATGTACACAGAGGAGGGCTGGGTTTGCCTCGGCGGGAGAGGCAAACCCAGCCCTCCTCATCTCACCAGCAGCCTACAGTATTGCAGAGACCCGAGAGCTATTAGCGCGACAAGCCTGAGGCAGCGGTAGGGAGGCGTGGCAGCACGGCGGGAGCAGTGGCAGCGTAGTGGGGAGGAGTGCCAGAGAGGAGTGACAGCGCTGCGAGAGGAGTGGCAGTGCGGCGGGAGGAGTTTCAGTGCAGCCCGGTGCGGCAGTCCTTTAGTAATCAGCAGGGCGGGCATAAATGGGCAGGGCGCATTCTGACACTCAGAAAAAGGGCAGAGCGCAGCGCCCCGCGAAAGAAGGCTAGAGTGAACACTATACACTCACATATATGCAGACCACCCATATGCATCTTACACATGTATACATTTTTACAATGTGTTGTATAGGTAAAGGCATATTTCCAACGTGGTACACCCCCCCCCAAACACAAACACTCAAACAGCAAACTACCCCCTCCCATGCACTCACTAGGTCCGCTCTTACCCCCACACACACACTTGGACTGAAAACTGACTCCCCCACCACTCAGACACACACTAACTGCAGACTGTCACTTCCCCCACACAGACACACACTAACTGCAGACTGTCACTTCCCCACACACTAACTGCAGACTGTCACTTCCCCCACACAGACACACAGTAACTGCAGACAGTCACTTCCCCCACACAGACACACACTAACTGCAGACTGTCACTTCTCCACACAGACACACACTAACTGCAGACTGTCACTTCCCCCCACAGACACGCACACTAACTGCAGACTGTCACTTCCCCCACACAGACACACACTAACTGCAGACTGTCACATCCCCACACACTAACTGCAGACTGTCACTTCTAGAGATGAGCGCCTGAAATTTTTCGGGTTTTGTGTTTTGGTTTTGGGTTCGGTTCCGCGGCCGTGTTTTGGGTTCGAACGCGTTTTGGCAAAACCTCACCGAATTTTTTTTGTCGGATTCGGGTGTGTTTTGGATTCGGGTGTTTTTTTCCAAAAACACTAAAAAACAGCTTAAATCATAGAATTTGGGGGTCATTTTGATCCCAAAGTATTATTAACCTCAAAAACCATAATTTACACTCATTTTCAGTCTATTCTGAATACCTCACACCTCACAATATTATTTTTAGTCCTAAAATTTGCACCGAGGTCGCTGTGTGAGTAAGATAAGCGACCCTAGTGGCCGACACAAACACCGGGCCCATCTAGGAGTGGCACTGCAGTGTCACGCAGGATGTCCCTTCCAAAAAACCCTCCCCAAACAGCACATGACGCAAAGAAAAAAAGAGGCGCAATGAGGTAGCTGTGTGAGTAAGATTAGCGACCCTAGTGGCCGACACAAACACCGGGCCCATCTAGGAGTGGCACTGCAGTGTCACGCAGGATGGCCCTTCCAAAAAACCCTCCCCAAACAGCACATGACGCAAAGAAAAAAAGAGGCGCAATGAGGTAGCTGTGTGAGTAAGATTAGCGACCCTAGTGGCCGACACAAACACCGGGCCCATCTAGGAGTGGCACTGCAGTGTCACGCAGGATGTCCCTTCCAAAAAACCCTCCCCAAACAGCACATGACGCAAAGAAAAAAAGAGGCTTTTTACTGATATTTGGTGTTTTGGATTTGACATGCTCTGTACTATGACAGTGGGCATCGGCCTTGGCAGACGACGTTGTTGGCATTTCATCGTCTCGGCCATGACTAGTGGCAGCAGCTTCAGCACGAGGTGGAAGTGGATCTTGATCTTTCCCTAATTTTGGAACCTCAACATTTTTGTTCTCCATATTTTAATAGGCACAACTAAAAGGCACCTCAGGTAAACAATGGAGATGGATGGATTGGATACAAGTATACAATTATGGACGGGCTGCCGAGTGCCGACACAGAGGTAGCCACAGCCGTGAACTACCGCACTGTACTGTGTCTGCTGCTAATATATAGACTGGTTGATAAAGAGATAGTATACTCGTAACTAGTATGTATGTATAAAGAAAGAAAAAAAAACCACGGTTAGGTGGTATATACAATTATGGACGGGCTGCCGAGTGCCGACACAGAGGTAGCCACAGCCGTGAACTACCGCACTGTACTGTGTCTGCTGCTAATATATAGACTGGTTGATAAAGAGATAGTATACTCGTAACTAGTATGTATGTATAAAGAAAGAAAAAAAAACCACGGTTAGGTCACTGGTATATACAATTATGGACGGGCTGCCGAGTGCCGACACAGAGGTAGCCACAGCCGTGAACTACCGCACTGTACTGTGTCTGCTGCTAATATATAGACTGGTTGATAAAGAGATAGTATACTCGTAACTAGTATGTATGTATAAAGAAAGAAAAAAAAACCACGGTTAGGTGGTATATACAATTATGGACGGGCTGCCGAGTGCCGACACAGAGGTAGCCACAGCCGTGAACTACCGCACTGTACTGTGTCTGCTGCTAATATATAGACTGGTTGATAAAGAGATAGTATACTCGTAACTAGTATGTATGTATAAAGAAAGAAAAAAAAACCACGGTTAGGTCACTGGTATATACAATTATGGACGGGCTGCCGAGTGCCGACACAGAGGTAGCCACAGCCGTGAACTACCGCACTGTACTGTGTCTGCTGCTAATATATAGACTGGTTGATAAAGAGATAGTATACTCGTAACTAGTATGTATGTATAAAGAAAGAAAAAAAAACCACGGTTAGGTGGTATATACAATTATGGACGGGCTGCCGAGTGCCGACACAGAGGTAGCCACAGCCGTGAACTACCGCACTGTACTGTGTCTGCTGCTAATATATAGACTGGTTGATAAAGAGATAGTATACTCGTAACTAGTATGTATGTATAAAGAAAGAAAAAAAAACCACGGTTAGGTCACTGGTATATACAATTATGGACGGGCTGCCGAGTGCCGACACAGAGGTAGCCACAGCCGTGAACTACCGCACTGTACTGTGTCTGCTGCTAATATATAGACTGGTTGATAAAGAGATAGTATACTCGTAACTAGTATGTATGTATAAAGAAAGAAAAAAAAACCACGGTTAGGTGGTATATACAATTATGGACGGGCTGCCGAGTGCCGACACAGAGGTAGCCACAGCCGTGAACTACCGCACTGTACTGTGTCTGCTGCTAATATATAGACTGGTTGATAAAGAGATAGTATACTCGTAACTAGTATGTATGTATAAAGAAAGAAAAAAAAACCACGGTTAGGTGGTATATACAATTATGGACGGGCTGCCGAGTGCCGACACAGAGGTAGCCACAGCCGTGAACTACCGCACTGTACTGTGTCTGCTGCTAATATATAGACTGGTTGATAAAGAGATAGTATACTCGTAACTAGTATGTATGTATAAAGAAAGAAAAAAAAACCACGGTTAGGTGGTATATACAATTATGGACGGGCTGCCGAGTGCCGACACAGAGGTAGCCACAGCCGTGAACTACCGCACTGTACTGTGTCTGCTGCTAATATATAGACTGGTTGATAAAGAGATAGTATACTCGTAACTAGTATGTATGTATAAAGAAAGAAAAAAAAACCACGGTTAGGTCACTGGTATATACAATTATGGACGGGCTGCCGAGTGCCGACACAGAGGTAGCCACAGCCGTGAACTACCGCACTGTACTGTGTCTGCTGCTAATATATAGACTGGTTGATAAAGAGATAGTATACTCGTAACTAGTATGTATGTATAAAGAAAGAAAAAAAAACCACGGTTAGGTGGTATATACAATTATGGACGGGCTGCCGAGTGCCGACACAGAGGTAGCCACAGCCGTGAACTACCGCACTGTACTGTGTCTGCTGCTAATATATAGACTGGTTGATAAAGAGATAGTATACTCGTAACTAGTATGTATGTATAAAGAAAGAAAAAAAAACCACGGTTAGGTCACTGGTATATACAATTATGGACGGGCTGCCGAGTGCCGACACAGAGGTAGCCACAGCCGTGAACTACCGCACTGTACTGTGTCTGCTGCTAATATAGACTGGTTGATAAAGAGATAGTATACTACTAATATTATATACTGGTGGTCAGGTCACTGGTCACTAGTCACACTGGCAGTGGCACTCCTGCAGCAAAAGTGTGCACTGTTTAATTTTAATATAATATTATGTACTCCTGGCTCCTGCTATAACCTATAACTGGCACTGCAGTAGTGCTCCCCAGTCTCCCCCACAATTATAAGCTGTGTGAGCTGAGCAGTCAGACAGATATATAATATATATAGATGATGCAGCACACTGGCCTGAGCCTGAGCAGTGCACACAGATATGGTATGTGACTGAGTCACTGTGTGCTGTGTATCGCTTTTTTCAGGCAGAGAACGGATTATAAATAAAAGTGGTGGTCACTGGTCACTATCAGCAAAACTCTGCACTGTACACTACTGAGTACTCCTAATGCTCCCCAAAATTAGTAAATCAAGTGTCTAAACGGAGAGGACGCCAGCCACGTCCTCTCCCTATCAATCTCAATGCACGTGTGAAAATGGCGGCGACGCGCGGCTCCTTATATAGAATCCGAGTCTCGCGATAGAATCCGAGCCTCGCGAGAATCCGACAGCGTCATGATGACGTTCGGGCGCGCTCGGGTTAACCGAGCAAGGCGGGAAGATCCGAGTCGCTCGGACCCGTGAAAAAAAACATGAAGTTCTGGCGGGTTCGGATTCAGAGAAACCGAACCCGCTCATCTCTAGTCACTTCCCCCACACAGACACACAGTAACTGCAGACTGTCACTTCCCCCACACAGACACACACTAACTGCAGACAGTCACTTCTCCACACAGACACACACTAACTGCAGACTGTCACTTCCCCCCACAGACACACACACTAACTGCAGACTGTCACTTCCCCCATACAGACACACACCAACTGCAGACTGTCACTTCTCCACACAGACACACACTAACTGCAGACTGTCACTTCCCCCCACAGACACACACACTAACTGCAGACTGTCACTTCCCCCACACAGACACACACTAACTGCAGACTGTCACTTCTCCACACAGACACACACTAACTGCAGACTGTCACTTCCCCCACACAGACACACACACTAACTACAGACTGTCACTTCCCCCACACAGAAGACACACACTAACTGCAGACTGTCACGTTTTTCAGTCAGACCGACTTCCTGCCCAACCAAAAGCTTCACACTCTCTCACTAGACTGACTTGAATTAGATGTGATGACTCACCGCAGTCACTGCTCCACACATCGCCGACTGTGGCTGTGAGAGGCTCCTTCAGACTGCCACTGTAGTGTAGAAGCAGAGAAGACAGGATGCTACGCAGTACAGTAGCAGAAGAGCAGCTCGTTGCTGCAGTAGGATGTGTGCAACAGCTCCCCCTCAGTCACCTCCCGTTATTACACTGAATAGAGAGCTCTTAATCAGAGCTCCAGATCTGCTGTTTAGTGCCGCGGCTCTAATATTACTGATGGAGACAGCAGCGGAGTGTTGCTGCTGCTCACCTTTGGGAGAAAAAAAAAGTGCTAGAAATGACAGGGGGGGGCACGGGCCTGTGTGCCCCTCCCCTGGATCCGCCACTGGGTGGTACAGATGTCTCATTATTGCATCTCCGGGCTGCCAACTATAGTGTTAATGTCAGTAAGACCAGCGGCTACACTGTCATTGCAGCAGGAGAGGTCCTTCCTCTCTCTGATTTTCCAAATCCAAAAGATTGGAAAAGAAAAGGTCCATATGGGCAGGGCCGAAACTAGGATTTTTTCACCCCGGGGCAAGGCATTAACTTGGCGACCTCCCCCATCCCGCCCCGCACATGTGTGCGTATATTTTATATATATATATATATATATATATGGAAAACAAAAGGTGAGAATAGGCGCCTCCTAGTGTAATATTATATATATAATGTGACCATCACCCTTGATATCACCCTGTAAAGTGGAACTGTACCGTGTATGGTGGAATTCCAACCACCTTTAGAATAGCATAAAGTCACAATTTGAGCGGCGTCATCAGTGACCTCAATGATCTCCTGTTAATCTTCCTTCATCTTGTTACTCATTTGGTCAGAAAAAGAGTAAAAAAGACCAATAGTGTAATACTATTTACACAAACAATATACATTTATTTGGAACTAGTCCGACAGTAAAAACATTGCCCGTACCATATAATAAAATAAAAACAGCTTATCTGTGTTTTAAGTCGTCCATACGAGTGAACACTCAACGCGTTTCGTCCTACGCCAACAGCCTGGACTTCCTCAGGAGTGTAATACTAGTGAGTGTATGGACACATATTTATACCCCTCTTAATTAATTTAATTGCACATGTAATTGCTGTTCCTCCCGGTTTTCCGGAAGTGACATCACTTCCGTCCGGAAATGTATTTTTTATTCTTTATATTTATACTTATTTTAAGGTGCATCATGCACCAGACAAATGACTCTCAGGTTTATGTACTCGGCAAGGAGTGTTCCATGCATTAGGAGCGGTTGTCACGCTTCTGTCCGCCGCGACCGCCGGAAGTCACGGCTAGACAGGAGCAATGACGTCCGCCCTTTCTCAAACTGGCCTCATAGAACCCAGTGCGCATGCGCCTGCCAGGCCGGTCACAGTGCCGCCCGTCAGCGCAGCGTCTGGGTTCCTTCAGTCAGTCAGATTGGTCTGTTGTACGGCGCCATTTTATTGGAGACTACGTACTATTCCAACACCTAATATGTTGACAATATAGGACAGGGGTTATAAACATGTGTCCCATGCTACCAATTGAACAAAGGGAAATTCAATGTTATGGAATGAAAAAATATTTTCATTATTCTCTGTGAACGGGATGTCACAGTTTAAGAAGGTGCAGTGTTCAAAAGTGCTTATGTAAACTATAAATAATTATTTAAATAAATACATAAATGAAGTGCACGATTTGACTATGTCAAAAGAGTGCTAGTGCATATAGATTTGTGCAATTTTAAATTAGTTATCCAAAGTGCTAGCAGCATACTGTGCAGATTAATAATACATTTTAAAGTGACAGTGCAAATTTGGAATGGAATTATCTGTATGAAAATTATAAATATGATATATACATGAAAAAATTTTAGGATATTAAAAAAATTTAAAAATTGTGTACATATTACTTCTTTTATAAAAAGGGTGCAATTTCGTAATTGTCATTGAGACCTCTGGGGGCCAAAGTTTTTAATTCATAAATCCAATGCATTTCCCGCTGTGAAAGTTTGCTTCTAATATGCTCTTGAATACGTAATTTTAGCTGTCTTCTAGTTTTCCCTATGTAGAAGCATAAAAAATAAACAGGAACATCATTCGGTACCTAAGCACTTTAAACTATGTCATGGATCCGACCCTAAAGGTCTCACAATCAGAACGCTTGAAATAGTCCATATGGGACGAAGAGGTGGCGATCGGGAGAAAAAACTTTCACAGCGGGAAATGCATTGGATTTATGAATTAAAAACTTTGGCCCCCAGAGGTCTCAATGACAATTACGAAATTGCACCCTTTTTATAAAAGAAGTAATATGTACACAATTTTTTTATTTTTTTAATATCCTAAAATTTTTTCATGTATATATCATATTTATAATTTTCATACAGATAATTCCATTCCAAATTTGCACTGTCACTTTAAAATGTATTATTAATCTGCACAGTATGCTGCTAGCACTTTGGATAACTAATTTAAAATTGCACAAATCTATATGCACTAGCACTCTTTTGACATAGTCAAATCGTGCACTTCATTTATGTATTTATTTAAATAATTATTTATAGTTTGCATAAGCACTTTTGAACACTGCACCTTCTTAAACTGTGACATCCCGTTCACAGAGAATAATGAAAATATTTTTTCATTCCATAACATTGAATTTCCCTTTGTTCAATTGGTAGCATGGGACACATGTTTATAACCCCTGTCCTATATTGTCAACATATTAGGTGTTGGAATAGTACGTAGTCTCCAATAAAATGGCGCCGTACAACAGACCAATCTGACTGACTGAAGGAACCCAGACGCTGCGCTGACGGGCGGCACTGTGACCGGCCTGGCAGGCGCATGCGCACTGGGTTCTATGAGGCCAGTTTGAGAAAGGGCGGACGTCATTGCTCCTGTCTAGCCGTGACTTCCGGCGGTCGCGGCGGACAGAAGCGTGACAACCGCTCCTAATGCATGGAACACTCCTTGCCGAGTACATAAACCTGAGAGTCATTTGTCTGGTGCATGATGCACCTTAAAATAAGTATAAATATAAAGAATAAAAAATACATTTCCGGACGGAAGTGATGTCACTTCCGGAAAACCGGGAGGAACAGCAATTACATGTGCAATTAAATTAATTAAGAGGGGTATAAATATGTGTCCATACACTCACTAGTATTACACTCCTGAGGAAGTCCAGGCTGTTGGCGTAGGACGAAACGCGTTGAGTGTTCACTCGTATGGACGACTTAAAACACAGATAAGCTGTTTTTATTTTATTATATGGTACGGGCAATGTTTTTACTGTCGGACTAGTTCCAAATAAATGTATATTGTTTGTGTAAATAGTATTACACTATTGGTCTTTTTTACTCTTTTTCTGACCAAATGAGTAACAAGATGAAGGAAGATTAACAGGAGATCATTGAGGTCACTGATGACGCCGCTCAAATTGTGACTTTATGCTATTCTAAAGGTGGTTGGAATTCCACCATACACGGTACAGTTCCACTTTACAGGGTGATATCAAGGGTGATGGTCACATTATATATATAATATTACACTAGGAGGCGCCTATTCTCACCTTTTGTTTTCCAGATTTACTATTGGTGGGCTTGAACAGCCAACCACTGGAGAAAAGGGCTGCCACCCCACGAAATATAATACTGGGGGAGTATACTCTAGATATAAGAAAATTGACCATAGGAAAAAAGGATAAGTCATCCTAAGAAGGGTTTAGCGCCATTTACCACCACCAACTTTCTATATATATATATATATATATATATACAGGTTGAGTATCCCTTATCCAAAACGCTTGGGACCAGAGGCATTTTGGATATGGGATTTTTCCGTATTTTGGAATAATTGCATACCATAATGAGATATCATGGTGATGGGACCTAAATCAAAGCACAGAATGCATTTATGTTACATATACACCTAATACACACAGCCTGAAGGTAATTTTAGCCAATATTTTTTATAACTTTGTGCATTAAACAAAGTTTGTGTACATTGAGCCATCAAAAAACATAGGTTTCACTATCTCACTCTCACTCAAAAAAGTCCGTGTTTCGGAATATTCCATATTTCGGAATATTTGGATATGGGATACTCAACCTGTGTATATATATATATATATATATATATATATATATATATAAGATAGAGAGAGAGAGAAATCCAATATCTCAGCAGAGACAAGGCGGCACTCAAAGTCTTATTCAAACAAAGCTTCTTGTTCTCCACGTTTCAGGGGATGAACCCCTTTCATCTCCTAACTAAAGGGGTTCATCCCTGAAACGTAGAGAACAGTAAACTTTGTTTGAATAAGACTTTGAGTGCCGCCTTGTCTCTGCTGAGATATTGGATTTCTATACGCTTTGGAGTAAGGCAACGAAGCACCTACACATCTCTACATGAGAGTGAGTGCCGAATATACATGTACTTACTGTATATACAGTATATATATATATACAAACAAATCTAGAAAACCACAGCACTCGCCACCCCAGAAGCGGGGTGCAATATCTGCACCCACCACTCATAGGGTGGGGTGCATGCAGCCCATGGCCACCAACCCAAATATATACAAACAGAAAGTTCAGCACTCACCATAGCAAGCTCACTTATCCTCACAACATCAATAAACAAATGATGGGGGTTTAGTTAGTGAATTGGCCAATGCACGGAAGCCTGCATACCGCTCGCCAAGGTACCTCACCTTCATGCAGGTCCTACACTATCACAAAGTCTCAAAAATTAAAACCTGGCAACTGTATCACACATAATATATATATATATATATATATATAAAACTCCATATGGGCAAATGGATGGTAGCTGCTGCACAGCTTCTTATGGAGGGAATAACTAGACATTGATACATACATAAAATTGCACACCTAAACACATACATACACGCATGCATACATACATACATACATACATACATACATTCACTCACATATATACATATAGCCACACACCTGTATACATACATATACAGAGTCACACATTCATAGACACAGTGACACTCAAGCACACATACAGATATTGTAACAGGAGTCTTGCTAGAATGTGCTCTGCTACAAAAATTCCACCAGCGACCGACTCCAGGCTTGTGCAAAAACAACAAATACCTTTTATTCAGGTTGCTCAAAAACAAAGATACACATAAAACAAAGATCACTGTCTTCAGTATAAACAACCAGGGAGGTTAGGCCCTGCCTCACTCCCTCTTACTAAATAAGGAACCCTTCAGGTCCCGGCATCCTGACACTGGTGCCCCAGTCTTCCAGATCCCACTGTCCCTAGCAGGCCTATCACCTGGACAGTAACTGCCTTCAGGAGCCCTGACTCATGGGAGAGACTATGCTTTATACCCAGCACCCAGGTGCTGGCTGATGAAGCAGCTTCTTGGGCTAAGAAGCCTATAAGACCTGGTCTGGGCCAAATGGATGGGAACCTGGTCCATCCACACTTCCCATCCACCCCCAGGACCCTGTGTGTAGCTTACAGGTGGCAAAGTACCTCTACTGCCACATACCCTTTCCCTCAGATTTTTGTGGCTCAGAAAAGCAGCATGTGACATTGGCAAGATTTCACCTTTGCAAATTATTTTGGGCTGACAAAACTTTGGGACATAACTCGGGCCCATACACCTGGGTCCCAAGTTCCTCTCCCAAGTACACGTCCGAGGCCCTTTTAACTGGCCTTGGAATCTATTTCTATTAAAGATTGGTGTCATTGACTCCACTGTGCCACCTTCCCTTTCCCTCCACTTTGGCATAGTGGTCAAAGTGGTCGTTTTAATGGACAACTTCCTGTTGCCCACTAAACTTACCCTTCTCTTCACCAATCACCTTTAGGGGTGTTTCCCTTATCGAGCTCGGATTTACTGGCTTCTGAGGAAGTCGCTTTATTCTTTTCTGGGTGTATGTGACACCTGACATTAACAAACTCTGGACTGGGGAAGGTTTTTAAGTTCACTCTGGGCCTAGTAGTCACCCTGGCCCTCACTGGTCTTGGCCTATATGGACAATTCCACCTTTTATGGCCAAGCTCTTGGCACCGGTAACACCTAGTCTCTGCCCTGACTTTAATTGTGCTGAGGTCATGGTCCAACTTTGCCCCCACCCTTTCCCTCAGAGTGAGGCATTGGTCCCAAGTCTCAGAAAGTCCTTTCATTTGTTGAACTTTTAGTGCTTCCTTCAGTCTTTCCAGCTTTGGTAACATTTCCTTCATTAATGTGACTGCTTCGTCCTCCGATCTCCCATCTTTGACCCTAGTCACCGACTCCTGCCGTTCTATGACTGGCACATAACCCATTTTGAGTCTCTTGTCCAGGTCTCTTATTCGACTCCGTAGTCTAGGATCCTCCTTCACTGTTTCTTTTAGCTGGCTGTTACTTAGGGCCAGCTTTTGGAACTCTCCCCTCAAAGTTTCCAGCTCTCGTGTTTCATATAGAGAACTCTCACTGGGTAGAGCAACCTCAGAAATGGGACTCTGCACCGATTTCTCTGAGACAGGTTCTTGCGCCTTACTTAGTGTGTCCTTTACGAACTGTCCCAGTTCAGCAATTGGATTTTGAGCCTCCCGTGGTAGATCATGCCGGGGTGCAACACCACAAGATCGAAATCTTGCACTTTATCCTCCTCATACTCTAGTGGAACTCCTTCAGAAGCAGGTTCCCGGATGACATCGGAAGTAGACTCTTGTATTGCAACTAGCTTAGCCATGACTAGCTCACGTAGGCGAGACTCCTCCAAAGGTACTGTCTCTGTGATTCGTCAGAGAAAGTCTCACATGTGCACTGGTTGTCCAGAACTGGGGGCTTCTGAACCTGTATTGTCCCATCAGGGATTAACTTCTGAACGTATATTGCGTCAACAGGAGAAGGATCCTGGGTTTCCAAGACCTCAACAGAAGCCATCTCCAGCTCAGATAAGACTTCCTGTTCTAGGATGGGCTCTTGAGTAGTCATCAAATTGCCATAAGTCCAGGTAGATTCCTGGAATTCATCATTCTGCCACAGATCCAGCAGATTAGAGGATTTTTGTTTTGGAGGTAGATGATCACTTGACTTCAAGTCAACCTCTCCCAGCTCCATTACCGCTTCCTCCTCACTCCCTGTTAACTGAGGAGCAGCCGGGAATCCCACATCCTCATCTCGTGTCTCCATAAACACATCTTCTGTGAGCCACTGTGGCTGCCATGCTCCATCTTGAACAGGTTCCACTGAAGTCAGGGCTTGATTCCACTCTTCACCCAAGCTACTAAGATGTTCTATTTCTGGAGAATGACATGGTCCTGCTTCAGAGGAACTTCTCACTGCCATCCTAGGGGTTAACAACAAAACACTGCCATCTGATGTGGCTCTCTCTTGCTGCTTGAAAAATTCCCGTGGATTTTCTGTGCACTGCGCAATAATGGCTGCAGCTTCCTCCATGCTCTGGAATTGCAATACCAACTGAATGGACATTAGTGCCTGTAAATGCTCTGCCTCTGAGGAAGGGCCCTCATTTCCACTTTCCAGGCTGATGGCCTTACTAGTGGCATAGCAGGGAGCCTTCCAGGTCTTAGGTGCTGTCAGCTCTGGCTCAACTTTCCTGTTCCTTCTGGCTGGAACAGGGAATCCAGTATAGCCGGGTTCCAATACAGTATGGTACCATTCTTCCGCAGCCTGCACCACTGTTGGCATCATTTCCCCCGAAGATGGCCTCTCCACTTTGGCTGATAATGTCTCTGACCAAACCTTTGGCACAATGCCTTCAGCAATTGGTGTATTGACACCTGTGTCTGAACTGAAACTAGGCATAGCCAATGGTTTTAGCTTAGAAACCTCCTCCTGAAGCTCTGCCAAGTCTTGCGACAAAGCCTTATTAGCCAGCACCAAACTCCCATATTGTGTCTGGTCACAGAAGATTTTCTCTAATAGTCCATGGCTATGTACTACAAAGTTTTCAGATCTGGGTTTAGCCTTTGCCAAGGTTTTCTGCAACTCTAACACCTGGCCTGAGAGCTTGGCAATCTCTTCTCTACTCCTTCCCAATTTGGTCAGAGAGTCAGACAAAAGAGATTCCTTCTCCACCAGCTTTTGCGTTAAGGTATTCACCTGCTCTTGAAGAAAATCTAATTTTTCCTTATGCTCTTCTAGTTCCTTGTCCTTTAATTGGATATTTCTTTCAAGGTCACTTATCACGTGACACCAATAAAAAGGTTCCATGCTAAAATCTTCCCCAAGATCTGGATTACTCCCCAATAAACTCTCCACTTCACTCTCCAACTATGGGGATTTAATAGAGTCACATAAGTTCCTGACCTGAGGTGTTAGAGCTGTCACCCCTTTTGTTTTTTTAGCATGAATTCTCTTTGTGTTACCCATTTGAAGAGACACTTCAGAATATGCTGTATATCTGGAAATCTTTATTCACCCTGTTACCTTTGAAAACTGTAAGTGAAAGGAATAATAAAAATTCTTTTTTTTTTCTTTTTCTTTTTTTTTAGCACAGATTAAGCTTTTAGCAAAGCACCGAACGGTAGCATGTACATAGTGGTCACAAATACCTTACACTGGTAGTGCAAATAAACAACTTCTCCCTTCAGGCTCTTAATACTAGAACTCAGGGATTGCTGGGACACATAGTGCCACAAAATTTCTCTATTTAAATAGAACCACATTTATAAAAGTTTTCAACTTTGCTTGATTGGTCTTAATGAGCTAATTAACAGGGACACCAGACTCCCATTACCAGATTTTGCAGGCACAGGTAAAAATAAGCTTGGAAAAGAAATTCAGTTATAAATTATCAGCTGCTTGCAACCCCTTAGAGCAAATCAGCACAGCTACTTTCAATAAATGGTGCAAAGCATATAAGACAGAACAGGCCATGCAACCTGTTTAACCTCTTTGCTGCCAATGCAAACCTTTGCACCAAATCAAACACATTTAGTTTAAACAAAACATATCATTATTTTTACCCTGTGGGGCTGGGTTTAACACCCTTGGTCTGGTACTGATGCCCACGAGTTCAGCTTGGTCTGGAGTTTGCTGGTATGTGTGCCGCTACCTTGCGGCTGTTGGGTCCTCTGCCACGTGTAACACGACTAGCAGAAGAGCCCCACGTTGGGCACCATTTGTAACAGAAGTCTTGCTAGAATGTGCTCTGTTACAAAAATCCCACCAGCAACTGACTCCAGGCTTGTGCAAAAACAACAAATACCTTTTATTCAGGTTGCTCAAAAACAAAGATACACATAAAACAAAGATCACTGTCTTTAGTATAAACAACCAGGGAGGTTAGGCCCTGCCTCACTCCCTCTTACTAAAAAAGGAACCCTTCAGGTCCCGGCATCCTGACACTAGTGCCCCAGTCTTCCAGATCCCACTGTCCCTAGCAGGCCTATCACCTGGACAGTAACTGCCTTCAGGAGCACTGACTCATAGGAGAGACTCTGCTTTAAACCCAGCACCCAGGTGCTGGCTGATGAAGCATCTTCTTGGGCTAAAAAGCCTATAAGACCTGGTCTGGGCCAAATGGATGGGAACCTGGTCCATCCACACTTCCCATCCACCCCCAGGACCCTCTGTGTAGCTTACAGGTGGCAAAGTTCCTCTCCTGCCATAATATGTATTCACACACCTATTCACATACAGTCACACACGTGTAGTCACATACATACAGACACACATTTATCAAAGTAATACACATACTGTGCCCCTTCCCTGAGTCAGACTCACTATTTAGGCTGTGCTGCTGCTCTATAGTGAGCTCTTCTCTCTTCCCATGCTGCTGGCTGGCCTGGCACTGTGCCGTGTAGCCCTGCCCTCTTTTCGGACCTATAGCTGCCTATCCATTTCCCCCTTAATAGTGCTATGTACTATGACTAAAGGCGTGGGGTCCCCTGTGCCCCCTCTCAATCCTGCTCCGCCACGCACAGCACACTGCAGAGAGGAAATTGAACGTAAACTACAGCTCCTGAGGGCTGCTGGGAGCTTTAGTTTATTTTGAGTTTCATCACAGAAATGTGGTGTTGCCGGCTCCTTTTTTAGCAGCAGCGGTAGGAGGTGTTAGGGAGTCTCGTGCCCCCTCCAATCTGGCACCCAGGTCACCACAGCCCCCCTAGTTATGGCACATGTGCACTAAGATATTTTTGGGTAACACGTTTTAAAAAGTAACTTTTATTGTAATTTTATTAAAATTGCTTATCAAATAGTGTATCTTTGCTCATAGTGAAATAAAACTGAATAAAAAAAGAATAAACATGGACTGCCCAGCACAGGGCAAGGCCGCTCCGCATGCGGGGTACCTCTCTCCCACTAAAATACAAGTGCTTTGCTAAACAGTGAAGCGCTCGCATATTTAGGGTAGCCCGCTGCCTTCGCAGCCTATTTGCTAAGGCGGTCACCTGGCAACCATATTTTGGTTTGCAGCTGCTGTGTGTGACATCACACAACAGCTTTGGCCCACCCTGCAAATGGCACATGCTTCCGTTGTCTGGAGAGCACCCCCCCAGTGCAGCATCACTGCCTCCAAAATGCTGCATCGCGCCCCCACCCCACCCGCCGGCTCTTAAACTGCGATTGTATAGATCGCAGTTTAAGTTCTTACGCATGCACGCAGGCTAACACACCCATACAGCAGAAAGGGTCATTCCATGGTAACAGACGTTACATTTTGACTAAATAGATCAAGTGAAATATTTTTTTTTTTGAGCATGTGTTTTGAATTTTTCGTGCAAAGTAAATGTTGTTTATGTGGTACAGGATATGCTTTCATTTTGATGCAAAGCTTGGCATCTTGTCATTGTTAGATGCTTTGAGAGAGAGGATTGAAACTGGTAACAAATGTTACATGAAAAGGACAGAGCTACAATGTTTGTGACAGATAAAGAAATTTCTGTGCTAATTTGTTAAGGTCTGGAAATAAAAATACCTGTGTTTGTATTAGATAGCATGTATTTTAAAACAGGGGTAATGGCAAAGTTACAGTATGACTTGTTCATCTCTTGCCCAGAAAAAAAATAATACAGAAAAGTAACAAGTATTACACACAAGTAACAAACGTTACACATTGAAATGTTCATAACTGAGATCATTGTAGGTAGGGAGTGTCCAAAAATCAATTTAAACTAAATGGAGTAGTAAAGAACATGAAGGTCACGCAATTGTCACAGGTAGCTTTTGTGAGAAATAAAACTTTCCTCTAACTTCTCTTGGTTTGGCTAACTTTGCAACAACCATTTCAAATAAAACTTCATCTACGTCATCTGCTTGGGGATAGACAAAATACAAAATCTTTCCCCATCTTCTTTCGAAGGAATTGTATCTTGAGGACATCTTCTTTCTTTGTCAAAATGTGTCCAACAAATTTTTTTCTGATTTCGTCACAGTGTACAATTACGTAGTCATCAGCGGTTAAGTTTACACTGATGTTTTGTGTGTCATGTGACATCCCCTTAAATGCAGTGTGATCCATTCTGTGGATCTCTGGTCTTAGCTTACATAATTGAAATGGTACTTCATCTCCTGTGTTTTCATAAAGTTGAACAACATAGGGAATATTAGTTGACTCACTGCGTGCTTGCTGAATTCCTGTAGCAGGTTGAAGGTCTTCCCAATAGCATGAGTAATCTGGAGACATTTCCTCAACTCTCTCGGAAGAAACATAAATGCAGTGAATACTTTCAACGTTTTAGACTGCTGAATTATAGAAGTCTTGAGCTGACTGCACTACTTCATTTCTTTGAAGTACTCTCTTCCAAATAGTACGTTTAAGTGTTGCCCCAACACCATCATGAGGTCCTTTAACATGATAAGATGCCTGGTAGTTCCATTTTATAGTGATGCATTCAGGCTTGTCATTTCTTAGCATAGACAAATAAGCCACAGCTTTTCTATTCTCGAAATACTGTACGGTACCATCTGTCCACAGTTTCAGACGATGCATTGGTACATTCATAAGCGTCTTCACATGTTCTAAAATGAAATAATTGAAGTATGCAACTTCTAACGTTCTATGATTTGTGACATAAGAGATAACTGCAATGCATTTTGATTCTAAGTCTCCTTTATTACTACTGTAATAGACTACAGCAGTATATATTGTTGTAGCTGTTTCAGGAGATGCGTTTACCCAATGAGCAGCCATAACTTTGTCTTGGTACTTTGCATTATAATTTTCAGCAAAGTCTGTTAGTAAGATTACCTCACCTGCTTCCAAAGTGTCCTTCTGTAAGGCAAGTTCTTGCCACTGTCTGTTCTTATTATATAGATGTCTTGACATGTGTTGCAATTGCTTAGCAAAGGCAGCTGAGAAATCATCCCAAGTCATAGTTTGTAAACTTAGTTTCCCTCCTTCCCATTGTCGGACTTCAATAAAAAAAAACCTCATTATTCAGGATAGTTAACAAAAAGTCTTTGACACTGACACACTGTTGACATGTGCGTGTCGTACAGTTTTTGTTCTTCATGTCACAAGCGCTTGTTCTTACCAGCTCAGTTACAGTTCTCAGTTTGTTCCCTTCACTAACCCATGGGAATGCTGTAAGCATGAATTCCATGTTTTTTGCAATATGGACAACAAACATTATGATCTTTGTCACTGACTAGCATAATAATTATTAGGCCTTAGCTCACAATACTTGCTTAATCCATTTTTTTCATGTGGATGTTGTTCTTTGAAGAAGTGATGAACCTCTTTCAAATTGTACATCAGTAGCCTCTTCTGGAAGTGTTGCTTCTCTCCATCTTGCCTTACAACAACAACATCTTTTTTCATAGGCAGTTGCTGAGAAATATTATCTTGTGCATAGAATGATTTTACTTTTTCAATGTATTCTGCACTTAATCGTGATGATGTATGCTGCTTTATATTTGGACTAGTTTCTGACACCAAGTTAAATTGCTGCACAAGTTTTTGGACTACTGCTGTCTTTATACGAGGGCTCTATGGTAAGTTTTTCTTCACTCTAGAAAGAGCTAGAAGACTTATAAACTGGAGAGCGAGAGGTACTGGCAACAGCAGTCTTCTTACATGCACGGCACAGCCGGACACATAATTTTGAAGCATCCCGCTGTGCTTTTTTCTCAGATATGCTACTTGGTTTCTGCCAGACTCTTTGCATAATGTCTCTTGCCTTTTCAAGTCATTGACGTGGTTTTTCTTGGTCCATCCTTGCTCGGTACTCCCTCATTTTTTCTGCCAGTGTCTTGGCCATGGCTGTGGAAAGAATATATGGCTTGCATCATATATGTAACACTAAACAACATTGCTAGAATACAGTAACAAACATTACAGAAGTTTGTCGTAATATTTGTTACTCGTTAACCTGTAAGATTTGTTACTAATTACTGAGGCTACAGTTGTCTTTTTCAACTTCATTGTTCAGCGGAGATTTATAGGTTATAATACAACAATGATGAAAACAAAATGTTATAACTAAATTGAAAACACCTATGAAGCCACACAAACAAAATGACTAATTTGGTAACAAACTTTACATTAACTGTCGTCACTTAAAAATCAGTGTATACCTGTGATGGTTTGTTGGTAGAAAAATCAAAATGACTCAGAAACTATCACTGTAGATGTGTTGCTTCCTGAAAATAATATGTTCAACCTAATGGAATTTCCATATTGCTAAGTACACCTGGAATCAAATCAGAAACTTTAGATGCTAAGATTATCACTACTGATTCCATTGTTTCTGACTGAGGCTAACAATGGAGTGGATTTTATACCTAAATTCAAATAATTGTTTTTAGAGTATACTACATACATTGTTGTCTCTTATGAAACAATAATTTCAATTCATCTGGCAACTTTGAAAAATCACCTCTACTGTATGTCCCTGTTTTCATGGAATTGCCCAAAAGCCCTAAATAGCCTTCTGTGAGGTTAAAAGCCCAAAGAGCCAAACTGGGCATAAATGGATGGAGAACAAGCAACCTGGGCAAAATATACCTGCTTTCCACCACTATTCCAGTGATCTTGTCACATATCACCCTCTCCCATTCTTTCAACCTAGGGGGCAGAACACTTGTAGACCCTAAACAGAAGATGCAAGAACATGCATCTGCATTGGCTAGCTGTGCCCCTGGTCTATGTTGTACAGTAATCGTAAAGTATTGCAAGGCTAAAACTAACTTGTTACTCTGGTATTCTGACGTTTATTTACAGTTATCCATTTCCAGTCACTAATTTAAACTGTCTGTGAGCGTCTCCATCTGGCCAGGCGCGCGTGCCCATGATGGAGACATGCCCCATTCACTTGAATGGAGAGCGTCTCCATCCAGGAGGGTGTGTGCGCCCAGACAGAGATGCCGGAGTGCAAGTTTGCAAAGGGGCTGCTATAGATAAGAGTGGCTCCATCTGTACCTCTGAGGCATCCATCTGAACTACAAATTCTTTAGAAAAGTCGAGTGTTAGCAACACTAGTTGTGTACATAATGCCACTTTTAACGCCTTAAATGCATTTTCTGCCTCAGTTTCATTTCACCATATTTGATTGTTTACATTTGGTAAGGTCTGATAAATGAACCGCGATGATGGTAAAATTAGGAATAAACCGTCAATAATACCCAGTGATCCCCAGGCACTCACCTGTTTTTTATTTATGGGACGGGGCCAGTTTTGGATAGCATTAGTTTTGTTCAGTTGAGGCTTAATCAGACCTCTACCTATGGTAACCCTAAGTATTTAACCTCTTCCATCACTAAGCAGCATTTCTTTAGGTTGGCTGTTAGCGCTGCCTTTCTGATTGAGTCCAACACTGCTTGCACTCTCACTAAGTTAGACTCCCAGTCTGGCCTGTTGACAGCTGCATGCAACCCGTGAGGCTTTAAAATTCTATCCATTGCCCGTTGGAAGGTTGCTGGGGGCCCATGCAACCCAAAAGGCAACATCTATACTGAAACAGTCCTTTTGGAACATAGAAAGCTGATTTTTCTTTGCCCTGTTGGTTAATGGGTTCTGCCAGTGACCACTTTTCAGGTTCAGTGTGGTGAGATATCTGGCTGTTCCTTGCCTTTCCATTAACTCATCCACATGGGTCATGGAGTATGCATCAAACTTGGACTCTACATTTACCTTATCAAAATCATTACAAAAGCGTAAGATGCCATCTGGTTTCGGAATTAAAATTATTTGGCTGGACCATTCCCTGTTAGACTCTTTGATGACACCAAGTTCTAACATATTCTTAATGTCTATAGAGAATGCCTCTTGTTGTGCTTCAGGAATTTGATATGGCTTTATGTTGACCTTAACCCTTGGTTCTGTGACAATGTCATGCTTCCTTATGATCATTCGGCCAGACAGCGCTGAGTACACAACCCTGTTCCTTCCAGGGTTTAATTAGGTTAACATGGTACATTTGTTCAGGCTTCCTTTTGCCTGGTTTATAGTTAAACTTGTTCACTTTCTCCATGATCTAAATTAGACCTTGCCATTCAGCCCAAAAATTGCTTTCCACTGTGGGTATCAAAACAAAATCCCTATCCCCAGAGGCAAATGTATGTACATGGGCATTCTGATTATATACTCCTTGATGATGGGCACCACAGCCGCAATCCTGTTCTGCATCTGTGATACATGTTCAGTTACACTTTTATAGGGTGCCCTTTCCATGTCTCTTTAGAAACATCTAGTAACCCTGACGGATGTCTCCCATACAACAGATTAAAATGAGCTACAGTAATCTCAAGGAAGACTGAGGTACTTTTCTAATAGCCAATATCAAATATGACAATAAGTAATTACATGTTATCCCATTCTTATGAACAACCTTTTTCAGCACACTTTTTAAGGTTGTGTTGAACCTCTCTACCAACCCATCCATTTGGGGATGATAAACTGAGGTTCTCGGGTGAGTAACTTTAAACAATTACACAATTCCTTCATAATTCTAGACATACTTTAAAAGGGGTACCTTGGTCATTCAAAATTTATTTTGGTATACCCACCTTACTAAAAACATGCACCAGCTCTCTAGCTATTATTTTGGATGACAAATTATGCAATGGGATTGCCTCAGAATATTGAGTAGCATAATCCACTGTTATAATAATATACTGATGACCCCTAAGCAGACTTTAACAAGGACCTAAATCAGAACCATGGCTATCCTATCAAACTGGACCTCTATAACAGGCATTGGCAGTAGATGGCTTTTGAGATTGTGTCTGGGAGCATGATACTGGCACTCAGGTCAGGAAGAAAAATATTCAGACACATCTTTATACAGCCCAGGCCAAAACAACCACTGCAAAATCCTCTCATTGGTCTTTTCAGCCCCTAAGTGTCCTGCTGTTATGTGACCATGAGCTATGTCCAAAACAGTTCTGCTTTACGGCTGGGGAACCATGAGCTCTTCTACCACATCCTCCCCCTTATTTGTCACTTGGTATAACAGCTCATTGCAGAGGGCCATGTGTGGGTATGTAAGTCTGTTATCAGGATTTAATGGTTCCCCATTGATAACTTTCACATTTTCTCTGCTCTTATCAAGGTAGGATCCCTTAACTGATCTGATTCAGATGGATCCTTTCTCACTTCAAGATGAGGCATACTTTTGGCATGATCTGCAGCTTCTCCTTCCCCTGGAGGAGGTACCTCATTTTATTCCTCATTGTCTACTACTTCCCCAGCCATACTAGCAAAAGGACATGGATCTGAGGGCTTTGCGGTCACACCTGTGGCCAGCATATCACCAGGATGGTCTTTTGGCTCTATACTATTTACATCTGTGACCATACAGGATCCCTTTAATTTCCAAAAACATCTTTCCCTATTATAGCATCATGTACTAGAGAAGGGACCACTCCCACATAATAAATACTGAAACAATAGGGTTTCAATATTAACTTAAGCAGTATTATAATGGCTGGTGTCACCATGCAAGTTACACCAACAGTTCGCTTTTACATGCACTGAAACTGGAGGGAGTTAGGTTCAGGGGAAATTTGAGGAAAAATGACTTCACATAAAGAGTAGTGGACAAGTGGAATAGCCTCCCATCAAAGCTAGTAGAGGTTAAGACAATAGAACAATTTAAACATGCATGGAATATACATAAGGATATCCTTACAAATAAATAAGGATTAAATAAGGTTTGAGGTAAAAATACTGTAAGAAAGGGGCAGACTAGATGGGCTAAGTGGTTCTTATCTGCTGTCACATTCTGTGTTTCTATTTTTACCAACCCATCTTTCACAAGGGTAATTAAACTTCCCGAATCTAACAATGCCTCTTCATGGTTACCTTCCATAACAATTTCACACATTTGTTTTTTGGACTCAGCCAAACGTGCAACAGTACAGGCTAAACTCGTAAAGCCCGACATTCAAAGACAACATCACATTACATGGGTTCTTGAACAACTGGGCAATTTGCAACAACATGTTCTGGCATACCACACCTACAGATGGGTCAACGGTTATCTTGACTAGTTTTCTGCACCTAGGCACAACATGACTTATTAGCATAAACCCTTAATCTATTGTTCTCAGCTGCAATATAATACAGAGAACAATACAGCAGGGGATTAAGTCATTACAGCAGGGGATTAAGTCCGACTGGCCAGTCTCAGTTAATCCTATTAAAGGTCAAGATAAATGTGGACTCATCTGTAAAACATTTAATCACATGACTGTCACGCCACTTAGGTGGCTGAGACCTTTCTGGCCTCACTGGCCCATCTTTGGACCAAGCACTTACCGTCTCTTCTATTTTGATTTATTTTAACTGCCCAGGACCCTTTTCCTGCAGAACATTCTTACCAGGTTTTATAGGAGTGTGCTGTTGTGGATCTTTTGACTGCTGCAGTATAGACAGTAGTTTGCCATTCAATTCCTTTCCACCATCTCCACTAGTTGGTCAGCTGTCTTAGGATTCCCATGGCTCATCCACTTGCACAAAGCCACCGGCAGAGGCCTCAAATAATGGCCCATGTCAACTCTATCCACCATCTGGGGTCTAGTTAATGTGTCTGGTTGTAACCTTTTGTTGGTCAGGTGGATGAGGCCATGCATTTGTGAGTGGGGAGATTTGTCCATGTAGTACACCAACTGATGCATACGTTGTGCTGCAACTTACAGTGTAACTCCCAGGCGAGTCAGAAATTCTGTTTTTTGTGTTTCATAATCCAAAGTATCTGCAGTGCTTAAATCAAGATAAGCATTTGAGTCTCGCCTGAGGGAAAGGGTGCCAGCAGGCCTCCACATCATCAGTCTCTGTCATTTTCTGAAGGAAATGACTTGCCCATATGGAGCTGGAGCTGGTTAGAACATTTGGGCAAGCATTTCCAGGCCATGCTGCGGATGCTGCACAACCTCTTTAAGAATCTAATGGTCCTGGTGTTGTTGCCTCCATTTCTCCTCAACCTCAAATTGATGGTGCATCTTTCTGGACCCTGATGGCTTCCTGTGCACTGCTGTCACTTTTAGCAGGGCTTTAATTATGTCCTACATGTTGTCAGGTTTTTTCAGCAATTTTGTAGCCACTTTCACCAAGACATGTATCATGTATTTAGATGGCCCTTTAATTTGTACAGGTTTCCACAATTGTGCAGACAAAGCACCGCTTGGGCTTGCTTCTGTGTGTGAGATACCACAGCTCCCAGCATGTCACACTGAAAAAGCCTCTGCAGAGTATCACATCTGCAGTTTTACTCTGTGCCATATCTATAACTTCAGTCCATGCAGACACAGACCTACTTTCTGCAGTCCTCTCAAAGGTGCCGCTCCCTTCACTTATGCGCAGATCATGCAATCCAATTCTCCACAGTATTGGGGAACAGGTAGGTAGGCTGGTCTCCTGGGGAAGATGGCAGTGTGCAGCAGCTGAGAGATCACACAAGTCTGTTGATTTGGTGTAAATGGCCTGAACCAGTTTTATTTTGCAGCAAAACAGAAATAAACATCAAAACAAAATATCTTGCTGGCTGGCATTGACTAAACACAAGATAATCCTAATGCACTAAAAAAAATTATACAAGGATAATTTTACCAGGCACATCTCACTGGTTTTCATTAGCAGGTTTCTATCTCACATCGATGACATTCAATAGTCTGTCCCCTTTTCCCAGGCAGTGTGAGAGTGCAATGAACAAGCTGACAGCCTTTTTAACATACCCATACAGCTGAAAGTCCTAACTAGCCTTCTGTGAGGCTAAAAACCAAAACATCTAAACTGGGCCTAAATGGATGGAAAACCTGCCCTCTCTTCCCACATCCAACCACAGGACCCTTCTCTGTTTCTTACCAAATGCCAAAAGCTCTCAGCAGAACAAACACAATATTAATGGGGTTTTCACTATTCCAGTGATCTTGTCACTATATATACAACTTTTATATGAGTGATATAGTATCTATTTTATTTGTAATGGGAAAAGGGAATTTGGAAGCTTGACATTCTGTTGAAGTTTGTTTTGAAAAGTTACTTTTGCATATACAGTATGTATTAAAGAGGTGGTGGAATCCAAACCATTATCTTTCTCGGGGCCCAATAAATAATGACTCCATCTTGCTAGTAATTAATGTGATATTTACAACTAGTCCATTTTACAAATGTAAAATATAGATGCAATCTCAGGTTTAGAGGTTCCCACCTAGGCCTACTAACATAAAGAACATTCTACCTAAATCATTTACCTGTGGAGAGTTCTACTGTAGCCCAAGCTATTGACATGTTCCAAAGTTCTGTTAATTGAAAAAAATAAATATGCAATTGGAGCTAAATTTGTTTTGAAAAACAGTCCCTTTATTCCCTAGGCCATAACTTTAATTGTGATGTGACGGATGCAATGGATATTATTTCCCCTGTACAGTTACAACCCCTCATATCACACAACCAAGCTCATTGGTTTGACAAGTGTTAGTAAGCTCATGACTCATTGACTTGAAAGATGATGGAGGAAGACTAACCTTGCAGAGCATAGGTTAAAACCAATCAAGCATAATGAAGAATATCAGTCCACAATCATCCATAAAAAAACAGAGTTCCTGTCAAAAGAGGTCATGGTAGCAAACAATACGCAAGCTCACATTTTCCATTTAGTGGAGATGTTTTGCAAACGTGAGTTTGCAAACTGCTTTGCAGATAAAGTATCCTCCATCTGGAAGATAACCCATTGGATGTAAAAGACATTGCTGAAATTTTCCAAATGTTGTTTCCCAACATCTGTGATCTGGACCCTGCCTCAACAAAGCTTCTGGTTATGGGCATTTTTCCTGAACCACTAAAGGAAACTCATTTAAAAAAATCTAATTTACATACCAACTGCATGACTAATTATAGACCTTTGTCAACCCTTCCTTTTCTAGAAAGGTTATTGAGAAAATAGTTGCAGCTCAAATAGAATCCCTCCTGTTAACACATGATATTTATGATCCATCCCAGTCAGGATTCAGGGGATTCAGGAGAAGACATAGCACAGATACAGAAAAGGGAGGACAGAAAGAAACTGTATACTGAGGTGCACTTGAGGAAATTATACATAACATTTTAATTGTATTGCATATTCAAATAAAATGTAACATTTAAACTTCTGCAAAATATAATATAATATAATAGTATGGAAGAATTGTGTTGGAAAATAAACGTGAGTTTAAAAGGGACTACTGACCAATGCTATGTATTTAATTAATTAAATAAATAAATGGATTCAAGGCGTGTCTGGTGTCTTTATTGTATGCTAATATACAGTAGCGATATCTGACATATAAAATTGTTCCGTGTATATACACATTTGCATGTAAGAATTATGGTTCAATATATTGCAGTAATTCTCTTATTCTCAGAATATGAAATAGTATGCATCTGAGTTGTATGTACAGGTGAAACTCAGAAAATTAGAATATAGTGCAAAAGTTCATTTTTTTCAGTAATTCAATTTATAAAGGTGAAAATAATATATTATATAGACTCATTACATGATGATTGTGGCTTACAGCTTAAGAAAACCCCAAATCCAAAATCTCAGAAAATTAGATGATTACATAAAATCAATAAAAAAAGGATTTTAAATACAGAAATGTTGGCCCTCTGAAAAATATAATCATGCATATGTACTCAGTACTTGGTTTGGGCCCCTTTTGCATGAATTACTGCCTCAATGTGGCGTGGCATGGATTCCATCAACCTGTGGCACTGCTGAGGTGTTCTGGAAGTCCAGGATGTTTCAATAGCGGCCTTCAGCACTTCTGCATTAATCAGTCTCATGTCTCTCATCTTTCTCTTGGCAATGCCCCATAGTTTCTCTATGGGGTTCGGGTCAGGCGAGTTTGCTGGCCAATCCAGCACAGTAATCCCACGGTCATTGAACCAGGTTTTGGTACTTTTGGCAGTGTGGGCAGGTGGAAAATTAAGCCAGCATCTCCATACAGTCTGCTGAAGGAAGCATGATGTGCTCTAAAATATCCTGGTAGATGGTTGCAATGATTCTGTCACAACTGAGGGCCTGAGCTGACAGGAGGCAGCCTCAGTTGTAGGGGCTGAGATGTAACGGAACCTGGGAGGTTGTATCAGACCCCTAGACATGTAAGTAACATGTAGAATAACTGCCCAAAGGCGTGACCACGACAACCAGGATAA
The DNA here is from genome assembly GCF_028390025.1 of Pseudophryne corroboree. Taxonomy (NCBI): domain Eukaryota; kingdom Metazoa; phylum Chordata; class Amphibia; order Anura; family Myobatrachidae; genus Pseudophryne; species Pseudophryne corroboree. The sequence continues at coordinate 143,055,152 of NC_086451.1, read as the reverse complement.
AAGTCAATGATGTTTATTATGACAAATTCCGTAACACAGCAGCAGTAAAGGAAACATAAAAGTCAACAGAGGATAAATACAATTCCTGGGTACTACAGGGTGGCAAGGGCCACAGGCACTGGTAGTGTGAGACAGTTCTTATAATCTTCTAGTTGGAAAGTCCTTACCAGGCCTGACTGTAGCAATGGAGAGAACCCAGGATCGTACCAGCTGATGTTCCAGGAAAGGCTGGGCTGCTGAAGGTAAAACGGCTGCTGTGGATACTGGCTGGAACCAGACTGTTGTTGGTACGGAGTGGATACTGGCTGGAACCAGTTAAATAATAAACGAACTTGAGAGCGATGAAATAATAATGAAGTTTGGAGTTTGAGAGCGGTGAAATAATAATACCGGTGGAGAGTGGTAAACTGCAGAAAAGGACACCGGCCCTTTAAGAGAAGCTATACACTGCTGGAAGCTGGGCTGGAAGCAGGTGATTGTTTGAGAGCGGTGAAATAATAATACCGGTGGAGAGTGGTAAACTGCAGAAAGGACACCGGCCCTTTAAGAGAAGCTGTACACTGCTGGAAGCTGGGCTTGAAGCAGGTGATTGTTGTAGCTGGAAGCAGGTGAGTCCAGAATGGATCGGAGAGTCAGGCTACACCGCAGATGGAATGCTGGTGCGGGTCTCTATAGCAGAAGTCTGGAGACAGGAGCTAGAACCTGGAAGACAACCACAGGAGAGAGACAAACTGGAACTAGGTTAGACAACCAAAGCACTGACGCCTTCCTTGCTCAGGCACAGCTTACTTATACCTGCAGCAAGGAAGGGGTTGGCTAGGCAATTATGCAAATCAACAATACAGACAGCAGATTGGTGGAAATGATCAGATGACAAAATCCAAGATGGCTGCGCCCATGCAGACACTTGGAGGGAAGTTTGGTTTGTAATCCATGTGAGAATTGAAACAGTAATGGCGACGCCGGCCACAGGAGACAGGAGACGCCAGACTGACAAGCGCACATTTAACCACGCGGGCACAGCGGAGGCCGCGGCTGATGAAATCACCACTCTGACATTCTGCATGTGGAAACTCAGGAACAGCGGGATCCGGTCCTGGAACGCTGAGCCAGCCTTAGGAGGCATCTGAAGGGTAAGTAATGGCGTCCAGATACCCGGATCGTGACAGCACCCCCCCCTTTAGGAGTGGCCCCAGGACACTTCTTAGGCTTTAAAGGAAACTTTGCGTGGAAATTTCGGACCAAGGCAGGAGCATGGACGTCTGAGGCATTGGTCCAAGAGCGTTCTTCAGGACCATAGCCCTTCCAGTCAATGAGGTATTGTAACTGACCGTAACGGAAACGTGAGTCCAAAATCTTGGCCACCTCGTACTCGACTCCCCGTTGAGTCTGAACTTTGGGAGCTGGAGGAAGTGCGGAATGAAACCGATTCAGGATCAGCGGTTTCAACAAAGAAACATGAAATGTCCTGGGTATTTTCAAGAAGGATGGTAACTGTAACCTGTAGGCAACAGGATTGATGACTTGTTCAATCTTGAAGGGTCCGATGTAGCGAGGTGCAAATTTCATGCTGGGAACTCTCAACCTCAAATTCTTCGTGGACAGCCACACACGATCACCCACCTTGAGAGCAGGAACCGCTCTACGCTTCCTATCGGCAAACTTCTTATACCTGAATGAGGCTTTAAGCAGGGCTGCGCGGACGTTCCTCCAGTTATTTGAAAACTGACGCAAGGTGACATCCACTGCGGGAACAGAAGTTGCGGGAAGCGGTTGGAATTCTGGGACTTTAGGGTGGAATCCATAATTAATGAAGAATGGTGTAGAAGAAGATGAGGAATGGTATTGATTGTTGTGGCTGAACTCGGCCCAAGGAAGAAGTTGAACCCAGTCATCTTGAGAGGAAGACACATATATACGGAGGAAGGCCTCCAAGTCCTGATTCACCCTCTCGGTTTGACCATTGGTCTGAGGATGGTAAGCCGTGGAAAACTTTAACTTGACTTGGAGGGCTTGACACAAACTTCGCCAAAATTTGGCTACAAATTGTACTCCACGATCCGAGATGATCTCTTCAGGAAGACCGTGAAGTCGGAAGATCTCTTGTATAAACACTTGAGCCAACTTGGAAGCTGACGGAAGACCGGTGAGAGGGATGAAATGTGCCATCTTGGTGAACCGGTCAACTACCACCCAGATGGTATTAAACTTGTTGCAGATAGGTAGATCGGAAACAAAGTCCATCGACAAATGGGTCCAAGGTCGACGGGGAACAGATAATGGAACCAGTTGCCCCGCAGGTGACTGGCGGGAGACTTTGTGTTGGGCACACTTTGGGCAGGAGGCAATAAATTCCATAACGTCCTTCTTCAGAGTTGGCCACCAGTAGGACCTAGAAATAAATTCAAGGGTTTTCTGAATGCCTGTATGTCCAGCAAAACGGGAAGCATGGGCCCAATGCATGAGCTTCTTCCTTAGAACTGGCTTAACAAAACTTTTCCCTGGTGGAGGCGTAGAGTCCATCCCTACCGTGGAGAATGCCAACGGATTAATAATAGGATGCTTGTCTGCAGACTCGGACTCATTTTCTTGCTCCCATGAGCGGGAAAGGGCATCGGCCTTACGATTCTGAGAACCCGGACAAAACTGGAGTTTAAAGTCAAACCTAGAGAAGAAAAGTGCCCATCTGGCCTGACGAGGATTCAGACATTGTGCGCCTTTGAGATATAAAAGATTTTTGTGGTCGGTAAGTATGGTGATTGAGTGGGAAGCTCCTTCCAACAGGTATCTCCACTCCTCCAGAGCGAGCTTGATGGCTAGCAACTCCTGATCGCCAATGGCATAGTTGCGCTCAGCTGGGGAGAACTTCCGGGAGAAGAAACTGCAAGGATGTAGATGTCCATCTTTGGCCCTCTGGGATAACACTGCTCCTACTCCAACGGAGGAGGCATCTACCTCTAAGATAAAAGGAGAGTCGGTGTCGGGCTGTTTCAGAACTGGTGCAGAGATGAACCGTTGCTTCAGAAGGTGAAAGGCCTGTGTAGCTTCCTCGGACCACTTGGACGGATTAGCACCTTTCTTGGTTAATGCAGTGATAGGCGCCACAATGGTGGAAAAGTCTCGTATAAATTTTCTATAATAATTGGCGAACCCTAAGAACCTCTGGACCCCTTTGAGGCTTAAGGGTATAGGCCAATTCTGGATTGCTTGGAGTTTCTCAGGATCCATCTCTAGTCCGGAACCGGACACAATGTAACCAAGAAACGGAATGGTTTTAACTTCAAACACACACTTCTCCAATTTACAATAGAGGTGATTGACACGGAGACGGGAAAGAACCTCTTTTACCCAGAAACGATGATCTTCGAGATTATTAGCAAAGATGAGGATGTCGTCTAGATAAACCACGACATGGCGGTACAAGATGTCCCTGAAAATCTCATTCACGAAGTGCTGGAAGACTGCTGGAGCGTTGCTCAATCCAAAGGGCATGACGAGGTACTCATAATGTCCGTCACGGGTGTTAAAGGCGGTCTTCCACTCGTCACCCTCACGGATTCGGATGAGATTGTAGGCACCCCTCAAGTCCAGCTTTGTGAAAATAGTTGCACCACTAACTCTATCAAAGAGCTCGGTAATCAGGGGTAAAGGGTATCGGTTCTTGACGGTAATGTCGTTCAGACCTCTGTAGTCGATGCACGGACGCAGACCACCGTCTTTCTTCTTAACGAAGAAGAAGCCTGCGCCGGCTGGAGAAGAAGATGGTCGGATGAAACCCTTCGCCAGGTTCTCTTTGATGTACTCTTCCATGGAGTGTGTCTCAGGCAGAGACAACGGATAAGTTCGGCCTCGCGGTGGAACCTTCCCTGGAATGAGGTCGATTGGGCAGTCCCATTCTCTATGAGGAGGAAGGATATCAGCAGAGGCTTTACTGAACACGTCCGTGAAGTCTTGATATGGAGGAGGCGGAACATCAGATGACCTGGGGAAGGAAGAACAAACAGGAAGAACTTTGGCTAAACAAGTCTCAGCACAGGAGGGACCCCATGCCAGTATTTGCGTAGTCGTCCAGTCAATTGATGGGTTGTGGAGACGGAGCCATGGAAGGCCTAAAACCACTGGATGTGTGGCTCTTGGAATCACTAAAAAAGAAATATACTCAGAATGAAGAACTCCCACTCTCAGACGAACTGGAAGAGTCCTTAAGGAAATGACTGCATCAAAAATCTTGCTGCCATCCACGGCAGTCAAAGAGATGGACGAGGACAGTCTCTCGGTGGGTAGGGACCACCGTTTAACATAAGCTTCGGTTATGAAATTCCCAGCTGCTCCGGAATCAAGGAGGGCAATGACGTTCCTGTAACGTTGAGCAATTTGGAGCGACACTGGGAGGTTACAGTCATGAGGAGATGGAGAGGAGATCATTACTCCTAGCCGGCCCTCTCCTTGGCGAGCTAGGATCTGGAGTTTCCCGGACGTTTGGGACAGGCATTGATAGTGTGCGACGGAGCTGCACAGTAGAGACAGAGAGACTCAGAGAGACGTCTTCGGCGCTCAGCGGGAGATAGACGGGAACGACTAATTTGCATAGGCTCATCCTTGGATGGAGATGGTTGACGAGGAGGAGGAGCAGAAGATTTAGGAGTAGATGATCTTCCTCGCTCGGTTGCTCTCTCTCTGAAACGTAGATCAACCTTCGTGCAAAGAGAAATTAGCTCATCCAACTTAGAGGGCAAGTCTCTGGTAGCTAACTCATCCTTGATGCGTTCTGATAAGCCATGCCAGAATGCAGCATACAGGGCCTCGTCGTTCCATGCCAGTTCGGATGCCAGGATTTTAAACTGTATAAGATACTGTCCCACAGTACGTGTTCCCTGGCGTAAACGGAGAATCTCAGATGAAGCAGATGTTATCCGGCCTGGCTCGTCGAAGATGCGCCTGAATGTAGCTACAAAGTCAGTATAGGAGGATAGCAGGGGATCAGACTTCTCCCATAAAGGTGATGCCCAGTCAAGGGCTGAGCCACTGAGAAGGGAGATGATATAGGCAATTTTGGTACGGTCACTGAAGAAATTGCCAGGTAGAAGCTCAAAGTGGATTTCACATTGATTGAGAAATCCCCTGCAGAACCTTGGAGATCCATCAAATTTTGCTGGCGTTGGAAGATGAAGATGTGGACTGGAAATGGGTAAGGTGGGTGGGGTTACAGCTGGTGTCACTGTAGTGGACGCACCGGACGTGCCAGGTCCACGGAGGGTCGTTTGAATCCCATCCAGCCGTGTAGAGAGATCCTGGAGACAGCGGATGATGTGGCCCTGTGCAGCCTCCTGATGTTCAAGTCGGGCTGCCAGTTCTTGCATCGGCCTGGCCGCTTGATCCTGGTCTCCGGCTGGATTCATTAGGTCAGTGCTTACTGTCACAACTGAGGGCCTGAGCTGACAGGAGGCAGCCTCAGTTGTAGGGGCTGAGATGTAACGGAACCTGGGAGGTTGTATCAGACCCCTAGACATGTAAGTAACATGTAGAATAACTGCCCAAAGGCGTGACCACGACAACCAGGATAAAAGTCAATGATGTTTATTATGACAAATTCCGTAACACAGCAGCAGTAAAGGAAACATAAAAGTCAACAGAGGATAAATACAATTCCTGGGTACTACAGGGTGGCAAGGGCCACAGGCACTGGTAGTGTGAGACAGTTCTTATAATCTTCTAGTTGGAAAGTCCTTACCAGGCCTGACTGTAGCAATGGAGAGAACCCAGGATCGTACCAGCTGATGTTCCAGGAAAGGCTGGGCTGCTGAAGGTAAAACGGCTGCTGTGGATACTGGCTGGAACCAGACTGTGGTTGGTACGGAGTGGATACTGGCTGGAACCAGTTAAATAATAAACGAACTTGAGAGCGATGAAATAATAATGAAGTTTGGAGTTTGAGAGCGGTGAAATAATAATACCGGTGGAGAGTGGTAAACTGCAGAAAAGGACACCGGCCCTTTAAGAGAAGCTATACACTGCTGGAAGCTGGGCTGGAAGCAGGTGATTGTTTGAGAGCGGTGAAATAATAATACCGGTGGAGAGTGGTAAACTGCAGAAAGGACACCGGCCCTTTAAGAGAAGCTGTACACTGCTGGAAGCTGGGCTTGAAGCAGGTGATTGTTGTAGCTGGAAGCAGGTGAGTCCAGAATGGATCGGAGAGTCAGGCTACACCGCAGATGGAATGCTGGTGCGGGTCTCTATAGCAGAAGTCTGGAGACAGGAGCTAGAACCTGGAAGACAACCACAGGAGAGAGACAAACTGGAACTAGGTTAGACAACCAAAGCACTGACGCCTTCCTTGCTCAGGCACAGCTTACTTATACCTGCAACAAGGAAGGGGTTGGCTAGGCAATTATGCAAATCAACAATACAGACAGCAGATTGGTGGAAATGATCAGATGACAAAATCCAAGATGGCTGCGCCCATGCAGACACTTGGAGGGAAGTTTGGTTTGTAATCCATGTGAGAATTGAAACAGTAATGGCGACGCCGGCCACAGGAGACAGGAGACGCCAGACTGACAAGCGCACATTTAACCACGCGGGCACAGCGGAGGCCGCGGCTGATGAAATCACCACTCTGACATTCTGCATGTGGAAACTCAGGAACAGCGGGATCCGGTCCTGGAACGCTGAGCCAGCCTAAGGAGGCATCTGAAGGGTAAGTAATGGCGTCCAGATACCCGGATCGTGACAGATTCTGGACTTAATAAAGCACAGTGGACCAAAACCAGCAGATGACATGGCTCCCCAAATCAACACAGGCTGTGGAAACTACACACTGGATGTCAAGCATCTTGTATTGTGTGCCTCTTCATTCTTCCTCCATACTCTGGAACTATGGTTTCCAAATGAGATGCAAAATTTGCTCTCATCAGAAAAGAGGACTTTGGACCACTGAGCAACAGACCAGTTCTTTGTTTCTTTAGCCCAGGTAAGACGCTTCTGACATTCTGACATCTGAAGCCCATGTCCAGGATCAGTCTGTGTGTGTGTGTGGTTGCTCTTGATGCACTAACTCCATCCTCAGTCCACTCCTTGTGAAGGTCCCACACACTTGATAATGCCCTCTTCCTGACAATCCTCTCCAGGCTGCTGTCATCCCTGCTGCTTGTGCATCTTTTTCTTCCTCACTTTTCCCTTCCACTTAACTTTCTATTGATGTGCTTTGATACAGAACTTTGAGAACATCCAACTTCTTTTGTAATTTCCTTTTGAGGCTTTTCCTCCTTGTGGAGGGTGTCAGTGATGTTTTTTTGCACAACTGTCAGGTCAGCAGTCTTCCCCATGATTGTGATTTGTACTGAACCAGACTGAGAGACCATTTAAAGGCTCAGGAAGCCTTTGCAGGTGGTTTAAAATAATTAGCTGATTAGAGTGTGACACTTTGAGCCTACAATATTGAACCTTTTCACAATATTCTAATTTTATTAGATTTTAGATTAGGAGTTTTCTAAAGCTGTAAGCCACAATCATCAAAATTATAACAAATAAAGGCTTGAAATATCTTACTTTGCATGTAATGAGTCTATATAATATATTAGTTTCACCTTTTAAGTTGAATTACTGAAATAAATGAACTTTTGCACGATATTCTAATTTTCTGCGTTTCACCTGTATACAGATGTAGCCATTCTCATCTTTGCTGCGATGCGGAATGCTGCATCGCAGCAAGATGAGCATTGTTACATCTGTATGTAATCAAGATCTACTGTATATTTTATAATGTTTCAGTAGCACACATCCTTTAATGTACAATGGGGGTAATTCTGAGTTGATCGCAGCAGGAATTCTGTTAGCAATTGGGCAAAACCATGTGCACTGCAGGGGAGGCAGAGATAACATGTGCAGAGAGAGTTAGATTTGGGTGTGGTGTGTTCAATCTGCAATCTAATTTGTAGTGTAAAAATAAAGCAGCCAGTATTTACCCTGCACAGAAATAAAACAACCCACCCAAATCTAACTCTCTCTGCAAATGTTATATCTGCCACACCTGCAGTGCACATGGTTTTGCCCAACTGATAAAAAATTTCCTGCTGCGATCAACTTGGAATTACCCCCAATGTTAGGTATACACTTATTTAATCAGCTGCCCACTCAATGGAAATTATTTCCTACTCATTCAAAATATACTCTATGGTGCTGTAACTGAAATCTATATGATGATATCCGGTCTCTAGGTCAGCCATGATAAAGTTGACAGTCATTAGGTCAACTACTAATGGTCGACATGCAGTAGGTCGACCTTCTTCAAAAAGGATGACATGACCATAAGGTCAACATGTAAAAGGTCAACAGTGTGCATGGGCCACAGGTAACAAAGGTTGATAGGTGCAAATGATCGACACACATATGGTTGACCCACCTTTTGGGATGTTTTTAGATTTTTTGTCACTAAAACGACACCAAAAAATGGTAAAATGTTGTCTTACCCTTTGTTACCTTTCTTACATACTGTTGACCTATTGTCAGGTTGACCTTTTCATTTGTCGACCTTTTGACCCTGTCGACCTAACCTATGTCAACCTTTGTAATGTAGACCTGGTGATCCATACCCTTATATGATTGAGGCTTATTTTAACAGAATGTGTATTAATGGTATAGTTATAGCATATATAATGATCGCATGGCCACATGTATTGGGTAAAAAATGTATAAACAGATTATACACAAATAATATTTGTTATAAGTAGGATTAGTTTCTCTGCAGTCACTGTATAGTGAATAGTCAGGTATATACAGGGGCAGATTGGGAACTAAAAGTGGCCCTGTAAAATATTGTAGAAGTAGCCCAACATGGGTAGCACAAGATGTATAAAATGTAGCCATGGCAGCATCACTGGATGGCAGAGTTGCTGTACTGTACAGATGGAATAACAATGAATGGGTACAATGCAGTGTACTGAGGTGGTCATTCTGACTCTATCGCACACTGCAGTTTATTGCAGCGCAGCGAATTGGGTCAGAACTGCGCATGCCAGACGGCCGAAGGCCATCATTGAGCTACGATCGCCTCTGCCTGATTGACAGGCAGAGGCGGTCGATGGCCAGGGGGGGCATAATGGCTGCGTATGGCCGCTGTTTCATGGGCGCGGTCCAGCAAACCGTGGGGGGGGGGCAGGCCGCAGTGACTGCGTGACATCACACACAGCCGCTGCGGGCCGGTGAGCAATGAGTAGCTCCCGGCCAGCACGCTAAAGCTGCGCTGGCCAGGAGCTACTCCTAAAGTGCAAAAGCATCGCCGCTGTGCGATGCTTTTGCACTTCTGTGGGGGGGGGGAGGCACTGACAAGCGGCGCGGGATAGCGCTGTGCTGGGCATCCCCCCGCATGTCTATTGTCATGATCGTAGCCTACAAAATTTAGCACAGCTATGATCAACTCAGAATGACCCCCTGAGTGTTTTGGGCTGCCTGTCATGTGGGGGGTGGGGTCACATGATAAAACACAGGCCCCACAGACACGTCGGCTTACCCGGAATCTTCCTAGTGAGCCCTATGGCCAATCTGCCCCTGGGTACATATAGCTGTAAGTGGGATTTATTCCCCATAATTATTCCACAGAGAAAAAAGTGTGTGTGTGTGTGTGTGTGTGTGTGTGTGTGTGTGTGTGTGTGTGTGTGTGTGTGTGTGTGTGTGTGTGTGTGGAGGGGGGGGGGGGAATCATCTGTTTCTGAATTCAAGTATGCTATATAGTCTTAGACCAGGACTAGTATCATCACATATGGTTATTGAGTATCAATGCTATTTTTATTGTTGTAACATATGTGACAGTTTCACATGTGTGTGTATAAGTCTGAGCCTGTTATCCATTGGGTTTTCACAAATTCAGATATCTCTCATAGTTAGTTTCACAATGTTTCTAGGTTCAATTCTGACCAAAGACCATTAATAACTTATTAGTTATATCTATCATCACTCTCTAGTCTCCATTTAGCGTGTACCCTCTCGGGTTATGTTATTGCAAGTGCAGTAAGATTGTAGCAGTCATATTATAATGACATACCTGTAGCAGTGGGTCCCGTATGCAGCTGAAAAGCTGGCATGCACTTCGCAAGTAACACTTCATCAGTTTGCAAAAAAAACCCTCTGTAATGGAAATCTGCATAAGAAAAAACACTGCAACATACTGTAGCATTTCGTAAACAGATACAGCTGCAGTCACACACAGAATATAGACATGCCACATATTTTAATCAGCAGAGTCTGCTTCTGCATCTTATGCACATAGTGCATTTTTGGCAAAAAAGGAGGCAAAAAAAGATGCTCAACATATTGAGGCTAGATGTATGAAGACACATCTGCATGCATCAACATCTCATCCACACCTAGTAAGGTGCCCTACCTTCTTCTGTCAGATGGTGTAAGCCCCCACAGATGCCTCCATCTTTACTCACAAATCCATTCTTTTCCTAATATTTCCATGTGTATTATGCAAAAATGTGCAACTGGCAACATAAAAGGATGCAGTTTTACACTTTTCTAGTTTGAACATTATCAGTCACTATTGTCATACTGTATGTGGCTAGCTATAGAGAATCCATGCAGTCAGGGCTGCCAAAAGATCGGTTGGGCTCCAGCAATAGGGAGTGTAGTCTCACAGTGGGCACATACCATTGGGGGACCTGGCAGGTGTATGTGTGTCCTGCCCACTCAGAACCCATACAGTTTTTCTCTAAAGTCTCATAAAACAAGTTAGTTCAATTACACTCTGTTCTGACACATGATATATTTGTAGTATCCATTATGTAATACCATTTGGATTGTTATTAGCAAAAAATAAATATTGCTTTATGTATTACAGTATATTGTATTACATGTTTGACCAATATTAAGAGAGGGAGTAAATGGAGGAAAATGGTACATGTATCTGTATTTTAATGAATTCATTTGTAAATGTCCTTTAAATTCTGTAAAATATGTACAGCAGTATTCAGGGAATGGCTATGGTTTGTTTTTAGGTTCCAGGAATGGCATTGGCTGTATGCAGTACATTGGCCGACATATACCATACGATTTGGAAGTAAAAAGTTATGCAGACATATTTCCGACAAGTACACCAAAACTCTTCTCAAAGAAGAACAGACAGAGTCTGAGCCCAGCGCTGTCCAGGTACTGTACCGTCCTATCACTCAGCAATTTAGTTAACTGGCAACACTGAATATGGGCCCTCATTCCGAGTTGATCGGTCGCAAGGCGAATTTAGCAGAGTTACACACACTAAGCCGCCGCCTACTGGGAGTGAATCTTAGCTTCTTAAAATTGCGACCGATGTATTCGCAATATTGCGATTACTAACTACTTAGCAGTTTCAGAGTAGCTTCAGACTTACTCTGCCTGTGCGATCATTTCAGTGCTTGTCGTTCCTGGTTGACGTCACAAACACACCCAGCATTCGCCCAGGCACTCCCACCGTTTCCCCGGCCACTCCTGCGTTTTTTCCGGAAACGGTAGCGTTTTCAGCCACACGCCCCTGAAACGCCGTGTTTCCGCCCAGTAACACCCATTTCCTGTCAATCACATTACGATCGCCGGAGCGATGAAAAAGCCGTGAGTAAAATTACTTTCTTCATAGTAAAGTTACTTGGCGCAGTCGCAGTGCGAACATTGCGCATGCGTACTAAGCGGATTTTCACTGCGATGCGATGAAAAATACCGAGCGAACAACTCGGAATGAGGGCCATGGAGTAATTGAATTTGAAACAACAGTATGTTTATTGCTGTGTTGCAAGCATAAGTGAACTGTGTGTAGATTATCACCCGAGTTTTTGCTTTGTTCAGAATCTTCTTTGCAAAAAAACCCCCAAAACATTATTACCTCACTTAGCAGTGGGAAGAAATTAATTTGCCAACTTTCAAGTGTACCATTGCTTTGCCATTATCTAGTTGACATCAGGGTCCTGTAGCTCTTGTTTTCAGTGCACAGAAAAATAGAGACGGCAGGTGCACTCTACAAGCATTACTAATCAGGATAATTGCAATACTGTACATTTTGCAATTTAACAACAAGTAAAAGTGAGGTTATTTGCATAATATCATCCAAAGGTATGGGCCCATCCACCGTGTCCACGTGACCTCATCATCAGGTACAGTAGGTCATTGACATTCTAAAGGTTCAAGTCCAGGGCATGGGAGGTTCAAAAGGTTGAAGTCCGGGGCACCATACTAGTCAGAGATAGCAAGTGAACTATTAGAAGGCATTAGCTTTGTAAATAGCAGCAGCTACAGTATGTTAAGAGTGTTCCATGGTCTCCATTTTAATTGTAAAGTGCAATGGAATTTGCTGTGCTATATAAGAAACTGGTAAATAAATAAATAAATAAATATATGGGTGAGAGATAAAAATAAATGTGATAAAAGTGTTACATTGATAAAAAAAAAACAACAACAAAAAAACAAATAGGGTGCTGTAAAGTGCTAAATTGTATGTGGAATGCACTTGAGATATTAAATATCTGATGGGATTATCAGATGTATAGAGTTAACTTTTAACATGAAAGACATTCTGGCAGTATAATTTTATTTACCTGTCAATTTCCCAAATGGAATTATAGCCAAACAGCATCACAACAGATGCACTTATTCCAATTATGGGGATATATGTCATAATAAATTTCACCCATAAGTACATACAAATACAGGTTGAGTATCCCATATCCAAATATCCGAAATACGGAATATTCCGAAATACGGACTTTTTGAGTGAGAGTGAGATAGTGAAACTTTTGTTTTCTGATGGCTCAATGTACACAAACTTTGTTTAATACACAAAGTTATTAAAAATATTGTATTAAATGACCTTCAGGCTGTGTGTATAAGGTGTATATGAAACATACCTGAATTGTGTGAATGTAGATACACTTTGTTTAATGCACAAAGTTATAAAAAATATTGGCTAAAATGACCTTCAGGCTGTGTGTATAAGGTGTATATGAAACATAAATGTATTCTGTGCTTAGATTTAGGTCCCATCGCCATGATATCTCATTATGGTATGCAATTATTCCAAAATACAGAAAAATCCGATATCCAAAATTCCTCTGGTCCCAAGCATTTTGGATAAGGGATACTCAACCTGTACAGTAAGGTTATTATTATGATAAACTGGAAACAATTAATTTATACATACTTACCCGGGTACTATAGATCATATATTATACTTACCTGAAATTATATATTATGTATATACAATACGTCACGATCTGTAAGTGCTAGAATCATTGATAGCAATTACTTATACCCCTTTTCCACCTACGAGCATGGGTCAAAGCCGGGAGCCTGACACGGAGCTGCCCGGCTGCGACCCGTGCTCATCCCCTTTCCCATCAGCAGTCACAAACCCGGCATATTGCCAGGTTGGTGACGCCGCTAGTGATGCTGTAGGTGACATGATCTCCCAGCGCAGCCCTTCTATACAGTGTAAACGGGAGCCGTGTCGCATCGACATGGCTCTTGTTTACACTACAACCCTACCCAGATCATTCCCGTATCCTACCCAGGTAGATAGCCGGGTAGGATTCATGTGTCACTTGATCCGGGTTTTTGCGGGGGGACCCTTTTCCACTTGCAAAAAACACGGGTAAATGCATGCCCCCGTGCATTTACCCATGTTTTTTGAGCTAGTGGAAAAGGGGTATTACTTGTATTAGGATTCCAGAATCATGACCACTGTAGTTATGGGCTATAAAATTTGATTGGCACTGCCTACAGGCAGTAAAACCTTTCCTAATCATATTTATTATTCAAGACATACAATTCCTCTACTCTGTTCCTCTTTTACTTTAGAGATGTGGGTTTAATTCCATATGATATAGTTCAATTTGATATATGCTTTATTGAACCCAAAAGTCATCTGGACAACACTTCAAACAGTATGGTTATTAAAGCTATCATACAGTAGTTCTATTTTATTCACATACACATGTCTAAAGGCTCATATACTAAAATCATAAGCAGAATAATTATATTTAATTAATTCATAATTATTTCATGTCAGCAATAGCGATACTGCCTTCACTGTAAGCACATGATTAATTCACATTATGACAAAAAAAAATATAATAAATAGTTTACTGTAATGGTTTAACGTGTTACACACTTTTTTCATACAATATATTTATATTAATATGAATATAAGAACACAACTCAATATTATTTATTTAATCTACACATGTATACCATCTGCAATATTAGTTTGATAAATGGAAGTAATAACACTATACACGTTGTTGATTTCACATATGTTTTTATTTGATTTTGTTTTTAGCACTATCACTATTTACAGTATTCATAACTTTAGTGCACTTAAAATTAAAAAAAATTCATTGAAATATAATATTTATTTATATTTAGTTATATTCATTAGCTGACCATGAATTCACATATAAGGGAAACATAATGCCACCAGATTATTGATTAAGAATATATATATTAAACCATAAATATCAAAAATAATAAAACAATTATTAAAAAACCGTAGATAGGGTAAAAGCATTACATAGGAATATTTTACTGTAAGTCGTGGCAATATTCATATGGACATCTCATTACCAATTGTTAATTATTTATTTGTGTATGTGCACCCATAGGTACCTTCATAATAGTAAACCAGGGAAAATGAGTTTCCCATACTATCGTGAGCTATGTGCAGGTGAACAATCCTCAGTAATATGGGATCCATTTAAGTTATGTATTAAGCCCATTACAGGGCTATGAGGAGGATCAGTGTGTGGCTACTAATATGATGTTAAAGAGACCAGCGGGTGTGGTTTAGATAGAGCGCAGAAAATATAGGCTGCTGGCGGCTATTATAAAGCTGCATATTGATAAACTAATGGACGGGGAGTCAAACTCCCAGTCAGATGTACCAATTGGTCTAACTCATATAGATCTCTATGGATTGGCTCCAACATCCTATTTATATGCTCCGGGAAGACGGGCGCTGTGTACTATCGCTATGCACTGTCTGTACCAACATATTTAGGAATTATACCTGAACCCAGCATGTTTCCAGTTATGTTTAACTATGGACTTGTAGTGGATGTATATAATTGTCATAGCAACTAATAGAGATGCAAATAGGGCATGTGAATATACAGTATCTCGTTCCACAGGTCCCAAGAGAACACAATATTTCCTATGTGAATATCTAGCTCTTTGTCATAAACAACTCTTTCACTGAAAGATATGGTCGCAGGACCAGTTATGATTATGTACATATAGTAATTAATCTTATATGATATCATTTGTTGCTGTGTACCAAAATTAGATGTTGTCATAAAAGACACATGTATAAAGTAATACTGTGTACTAGCCCTAAAGTAAAAATGCACAGCATTAATATATACTAAACAATATGGTGTTAGTTTGATCAAATGTATAACCAAACCTGGGTGTGAGAGAAAAATAATTAAAGACAATATGAGCACATAATAATATTTAAATTAACAAAGCATCAACTGACATATGAGCTTGCATTACAAAATATTGTGAACTTAAAACATGAGGAGGAAACAACTCAGCAGCATCTAAGTCTGGAGCAGATCCTCCCAAATATATAAAGAATAAACTGCATGTACTATGTCTATAATCCCCTATTATAGTGGGACTTTATGACCCCTTATTATAGTGGGCCTCTGTAATACCCCTTTCACACAGACCAAAATTTCCTGGGTTATTGCACATGAATGCGCACCAACCCGGGAAATTTCTCAGTGTGAAAGGGTACAGGGTCAAAAGCCCGGGATTCCTGCCCCGGCATCTCAACCCTGCAATCGACCAGGGTTGGTCCCTGGATCTTCCCGGGAACCTGGTCAGTGTGAACAGGAGCCGGGTCAATGTGCCCCGGCTCCCGTTCACTCTCTATGTAGCAGGCGGTGCTTGGAGATCATGTGATCTCTTGTGCTGCCCCCGCCGCGTCACCGCTGACGTCAGCAACCCGGAAATATGCTGGGCTGCTGACTGCGGTATGCAAGGGGTCTTACCCGGGAATGTCCCGGCATGATCCAGGGACCATATTCCCAGGTAAGACCCCTGCATTTGTGATATGAAAGGGGTATAAGTGGAACCATCAAGCACTAAAAATTACAAATGCATCTAATATTGCATGGCTGCTAAAAACATTTCAGTAGTGTCACATAAAAGCAACTAATGTAACAATTGTAACCACGGAATGAAGAATCTATAAACACATGTGACACTATTGTTACTTTTGTAACCACTACATAACATTACTGCTAAGAACAATCAAGTGAAGATTGAAAAGCAGGGTATAACATGAAACAATTAATACCCCTTTCACATCTCCAATGCCGGATCCCACCTACGGGAATTGGAAACGGGTCCTTCCCAGGTGGGATCCGGCATTGAAGCCTCAGCACTGGCTTCACGACCAGGCAATATGCCAGGCCGGTTGCCAAAGCCGCGGGGGCAGAGCCGGAAGCGGGGCGGGGGTGGAGGCAGCACTGGGAGAGGAGCTCATCTCCGTGCCTCTGCAGTAAACAGGTCCCGGGTCGAACCCGTTTACACTGCCACTGACCCGGTATTCCACCCTTCTTAATACCCGTGTTGAATTACCAGTTCATGTGACACAGGAATTCTCCAAGGCCCCTTTCACATCGCACATATGCCAGGTCGATACCGGGTTATTTTTGCGATGTGAAAGGGGTAATAGGAATACAAATTATAAACATGGAATAGAGACAGTGCATAAGCAATTTGTTTTAAATCACATTTTTATTTACACATATTAATTTCTCTTTTCTTTTTTCTACACATTATTTTAATTCTATATCTTATATATTTTGCTTTGTCTGAACCCAATAAAAGGGGAGCATATAATACTTTATATGTTTTAACATTAAAGAGATACACACCACATATGGATATTGGAAAATCTTTTTAAAGAAATTATTTTGTTATTGAATAAAGTACAATGATTTTAATTTAAAAATCTTTTTGTGGCAAGGGAACGAGTGTTTCTGTAATGAAGCTGATTCCTTTCTTCTTTTCTGTTTCCATGTATACATTGAATCAGTAAGCAGCACCAATTGCACGTGTTTCCGTTTATCAATTTTCTATATTAATAGGAACTATAACGTAGCATTACTCCCTTTGGATTATTGGTTCCTAAATAACTTTCTGGTGCGGGAGTCCCCTCGAATTCAAAGGTCATTGACATTCTAAAGGTTCCATACCCTCCAACGTTTTAGAACTAAAAATCGGTACAAATCAGGAAAGGGGGAGTGGTCATGGGTAAAGGGCCGTGGCCATGCCCCTTTTCTTGTACTTTCAATGGACATTTGGAGAGTCAAAAACCGGTACAAACCACAGAAAAAAGGTACTGTACCTGCCAGTTGGAGGATATGAGGTTCAAGTCCAGGGCATGGGAGGTTCAAAAGGTTAAAGCCCAGGGCACCATACTAGTCAGAGATAGCAAGTGAACTGCTAGAGGACGTTAGGTTTTAAAAAGCAGCAGCTACAGTATATGCTAAGAGTGTTCCATGGGTTCCATTTCAATTGTCAAGTGCTACGGAATTTTCTGCGCTACATAAGAAACTGTTAATAAATAAATATATGGGTGAGAAATAAAAATAATTGTGTTAAAAGTGTTACATTGATTAAAAACAACAACACAAAAACAAATAGGGTGCTGTAAAGTGCTAAATTAAGAGTTACTTTGTGATGCTCTGAAGTAGCCTGGGCGCACCAACCCAGGGGTCCCCACACCCTAAACTCATCACCATTATTTGCATACTATATAAATGTATTTAGGTCTTACCATTAATAGTGCCTTGTTCTATATGAAGTCTGCAAAGTCAAGGGTTCCTAATTAAAAAAGCCCAGAGGCAAATGTGAAGTGTGCACCACATCCCACATCACAATGTAACTCTTAATTTAGCACTTTAAGGCACCCTATTTTTTGTATTTATTTTTTATTAATGTAAAACGTTTAACGCATTTATTATTGTCTCTCATTCATGGAACACTATTAATACATAGCAGCTACTTTTAACTTATCTAACACCCTTTGGCACTTCACTTGATATTTCTCACTAGTGTGGTGCCTTAGGGCCACTTGCGTATCTATAATGGGTACAAAGTGTGCGGTGCACATGGGCCCCTGGGTCCAGGGGGGCTCACACACTGCACACCCTGCACCCATTTTCTTATACTCACCTCTCCGTCAGCCCGGCGCTAGCTGCATGGCAGCAAAAATCACTCAGGAAATGTCTGCTGCAGCTATTTTCCAGTGACTTGCACATGCACAATAGAGCTGTCCCCGTGGGCACCATGTTCCCGGAGACCTGCACATGCGCAGAAGACTCTGGCACAATGCCAGAGTCTACTGCACCGCCAGAGAGGAGGGTACCCAGTCGGAGACTGCACACAGGCCTCCTCCTCTCTTAAAGAGCCTCTGTTTAGGGCAGTTGGGTTGCGCTGACCTGGTGGTGTCCCATGCCCTGGACTTGAACCTTTAGAAAGATAGGGACAAGGCCGGTGCTAGGGTGTTTGGCGCCCCCTGCAAATCCCAAACACTGGCTAATAAATCCCAACCCATTATTAATTTCAAATTACAAATTGCATGGGCTCAATACACCCCATTTATTCAACCAGACTTACACATTTAATAGAAATGTGGCGTATTTATGTAGTTTAAATGAATTACCACTTTGGAGGAAGAGAGTGTACCCCTATTCTTATGGTTTCTTCTGCTAACTGTCTGTATACAGTATATGTACAGGATATATTAGTAACTGGAATCAGTTGCCATGAAAAAATGCACTCTCAGAGTATCTCTGGTGGCTTGGGCTGTAAATCATTTCTGGCAGGTCTGAGGAGGAATCCTTCTCCTTCAGAAGAACTGGACATGGAGTCTAGGCACATCAGACAGCGTAAAACAGGCTGCACATGGACAGTGACAGGGGTTATGACCCCATCCAAACAGCGTCTGTGTTAGTGAGACACAGACACTACACTACACAGTGCTGCTTAATGAACAGGGTGACGGGTCGTTCATGTGGCGTGCATGTGTCTTCAGGCACAATGTAAGGTTGGTGGGCGTGGAATTAAGTGGGGGCAGTCCCGCTGTCTGAGGAGTCTGCACATACAACAGGATTAAGTGAGGAGGAGCGGAGGCAGCTCAGAGAGAAGAAGGAGGCGCCACACAGAGAAGGCGGATATGGGCTGGTGTGTAGGATTTTCACAGCTGCAGGGCGGGGAGAGAGAGAGTCTGAAGAGCAGCGCTTCCCACTGCCAGCACCGCTGCCTGTTATACACATACAGTGTGAAAAGCGCAGCGGCAGCCAGCAGCAGCACACAGTGAACAGCAGGGATGCAAAGCAGGGAGAGCACCTCTCCACTCAGGCGCCTCCCTGCTTTGCATCCCTTTGCTGAGTAGGTTGTGCCGGCTCTGGATAGGGACCTACCTGATGAGGTCATCTGGACGTGGTGGGTAGGTCCATACTATTGGCCAAAATGATGTAAAGAACCCCACATCTACTTGATGTTAAATTGCAAAATGTATTAACTATTCTGATTTGCAATGTTAGGAGGGGTGTAGTATGGTATGCCAGCGGCCGGGCTCCCGGACGACCAACATACTGGCGCCGGGAGCCCGACCGCCGGCATACCGACAGCGTGGCGAGCGGAAATGAGCCCCTTGCGGGCACGGTGGCGCGCTACGCGCGCCACACAATTTTATTCTGCCTCCAGGGGGGTCGTGGACCCCCACGAGGGAGAAAAAGTGTCGGTATGTTGGCTGCCGGGATTCCGGCGCTGGTATACTGTGCACCGGGATCCCGACAGTCGGCATACTGAAGACCACCCATTAGGAGAGTGCATTTGCTTTCTGCTTTTATAAGTATGGCACTACAAGTCTCAGTACATTAGCACCTCTCATTATGTTTGTTTAGGGTGTATAGTCCGCCCCCCCCCCCACATATATATAATCTGTTAACAATCATTGTAGCTAAACTCAATAACAGCAATACGTCATACACTTCTCTAGTGGCACTAAGCCCTGGATTTTACACTGTTAAATAAGTCTAAGAATAGAGAACCTAAGGCATTTAACAAATGTAATTAATTTTTAGGCCCTAATGAGTAGACATGAGCGGGTTCGGTTCGTCGAGATCCGAACCCCCCCGAACTTCACCTATTTTACACGGGTCCGAGGCAGCCTTGGATCTTCCCGCCTTGCTCGGTTAACCCAAATGAGGCCGAAAGTCATCATCCCGCTGTCAGATTCTCGCAAGATTCGTATTCCATATAAAGAGCTGCGCGTCGCCGCCATTTTCACTCGCGCATTGGAGATTGAACGGAGAGGACATGGCTACATTCTCTTCCTGAGAAGCTCCATATCTGTGCTCAGTGTGCTGCAAATATCTGTGCTCAGTGTGCAGCATTGTGGGGACCACCAGTATATTATATTAGTACAGTACAGTAGGCTATTGCTTTATCTTGCAGCTCCGTGTCAGACTCAGTTCTAGACAGTAACCTGATCAGTGATCAATATCTGCTGCATTGTTGTGTGACCGGGTTCACTACGATATGCCGGCGGTCGGGCTCCCGGCGACCAGCATACCGGCGCCGGGAGCCCGACCGCCGGCTTACCGACAGTGTGGCGAGTGCAAATGAGCCCCTTGCGGGCTCGCTGCGCTCGCCACGCTACGGGTACGGTGGGGCGCTACGCGCGCCACACTATTTTATTCTCCCTCCAGGGGGGTCGTGGACCCCCACGAGGGAGAATAAGTGTCGGTATGCCGGCTGTCGGGATCCCGGCGCCGGTATACTGTGCGCCGGGATCCCGTCAGTCGGCATACAGAAGACCACCCGTGTGACCAGTATATACTATATATTTAATATTAGTACAGTGCAGCATTTTGGTGACCAACAGTATATAGTTGTACAGTACAGTAGGCCATTGCTGTATCTTGCAGCTCCGTGTCACTGCAAGTATCCATATCAGTGCTGCATTGTTGTGAGCAGTTTATATAGTAGTACAGTGCAGAATTTTGGTGACAAACAGTATATAGTTGTACAGTACAGTAGGCCATTGCTGTATCTTGCAGTTCCATGTCACTGCAAGTATCCATATCTGTGCTGCATTGTTGTAAGCAGTTTATATAGTAGTATAGTGCAGCATTTTGGTGACCAACAGAATATAGCTGTACAGTACAGTAGGCCATTGCTGTATCTTGCAGCTCCGTGTCACTGCAAGTATCCATATCTGTGCTGCATTGTTGTGAGCAGTTTATATAGTAGTATAGTGCAGCATTTTGGTGACCAACAGTATATAGTTGTACAGTACAGTAGGCCATTGCTGTATCTTGCAGCTCCGTGTCACTGCAAGTATCCATATCAGTGCTGCATTGTTGTGAGCAGTTTATATAGTAGTACAGTGCAGTATTTTGGTGACAAACAGTATATAGTTGTACAGTACAGTAGGCCATTGATGTATCTTGCAGCTCCGTGTCACTGCAAGTATCCATATCTGTGCTGCATTGTTGTGAGCAGTATATATATAGTAGTACAGTGCAGCATTTTGGTGACCAACAGTATATAGCTGTACAGTACAGTAGGCCATTGCTGTATCTTGCAGCTTCGTGTCACTGCAAGTATCCATATCTGTGCTGCATTGTTGTGAGCAGTATATAGTAGTACAGTGCAGCATTTTGGTGACCAACAGTATATAGTTGTACAGTACAGTACAGTAGGCCATTGCTGTATCTTGCAGCTCCGTGTCACTGCAAGTATCCATATCTGTGCTGCATTGTTGAGCAGTATATATAGTAGTATAGTGCAGTACTGTGCTGCATTGTGAGCAGTATATATAGTAGTACAGTGCAGCATTTTGGTGACCAACAGTATATAGTTGTACAGTACAGTAGGCCATTGCTGTATCTTGCAGCTCTGTGTCACTGCAAGTATCCATATCTGTGCTGCATTGTTGTGAGCAGTATATATAGTAGTACAGTGCAGCATTGTGGTGACCAGTATACTACAGTACAATAGTCCAGTGCTGTTCTCGCTGCTCAGTGTCAGTTCTCCGTAGTATCATCAGTGCTCAGTATAATCAGTGATTGATCAGTATAATCAGTTCTCAGTATAATCAGTGCGCTGTAAGACGTGCGCCCGTTTTCCGTCATTAGTGCATTGGGATTTAGACAATTGATGAAGTTATTGTGTCCCCGGTACAAAATCCCATCTAGATTCCACTTCACTAGGCAGGCGATAGCGAGATTTTACCAATTAATATCAGTGGTTTATGATTAATTATTAATTACAGTGATCTTGACAAATGATTCCAGTGATTTTTTCATTTTCTTCCAGTGATCTGTACCAATAATACCATTGATTAGAACGAATAATTCCTGTGATTTTGTCATTTTCTTCCAGTGATTTGTACCAATAATACCATTGATTAGAACGAATAATTCCTGTGATTTTGTCATTTTCTTCCAGTGATTTGGACCAATAATACCATTGATTAGAACAAATAATTCCTGTGATATTGAGGTGTTTGTGTCGCTTAGCTTAGCCGTCCAGCGACCACAGTGCACCTCTTTTTTTTCTTTTCTTTGCATCATGTGCTGTTTGGGGACTATTTTTTTAAGTGCCATCCTGTCTGACACTTCCGTATATGTCCAGTGATACTGCCATTTGATATAATTCCCGACATTACTGCTATTTAATTCCAGTGATTTTGTCATTTTCTTCCAGTGATTTGGACCAATAATACCACTGATCAGAACGAATAATTCCTGTGATTTTGTCATTTTCTTCCAGTGATTTGGACCAATAATACCATTGATTAGAATGAATAATTCCTGTGATTTTGTCATTTTCTTCCAGTGATTTGGACCAATAACACCATTGATTAGAACAAATAATTCCTGTGATATTGAGGTGTTTGTGTCGCTTAGCTTAGCTGTCCAGCGACCACAATGCACCTCTTTTTCTCTTTTCTTTGCATCATGTGCTGTTTGGGGCCAATTTTTTTAAGTGCCATCCTGTCTGCCACTGCAGTGCCACTCCTAGATGGGCCAGGTGTTTGTGCCGCCCTCTTGGGTCGCTTAGCTTAGTCATCCAGCGACCTCGGTGCTAATTTTAGGACTAAAAATAGTATTGTCAGGTGTGAGGTGTTCAGAATAGACTGGAAATGAGTGGAAATTTATGGTTATTGAGGTTAATAATACTATAGGATCAAAATTACCCCCAAATTCTATGATTTAAGCTGTTTTTGAGGGGTTTTTGAAAAAAAAAACACCTGAATCCACAACACACCCGAATCCGACAAAAAAATTTAAGGAAGGTTTTGCCAAAACGCATCCGAATCCAAAACACGGCCGCGGAACTGAATCCAAAACCAAAACACAAATCCGAAAAATTTCCGGTGCACATCTCTACTAATGAGCCATAAAGTAGAAATCCTTATTCTACAGAACCTTAAAGTACAGAATAAGACAAAGGCCAGTATTCAATTAGCCCCGTTCATTTTTCTCCTGGAAAAAAATGGTTTGATAGCAAGATTTTTGAGCAATGATTACTATTGGGCTATTCAATTTTAGCCTTTTTTTCAGGAGTAAAATGTCTGGTGTTCTGCAATAACACAGTATCTGTACCCACGTGTTTTTGTGGCTCTGATGGCTGGGATTATGCCTCAGGTAACCCAAAGCATAAATACCGATATGTGCCAAGTGTCGGGGCTAATTGAATAGCCCCGATGAATCAATTAGCTGTGGTAAATTACCACAGCTAGTTGAATACTGGCCAAAGTATTTTTTGAATAAAGTATTTACCTTTCTGCATTGTTCTAGATGGTATGACTATTAATTATAAACAAATATTTACTATAGACTTGTCTAAAGTTCATATTCCAAACAAAAGTTTTGACAATAGAAATAGATGCTGAGGGGTCTAAAGGTCAATTTTCAAGTATGGGATTTTTTTAAATTGATGTCTTCTTTCAGGAGGTAAAACATACATTTACTAATAAACAATTTTTTTTTTATAAATGTTTAAATGTTAGGTGGCTACATCTTTAAATGTGT
The DNA here is from genome assembly GCF_028390025.1 of Pseudophryne corroboree. Taxonomy (NCBI): domain Eukaryota; kingdom Metazoa; phylum Chordata; class Amphibia; order Anura; family Myobatrachidae; genus Pseudophryne; species Pseudophryne corroboree. The sequence continues at coordinate 143,031,066 of NC_086451.1, read as the reverse complement.
GTTGAAATGTGTGATGAAAATCAACTTTTAGTAAAAATACCTATAAGTGGCCTAAGGGCTGGAGTTAATGTTATCTATAGGTTACAATGGTTAATGCCATATAAACATGGCTTTAGCAATTGCATGCCAGACTTGGAAAAGGTTTGGCAGGTTCTCAGTCTACAGGGATAGCTTCTGTAATCAAAAATAGGGAGACCTTCTTAGTTTTGGGGGATATGTGGAAATCACAAAAATTGCTTAATAAATAGATTCCTAAATTCATAATATATTAATTATAGCCATATCTGCATAATGATTTGTTTAACTTTCCAAATAAACAAGTCACTGATGTTGAATCTTACTTTGCGCTCCAAATTGTCAACAATATGGCTGATATTCTACAATATGTGATAATTCCACAATGTAATCGAATGGCACGTCATCCAATGATAGTCACATAAAAAAGAACAAATATTCAATAGTGTAATACTGTAAGCAAACACAGGTCCACCCACGGTGTACGTAGGGAATAGGTTGGATGTGCAGATAGTCCCAATCCAAATGGGAAGATCCTTCTTCCTTTTCCTCTAACACTCAACAGTGGTGACGGAAACTTAAATAATATCTTACATGTATGCTTACTTGCAACAAATGGGCTTGAAGCACATAAAGGTTTCTTTTGGGCCTCCAATTAAGTTCTCTTTGGATATAGATGGATGCTGAACTCTCAAATCACATGGATATGAAACCAAAAAGGACCAGTATTAAAAGGACCATATAACAAACAAAAACTATTTATTCAAGTAGTAATTACAATAAAATTGGGACAAAAACAACCATACCAAATGCTGCAGATGTTATATAAAGTCCACTGGAAGAAATAACCCGGGTGTCAAAATACAGTGGGATCAGCAAAATGGTACAGGGTTATATGCCCAATCGCAAAAACACTGTCTCTGAGAGAGTACCTTTTTCTTTTTGTCTATGCATGTTTAGGTTTGTACTATCTTGTGCCACTCCATTTGTGTAGCGCCATAGGAAGAATTGTTTTTTCTAAGGCACTGATGTTGATTTATGCATAAATGGTTCAGTTAAGTACAACCAAGTAAAGAACATTCACTATGGGTGGGATGTAATGTGAGCCGATAATGCCGTCTGGGAAATTATTGAACAACATTGGACATAACAAATGTGCGTCTCTTTCCCTGGACTAAGCCAATTTAATGGCGTGCGTCTATTTAGCAGCTTTTGCGTATTGGATCTGAGATGTCGAGGTATTTAGACTAGAAAATATCCGATATTTATGGACCAATTAGACTGTCTTAAATGTATGTGCATCATTTTCTGTCCTACTGGAATGCATTTTTCAGTGTAGGAGTTCCACAGAGTGAGAGAAAGTCACCCATTCCCCCCTGAAAATGCACATATATTAACCCCACACCCTCCATTTTGTCCAGTGATAGGTTTTAGGCATTTTGGAGGAGGAGGCTAGTAGAGAAGGACACCATGTCTAGCAGCCTGTGTCTGACATAGTGGCAGGAGAGGAAGAGGAGGTGCAGGATACTACTGTGGAGGACACTGAGAAGGAGGAGGATGATGAGGCTGGGACATCAACGCATGGCAGGACCAGGGCTGTGCACAGTGTGAAGTATTCATTTGAGGAGAAATGTGCTCTAGTCCATGCCATGGTGCAGGTGTACCCATGCCTGCTTCGTGACCAGCAGCACAGGACTCCTGTGTCACGGAAGAAGGCCATGTGGAGGTCGATCCAGGATGCAGTCAATGCGGTCAGCTCCTGTCGTTGGGACAAGAAGAATGTGAAGAAGAGATACGGAGACATCAAGAGGGTCCTGAAGGCAAAGATGGCTGAGGAGCGCCGCCAGAGTCTTAGGACAGGAGGAGGATAATCCCCACCAGTCTATTACACAGCCATCGAGGAGGAGTTCAAACAAATCATTCCTCTGTAGGTCCTCCCAGGAGTGCATATAGTGGACAAAACCACCCAGCGTCCCCACCTCATCCTGGTAAGTTAACAGAAACTGTTGTTTATCATAGGAATACCTTTCACACTTGATTAAAGATTTTTTTTCCCTTCATAGCTTCGTACACCAGCGTACAGCTCCACTGAAAAGGTAGCAGCAAGATATGAACACAGTGGAGGCTGGTAAGTGTGTTTTAAAAAAAGAAACACACATTACACTCATTACACGGTTCTGCGGTCATATGTAAGGAAAGTGGATACCCACATACCACATCAGGATTTAAGAGACTGCATTCTACCTTAGCGTGACCTGATTCAGACCTGAACGCTGGGCTGCTAATTTTGCTGTCCTGCATTCAGATAGTCGCTGCCTCCAGGGGGAGTGTATATTCGCTGAGCAAGTGTGCAATCCTATGTGTACGCCTAGCTGCTAAAATCCACTTTGTGCAGTCTCTGTGCAGCCCAGTACTTACTCCTACAGTGCGATGAGAAGAGGCTGATCGGGGCCGGAGCTGAGGTCAGACACACTCCCTGAAAAAGCTTAGCCACACCTGCGTTTTTCAAGACACTCCCAATAAACGGTCAGTTACCACCCACAAATGGCTTCCTCCTGTCAATCACCTTGCGAACGCCAGTGCGATCGGATTTTTCGCACCATCTCGTCGCTGACCAGTGATGCCCTTTTTTGCTGTCAGATGCGCGTGCACATTAAAGTGCATACACATGCGCAGTTAGTACCTGATCACCCACTGTGCAAAAATGCAGAGCAGTGATCAGATATGAATCACCCCCTTAAACTGATATGTGAAGTAGTGTTTTGTTAAAAAAGGGCCCCTGAAAAAAGATTTCACAATCCATATATACATTGTAAAGTTAATGTAATTCAGTCAGCTAGCATGGTTTTTTAAGCATGTGCATGGTTTGGTGTTTCAGATTAGTGTAGGTTGTTTTTAGTCCCCATTACAAGTGTATTTATTTCAACTTTTTTATTCCTTTGCAGGACCTTCTTGTGTGTTCCCAGCACATCTGCTAACCCCATCACTAGTTGCTCTGGGCCTTCCACTTCCAGGGCTGGTGGCTTATTCAACGGAGAAAGATGAGGAGGAGGACAACAACACCACCACCACCATTCTCACTCCCATGGAGCATATACTCCATGTGCCACTGCCACAGCAGCAGCAACCACCACTGCTCAGGCCACAGCCAAACATTTCCAATGTGGAGGAGATTGCCATCACCCTCCACCAATTGCTTAAACACCACATGGCATTTATGGAGCACCAGACCAGCCAGCTGGACTACTTTAGGCGGCAAATGCAGTGGATGAATAGAACTGGAGCGGTGGCACAGGGCAAACCCAGATGTTTGCAGCCCTGTAGAGGGAGCTGGTAGCTCAGAGAGGCTGTGAAGGGCAAACTTGAACAACGGCCATCTCCCTCCACTCTGGCACATAGAGTGGCTCACCAGTTTCCCCAACCAGGCGAAGTGCCTGTAGGGGGCGTGGGGGAGTGAGGGATCGAGGGGCTTCCTCCTCCCAATGATATTTTGTTTATTAAGTAAAGTGTCCTTTCAAAAAATGGGGATCCGGTCTCTAGGTCGACAGTAACTAGATCGACAATGTTTAGGTCAACCACTACTGGTCAACAGTAACTAGGTCGACATGGTGTCAAGGTCGACAGGGTCTCTAGGTCGACATGTTCTAGGTCAACAGGACAAAGGTCGACATGAGTTTTTCCAAAAAATTTTTTTTTGAACTTTTTCATGCCTAATGAGCCACGTGGACTATGATTGGGAACGGTAACCTGTGCTGAGCGCAGCCGTAGCGGTGCGAGGCACCTTGCCCGAAGCATGGCGAGTGAAGTGAGCCATGCGAGGGGACACGGTGCACTAATTGGGGTTCCCGGTCACTGTACAGAGAAAACGACACCCAATTTTTTTTAAAACTCATGTCAACCTTTTGACCTGTCGACCTAACCATGTCGACCTAAAGACCCTGTCGACCTAGCATCCCTTTCGACCTAGTTACTGTCAACCAATAGTGGTTGACCCTAGACACTGTCAACCCTATGAACTATACCCAAAAAAATGTGTTTGTGTTAATTCAAAAACAAAAGTTCATTTGAAAGTCAAATTTATATTTACCCCTAATGTGTTGTCATTGTATGTTTAGGTATTACACTATTTAGGGGGTACATTAAGGGAATTTTGTTTTGTAGCACATGTAAAAACTTGTTTTAATGAGTGCATTAATGACTTAATATGAAGTCCTTTTACACATACATATACAGTATAAATTCTTCTTCATACATCTTTGCTGCAGTCAGACTAAACAGTCGCAATGTAGAGATGTGCGACGGGCACTTTTTGTGTTTTGTGTTTTGGTTTTGGTTCTGGTTCCATACTCATGTTTTGGATCTGGATTGGTTTTGCCAAAACCACACTTTCGTGTTTTGGTTTTGGATCTTGATGATTTTTGAAAAAAACATAAAAACAGCTAAAATCACATAATTTGGGGGTAATTTTGATCCTACGGTATTATTAACCTCAATAACATTCATTTCCACTCATTTCCAGTCAATTCTGAACACCTCACACCTCACAATATTGTTTTTAGGCCAAAAGGTTGCACCGAGGTGGCTGGATGACTAAGCTAAGCGACACAAGTGTGCGGCACAAACACCTGGCCTATATAGGAGTGGCACTGCAGTTGCAGACAGAATGGCACTTAAAAAAACTATGCCCCAAACAACACATGATGCAAAGAAGAAAATGAGATAGCTGTATGACTAAGCTAAGCGACACAAGTGTGCGGCACAAACAACATAGGACGTGCTGGAATTTGCTCAGATGTAATACATGCACAATATTGGTGGCACAGGAGAGCGTACCCCTAAACCACACACGCACGGCAAAGCCTGTAAAATTAATTTGGATAATAATAATAACCCTTTTATTTGGAGCTATTATAATAATATGCAGCACAGGCGAGCGTACTCCTACACCACACAGGGCAAACCCTGTAAAAATTATTTGGATAATAATATACTGTAAGTAATGTATATAATCCATTTATTTGGAGTAAATAATATACAGCACAGGACACCACCACTGGACTTATGGCAGCACAAGACAGCACCACTGGACTGGACTTATACAGCAGTACCCCAGGACTTATACGGCAGTACCCCTGGACTTGTATGGCAGTGTCAGACAGGATGGCACTTTAAAAAACTAGTCCCCAAACAGCACATGATGCAAAGAAGAAAAAGAGGATGCAAGATGGAATTGTCCTTGGGCCCTCTCACCCACCCTTATGTTGAATAAACAGGACACAGAGGCGGATTGGCCATAGGGTTTCCAGGGAAGATTCCCGGTGGGCCGACGCACCCGTGGGGCCTGTTTTGTTTGAGGACATGTGGTTCTTTTTATAGACATAATGAATAAGATGCAATATAATTTGCTTATATGAAAATGTCTTTGCCACTTAGCCTGTGATTGCTCTGTCTGCCTGCTTGGCTGACATATAAGATTGAGTGAATAGTGATCGGGATACTGTTAGTGTAATAAGCAAGAAAATATATCTTTCTAAAGAATGATATAGTTCCCTAAATTCTGAAGGTGTATCATATAATGTGCTCATAATATTTAATTTTATTTATTTTTAACTTCCCCCTTGATGCAGGACATGCCCACTATCTGGAAAGTCTTGGGGGGGCAGGGTGCTGCTGCTGCCATAGACCATGGCTAGACCTTACACCTCTGGTGCTGCCCATGTGGGGCCACTAGTGCAAATTTTTCCAGGGCCGCTTTTTGTTCCCAATCCGCCCCTGACAGGACATGTGCACTTTAACAAACCAGTCATTTCAGTGACCGGGTCTGGTTTGTTTGTGCCCCCACAAAAAAGAAGCAATCAATCTCTCCTTGCACAAACTGTCTCTACAGAGGCTAGATATCAACCTCATCCTCTTCCTCCGATTCCTCACCCCTTTCAGTGTGTACATCCTTCTTCTCACAGAGTATTAATTCGTCCCCACTCGAGTCCACCATCACAGGTCCCTGTGTACTTTCTGGAGGCAATTGGTAGTAAAGGTCGTCCCAGAGGAATTTATAATTCATTTTGCTGAACATCATCTTCTCCACATTTTGTGGAAGTAAGTAACCTCCTACGCCGATCGCTGACAAGGTTACCGGCTGCACTAAACACTCTTTCGGAGTACACACTGAGGGACATATGGACTGTCTGACATGCCTACTTGGATGCTGTCACTCATATAATCGTCCACCATTCTTTTAATGGTGACAGAATCATATGCAGTGACAGTAGACATGTCAGTAATCATTGGCAGGTCCTTCAGTCTGGACCAGATGTACAGCACTCACTCCTGACTGCCCTGCATCACTGCCAGTGTGTGGGCTAGGAAATCTTATCCTTTTCCTCGCAGCCCCGGTTGCAGGAGAAAATAAAGGAGGAGCTGTTGACAGGTCACATTCTGCTTGGGTTGACAATTTTCTCACCAGCAGGTCTCTGAACCTCTGCAGATTTGTGTCTGCCGGAAAGAGAGATACAACATAGGCTTTAAACCTAGGATTGAGCACGGTGGCCAAAATGTAGTGCTCTGATTTCAACAGATTGATCACCCTTGAATCCTGGCAAAGCGAATGAAGAGCTCCATCCACAAGTCCCACATACTTTGCGGAATCGCTCCATCTTAGCTTCTCCTTCATTTTCTCCAGCTGCTTTTGCAAAAGCCTGATGAGGGGAATGACCTGACTCAAGCTGGCAGTATCTGAATTTACTTCACGTATGGCAAGTTCAAAGGGTTGGAGAACCTTGCACAAGATGGAAATCATTCTCCACTGTGCTTGAGTCAGGTGCATTCCCTCTCCTTTGCCAATATCGTAATTGGATGTATAGGCTTGAATGGCCTTTTGCTGCTCCTCCATCCTCTGAAGCATATATAGTGTTGAATTCCACCTCATTACCACCTCTGGCTTCGTGTGATGGCAGGCTGGGTTCAGGAGTGTTTGCTGGTGCTCCAGTCTTTGAAATGTGGTGGCTGAATGTTGAACGTGGCTTACAATTTTTTGGGCCACCGACAGCATCTCCTGCACACCCCTGTCATTATTAAAAAAAATTCTGCACCACCAAATTAATTGTATGTGCAAAACATGGGATGTGCTGGAATTTGCCCAGATGTAATGCATGCACAATATTGGTGGCGTTGTCCGATATCACAAATCCCCAGGAGAGTCTAATTGGGGTAAGCCATTGTGCGATGATATCCATCAGTTTCCGTAAGAGGTTGTCAGCTGTGTGCCTCTTATGGAAAGCGGTGATACATTGCGTAGCCTGCCTAGGGACGAGTTGGCGTTTGCGAGAAGCTACTCATTGTGCCGCAGCTGTTGTTGCTGCGAGAGGCAATACATCTACCCAGTGGTCTGTCCCAGTCATATAGTCCTTAGTCTGCCCTGTTCCACTTGTGCACATGATCCGTGGTTAAGTGGACAGTGGGTACAACTGCCTTTTTTAGGTCACTAATGACACTTTTTCTGACGTCTCTGTACCTTCCCGGTATCGCCTGCCTAGTGAAGTGGAACCTAGATGGGATTTGGTACCAGGGACACACTACCTCCATCAATACTCTAAGTCCCACTGCACTAATGGCAGATACTGGATGCACGTCTAACACCAACATAGCTGTCAAGGCCTCAGTTATCAGCTTTGCAAAAGGATGACTGCTGTCATAATTCATCTTCCTCACAAAGAACTGTTGGACAGTCAATTGCTTAGTTGAAGTAGTACAAGTGGTCTTCCGAATTCCCCTCTGGGATGACGATCGACTCCCAGCAGCAACAGCAGTGGCAGCAACAGCAGCAGTAAGTGTACCACTCAAGGATCCATCGGAAGAATCCTGGTTAGGAGAGGACTCCTCAGTCTTGCCAGTGACATGGCCTGCAGGATTACTGACGTTCCTGACTGAGGAGTTAGTTGACGTTGAGGGAGTTGGTGGTGTGGCTTGCAGGAGCTTGAGTACAAGAGGAAGAAGGGATTTAGGTGTCAATGGACTGCTTATGCTCTTATCCAAAGTTTCACAACTTGACACTAACTTCGGATGAATGCACAGCAGGTGAAGTATAAGGGAGGATGTTCCTAGGTGGTTAACGTCCTTACTCATACTTATTATGGATTGACAGAGGCAACACACGGCTTGATACCTGTTGTCCGGATTTGCAGAGAAATAATTCCACACCGAAGAGATGGCTTTTTTGGTATTTTGCCCAGGCATAACAATGGGCTAATTCATTCCACAGACAACAACTGTCTCCCTCGGTGCTTGATTTAAACAAACCACATCAGCATCAGAATCCTCATCGTCATCTTCCTCAGCGCCAGCAACACGCATATCCTCATCCTGGTGTACTTCAGCAGTGACATCTTCAATTTTAATATCAAAAACTGGACTGTGGGTGCTCCCTCCAGCACTAGCAGAGGCGTGCAAATGGTGGAAGGAGCCACCTCTTCCCGTCCAGTGTTGCGAAGGTCAACCGCCGACACACTTGGACTTTCCTTAGGGTTTGTGATACCATCTTAGAACGCACAGTTCTTTGATGTGCTTTTTCAGCTTAACTCTTATCATTTTCTAGTGGGAGGATGAGGGCTTCTATCGTCATGTGAAGCTGAACCACTAGTCATGAACATAGGCCAGGGCCTTAGCCGTTCCTTGCCACTCCGTTTTGTAAATGGCATATTGGCAAGTTTACATTTCTCCTCAGACCATTTAAATTTATTTTTTTTGGGGTCCTTTTACTGAACTTTGGCTTTTTGGATTTTACATGCCGTCTACTATCACATTGGGCATCGGCCTTGGCAGACGATGTTGATGGCATTTCATCATCTATGTCATGACTAGTGGCAGCAGCTTCAGCACTTGGATGAAGTGGTTCTTGATCTTTCCCTATTTTATCTTCCAAATTTTTGTTCTCCATTATTTTTCTGGATTTATATAACAATATGCGGTACAGGAGAGCATACCTCTACAACACACAGAGCAAACCCTCTGAAAATTATTTGGATTAAATATTAATAACCCCTTTATTTGGAGTAAATAGTATACAGCACAGGACAGCAGCATTGAATTTATATGACAGCACCACTGGACTGGACTTATATGGCAGTACCACTGGAATTATTTGGCAATACCACTGGATTGATATGGCTGTACCACTGGACTGGATTTATATGGCAGTATCACTGGATTTATATGCCAGTACCACTGGAATTATATGGCAGCATCACTGAAATTATACCGCAGTATTACTGGATTTATACGGCAGTATCACTGGGATTATACAGCAGTACCACTGGACTCATATGGCAGTACCACTGGACTGGATTTATACAGCAGTATCACTGGATTAATACGCCAGTACCACTGGAATTATACGTCAGTATCACTGGATTTATATGGCTGTACCACTGGACTGGATTTATATGACAGTATCACTGGATTTATATGCCAGTACCACTGGAATTATACGGCAGTATCACTGAAATTATATGGCAGTATCACTGGATTTATACGGCAGTATCACTGGAATTATACGGCAGTACCACTGGATTTAAACATCAGTACCACTGGACTGGATATATATACGGCAGTATCATTGGACTTATACGCCAGTACCACTGGAATTATACAACAGTATCACTGGAATTATACGTCAGTATCACTGGAATTATATGTCAGTATCACTGGAATTATACGGCAGTATTACTGGAATTACACAGCAGTACCACCGGACTCGATTTATACGGCAGTATCACTGGATTTTAGAGATGTGCACCGGAAATTTTTCGGGTTTTGTGTTTTGGTTTTGGATTCGGTTCCACTGCCGTGTTTTGGATTCGGACGCGTTTTGGCAAAACCTCCATGAAATTTTTTTTGTCAGATTCGGGTGTGTTTTGGATTCGGGTGTTTTTTTTCAAAAAACCCTCAAAAACAGCTTAAATCATAGAATTTGAGGGGTAATTTTGATCCTATATTATTATTAACCTCAATAACCATAATTTCCACTCATTTCCAGTCTATTCTGAACACCTCACACCTCACAATATTAGTATTAGTCCTAAAATTTGCACCGAGGTCGCTGGATGACTAAGCAAAGCGACCCAAGAGGGTGGCACAAACACCTGGCCCATCTAGCAGTGGCACTGCAGTGGCAGACAGGATGGCACTTAAAAAAATTGGCCCCAAACAGCACATGATGCAAAGAAAAGAGAAAAAGAGGTGCACTGTGGTCGCTGGATGGCTAAGCTAAGCGACACAAACACCTCAATATCATAGGAATTATTTGTTATAATCAATGGTATTATTGGTCCAAATCACTAGAAGAAAATGACAAAATCAAAGGAATTATTCATTCTAATCAATGGTATTATTGGTCCAAATCACTGGAAGAAAATGACAAAATCACAGGAGTTATTTGTTCTAATCAATGGTATTATTAGTCCAAATCACTGGAAGAAAATGACAAAATCACTGGAATTAAATGGCAGTAATGTCAGGAATTATATCAAATGGCAGTACCACTGGACATATACGAAAGTGTCAGACAGGATGGCACTTAAAAAAATAGTCCCCAAACAGCACATGATGCAAAGAAAAGAAAAAAAGAGGAGCACTGTGGTCGCTGGACGGCTAAGCTAAGCGACACAAACACCTCAATATCGCAGGAATTATTCGTTCTAATCAATGGTATTATTGGTCCAAATCACTGGAAGAAAATGACAAAATCGCTGGAATTATTTAGCAAGATCACTGTAATTAATAATTAATTAAAAATCACTGAAATTAATTGGTAAAATCTCGCTATCGCCTGCCTAGTGAACTGGAATCTAGATGGGATTTTGTACCGGGGACACAATAACTTCATCAATTGTCTAACTCCCAATGTACTAATGGCGGAAAACGGGTGCACGTCTAACAGCGTACTGATTATACTGAGAACTGATTATACTGATCACTGATTATACTGAGCACTGATTATACCGAGCACTGATTTTACTGATCACTGATTATACTGATCACTGATTATACTGAGCACTGATTTTACTGTGCACTGATTATACTAATCACTGATGATACTAAGGAGAACTGACACTGAGCAGCGAGAACAGCACTGGACTATTGTACTGTAGTATACTGTTCACCACAATGCAGCACTGACACTGAGCACAGATATTAAGCACTGATTAGGATTCTAGAAGTGACACAGAGCAGCAAGATACCGCAATGGCCTACTGTACTGTACTAATATATATATATACTGGTGGTCACCAAAATGCTGCACTGTACTACTATATACTGCTTACAACAATGCAGCACAGATATGGATACTTGAAGTGACACGGAGCTGCAAGATACAGCAATGGCCTACTGTACTATACAACCATATACTGTTGGTCACCAAAATGCTGCACTGTACTACTATATATACTGGTGGTCACCAAAATGCTGCACTGTACTACTATATATACTGCTCACAACAATGCAGCACAGATATGGATACTTGAAGTGACACGGAGCTGCAAGATACAGCAATAGCCTACTGTACTGTACAACTATATACTGTTGGCCACCAAAATGCTGCACTGTACTACTATAATTATATAATGGTTGTCCCCACAATGCAACACACTGAGCACAGATATTTGCAGCACACTGAGCACAGATATGGAGCTTTTCAGGGAGAGAACATAGCCATGTCCTCTCCGTTCAATGGTTGAGGGGGAGAGGGTGGTTGAATGTGGTGGGTGGTTGAGGGGGAGAGGGAGGTTGAGAGGGAGAAGGAGGTTGGTGTTGTTGGGGTCTTCTTCTTTCGGCTCTTCCTAAGGAGAGAGGAACATAGTTTATGGGTTTTAAAAACATTTTTTTTAACAAACAATCCCTAATCAATAATCAACACGAAACATACTTTTTATTGTTATAAAAACAACAACAATCTTTATTATACTACAAATAGACACAAAATAATTACTGGTATGCTAATGTTTGTACTTTACTCAACATACAACCCACACACAAACTCTATACATCCAGACAAACATCCATGCATACCAACATACATTTTCAATATCTGCACCCTAAACAACACACGGTTGCAAATATTACACAACTTTAAACTGCAAACACACTCATGCGCACACAAATGTTACAGTATGCATTACTTATGGTTACGAATTTGCTGCCATAACTCCGCCAGCAGCTGCGGCTGTCTTCTACTATTGATTTATGGAATCATATTTATGAATATTAATATTTAATATATCATATATGGTATTTAATATATTGATATATTTTAATTAATATGCGTTTATCATATATATCTGCAAATATATTATGTCAGGCTTACAAACTGATAAATAGATGCAGTCCTTATAGATATGACTTATGAAATTATTAAGTTAAGATTCCTTAAAGAGAGTTCAAGCTTGAATATTACAGCTCTTTTTATATGATTATTTATTTACAGGCAGATCAAATCGTACAGAATAAGATATACACAGTAGTGATAGATATATATATATATATATATATATACTATATTAAGCTTTGCTATGCTTCCTTAGTTATATAACATAAAACAACATGACAAGTTTCACAAACAGTTTCAATTGCTAACATAAAGTGTATACTTGCAAGTTACATGATTACCATCCCAAGGATCATTCCTTCTGCATCTTCTCCATGACTTCTCCTCCTCCTGACTGACTTCCTTCCTTCTCTCCTTCCTTCTTTTTATCCTATATTTTACCAATTCAAACTATCATATTCTCATAGTTCTCAGTGCAAAATATAATTATAGGTGTGCCATTTACATTCCAAGGTGTCGTAAAACATGCTCTGCTCCAAGTTGGATATTCTGCTCAAGCTGGTATGGTCCATAAAACGTGTCCTTACCTTATACTGTACATCAAAGACCTTCCTTTGGTTATTTGAAGTGTAACAATATTTGTTTGCCTGAAGCATGTTTTATCAATGGATGTGATCTCTTTTTGTAGTAGCTAATGTAAGCTACTGTTTTATGACCCATGATATGACCTACAACTGGACCATTGACCAGCTAGTTTTATAATTGCCAGAGGTGTTGCAAATCTTGATTCTGATCTAAATGTACACCTGTGGATTCCAGTGTCCATTTGATTGTAAATGCATTCTTTGCTATACTGTGACCTCTCTAGCCTTATTTATGGCTAGAGCAGAATAAACCTGTTCCCTACACTATGTTTTCCATCTTGCAGTAAAACACAAATATATACAGTATAAATATATAAACACATATACAAACCTAATTTCTTAAATCAGCTAAACATTACCTCATACATTCAAACTTATTTCATATCTATTCCTTACTATATATATATATATATATATCCACTATACTATTCACTATGGTTACATTACCTATTTATAATGAATTATATTATAATTCAGACAATATCCATTGCCCTAATATTATACTGAGCACGGACAATTACCTATATGGCAACAGTTGCCCCCTTGTGGCCATGAGAAATTATTTTTATTGGCCACACATTAAACTAGCGTAATTGCTTCCAAATACATTTCAAAATATTTCTTCAAAACATAACTTTTGTTGTAACCATAATATAAACCATAAGTGTAATAAATGTAATAATAATAACCATTGTGATTTTAAAAATCTCTAAAGATTCTTAGCTTACCTAACCTTATTTTACTTTATTTTACTTTTTAACTAAAGCAGACCAGACTGAGGTTTTTTATTCAGTATTCATGAGGAAAACGAATTTCTACAGACATTTGGAATACCATAGCCCAATTGTAGACCATTTTTCTGTACAATAAATGAATATAATTTTGCTTCAAACAGATATTAAATATCATTTAGGAATGGCTTTGAATATATCTAATTCCATCCAGTATTATGTTATATGCAGCCATGTGCATACACAGTGACCCTGTTGTGCTACAATTAATTCTCTTAGACTTGTTACAGTCTGTATTAAGAGAATTAATCATGCCACTTAAAAATCTAGGCCCAATTTGTTACAATGGGGTATGCCATCCTTTATTAGATATTGAATTACTTTTGAAGCTTTTATTGAGGAAGCATAGATAACATCTACTGTGTACAATAAAAAAAACATAAAATATTTACAAGGTATAATACAATGATATAACATATATATCAGACAAATATTTACATATATGTGAATAAAAGTATATGAAGGGATGAGACAGTTCTGCATAATCATAGTGATGAGATGTACTGTACACTGTTGTGGGTGTGTACATGTAGTTTGAAAGACAAGTAATGATTACTGTGATGAAAGGGTTAATGAAAACCTTCCCCTTTCTTGTGAAACTGGAAAAAACTTTGATTTGTCCATTTGTCAGTCTTTAGGGCTGCTATGTAGATTTTCCTGGATTGCAGCGATGAAAGGGTTAATGGAGACATTTTCCCTTGTAAATTGGAGTCTTTTTGGAGTCTTGCATCATACAGGTTGCCGGGTTTACTACGATTCAAACAAAAAGACATGCAATGAATATCAGATATTTATACAGTGATTTAACATTGCTTGCTATGTATTCTGTCCTGTCTGCTGTTTTGTTATCAGGTACAGAATTTACAAATGTGTCTTTAAAGATTGAATAACAAACAATTGTTTCTGGCCTGTGCCAATCTTTCCTGTCACCTTGTGTGTCAATGACAGCACAATTGTCACTGCAGATATGATGCTGGTTTAATTTGGAAACTGTGGCTGTTTGAAAATCAAAGCAAACAATGGCTACATTGGATCTAACAAGTAAAGGAATGATACTACCGTATTCACTTGTGACCATACTCCGTTGTGACGCAGCCTGGGCTCAGACTGTCTCCAACCATAGCATTTGCTGCTTGGCGTGGCTCCTTAGTCTGGAAGAATCTTGGAGCTTCTGAAAAAATACTTTTGTGGGGAGAGAAACTTGTTAGACTTTGCCAAATATGTATTGCAGGTCCCAGGGCTTTCTGTCTTTCCACACCTGTAATAAAATGGTTATGGCACCAGGGCATAAAAACATTCTCATCCTGGTGATACTTTGTGTCATTGTTAATTGGTGTGTGGTTTGCAGAATGACACTCTGCATGTGGTCTCTCTGAGAGCCTGCAAACATTTGCACCATCACTAGATGTCTCTGAGTGCTCGGTGGGGGTTACAAACATTTGGGAACTTTTTGTGTGGATATGTGCCCCCAAATTAATATCATGCATCAGTCCTTTACACATGTTTGCAGGTGAATACATTTCAGGGTTTGCAACTGCGGTTGCCATTGGATTTTTCACCATGGAGAACTTCTCCACCCCTGTATGCATTTCACAGCTGCTATCTGTGTTTAAGTCTGCTGACAATTCACCTTTGCCTAAGGGCATAACAAATTCTTTATTTACATTGTGAACTCTGAGAGTGTATTCAGCAGAATACTCATAATCTGAGTTACAATGATCTTCCCCCTTGCTAGAAACGGTGTAGGGGACATCTCCTATTGCTCCTACATTTGTTGCATTGATGTGCTGTTTGATGATAGACACATCCTGCACATTACTACTTTCTTCCTTTACCAAAGAGGCTGTACTGCTGGTGGTCTGTGTGACCATAGCAGACTCTGTGTGCTGCACATGGGGGGTAATTCTGAGTTGATCGCAGCAGGAACTTTGTTAGCTGTTGGGCAAAACCATGTGCAGTGCAGGGGGGGCAGATATAACATGTGCAGAGAGAGTTAGATTTGGGTGTGGTGTGTTCAATCTGAAATTTAAATTGCAGTGTAAAAATTAAGCAGCCAGTATTTACCCTGCACAGAAACAAAAAAACCCACCCAAATCTAACTCTCTCTGCACATGTTATATCTGCCTCCCCTGCAGTGCACATGGTTTTGCCCAATTGCTATCAAAAATCCTGCTGCGATCAACTCAGAATTACCCCCATGGATAATGCTGTCCTGAGTCTCCCCTACATCTACAATGTTCTCCCTTGTACTTTCTTTTATCTCCTCCTGAGATGTCATGACAGTTTGCTTACAATCTGCCAGGCTTTTTGCTTCTGCCCCACACTTTTTCTGTTTATTTTCCTGCTTAAGGGACTTAAATAATGAATGCATTTTTGCATTAATGGTCAGGCACGCCTTACGAAGACGTGAACCTGATTCTTCTTTACATTTCTGTTTGGCTTCTAAACCGCAGTTCTGCGCATTTTTCCTAATGCTGCTGCAACTTTTTGCATATTTAACATTGCAATGCTAAATTTATATATTCTTTGTTTTTAGTACTGAAGGTATCCTCTCCTTAAGATTGACCAGTGTCCAGGGCCGGTGCAAGGTTTCTTAGCACCCTAGGCAAAACTTCAGCCTACTCCCCCCCCCCCCTTTCCCCCATACTTATTTTTCAGCCAGGCACTGCCGACAGTGCAGAGGCTGTGTAGTGCTGTCATCCTGGAATGCTGTGTGCGTGTGTCTGGTACCTGCAGTCACTACTGGTGTCCTGCATGGGAGACAATGGCATACATACAGTCCATAGTCCCCTGTTAATATTAATCGTTTCTAGAGTCGGCAGTGCCCCCACCAGACCAGGCTCCAGCCACAGGGGAGGATGCACTCAGTGTGACCAGTACAGTCACAATCACACTAACCTGAGTCCATATGGTTCTACTCAGGGACTCTCTGCTGTTAGTGGGTCTCCTGTTGATTGCCCATGCTTCCACAAAGAGTTGCAGGGATGGATAAGCTGGTGAAGCTGTGACACAGGATCTGGTCACATGAAGGGGGAGAGGGACACAAGACCTTGGGGCATGAGGGGGAATGACACGGGACATGCGGACATAAGGGCAGAGCCGTAACTAGACATTTTAGCGCTGTGTGCAAGGTAGGGCATCAGCCCCCCCATCAATACAAAAGAGGTGCAGTGCGCGCCTTAGGCGCGCGCAAAAAATATAGGGGCGTGGCTTCATGGGGAAGGGGTGTGGCCACACAATAATCCCAATTCATATTACATATTACGGTAGTCGCCATCATTCAAATTACGATGCACAGTAGCGCCACTATACCAGGCAGAGCCCCTTTTACACATTACGACAGACAGTGTCCCCTTTTTACACCTTACATCAGATAGCATCCCCTTTTTACACATCATGGCAGACAGCGTCCCCCTTTTTTACACATTACGGCAGACAGCGTCCCCTTTTTACACATCACGGCAGACAGCGTCCCCCTTTTTTACACATTATGGCAGACAACGTCCCCCTTTCTACACATTACGGCAGACAACATCCCCTTTTTACACATCACGGCAGACAACGACCCCCTTTTTTACACATTACGGCAGACAGCATCCCCTTTTTACACATTATGTCAGACAACATCCCCTTTTTACACATTACGGCAGACAGCGTCCCCTTTTTACACTTTATGGCAGACAGCGTCCCCTTTTTACACATTACGGCAGACAGAGTCCCCTTTTTACACATAACGGCAGACAACGTCCCCCTTTTTACACATAACGGCAGACTACGTCCCCTTTTTACACGTTACGGCAGACAGAGTCCCCTTTTTACACATAACGGCAGACTACGTCCCCTTTTTACATATAACGGCAGACTACGTCCCCTTTTTACACATAACAGCAGACAGCGTCCCCTTTTTACACATTACGGCAGAGAGCGTCCCCTTTTTACACATTACGACAGACAGCGTACCCTTTTTACACATTACGGCAGACAGCGTCCCCTTTTTACACATTACGGCAGACTACGTCCCCCTTTTTACACATTACGGCAGACTACGTCCCCCTTTTTACACATTACGGCATGGGGAGGGAGGAGAGGCATGGGGGGGAAGAGGTGAGGGAAGGGGAGGGGAAGAGACATGGGGAGGGAAGAGGCATGAAAGAGAGAAAGCTAGGGGGGAGAAATGTTGAGAGAGAGACATGGCAGCCTCATACTTACCAGGCTCCTCTTCTGCAGCTAGCAGCCCGGCGACCTCCTGAGCAGGTCCAGAGCTGTAAGACAGCGCTGAGCTGCAGTACCGTCCAGGGGTTAAGTGCATATGATCAGCACCGCGGGGTGCTTGATTGTGTGCCCCGCATCTCCAGCCTGGTAAGCAGCAGTCCACGCTGCTTCCGGGTATTGGGGCCAGGGTCTGACTCTTGACGCTGGGGAGGGGAGAGGGATGCGACAGCAGGGAAGTGGCGGGTATACATGGGAGGATGCAGGGGAGAGGATGCCGGCACCTAGCCGCATCTCAGGCAGCAACAAACAGCCCTGTAAGCGGGCAGCACATGCTTAAATTGCTTAGCGGTGAATCCGCTACTGATACGGCCGGCCCTGTGTTTGTGCCAGCGGATGGGCCCACAGTGCAGATGCACTGTGTGCAACGCACCGCTAGCACACACCTAGTTACGGCCCTGCATGAGGGCGATGGGGAGTTGGGAGAAGGGACACAGGACACTGACCATGAGTGGGTGTGGCACAGGACCTTGGCACATGAGGAGGGAAGAGGGTTACACAAGATATGAGGGGGAAAAGGGAAGAGAGACACAGGACCTGGGGACATGAGGGGGGGTGACATAAGACTTAGGAGGATGACAAAGGACCTGTGCATATGAGGGGGAGAGGGTGACACTGGAAATGGGGTGTGTGGGCACAAGACCTGGAGGCATGAGGGACACAAGACCTGGGAACATGACCTGGGGGCATGAGGGACACAGGATTTATGGTATTGACACAGGGCCATGGCACATGAGGGGGAAGGTGGGGACATGAGGGGGTGGAGAGCGGGAGTTGGGACACAGGACATGGGGATATTAGGGGGTGGAGAGGCGAAGGGGGGACACATGACCTGGGGACTTGAGGGGAGGGGGTGACACAGGACCTGGGCACCTGAGGGGGAGGGGTATCACGGGACATGAGGGGGTGAGGGGGGACACAAGACCTGGGGACTTGAGGGGGGGGGTGACAGAGGAGCTGGGCACCTGAGTGGGGGGAAGGGGGTGTCACGGGACATGAGGGCGGTGGAGAGAGTGAGGAGGGACACATGACCTGGGGACGTTAAGGGGGGAGGGGGTGACACAGGACCTGGGCATCTGAGGGGGGAAGGGGTGTCACGGGACATGAGAGGGTGGAGAGGGGGAGGGGGGACACAGGACCTGCGGACTTGGGGGGGGGGGGTGACAGAGGAGCTGGGCACCTGAGTGGGGGGAAGGTGGTTTCACGGGACATGAGGGGGGTGGAGAGGGTGAGGAGGGACACATGACCTGGGGACGTTAAGGGGGGGGTGACACAGGACCTGGGCATCTGAGGGGAGAAGGGGTGTCACGGGAAATGAGAGGGTGGAGAGTGGGAGGGGGGACACAGGACCTGCGGACTTGGGGGGGGGGGGTGACAGAGGAGCTCGGCACCTGAGGGGGGGGGAAGGGGGTGTCACGGGACATGGGGACATGAGGGGGGTGGAGAGGGTGAGGAGGGACACATGACCTGAGGACTTTAAGGGGGGGTACACAGGACCTGGGCACCTGAGGGGGTAAGGGGGTGTCACAGGACATGAGGGGCGAAAGGGGGCGTGACACTAGACATAAGGGGGGAGAGGGGAGAAGGGACACAGGAGCTGGGCACATGAGGGGGTGCCACGGAACATGAGGGGGAGGAGGGACACATGACCTGGGTACATGGGGGGGGGGGGAGAGCATCACAGATCATGGGGACATGACGGGGTGGAGAGGGGGAGGAGGAACACAAGTTGTCAGTGTCACACAATCTGGGGACATGAGGGGGGTAACAGAGGACCCGGGGAAAATCGGGGAGAAGGGGGGCCGCAGTGTACCGAACCGCTGCGGCGGTCTTGTGCTGTACAAGCCGTTGTGGGATGGGGGGGGGGCGGCCGCGGCGGCTTCTTTGCGGCGGGCGGGCGGCAGCGACGGTATCTTCCCTCACCTTGGCTCAGTTTCTTTTTCTCCGCCCGGCGGCGAGAACTCACCAAACTGACGTCGACGGGCGGGTACAGATGCTCTCCTTTCTCTTTGCTGCCTGTGACGGAGGCTGTCAGCGCTGCACCCTCTCTCCCTGGTGCTGATTTGTATGCTGGGACTGGGAGTCACTTGTGCCTGACTCCCTGAGGAGCTGTGTGGATTGTGGTCACGTACACTGCACCTGCCGCCAATAGAAAGCTATTTCAGACATTTTTTTCTTCTAGGCAGCCGTAGCAGGCCGCCCTCAGGTACCGCCGCCCATAGGCAGCTGCCTAAAGCTGCCTAGTGGAAGCGCCGGCCCTGCCGGTGTCTTAAGGTTAAACTCTAATACCTGGTACATTTATACATTTATTTGGAAATACTCATTTCCACTGTGCACATTTTCTATTCTAGGCCTTTAAATTCTTTACTTGTAACCTATTCCACTGTGATCTTGTAAACTGCCAGCAGGCTTACAGCCATTGGTGCTGCTTCCTAATAGATATTATGTTAGTTAAAATAACGTATATTGCACTAACACATTTATCCTAGGTTATACAGAATACAAAATGCAGCCGCCACGATCAGAATGATGGCGGTGGGTCTCCTGCGGGTGCAGCCAAGCTGCGCCGGCAGGAGGCAACACTAATTTCTGCTATCAAGCAGAAATGTATTGGCCTCAGTTACAGCAGGCTGTGCTATAGAGCTACACAGTTTACAATCTTATGCCTCACAGGGGTTTATGTGCCTTGGGCTTTCTTGCTATTATACCCTGCACTCTAAGGGGCCTATTTATCACCATCCACATCCAGGATGTGGATGACAGGTGATTAAATTGCCCAAACTCGCACTGCGATAATTGATTATATCGCAGGGATGTATCAATTAGCACATGCAGATACAGAGCTTGTGGTCATAAAAAATACCCCGATGTCCTGCTGCACATGCGACGCCCCTACGACATCGCCGCTACCGCCGCTGCCCGGTCGACCCCCTATCGCGACTACCTCTGCATGCCGTGGACCCCCCAGCAGGATAATAAACTCACCTGTCCAGGGAGCCGGTCCGCGCTGCTACAGGAGGCTGCCAGGCACTGGCTCCTTCTGCGCTGTGACCCCCGGTGCTGTAAATTGTGCTGCCATTTTGCAGTATCACTTTACTGCACCGGGGTCACATTGAAGCATATGGGGGACCCGGCACCTGGCAGCGCTCACCGTAGCAGTGGACACCGGCTCCCTGGACAGGTGAGTATGTTTGTTTGTTTGTTTTTTTGTTTGTTTTTTTTTTTTTTTTTTTACACTGTGATCCATCGGACACACAGAGCTGATCACTGGAGCCTGGTCCCGCTCAGCTTTCTCTGCCAGGGGCAAAGAAAGCTGGGCAAAAGGGTGCTGATCACAGTGCTGCCCTGTGAACTCGCCAGCCTGAGCTGGCGAGATTATCCCAGGGCACACTGCGGTATTTTTTCACTTTGTTTTTTTAGTAAATTTGCCCACATCACATTTCCCATTAAGTATGGGGAATGCGATGTGGCTTACTAAAAAAAAAAGTGAACTAAAGGGTTTGGAGCAGTTTTTCATGAAATCTGCTCCAAATGCCCTTTAATACATTCAGATGATACTAAAATAATGTGAAAAGGGGGTAAAAACACCCTTTTTCACAATATTTTAGTAAAAGTAATATTAATAAATAGGCCCCTTAGTGATTGAGAAGTGACTATACTGCTAAAGGAGTGACTCTGTGATATTCAGACATTCCCAGTCTTTATATGTTGGTTTGCTTGCAATTATCACATAACCAGGCTGCCTTTAAGCTCACAGTGAACCTTTTAATGGTCCTCTTGTTCTATCTGGTAGCTGTTACCAGTGACTGCAAGCCAAGGGAACATGCTCTATTTGTAGAATGATTACAGCTATTTTGAAGTCTTTTGCTTTGAGTCAGTGGCATCACAATGGGGGTCTGGGTGGTGCAGCCTACACCCAGGTGTCACCCGCCAGTGGATCTGCCACACCGCATATCACTGTCTTTATTGATGTCTGTCTTTGAGTAACAGATTGTGGGTTTATGTTCTTGTGCTAATAAGAATAGAAATTAGTAATGTTTTGTTCAATCTCTTTTACCCTTATTTCTCATGTAGGGAAAAAAAATGATGCTATGAAGCTATAACCAAATGTTAGGGATATTATGAGACATAGGGGGTTATTCAGAGGTTTTAGCAAACCAAACAAGCACACTAATGAGCAAAACCATGTTGCACTACAGGTGGGGCAGATGTAACATGTGCAGAGAGATTTGGGTTTGGGTGGGTTGTATTGTTTCTGTGCATGGTAA
Organism: Pseudophryne corroboree; assembly: GCF_028390025.1. Lineage (NCBI taxonomy): Eukaryota > Metazoa > Chordata > Amphibia > Anura > Myobatrachidae > Pseudophryne > Pseudophryne corroboree. The sequence goes on along the minus strand of NC_086451.1, from coordinate 143,008,760 downwards.
ATTCTGGTGGCTTTATTTTTACACAGCAATATAGATTTGAGTTTGAACACACCCTACCCAATCAAAATCACTGCACATGTTACAGTTGCCATACCTGCAGTGCAGCATGGTTTTTCCCAAGAGTGTACTTTTTTGGTTTACTAACAACCCTGGATAACCCACATAGTTGGAATATGTGTTTAATGCTTATAGCTCAGTATGATGAAATGTTATCTGTTCTGTGGCTATACTATTGTATATATGTGCGTTCATAGCTATAATGCATAGTACCCGTATATGGAAGTCTTCATATATAATATTGCTTATGTGTAAAAGGGGCTGTTGTTCTCAAGTGTGGTTCATGATTTCTGCAGTATTTGATTTAGGATTTGTGATGATTGAGCATGATCAGGAGTGATGTAAAGAATAAAATCAGTGGTACATTGGTATCTAGAAGTATTTGCCATGCCTACTGATTACTTCCTCCCAATCCTACCTTCTAGTTTTTCATGTGCTGCTCCCTTTCTCTGGAATTCGTTACCTCTCCCTCTCTGACTTTCCAGAAGTGGACTCTCAAGACCCACTACTTCACCAAACCCAGCCAAATCTCATACTAACCCTCTGTTCCACTCTCATTGTCTATCCGATCTGTGTCACCCCTGTCTGTCTGCCCCTCCACTTTAAAATGTAAGCTCTTATGAGCAGGGCCCTCTTTTCTTATGTGCTTTTCCTTCTCTTACTTAAACCATCTTTGATGGCACCAAATCCCATGGTTTTCTGCCACCCTGGTACTTATTTCAGTGTCGTCTGCTTGTCCTTTGTCTTCAGCTGTAAGACACTGTTTCGATTATTTATATACATATGGAACCATCTTCATCTTTGCCTTTAATAGGATTAACTGAGCCAGGGCAGTCGGACTTAATCCCCTGCTGTAATGACTTAATCCCCTGCTGTATTGTTCTCTCTGTATTGTATTGCAGCTGAGAACAATAGATGAAAGGCTTATGCTAATAAACCATGGTGCACCTAGGCGCAGCAGAGAAGGCAAGATGAGCGTGGCTCCATCTGTATGTACTCTGTAATTGGGCGCTGCGGATGCCTTGAGGCACTATATAAATAAAGAATAAGAAGAAGAAGCAGTAGAGATGTACGGTGGGCACTTTTTCGTGTTTTGTGTTTTGGTTTTGGATCTGATTCCCCGCTCATGTTTTGGATCTGGATTGGTTTTGCAAAAACCACCCTTTTGGGTTTTGGTTTTGGTATTGGATGTGGATGATTTTTGAAACCCCCCCCCCATAAAACAGCTAAAATCACAGAATTTGGGGGTAATTTTGACCCTACGGTATTATTAACCTCAATAACATTCATTTCCACTAATTTCCAGTCTATTCTGAACACCTCACACCTCACAATATTGTTCTTAGGCCAAAAGGTTGCACGGAGGTCGCAGGATGACTAAGATAAGCGACGCAAGTGGGCAGCACAAATACCTGGCCCATCTAGGAGTGGCACTGCAGTGTCAGACAGGATGGTAGTTTTAAAAAACAGGCCCCAAAAAGCACATCATGCAAAATTTAAAAAAAGAGGTGCACCGAGGTCACTGGAACACCTGGCCCATCTAGGAGTGGCAATGCAGTGGCAGACAGGATGGCAGTTTTAAAAACTAAGCTCCAAAGAGCAAATCATGCAAAGGAAAAAAAGAAGTTGCAAGATGGAATTGTCCTTGGGCACACCCAACGGGCCCACCCACCCTTATGTTGTATAAAAACAGGACATGCATACATTAACAAACCAATAACTTCAGTGACAGGGTCTGTCACATGACTGTGCTGAAATGATTGGTTTGTTTGGGCACCTCCCAAAAAAGAAGCAATTAATCCCACCCACCAAAAAAGAAGCAATTAATCTCTCCTTGCACAAACTGGCTGTACAGAGGTAAGATGTCGTCCTCATCCTCCAAAACCTCACCACTTTCAGTGTGTACATCCTCATTCACAGACTATTAAATTCGTCCCCACTGGAATCCACCATCACAGGTCCCTGTGTACTTTCTGGAGGCAATTGCTGGTAAAGGTCGTCCCAGAGAAATGTATAATTCATTTTGATGAACATCCTCTTCTCCACATTTTGTGGAAGTAGCCTCCTATGCCGATCACTGACAAGGTCACTGGCTGCACTAAACACTCTTTCAGAGTACACACTGGAGGGGGGGGCAACTTCGGTAAAATAAAGCCAGTTTGTGCAAGGGCCACCAAATTGCCTCTTTATCCTGCCCGTATACATAAGGACTGTCTGACATGCCTACTTGGATGCTGTCACTGATATAATCCTCCACCATTCTTTTAATGGTGACAGCATCGTTTACAGTGACAGTAGACATGTCAGTAATCATTGGCAGGTCCTTCGGTCCAGACCAGATGTCAATACTTGCTCCTGACTGGCCTGCATCACCGCCAGTGGATGGGCTAAGAAATTTTATCCTTTTCCTCGAGCCCCAGTTGCAGGAGAAAATAATGGAGGAGCTGTTGACAGGTCAAGTTCCGCTTGAGTTGACAATTTTCTCACCAGCAGGTCTTTGTACCTTTGTGATATAACATAGGCTTTAAACCTAGGATTGAGCACAGTAGCCAAAATGTAGTTCTCTGATTTCATCAGATTGACCACCATTAAATCCTGGCAAAGTGAATAAAGGGCTCCATCCACAAGTCCCACTTACTTAGCGGAATCGCTCTGTCTTTGCTCATCCTTCAATTTCTCTAGCTGCTTCTGCAAAAGCTTGATAAGGGGAATGACCTGACTCAAGCTGGCAGTGTCTGAACTGACTTCACATGTGGCAAGTTTGAAGGGTTGGAGAACCTTGCACAACACGGAAATCATTCTCCACTGCACTTGAGTCAGGTGCATTCCCCCTCCTTTGCCTATATCATACGTGGATGTATAGGCTTGAATGGCCTTTTGCTTCTCCGCCATCCTCTGAAGCACATAGAGTGTTGAATTCCACCTCGTTACCACCTCTTGCTTCAGGTGTGGGCAGGGCAGGTTCAGGAGTTTTTGCTGGCACTCCAGTCTTCGGCACGTAGTGGCTGAATGTCGAAATTTTTTGGGCCACATACAGCATCACCTGCACACCCCTCTCATTTTTCAAAAAATTCTGTACCACCAAATTGTATATGCAAAACATGGGACATGCTGGAATTTGCTCAGATGTAATGCACGCACAATATTGGTGGCATTGGGGATAATTCAGACCTGATCATAGCAGCAAATTTGTTATCAGTTGAGCAAAACCATGTGTACTACAGGGGGGGGGGATGTAACATGTGCAGAGAGAGTTAGATTTGGGTCTGTTGTGTTCAAACTGAAATCTAAATTGCAGTGTAAAAATAAATCAGCCAGTATTTACTAGTGATGAGCGGGTTCGGTTCCTCGGAATCCGAACCCCCCCGAACTTCAGCCTTTTTACACGGGTCCGAGGCAGACTCGGATCTTCCCGCCTTGCTCGGTTAACCCGAGCGCGCCCGAACGTCATCATGCCGCTGTCGGATTCTCGCGAGGCTCGGATTCTATCGCGAGACTCAGATTCTATATAAGGAGCCGCACGTCGCCGCCATTTTCACACGTGCATTGAGATTGATAGGGAGAGGACGTGGCTGGCGTCCTCTCCGTTTAGAATAGAAATAGATAGAGAGTGAGAGTGAGACACTTGATTTACTGGAGCTTAGGAGTACTCAGAGAGTGCAGAGTTTACTAGTGACTGACCAGTGACCACCAGTGCAGTTTTATTATTATTTAATATAATCCGTTCTCTGCCTGAAAAAAAGCGAAACACAGTGACACAGTATACCATATCTGTGCTCAGCCTCAGTGTGCTGCATCATCTATGTATATCTGACTGTGCTGAGTGCTCACTGCTCACACAGCTTAATTGTGGGGGAGACTGGGGAGCAGTTATAGCAGGAGTACATTAACAGTGCACACTTTTGCTGCCAGAGAGCCACTGCCAGTGTGACTGACCAGTGACCACTGACCACCAGTATATTGTGATTGTCTGCCTGAAAAAGTTAAACACTCGTCGTGTGGTGTTTTTATTCTATAAACGCATTCTGCTGACAGTGTCCAGCAGGTCCGTCATTATATAATATATACCTGTCCGGCTGCAGTAGTGATATATATATATTTTTTATATCATTATCATCCAGTCTATATTAGCAGCAGACGCAGTACGGTAGTCCACGGCTGTAGCTACCTCTGTGTCGGCAGTCGCTCGTCATCCATAATTGTATACCACCTACCTGTTGTGTGTTTTTTTTCTTCTATCTTCTTGATACTAGTAGCTTACTTTAGGAGTCTGCAGTGCTGACAGTGTCCAGCAGGTCCGTCATTATATAAAATATACCTGTCCGGCTGCAGTAGTGATATATATATATTTTTTATATCATTATCATCCAGTCTATATTAGCAGCAGACGCAGTACGGTAGTCCACGGCTGTAGCTACCTCTGTGTCGGCAGTCGCTCGTCATCCATAATTGTATACCACCTACCTGTTGTGTGTTTTTTTTTCTATCTTCTTGATACTAGTAGCTTACTTTAGGAGTCTGCAGTGCTGACAGTGTCCAGCAGGTCCGTCATTATATAAAATATACCTGTCCGGCTGCAGTAGTGATATATATATATTTTTTATATCATTATCATCCAGTCTATATTAGCAGCAGACGCAGTACGGTAGTCCACGGCTGTAGCTACCTCTGTGTCGGCAGTCGCTCGTCATCCATAATTGTATACCACCTACCTGTTGTGTGTGTTTTTTTTTCTATCTTCTTGATACTAGTAGCTTACTTTAGGAGTCTGCAGTGCTGACAGTGTCCAGCAGGTCCGTCATTATATAAAATATACCTGTCCGGCTGCAGTAGTGATATATATATATTTTTTATATCATTATCATCCAGTCTATATTAGCAGCAGATGCAGTACGGTAGTCCACGGCTGTAGCTACCTCTGTGTCGGCAGTCGCTCGTCCATCCATAATTGTATACCACCTACCTGTTGTGTTTTGTTTTTTTTCTATCTTCTTGATACTAGTAGCTTACTTTAGGAGTCTGCAGTGCTGACAGTGTCCAGCAGGTCCGTCATTATATAATATATACCTGTCCGGCTGCAGTAGTGATATATATATATTTTTTATATCATTATCATCCAGTCTATATTAGCAGCAGACGCAGTACGGTAGTCCACGGCTGTAGCTACCTCTGTGTCGGCAGTCGCTCGTCCATCTATAATTGTATACCACCTACCTGTGGTGTTTTTTTTTTTTCTATCTTCTTGATACTAGTAGCTTACTTTAGGAGTCTGCAGTGCTGACAGTGTCCAGCAGGTCCGTCATTATATAATATATACCTGTCCGGCTGCAGTAGTGATATATATATATTTTTTATATCATTATCATCCAGTCTATATTAGCAGCAGACACAGTACGGTAGTCCACGGCTGTAGCTACCTCTGTGTCGGCAGTCGCTCGTCCATCCATAATTGTATACCACCTACCTGTTGTGTTTTTTTTTTCTATCTTCTTGATACTAGTAGCTTACTTTAGGAGTCTGCAGTGCTGACAGTGTCCAGCAGGTCCGTCATTATATAATATATACCTGTCCGGCTGCAGTAGTGATATATATATATTTTTTATATCATTATCATCCAGTCTATATTAGCAGCAGACGCAGTACGGTAGTCCACGGCTGTAGCTACCTCTGTGTCGGCAGTCGCTCGTCCATCCATAATTGTATACCACCTACCTGTGGTGTTTTTTTTTTTCTATCTTCTTGATACTAGTAGCTTACTTTAGGAGTCTGCAGTGCTGACAGTGTCCAGCAGGTCCGTCATTATATAATATATACCTGTCCGGCTGCAGTAGTGATATATATATATTTTTTATATCATTATCATCCAGTCTATATTAGCAGCAGACGCAGTACGGTAGTCCACGGCTGTAGCTACCACTGTGTCGGCAGTCGCTCATCCATCCATAAGTATACTAGTATCCATCCATCTCCATTGTTTACCTGAGGTGCCTTTTAGTTGTGCCTATTAAAATATGGAGAACAAAAATGTTGAGGTTCCAAAAATAGGGAAAGATCAAGATCGACTTCCACCTCGCGCTGAAGCTGCTGCCACTAGTCATGGCCGAGACGATGAAATGCCATCAACGTCGTCTGCCAAGGCCGATGCCCAATGTCATAGTACAGAGCATGTAAAATCCAAAACACCAAATATCAGTAAAAAAAGGACTCAAAAATCTAAAATAAAATTGTCGGAGGAGAAGGGTAAACTTGCCAATATGCCATTTACCACACGGAGTGGCAAGGAACGGCTGAGGCCCTGGCCTATGTTCATGGCTAGTGGTTCAGCTTCACATGAGGATGGAAGCACTCAGCCTCTCGCTAGAAAAATGAAAAGACTCAAGCTGGCAAAAGCACAGCAAAGAACTGTGCGTTCTTCGAAATCACAAATCCACAAGGAGAGTCCAATTGTGTAGTTTGCGATGCCTGACCTTCCCAACACTGGACGTGAAGAGCATGTGCCTTCCACCATTTGCACGCCCCCTGCAAGTGCTGGAAGGAGCACCCGCAGTCCAGTTCCTGATAGTCAGATTGAAGATGTCAGTGTTGAAGTACACCAGGATGAGGAGGATATGGGTGTTGCTGGCGCTGGGGAGGAAATTGACCAGGAGGATTCTGATGGTGAGGTGGTTTGTTTAAGTCAGGCACCCGGGGAGACACCTGTTGTCCGTGGGAGGAATAGGGCCATTGACATGCCTGGTGAAAATACCAAAAAAATCAGCTCTTCAGTGTGGAAGTATTTCAACAGAAATGCGGACAACATTTGTCAAGCCGTGTGTTGCCTTTGTCAAGCTGTAATAAGTAGGGGTAAGGACGTTAACCACCTTGGAACATCCTCCCTTATACGTCACCTGCAGCGCATTCATCATAAGTCAGTGACAAGTTCAAAAACTTTGGGCGACAGCGGAAGCAGTCCACTGACCAGTAAATCCCTTCCTCTTGTAACCAAGCTCACGCAAACCACCCCACCAACTCCCTCAGTGTCAATTTCCTCCTTCCCCAGGAATGCCAATAGTCCTGCAGGCCATGTCACTGGCAATTCTGACGAGTCCTCTCCTGCCTGGGATTCCTCCGATGCATCCTTGCGTGTAACGCCTACTGCTGCTGGCGCTGCTGTTGTTGCTGCTGGGAGTCGATGGTCATCCCAGAGGGGAAGTCGTAAGACCACTTTTACTACTTCCACCAAGCAATTGACTGTCCAACAGTCCTTTGCGAGGAAGATGAAATATCACAGCAGTCATCCTGCTGCAAAGCGGATAACTGAGGCCTTGGCATCCTGGGCGGTGAGAAACGTGGTTCCGGTATCCATCATTACTGCAGAGCCAACTAGAGACTTGTTGGAGGTACTGTGTCCCCGGTACCAAATACCATCTAGGTTCCATTTCTCTAGGCAGGCGATACCGAAAATGTACACAGACCTCAGAAAAAGACTCACCAGTGTCCTAAAAAATGCAGTTGTACCCAATGTCCACTTAACCACGGACATGTGGACAAGTGGAGCAGGGCAGGCTCTGGACTATATGACTGTGACAGCCCACTGGGTAGATGTATGGACTCCCGCCTCAAGAACAGCAGCGGCGGCACCAGTAGCAGCATCTCACAAACGCCAACTCTTTCCTAGGCAGGCTACGCTTTGTATCACCGCTTTCCAGAATACGCACACAGCTGAAAACCTCTTACGGCAACTGAGGAAGATCATCGCGGAATGGCTTACCCCAATTGGACTCTCCTGTGGATTTGTGGCATCGGACAACGCCAGCAATATTGTGTGTGCATTAAATCTGGGCAAATTCCAGCACGTCCCATGTTTTGCACATACCTTGAATTTGGTGGTGCAGAATTATTTAAAAAACGAGAGGGGCGTGCAAGAGATGCTGTCGGTGGCCAGAAGAATTGCGGGACACTTTCGGCGTACAGGCACCACGTACAGAAGACTGGAGCACCACCAAAAACGCCTGAACCTGCCCTGCCATCATCTGAAGCAAGAAGTGGTAACGAGGTGGAATTCAACCCTCTATATGCTTCAGAGGTTGGAGGAGCAGCAAAAGGCCATTCAAGCCTATACAACTGAGCACGATATAGGAGGTGGAATGCACCTGTCTCAAGCGCAGTGGAGAATGATTTCAACGTTGTGCAAGGTTCTGCAACCTTTTGAACTTGCCACACGTGAAGTCAGTTCAGACACTGCCAGCCTGAGTCAGGTCATTCCCCTCATCAGGCTTTTGCAGAAGAAGCTGGAGACATTGAAGGAGGAGCTAACACAGAGCGATTCCGCTAGGCATGTGGGACTTGTGGATGGAGCCCTTAATTCGCTTAACAAGGATTCACGGGTGGTCAATCTGTTGAAATCAGAGCACTACATTTTGGCCACCGTGCTCGATCCTAGATTTAAAACCTACCTTGGATCTCTCTTTCCGGCTGACACAAGTCTGCTGGGGTTCAAAGAACTGCTGGTGACAAAATTGTCAAGTCAAGCGGAACGCGACCTGTCAACATCTCCTCCTTCACATTCTCCCGCAACTGGCGGTGCGAGGAAAAGGCTCAGAATTCTGAGCCCACCCGCTGGCGGTGATGCAGGGCAGTCTGGAGCGACTGCTGATGCTGACATCTGGTCCGGACTGAAGGACCTGACAACGATTACGGACATGTCGTCTACTGTCACTGCATATGATTCTCTCCCCATTGAAAGAATGGTGGAGGATTATATGAGTGACCGCATCCAAGTAGGCACGTCAGACAGTCCGTACTTATACTGGCAGGAAAAAGAGGCAATTTGGAGGCCCTTGCACAAACTGGCTTTATTCTACCTAAGTTGCCCTCCCACAAGTGTGTACTCCGAAAGAGTGTTTAGTGCCGCCGCTCACCTTGTCAGCAATCGGCGTACGAGGTTACATCCAGAAAATGTGGAGAAGATGATGTTCATTAAAATGAATTATAATCAATTCCTCCGTGGAGACATTCACCAGCAGCAATTGCCTCCACAAAGTACACAGGGAGCTGAGATGGTGGATTCCAGTGGGGACGAATTGATAATCTGTGAGGAGGGGGATGTACACGGTGATATATCGGAGGATGATGATGAGGTGGACATCTTGCCTCTGTAGAGCCAGTTTGTGCAAGGAGAGATTAATTGCTTCTTTTTTGGTGGGGGTCCAAACCAACCCGTCATTTCAGTCACAGTCGTGTGGCAGACCCTGTCACTGAAATGATGGGTTGGTTAAAGTGTGCATGTCCTGTTTATACAACATAAGGGTGGGTGGGAGGGCCCAAGGACAATTCCATCTTGCACCTCTTTTTTCTTTCATTTTTCTTTGCGTCATGTGCTGTTTGGGGAGTAGTTTTTGGAAGGGCCATCCTGCGTGACACTGCAGTGCCACTCCTAGATGGGCCAGGTGTTTGTGTCGGCCACTTGGGTCGCTTATCTCAGTCACACAGCTACCTCATTGCGCATCTTTTTTTTCTTCTTTGCGTCATGTGCTGTGTGGGGAGTAGTTTTTTGAAGGGCCATCCTGCGTGACACTGCAGTGCCACTCCTAGATGGGCCAGGTGTTTGTGTCGGCCACTAGGGTCGCTTAGCTTAGTCACACAGCTACCTCATTGCGCCTCTTTTTTTCTTTGCATCATGTGCTGTTTGGGGGGTGTTTTTTGGAAGGGCCATCCTGCGTGACACTGCAGTGCCACTCCTAGATGGGCCAGGTGTTTGTGTCGGCCACTAGGGTCGCTTATCTTAGTCACACAGCTACCTCATTGCGCATCTTTTTTTTCTTCTTTGCGTCATGTGCTGTTTGGGGAGTAGTTTTTTGAAGGGCCATCCTGCGTGACACTGCAGTGCCACTCCTAGATGGGCCAGGTGTTTGTGTCGGCCCCTAGGGTCGCTTAGCTTAGTCACACAGCTACCTCATTGCAATCTCTTTTTTTCTTTGCGTCATGTGCTGTTTGGGGGGTGTTTTTTGGAAGGGCCATCCTGCGTGACACTGCAGTGCCACTCCTAGATGGGCCAGGTGTTTGTGTCGGCCCCTAGGGTCGCTTAGCTTACTCACACAGCTACCTCATTGCGCCTCTTTTTTTTCTTCTTTGCGTCATGTGCTGTTTGGGGAGTAGTTTTTTGAAGGGCCATCTTGCGTGACACTGCAGTGCCACTCCTAGATGGGCCAGGTGTTTGTGTCGGCCACTTGGGTCGCTGAGCTTAGTCATCCAGCGACCTCGGTGCAAATTTTAGGACTAAAAATAATATTGTGAGGTGTTCAGAATAGACTGAAAATGAGTGGAAATTATGGTTATTGAGGTTAATAATGCTTTGGGATCAAAATGACCCCCAAATTCTATGATTTAAGCTGTTTTCTAGGGTTTTTTGAAAAAAACACCCGAATCCAAAACACACCCGAATCCGACAAAAAAAATTCGGTGAGGTTTTGCCAAAACGCGTTCGAACCCAAAACACGGCCGCGGAACCGAACACAAAACCAAAACACAAAACCCGAAAAATTTCCGGTGCTCATCACTAGTATTTACCCTGCACAGAAACAATATAACACACCCAAATCCAACTCTCTCTGCACATGTTATAGCTGCCCCACCTGCAGTGCACATGGTTTTGCCTAACTGCTAACAAGTTTGCTGCTACGATCAGGTCTGAATTACCCCCATTGTCGATATCACAAATCCCCAGGAGAGTCTTAGTGGGGTAAGCCATTGTGTCCCTCAATTTCTGTAAGAGGTTGTCAGCGGTGTGCCTTCTTCGGAAACTGGTGATACACAGCGTAGCCTGCCTAGGAATAAGTTGGCATTTGTGGGATGCTGCTACTGGTGCCGCTGTTGTTGTTGCTGCGGGAGGCAATACATCTACCCAGTGGACTTTCACAGTCATGTAGTCCTTAGTTTTCCATGCTCCACTTGTCCACATGTCCATGGTTAAGTGGACATTAGGTACAACTGCATTTTTCAGAACACTGAGGACGCTTTTCTCAATATCCCTGTACAGTCCGGGAATCGCTTTCCTAGTGAAGTGGAATCTAGATGGGATTTGGTACCAGGTACACAGTACGTCCATAAACTGTCTAAATCCCACTGAACTAATGGCAGATACCAGATGCACGGCTAACACCAGAATAGTTGTTATGGCCTTAGCAATCCGTTTTGCAACAGGGTGACTGCTGTCATATTTCATATTCCTTGCAAAGGACTATTGGACAGTCAACTGCTTAGCTCAAGTAGTTCAAGTGGTCTTCCGACTTCCCCTCTGCGATGACGATCGACTCTCAGCAGCAACAACAGCAGCGGCAGCAGCTGCAGTAGGTGTTCAACTCAAGGATCCTCCGGAGGAATCCCGGTTAGGAGAGGACTCGTCAGTCATGCCAGTGACATGGCTTGTAAGACTACTGACATTCCTGACTGAGGAGTAAATGGACGTTGAGGGAGTTGGTGGTGTGGCTTGCAAGAGCTTGGGTACAAGAGGAAGAAGGGACTTAGGTGTCAGTGGACTGCTTATGCTCTTACCCAAAGTTTCTTAACTTGACAATGACTTCTGATGAATGCGCTGCAGGTGTTATATAAGGGGATATGTTCCTAGTTGGTTAACATCCTTATTCCTATTTATAATGGATTGACAAAGGCAACACACAGCTTGACACCTGTTTCCAGATTTGTGGAGAAATAATTCCACACCGAAGAGGTGTCTTTTTTGGTATTTTGCCCAGGCATGACAATGGGTTTTCTCATCGCACAGTCTCCACTGGTGCCTTATTCAATCAAACCACATTACCAGCAGAATCCTCATTGTCAACTTCCTCTTCAGTGCCAGCTACACCAATATCCTTCTCATCCTGGTGTACGTCTTCAGTGACATCCTCAATCTCAATATCAGCTACTGGACTGGCGGTGTTCTTCCCAACACTTGCAGGGGGCGTACAAATGGTGGTAGGGGCCCCCTCTTTCCATACAGTCTTAGGATGGTCCGGCCTAGAAATCGCAACAGCGGACACACTTGGACTCTCCTTGGGGATTTGGGATATCTCTGAAAGCACAGTTGTTTTTTTCTGTGCTTTAGCAAGCTTATTTTTTTATTTTTCGAGAGGGAGGAGGGCTTCCATCTTCATGAGAAGTTGAGCCACCAGTCATGAACATATGCCAAGGCCTTAGCCTTTCCTTGCGACTTCGTGTCGTGAAAGGCATATTGCCAAGTTTACGTTTCTCGTCAGGTCATTTTTTTCTTCTGATTATTAATGTTTGCTTCTTGGATTTTACACGCCCTCTACAATATTGGAAATCAGTCTTAGCGGACAATGTTGATGGAATTGCATCGTCAATGTCATAACTTATGGTAGCAGCAGCTTCAGCACTAGTACTAGAAACTGGAAGTGGTTCCTGATCTTCCACTATTTTTTCCTCAAATTGTTATTCTCCATTTCACAGGACAGCACCCTTTTATTATTACAGCACACAGAACAGTACCCCTGTATTCTTACAGCATACAGGAGCAGTGTGCTTTTAATTTGTAAGAATTGTACCCCTGAATTTTTATATCAGACAGGGCCTGTGTAATGTTATTAAGACATCAACACCCCTATATTTAACAGCATACAGGAGCAGTGTGCTTTTAATTTGTAAGAACTGTATCCCTGAATTTTTATAGCAAATAGGCCAGTGTAATGTTATTAAGACATCAGCACCCCTATATTTAACAGCATACAGGAGCAGTGTGCTTTTAATTTGTATGAACTGCACCCCTGCATTTTTATAGCAGACTAGGCCAGTGTAATGTTATTAAGACATCAGCACCCCTATATTTAACAGCATACAGGAGCAGTGTGCTTTTAATTTGTAAGAGCTGCTCCCCTGATTTTTTATAGCAGACAGGGCCAGTGTAATGTTATTAAGACATCAGCACTCCAATATTTGACAGCATACAGGAGCAGTGTGCTTTTAATTTTTAAGAACTGCACCCACATTTTTATAGCAGACAGGGCCAGTGTAGTGTTATTAAGACATCGGCACCTTTATATTTGACAGCATACAGGAGCAGTGTGCTTTTAATTTTTAACAACTGCACCCCAATTTTTATATCAGACAGGGCCAGTGTAAAGTTGTTAAGATATCATCACCCCTATATTTTACAGTGCCTCTTCTCCCTGTACAACACAGTGACAGCCAGGACAGCAACACCCATGTACAGCTGCAGTACATGAAACACCAGTGACAGCCAGGACAGCCAGAACAGCACCCCTAACACAGCACAGGTACACCACAGTGACTGCAGCAGCACCCCTACAGAGCACACACTAACCCCACCTGATGCCACCACCTACAGAGAGACAGAGGTCTATCTCCCTCACTCTCCAAGCCCGGAGTGAAAATGGTGGTGACACATGGCTTTTTATATGAGAACCAAATCCCACGTGATAATGACGTATATTTTGCCTCGTTCTGGTTTCCGAATCTGGCGGGAAGACCCGAGCCGGACTCGGATCAGGACTCGGAGTGTGAAGTTTGGGGGGGGGGGTTCGGTTCTCAGGGAAGAGCAGTTATTGTATTATCTCAAGCTTGAAGTGTTGCAGTCGTGGTATTTGGTGTGAAACAGAATCTATGTTATAATTTCTCTAGGGTCTCATCTGGTGCTTGCTGGTGGCACTAGCGAATACAGCTTTTGTGGTGTATATGGAGGGTACCTCAGTGTGTGGTATCCTGCACACTTTGGCATATGGAAACTTAATCTGGGATGCAAAGGGAAAAATACATTAATAGAATAAATAAAATAATTAATTAAATAAATAAATTAATAAAATAAAACAACATCTTAAAGGATTACTATACCATAAAATTTAATGCTTCTAAAATGTACCATGATGGTACTTTAAGGGGACATGGTCTGACAGCCATCGGAGAGAGTTGGCTTCTGTGGAAGCTCCGTGTGTAGGCTTCGGGAACGGCCTTCATTCTGTCTGTTGGCGGCTCCTGCTATACTCAGACAATCCCAGTCTTTATATTTTGCTTTGCTTGCAATTACCACATAACTGGGCTGTCTTTAATCTCACAGTGGACATTTTAATGGCCCTTTTGCTCTATCTGTGACAATTGCCTGTGACTACAAGCCACTTGTAATTAGTTATGTGAACATACAAGATTACTGTTTGTCCTTCTGATGGCTGTTTACCACCTCTATAGGTGCGGATGGCTGTTCGCAACCAATGCACCTATCATAATATATGAAGATCACTTTCCAATAAATAATCTATTGAAGACCTTAGCTGCACTGAATATTGGGCCTAATTCTGAGTTGATCGCAGCAGCAAGTTTGTTAGCAATTGGGCAAAACCATGTGCACTGCAGGAGGGGCAGATATAACATGTGCAGAGAGTTAGATTTGGGTGGGGTGTGTTCAAACTGAAATCTAAATTGCAGTGTAAAAATAAAGCAACCAGTATTATACCCTGCACAGAAATGAAATAAACCACCCAAATCTAACTCTCTCTGCAAATGTTATATCTGCCCCCCCCCCCCTGCAGTGCACATGGTTTTGCCCAATTGCTAACAAACTTGCTGCTGCGATCAACTCAGAATTACCCCCATTGTGGGCTCTTGTTCCAGCTCCATGAATTTCCTTAAATATATCTAATAATTTACACCCTCTATATTCAGTTTCCACTAGTGAGGCTCTAAAGACACTGGTGGTCATTCCGAGTTGTTCGCTCGTTGCCGTTTTTCGCAACGCAGCGATTAGGTGGAAAATGCGCATGGTACGCAACGTGCATGCGCTAAGTTGTTTAACACAAAATTTAGTAGATTTGCTGTTTGTGCGGCCTTCTTTCATGAGTCTACTGAAGCATAGAGGAACACCTAGAGCACCCTATCCCACTGAGGATACAGCTTTTACTGATCTCCATCGCTTTCTGCAACGCAAATGGAATCAAACATGTGCACCTCGCAGGGCGAGTCTTTCCCTACTAGATCTACTTCATCAGAAACTCCTGCTCAATCGGACATGTACACTGAGACCTCTGACCTGGGTGAACAGCAGGACCTGAGCTTCTTCTTCTCAAAACTTTACTGACAAAGGCAGAATTCCTTTCTAAAGCGGACTTTGCGGTATTGGAAAGTAAGCTCAGAGAGGCTGTACATTTAGAAGCTGCTACGCTTAAGACAGAACTGACAAGTTTGGGATCCCGCATTTCTACATTGGAAGAAAGAGAGGAGGCCAAAGACGAATTTCAACACGCCTTGGTTGACATAGTAAAGTTTCATGTGGTAGAGATCCAAACCCTAAAAGACCGTTTGGAATATCTGGACAAGAGAGGATGCAGAAATAACTTTAGAGACGGGGATGCCTGAAGACATTGCATATCAAGGCAACCAGGATGTCCTAACTTAAATATTCAATGAGGTCCTTTGTCATGACCTTAATGAATCTATTGTCTTTGATAGAGCACATAGAGCGCTTCATCCTAGAGGTATTTAATCTGAGCATCCCAGAGACGTGATCTGCCATTTGCATTATTTTACACAAAAATATGAATTTATGAGGATTCTGTAATTTGACGGACACCATATTCAGATATTTTAAGATCTCTCCTGGCATACATTGCACGTGAGGCGCTAAAGACACTGGTGGTCATTCCAAGTTGTTCGCTCGTTGCCGTTTTTCGCAACGCAGCGATTAGCTGGAAAATGCGCATGCGCATGGTACGCAACATGCATGCGCTAAGTTATTTAACACAAAACTTAGAAGATTTGCTGTTTGTGCGGCACTTTTCAGTCGCACTGCTGATCGGTGAGTGATTGACAGGAAAAGGGCGTTTCTGGGATGTAACTGAGCGTTTTCCGGGAGTGTGCTAAAAAACGCAGGCGTGTCAGGGAAAAAAGCAGGAGTGGCTGGAGAAACGGGGGAGTGGCTGGCCGAACGCAGGGCGTGTTTGTGACGTCAAACCAGGAACTAAACGGACTGAGGTGATCGCAATCTAGGAGTAGGTCTGGAGCTACTCAGAAACTGCAAGGAATTATTTATTAGCAGTTCTGCTAATCTTTCGTTCGCTATTCTGCTAAGCTAAGATGCACTCCCAGAGGGCGGCGGCGGCCTAGCGTTTGCAATGCTGCTAAAAGCAGCTAGCGAGCAAACAACTTGGAATGACCACCACTGACTGATGTATTAAGATCTCAAAAAATTAAATATAAGTGTGGTTATCTATTTAATCTCACAGTCACACATGGAGGGAAGACATTTTCATTTGTGTTTCTATTGACACATATGTTTAAGCATGTTTTCTTTGAACATACATGTGTATACGCAGATAAATCAATGTAGTCCATCTATTGTCTAGTTACTTTTATCTCAAGTTGTGATTTTGTATACTATGTTTATTAGAACTTATGTATTAGTTGCAATGTTTGTCTTCCCCCTGTTGACCCCTTACACCACTAGAACTTGTCCCGAGCCTAAGTGGGGAAAATGGATTTTCTGCCACTTTGCTGCTCTGGAGCATTGTTTCTTGCTCTTTTCAACTTAACATTTTCAACATTGTGTTTTTATTTTGTTATTTTACAGCCTTATTTCAACCTGGAATAAATTCCATACCAATATCCCATAATGACAAGGTGAAAAAAGTGTTTTTGAGATTTTTGTAAATTTATTGAAAATAAAAAACTAAGAAATCACATGTACATAAGTATTCACAGCCTTTGCTCAATACTTTGTTGATGCACCTTTGGCAGCAATTACAGCCTTAAGTCTTCTTGAATATGATGCCACAAGCTTGGCACACCTATCTTTGGGCAGTTTCGCCCATTCCGCTTTGCAGCACCTCTCAAGCTCCATCAGATTGGATGGGAAGCGTTGGTGCACACAGTATCAGTTCTTGCCATGGGCATGCAGGCTTTTTGTCCGGGGCACTGCTGTCCCAAGGGCGCCGCCACTGCCATGGCAAGAGCCGCTACTGATCCCCGCTTCCCTCTCCCCGGCTGCAGCGGGTGCCGTGGGTGCCCGCTGCAGCCGGCTCCACTGACAGACACTAGAGGTGATAATTGACCTCTAGTGTCAGTGCGGTGCTGCTATGGAAGAGACGTCATGACATCTCTTCCAGAGACTCTCCCATAGAAAGGAGCCGGCGGCCGGAGATGGAGGGCAGTGCAGCAATGGTCCGGAAGCAGGAGCAGGGCTGGTAAGTATTGTGTAGTTGTTGTTTTTTTTAATTGTGTGTGTTTGTAAGTGGCGCTACTGGGGCACAACTACTGGGGGCAGAACTACAGGGGGCACAGTTATAGGGGGCAGAACTACTGGGGCACTACTATTGGGGGCACAATTACAGGGGGCACAGCCACAGGGGCATAACTACTGGGGCACAGCTACAGGGGGCACAACTACTGGGGGCAAAGCCACTGGGGGCACAACTACTGGGGGCACAGCTAGGGATCACTGCTACAAGGGGCACACCTACTGGGGGCACAGCTACTGGGGGAAAATCTACAGGGGGCACAGCTACAAGGGGGCACAACTACTGGGGGCACAGCTAAAGGGGGCAAAACTACTGGGGTCACAACTACAGCGGGCACAGCTGCAGGAGGCACAGCTAGTGGGGGCACAACTACTGGAGGCACAGCTACAGGGGGGCACAAGTACAGGAGGATAACTGTGGCCACGCCCCTATTTTTGGGCACACGCCTTTTGCGCGCACCAGCTCTATTTTACGGGGGGGGGGGGGACCACAGGAAACGCTTGCCCTGGGCGCCACAAGGTTTAGAGGGTCCAAGGCAAAACTATGTAAGGATCCCTATGCAATCTACCAGTGGTGAAAAATGTATGCAATACATTAAACTGTGACAGGGAAGGTGGGCCCCTCTCAGCTCTGGACCCCATAACAACTGCACTCCCTGCACCTATGAGGTAGCTGCGCCCTTGGCTGTGAATACTTTCCAGATGCACTGTTATTTGACCTAAAACTGGGAATAGACACATCTTCTCAGAAAGCTGATATTAAGGCCTATCTGGAAGAGGTTAGTTTCCCCACTCTATTGGAAACTAAGATGGAAGCTATTGAGGAACCACTTACTTTAGAAGAGTTAGAAGGGGCGATTAAACCTACACCAAATAGTAAAAGCCCATGTCCAGAAGGATGCTCTATCTCTTACTATAAGCAATTTGGCAATGTTTCAGATGAATTTCCATTTTCTGTGCAATCCCTACTTGCTCATATTTCCATTATCTCTAAAGAAGGGGAAGACCCGGCCCAGTGTTCCAGTTACAGACCCATTTCCCTGTTGAATGTAGATCTGAAACTATATGCCAAGATAATAGCTAATTGATTTAAAATTGTTCCTTCCCAGTCTTATCCATTCTGATGTTTTGTCCCAGGTCAAGAGGCCAGGGAAAGCACCACGAAGATCTTAGATTTGATGCATGCCAAAAGATTACTGCCGTTCAGAAGGCATTTTGACAGGGTGAATTGTAACTTCCCTGCCATCCAGAAGGCATTCGGCAAGGTGAATTGGGACTTTTTATTGGGTGTTCTAGAGCATTTGGGTCTGGGTCCAAGGGGCATTCAGAGGATTATAGATCTTTATGTATAAAAGTTAATGGAGACCTGTCTGATCCAGTGATGATTTTGAACAGTACTCACCAAGTATGCCCGTTATCCCCTCTAGTACTGTATTTGTTTTATGCATGGAGGCCTTGGCTAGAGCCATTCGACAGAATATAAATTTAAAGGGGTTGGAAGTAGGGGACAAAGAATACAAATTTGCCCTTTTTGCAGATGACCGTCTAGCGATAATTACTAATCCTCTTACATCTATCCCTGACCTACTTACATAATTTCATCGATTTGGCACATTATATAATTTTAAAGTAAATATGTCTAAATCTCTGGCCCTGAATCTTACAGAACATACAATCTGCTTCACATTTTATATGGCACCCAACACAAATTAAATATTTAGGTGTTTTCTTGCGTAAAGACCTCTCCAAAATCCAAACTGACCTTCATGCCTGGCGTTTCCTAAGAATCTCGTGGACGTGGACGATAAGTGTTATTAAAATGAGTATTCTACCAAAAGTACTGTACTGTATCTTCTGCAACAATTCCTATTGCAATTCAAAACTCATGGTTTACTTAACTCCTTCGCTTGGTAAAGGATTTTATATGGGCAGGCCGTAGACCTTGTTTCAAGCATGAGATTCTATATAAGAGGAAACACCAGGGGGGCATGCAACTACCCCATTTTCTTACATATCACCAGGCAGTGCTCTATACAAGGGTAATGGATTGGAGCTAACTGTCAGGTAGGAAACAGTGGGTCAACATTGAAGCGGCCTCACTTCCCATGCTCAATCCTAAATTACCCTGTCTTTCGATGCTCTGTTCAGTTTCTCAACCTCTCTTAGGAGGTGACCAAGATCCCGATGGTTACTCTGTCAGAGCTACAGCATTCCTCAGCATTCCTACTATTTCTTGCTGAAGACGACTGCATGAAAAATCTTTACTATCTCCATCTCCATTAACTACTTTATTTGGGAAATTGACGTTTCTCCCTCTTCCTTCCGATTGTGGTGTTTACAAGGGATTTAAATATAAGCCAATTTCTTGACTTTTCTGGTGTTATGTATTTCCTTCCATTCAAGCCAAATGGAATTTGCCAAATAGAGAATTATGAAAATATTTTCAATATTCAACAATTTTTGATGCATTTAAACAATACTAAAGCCTACACCCGGGGAAACACTCCATTTGAGAATATGTGCACTTCCCAATTGTACCCTTCACATCCTCTATGTGGCATCTATAAAATTATCATTGACCACCTTTTATTCTGAAAATTTATTGGCCAAAATGTATGTCTGCTTGGGAAACTGATTTAGAGGGTTTGGAGCATGACTGGCCAGAAATTCTTAAAAAAATCTTTTCTAGTTCATCAAATATGCTCTTCATGGAAGCCCATTATAAGGTACCCTCAAGAAGGTATAGATAACCAAATATTTATGCCAAAATGTTTCCAGGAGTTCCTAACTTGTGATGGAGATGCCAAATTGCTGTGGGAACAACTTTACATATCTTTAGGCCTTTCTGGAACAAGGTCATAGAGACTGCTAGCCTTATCCTCCAAGAGGATCTACCCTCATATCCTAGCTTTTGGCTACTAAATCTTCTACGTAGACCACAGGCACAATTTAAGAAAACATTGCTTAGCCATATACTGAGTGCATCTAAGGGGGTTATCCCAGTGCATTGACGATCAGTCTCCCATTGACTGAGTGGTGTTCGTACGTTGATCACTATGGGCCTGATTCAGACCTGATCACTGTTGTGCGAATTTGCAAAGTGGCTGATTATCGATCGACTGTGCATGTGTATGGATCGTAGTGCGCATGCACGGGGCCAAACTGCTAAAATATCCAGCAACTTAGGTGGCGACTATCTGATGGCAGAACAGCAAAATTAGCAGCCCACCGATCAGGTCTGAATTAGGCCCTGAGCTAGGATAAAACAACCTAATGCAGCAGCGGTCAGATTAGAAGAGAGTGGTTTTCAGTAAAAGGCATATCACTTTCTGAAATACTACAGTGAATCTGTCCGGCAGTGTCTTAAAGATTTATAATAGTCTGATTCTTTGTAAATGAGCCACATATACCATGTTGCCGTAAAGTTTTTGTGATCTTTTGATATGGATAAAGTCCCTCATTTTGAGTTGATTGCTCGCTAGCTGTTTTTTACAGTGCTGCAATCAGATAGTCGCCGCCTATAGGGGAGTATATTTTCGCTTTGCAGGTGTGCAAACGCTTGTGCAGCTGAGCGGGATGAAAAATGTTTTTTGCAGTTTCTGAGTAGCTCTAGACTTACTCAGCCGCTGCGATCACTTCAGTCTTTTTGGACCCAGAATTGATGTCAGACACCCACCCTGCAAACGCTTGGACATGCCTACGTTTTCCAAACACTCCCAGAAAACGGTCAGTTGACACCCACAAATGCCCTCTTCCTGTCAATTTCCTTGCGATTGGCTTTGCGAATGGATTCTTCGTTAAATCCATCGCCCAGCTACGATCCGCTTTGTACCCGTACGATGTGCATGCACATTGCAGTGCATACGCATGCGCAGTAGTAACCTGATTGCTGCACTGCGAAAAATGGCAGTGAACGATCAACTCGGAATGACCCCCAAAATGAGATCATCCATGGACATATAGGTGGCCATTCCGAGTTGTTCGCTCGCAAGCTGCTTTTAGCAGCCGTGCAAACGCTAAGCCGCTGCCCTCTGGAAGTGTATCTTAGCTTAGCAGAAGTGCGAACGAAAGGATTGCAGAGCGGCTACAAAATAATTTTGTTCAGTTTCAGAGTAGCTCCAGACCTACTCAGCGCTTGCGATCACTTCAGACTATTCAGTTCCTGTTTTGACATCACGAACACGACCTGCCTTTTTTTCCAAACACTCCCTGAAAACGGTCAGTTGACACCCAGAAACGCCCACTTCATGTCAATTACTCTGGGGCCAGCAGTGCGACTGAAAAGCTTCGCTAGACCTTGTGTGAAACTACAAGGTTCGTTGTAATAGTATGACACGCATGCGCATTGAGCCACATATGCATGCGCAGAAGTGCCATTTTTTTTTTGCCTGATCGCTGCGCTGCGACCAAAATTTGCTGGCGAACAACTCAGAATGACCACCATAGGGGCTAATTCAGACCTGATCTCTCCTCTGCAAATTTGCAGAGGTTTACGATCAGATAGTCGCCACCCAGGCAGAGTGAAATCCCGCCCCATGCAAGTCTGGTGAAAATCCCTGTGAATGCTGGTCAGCTGCAAATCCATTTGCAACTCACTCATCATCTAATGATTTTTCCAGTCTGTGCAGTCTGTTCGTAGCCCGGGACCTACTCCTACAGTGCGATAGAATCAGGCTGATCGGGGCCGGAGCCGACGTCACACACCCTTCCTGAAAATGCTTGGGCACACCTGCGTTTTTCATGAAACTCCTAGAAAATAGCCATTTACCACCCCCAAATGCCGGCTTCCTGTCAACCAACTTGCATACGGCTAGCAATCAAAAAAGTTGCAGGATATTTTAGCAGTTTGGCCTCGTGCATGCGCACTACGATCCATACACATGCACAGTCGATCGATTATCGGCCGCTTTGCGAATTCGCATAACAGTGATCAGGTCTGAATCAGGCCCATAGTGATCAATGTACGAACACCACTCAGTCAGTGGGAGACTGATCGTCAGTGCACTGGGATAGCCCCCTTAGATGCACTCAGTATATGGCTAAGCAATGTTTTCTTAAATTGTGCCTGTGGTCTACGTAGAAGATTTAGTAGCCAAAAGCTAGGATATGAGGATAGATCCTCTTGGAGGATAAGGCTATCAGTCTCTATGACCTTGTTCCAGAAAGACCTAAAGAGGGAACATTCCCTCCAAATATGTAAAGTTGTTCCCACAGCAATTTGGCATCTCCAACACAAGTTAGGAACTCCTGGAAACATTTTGGCACAAATATTTGGTTATCTATACCTTCTTGAGGATACAGTATAATGGGCTTCCATGAAGAGCATATTTGATGAACTAGAAAAGTTATGTTTAAGAATTTCTGGCCAGTCATGCTCCAAACCCTCTAGATCAGTTTCCCAAGCAGACATAAGAGCAAAACATTATACTATTGTTCTACATTTAATAACTACTGTACATTGACTTAAATATCCTTTTTCTCTGCGCAGTCATGAGATGCGGAAGGGTGCTATGGAATGTGGTCAGCTGACCCCTCAGTCTGTACGTCAGGTCATCGTTTTGCGCCATCCTGGAGTTGGCTTTGGATTCGTGGCTGGCAGTGCACGACCCGTCGTAGTCCGATCTGTCATCTCAGGTGAAGCTGGAAATTCAGTCATTCAGTTGCCTTCATTCTCTTCTATTTAATACACCATTTGATCTCCTCGCCAACTGCTCATTTTACTACATAAATCTACTGTAGCTAGATACAGTAGTTAGGAGGGTTCAAACAGGACAAGTTCAATACATTCTCATATAGACTCACTGGATTAATTTATAAAAACATCTGTATATTACAATAAACTGTAGCTATGGCTTATGGCAGAGGTTCCCAAACACGGTCCTCAATGCACCCCAACGGCCAGGTCCAATGGTCGGGAACAGTGGCGGATTTTACCTATGAGCTGCAGGACTGCAGGGCCCCCCAGGTAAAATCCACCACCTCAGCCCAGTGTCAGTGAAGCCAGATGCAGTCCGTGAGACTGCACTGGCTTCACTGAGACTGGTAGTGACTTCCTATTGGAAGTCCTACCTGCCAGTCAGAGACACTACAGGCAGTCCCATTGGGAGGTGTTTGCCTTTCAGGCAGCCCTAGGTGGCTTCTATGGGCTGCAGCTGATGCAGTCCATAGAAGCCAGACTTTGCGCATGCGCAGTAGCGTCACCGCTAATTTCGTCGGTCCCGGCACTTTCACAGATGCTGGGACCCAGCCGGCGGCAGCTGGTACAGGGAATCAGTTACTCTGCAGCAGGGATAAGGGAGCCAGCAGCATGGTCAGCAGCAGCCCCTCTCCTCAACAAAGGTAGGAGCCGCTGCTGGTCGGGAAACTGCACATGTGCAGTTGCCGGAAATGGGGCGTGGCCAAGGACTACATACCAGACACAGTTTCCTTGGCCTCCCAAGCTGCACTGTGATTTCTAGTCTGAGTAAGCTCAGGCTTTCTCAGCCTGCAGTCGCAGATGAACAGCGCGACCGA
Organism: Pseudophryne corroboree; assembly: GCF_028390025.1. NCBI lineage: Eukaryota > Metazoa > Chordata > Amphibia > Anura > Myobatrachidae > Pseudophryne > Pseudophryne corroboree. Next base: position 142,984,954 of record NC_086451.1, on the reverse strand, counting down.
TGGTTACGATGTTCATTTAGAACTGTTATATGATCCCAATGTCCAGATCGCAAATGCAAGATTACTAAGTATAGCATTTGAATAGTTACTGGAAGCAGCTTTGCAAATGCAATCCTTACTGAATTAGACCCTTAAGTAGTACTTCAGTTAATTTGAATTAACCATCTGTGCTAAGCCATGGATATACTTAAAACCTGGACCATTGGGGTGCGTTGAAGACTGCATTTGGGCACCTCTGGTGTATGGGTTTTAAATTTATGAAAATATATTAATTTTAATGAAAGATACTGTAAGTGGTACAATCACTTTAAAAAGCAAAACTTGCACATCAGAACTCATTTTTCAACAGTCACTCCTTTATTTTATTGCATTTGGCAACAAAATTTTACTTATAAACCTAATCATTGTTTTTTTAATATGACTTTATTATTGCTTTTTGCTTATTAATCATATATAATTCTGTCTGAATTCAAGTAAAATAAACATCCCAAGGTTAAAGTTTTTTCCATAAAATGACTATAATATTGGATAAAATCCAAAACTTAGCACAGTCTCATGTGAAAATACAGTACAGTAACCAGCGGCGGCAGCAGCACCAACTATATAGTGCAGGGACATATAAACATACATGTGAAGATGTATGTTATATACAGATGGGTCTTGCGTTATCTTGGCTGGCTGAGGCATTAGTCGCGATCGGGCATACGCAGAGTGCCTGGGTGCAAGGAGGCATGCCTAGTCGTAGGGAGGCGCATAGAGCGTTTGGCATTACCTTTGAGTGTAATACCTGCGATCATCCACCAGATGTCGCTTTTTAAAATCACCAATGTGCATGTGTGTGGTCTCCATTAAAATACAATACTGAACTACAGCGTAAGAACTACTTTACTGGTGCGTCTCATTACGCTACAATATGCTACAGTATGTCATACAGTATATAACAGTATATACAGTACAGACGCAAATAGTACAGCATATACAGATGCAAACTAACGTGTTACAGGTACACTATGGTCTATTGATGTTAGGGATATGTGAGCATCCAAATCCCATAGTATTAAGTATAATGGGTTGAGATAAAAGCTCCCCCCTAAGTTCCTGGGGGCCAAATCACTGTGCTTAGCGTCTCTGTACAGTATTTTGTATTTGAGTAGTAAATAGCATGAACCGTTTGTAACGTACTGTACAGCGGCAAGTGTTAGCTTTGTAAGTATAATGGGGAGAGATAAAGCTCCTCCCTAAATTCCTGGATGAAAGATCACTGTGCTTAGCATATCCGTACAGTATTTCAAATTTGAGTACTAAATAGCACGAACAGCTTGTAACATAGGTGGTCATTCCAAGTTTATCGCAGCCAGCAACTTTTAGCTGCTGCTGCGATCAATAGTCCACGCCTATGGGGGAGTGTAATTTAGCTTAGCAGGGCTGCGATTGCTTGTGCAGCCCTGCTAAGCTAAAAAAAATTCAAGCAGAAGCAGAGCAGCCCTGGACATACTTACCCTGTGCGATGGATCCAGCGATGATGGGTCCGGCTTTGACGTCACACCTCCGCCCTCCGTTGTCCTGGATACGCCTGCGTTTTACTCACCACTCCCCGAAAACGCTCTCCAATGGTCCGGATCCGCCCATCCACGCCTCCTTCTTGTCAATCTTCTTAGCGGTCGCCGCTGCAACCGCTTCCGTTGGTAGCCGCGACATAACCCGGCGACCCCTGTCACCGGGCAACGGTGCGCACGTGCACTGTGCCCGCCGCGCATGCGCATTCCGCACCCATTCGCACCGCAGCGAAAAACCGATGCGTGCAAACGGGTCGGAATGACACCCATACTCTGCTGTAATGGTTACAATGGCAAGTGTTATCTTTATAAGTATAATGGGGAGAGATAAAAGCTCCTCCCTAAGGGGTATATTTACTAAGATTTGTATTTTTGACGATTTCTGCCGAGATCAATCTCGGCTGATATCGGCAGTGTACGATTGCAACTTTTTGAAACAAAACACGGCAATTTACTAAACTACCATGTTTTGTAAATTTGAGTTCACTGATGTCGAAGTAATTCGTATTGCCGGCAGTGTTTTATGGGAGAGAACAGTAAAATACTGCCGGACTTAACACAATAAAGACCGGCCGGATCAGTGTGATCCATGCATGGGTTCATTGTGTACAGTATAGAAATAGTTAAAAATCCCCCCAAAAGCATAACCAGCCTCGGGCACTTTGAGCTGGTTCTGGTTGTTAAAATACAGCTGTAAAAATGCATAGGGTTCCCCAGTATTTAGACAACCAGCACTGGGCTCTTGGCCCGGCCCTGGTTCCAAAAATACAGGGGACAAAAGATGTAGGGGTCCCCCGTATTTTTAAAACCAGCACCGGGCTTCACTAGCCGAGAAGATAATGCCACAGCCAGGGGACACTTTTATACTAGTCCCTGCGGCCCTGGCATTACCCCTCCCCAACTAGTCACCCCTGGCCAGGGTACTCTGGGGGAGTGGGGACCCTTTAAATCAAGGGGTCCCCCCCTCCAGGCACCCAAGGGCCAGGGGTGAAGCCAGAGGCTGTCCCCACACCCCAGGGCGGTGGGTGCAGGGCTGATAGCCTTTTCAAGTGTAAAAAAAATAGAATATTGTCTTTTGTTTTAGAACTACAAGTCCCAGCAAGCCTCCCCCGATTTCTGGTACTTGGAGAACCACAAGTACCAGCATGCGGGGAAATAACGGGCACACTTGTACCTGTAGTTCTACAAGAAAATAAATACCCAAATAAAAACAAGACACACACCGTGAAAGTACAAATTTAATAAAACACACTTACACACTCATACATATTTACCTACATCCCACGCCGGGCAATCACATCCCCTTGTTCAGTAGAATCCAATTGGGGTACCTGTGAATCGAAACCCCCAAATACTCACCTATTATCCGGTGTTGATCGGTCCTCTTCGTTCCTGAAGTAATCCACGGCTTTAAAAAAAAAAAACGAAAATTCCGAGCCACGCCACTAAAGGGGTTCCATGTGTAAACATGGAACCCCTTTACCCGAATGCCGGGACCCCCCGTGACTCCTGTCACTAGGAGTCCCAGCAGCCATCAGGGAGTGCCTTCTCATAGCGCTCTCCTGATAGGCTGTGCGCTCCTGGCCTGTCAATCAGGCGGAGCGTAGCAGCTAGAATGGAGCTTAGCACAGCTCCATTCTGGCCTATGATGTGAGTTTTGCAGTCTGCGGCTAACCGCAGGGTTAATTGGGGTCAATCTTGTGGGAGACCCCAATTAACTTCACGGTTAGCCGCAAACCGCAAAGTTCATCATAGGCTAGAATGGAGCTGCGCTAAGCTCCATTCTAGCCAGTGCGCTCCGCCTGATTGACATGCCAGAAGTGCACAGCCAATCAGGAGAGCGCTATGACATAGCACTCCCTGATTGGCTGCTGGGACTCCTAGTGACAGGAGTCATGGGGGGGTCCCGGAATTCAGGGAAAGGGGTTCCATGTGTAAACATGGAACCCCTTTAGTGGCGTGGCTCGGAAATTCCGTTTTGTTTTGTTTTTAAAGCCGTGGATTACTTCAGGAACGAAGAGGAACGATCAACACCGGATAATAGGTGAGTATTTTGGGGTTTTGATTCACAGGTAACCAAATTGGATTCTACAGGACAAGGGGACGTGATTGCCCTGTGTGGGATGTAGGTAAGTATGTATAAGTGTGTAAGTCTGTTTTATTAAATTTGTACTTTCACGGTGTGTGTGTCTTGTTTTTATTTGGGTATTTCTTCTGTTTTGAACTACAGGTATCAGCGGGCCCGTTATTTCCCCGCATGCTGGTACTTATGGTTCTCCAAATACCAGCAAGCGGGGGAGGCTTGCTGGCACTTGTACTTCTAAAACAAAAGACAATATTCTATTTTTTACACTTGAAAAGGCTATCAGCTCTGCACCCACCTCCCTGGGGTGTGGGGAACAGCATCGGGCTTCACCCCTGGCCCTTGGGTGTCTGGAAGGGAGGACACCTTGGTTTAAGGGGTCCCCACTCTCCCAGGGTGCCCCAGCCAGGGGTGACTAGTTGGGGGAGGGGTAATGCCAGGGCCGCAGGGACCAGTATAAAAGTGTCCTCCGGCTGTGGCATTATCTCTCTGGCTAGTGGAGCCCGGTGCTGGTTTTAAAAATATGGGGGACCCCTACGTCTTTTGTCCCCTGTATTTCTGGAACCAGGGCTGGGCAAAGAGCCTGGTGATGGTTGTCTAAATACTGGGTGACCCCTGTCAATTCCCCCCCCCCCCTGGTATTTAAACTACCAGGACCGACTACAAAGAGACCGATGGTGGTTATGCATAGGAGGCGGGACCCCACGCAATTTTCTTTTCCATTTTTAACTATTTCTGACCCTTTTACACAGATAAGCATGCACGGATCTCACTGATCCTTGCATGACTATCCAAACACGCCAGCAAAAAGCAGTTCTATTTTAAAGCTCCATATTTTTACGAATTCTATGCTTTCTCGCAAGTGTTTGGCTATTGTCAGCCGTGATTAAGAATACAAATTCTTAGTAAATTCCCGAGATGTATAAAATAACAGCCGTGTTTGACAGATGGTCTATCCATTCATAACATAATTTGTGTGGTCAGCAGCACTGGTGTATCTATAATGGGTGCAGTGTGTGTGATGCACACGGGCCCCTGGGTCCAGCGGGGGCCCACACCGCACACACTGCACCCATTTCTTCTATCCTTACATTTCCGGGGTCCATCGGTGACTGTGTGTGGGCCCCCTCCTCTCCCGTAGCCGTCACCGCCGCTGCTAGCGCACTGAGCGCTAGAGATTCTGGCACAGTGCCAGAGTCTACAGCACATGCGCAGGACTATGGAAAAATGGCATGACAGCCTGCCCATGCGCTGTAGATGACATGGTATGAGGACAATTTGTACATCGAGTTCAACCTATTTGGGGGCTCCTATGCTGTATTATTTTTAGGACTATTTTTATCTTCTTTTTTTTTGTATCATAGTGTGTGACCTACCCACCATAACCCTGTATATCCTTATCCATTAGGAATTTATCTAGCCCATTGTTAAAGGTATTGACCAAGTCTACCATTACTACTCTATCTGGCAGGGAATTCCAAACATGTATTGTCCTTACTGTGAAAAAACTTTTCGCCTCTGTGTGCGAACTCTCCTCTCTTCTAACCTAAGCAGATGTCCACGTGTCTTCTAAGTTGATCTTAATAAAAACAGATTCCCCGCAAGCTCTGTGTATTGTCCCCTTTTTATTTGTAAATGTTAATAATTTCCCCTCTTAATCTCCTCTTTTCCAGTGTAAACATGCTTAGCTTCGCAAGCCTTTCCTCATAATCCAGCATCTCCGTTCCCCTAACCAGTTTGGTAGTCCTCCTCTGAACCTTTTTTAGTTCCAGGATATCCTTTTTGTAGTATGGTGCCAGAAATTGTGTACAGTATTCAAGATGTGGCCTTACTTGTGATTTATATACATGCTAATACCTTGTTTGCCTTCTTACTTTGGGTAATGCTGCAAACCTACTTTGGGTAATGCTACTAAATTTGTTATCTATGTGAACACCCAAGTCTTTTTCCAGCACAGAAACCCCTAATTTTACCCCATTCAGTATGTAGGTGGTATAATAGAAAAGTGAAAGTGGAGAGCCTCTCCAATGCGCAAGAAAAGCTGCCTTAACAAAGATACACAAATGGGGCATATCCCTCTCCCAAGAAAATGGACAAGTGTATACAGTGTAAATAGTACTAGGTGCCTTTCAGTAACTGATATCAACAGTGAATTTCTATATGGCACAACAACAGATGTCTCAATAATATTGATTTCATACGTTCCTTGACTAGATTTTCATTCAGGCATGTATTGTATCCTTTTGATTCTTCATATATGGGAGAACCTCCTTGGCAAAACCTCATTCAGTGATGTCATAAAAAACAAAAGGATGAGGAATATCTCATGTAATAACGTTTCTAATTCCTCCACAATTCCTCCACAATGATAAACAAATTCATACAGTAGTTAAAACAATTCCATAAAGATAAAAAAAGAGCACATGCAGCACAGGTGCGATGTGTATGCTGAATCAAGCAGTTGCAATTACCAGAAAGTTGGAGGACTGAAAAATCCTCAAACCAGCGTGTGTTGTTAGTCACCAGACAGCTCCTGGGAAATAGCATCCTGGGTTTCGATAACCGCCCCTCCGGATGCAGCAGAGAATCACTCGTGTGTTGCGCTGACGTGTTTCAAGCCTTTCTAGGCCCTTTTTCAAGGCAGAAGTGCTCACAATACAATCCTACCTAATTTTATTCTTAGCTTATCCAATCATAATGTTAATCACATTAAACGATAAAAATCTGTGTAAAAATGGCTCCATCCATATGTTTATGTTGGTTACCATGACTTCCACTTCCGGTCACGGATTGACCAGTTCCGAATAGTGAATAGTGATCAGATCCATGCTCGGATCCGCCCTCACAGCGCCGTTATGTCCCGCATAAAATGCGGCTCTTTGGTCTTAGTGGTCAAACTGGTACCATCCTCGTATTTAGTTCCAGTTGCTAAGCAACCGTCCCCCAGTTCCATGATTCGTCAGAGTGAGCGGGACGTCATTTCCGCTCAGTGCCCTGTCTCTTTGTTGCATTATGTTGCTAGGTAACCGGATCCCTCTTACATAAGGTTACACTTCCATTTGATGCGTCGTCCCGCTATATCTATACAGACAGCATCCCTTCCATATTTAAAGTTCTCTTTTCAGAGTCCATAGTGTTACCTAGTAACCCGGAAAACATAACCATTGTTCAATAAAGCCCTACTTCTTTACATATTAAACTTCCATTCAGTGATATTGTCATTTCACTAAAAAGGACATTCATCTGTTTCACTAGTCTCTCAATAAAACATAAAATAGCGCTCTTGTAAGCACCTATATAGCACTCCTTGGTTCTTCATATGCATACATAAATAGTTATATAAAAACAAACCCAAAGTACATCTAAAATTAACCATTTCTAATTGGATATTTACAAAAACCATTAGACTTCGAAATCTGAATTTAACCCCCCAGATATAAGTGTACTGTATTTATATATCAGCTGCATTTCCATTTTAGACATTAGTTTGGGGGTATTCTTTTGGCAGTGATTGGATTCTACCCGTTTTAGCCCTGCAAACTGAATAATGTGACCTGGATCACAATTATGGATTTTTTTCAAATGGCTAGAAAGCACATGGGTTTCAAGGCCCCAATTTATATTTCTAAAATGCTCACCCATATGCACCTTTAGGGGTCTTGATGTCCATCCTATATAGAACAGATGGCAGTGTAGATGACATTCTTGACATTACAGGTTAGAAAGTCACATATCATATGTATCTGTCCATTAATCACTAGCTTTTCTGTTTTCTTCCCACTATCACTCTTGATTCCTATACAAGTCCTGTGCCGGTGGAATCCTTTGGTGTTAATAAACCCTTCCTTTTTCAAGACTGGAAGATCACTTCTGACTAAACTATTTTTCAAGTTCGGGGCCTTTTCATATATAAACACCAGTCTATCAGGCAGGACCTTCATCAATATTGGGTCTTTTCTCAGAATGTTCCAATGCTTCCTAATTGAGTGCTCTAATGACTTATGTTGAACATTGTAGCTAGTCACGAAAGCAAATTCAAAATGATCATGTTCCTCCTCTTCTCATTCTTTATTCTTTAGGAGTTCTTCACTATTCAAATTCAAAGTTTGTTCTTTAGCTTCCCTTATGCACTCAGCCTCATACCCACATTCATAAAATCTTTTTTCTAGATGGTCTGCCTGCTGTTTAAAGACCGTGTCCTCTGAGCAGTTAAGTTTTATTCTTTTGAACTGACTAGTTGGTATTGATTCTAGCCAGTTCTTATAATGACAGATATTTCTATCTATATATGTTTGGGAGTCAGTATGTTTGGTATATGTCTTGGTGCACAATGTTCCCTCCTTTATACATAACGTGATGTCCAAGAAATCTGTACTTTCTGCATTTATATGGTACACAAGACTTATGTTAAAAGGATTGTTGTTTAAATATGTGCACAAATTATCTAACTCATCCCTTCCTCCTTTCCATAGGAAAATTATGTCATCAATGTAGTGCTTCCATGACACCAGGTTTGCCCCAAATGGGTTGGATTCCCAGACATAGTCTAATTCCCACTTACCCATAAAAAAGTTTGCATTACTTGGGGTGAACCTGGTGCCCATTGCTGTCCTGACCTTTTAAAGATAAAAAATCTCCATCAAACATAAAATAGTTATTAACTAAAATAAACCACACTCCTTCTACTATAAAATTTTGGATGTTTTTATCCACCTCACTCTTACTTAAAAATTCAGACACTGCTCTTACTCCTGCATCATGATCTATGATTGTGTACAGGGATTTAACATCCGCCGTAACCATCAACATTCCATCTTCCCACAGGACCATGGGTAGGAAATTCAACAAATCCTTTGTAGCTTTCAAATGAGATTTATTGATCATTACCAATGGTTGTAAATGGAAATCAATCATTTCTGATAGGTTAGCTGTAACTTATTCAATATCCGACACAATTGGTCGTCCAGGAGGATGTTGTGCATCTTTGTGAACCTTGGAGAGGAGATAGATTACAGGAATAACAGGTTTCTAGTTTATATTGAATTCTTGTTCTTTCTCGTTCAAAACTTTTAAATCTCCATAGTTTTAACCAGATTTTCAAGTTTCTCCTGGATTTTAGATGTGGGATCTGCTCTTAGTTTGTGATATGTGGTTCTATCAGCAAAGTGAAGTATAACCTCATTCACATACCAAACTCTATCCATGATGACCACCCCACCGCATTTATCGTCGGGCTTAATTACCAGTGCATTGTTTGATTTAAGGGATTTGAGAGCTGCCCTTTCTTTAAATGTTAAATTACATTTCACTTCACTGGTTTTCATATCTTTCACATCATCCTGGACTAATGTGGTAAAGGTTTCTATATAGTTTCCTTTTACATGATGCGGGAAAAAAGACAGATTTGGGTTTAAAAGGGGTATTGACCTCTAACTCTGCCTCACCCAAATCTCGTACTGTTTCTTTGGTTTAATAAAAAAATGTAAACAAAGTTTTCTCACAAACTTGTGTATGTCTATATAGGTGGAGAACTTATTTATTGAAGTGGTAGAGGCATATTTCATTCATTTCTCTAAAACAGAAGTCTCGAATTTTGACAGTACATGTGAACTGATGTTAAATTTTTTTGTTTTGCCTGCCTCTTTATTTTCATTATCAATTAGTTCTAATTTGATGTTTTCTTCCTTATCAGGGTTACTTTTAGATGTGATGTCTTTTTCCTTTCTATCGATCTCTGATTTTCTTCTCACTTTCGTATTCCTTTTAAATTTTTTATATATTCCTCCCCTTTTGCCCCTTTGTGTCTTTTTATGAATAACTATCTTTGATTGGTCCGTAAACCTCATCTCCCTAGAAAATGGTTCTCTCCATCATTTCTATCTAAGGGAGCAAATCTATTCCTTTGTAGGAGTGGTGTATACCATGACGATACCTCATTTCTTTCCCTGCTTTGATCTCTTTCTCTATTTTCAAATCCATTTAATTTTGTAATCTGTCCTGATGGGTGATCTATAGAATCTCTTTCGGGGTTCGAAAGTAGAGTTCTCAAAATGTCTGCCACCTCTTTTCCCTCATAGGCCTTCCTCTCTTATTGTGGAATAAGTTCTATTCCTATGTATTTGCTCTCCTCCGGTTTCTGTTCCTCTCCTAGTGTTATTTCTTTGTCTTTCTTCTCTATTCTCCAATTTTCCATTTGTCCTTGAAGGGGAAGGAGTTCTTATTTCTACCAACTCTTCCAGATCATTTTCTTTTTCTTCTCTGATTACTTCATTTTTCAGTTTTTTTTCTCTGATATATTTTCAAATCTTCCTATCTATAAGGGTTTTTTCTATTTTCTTTATATTAGCCTATATTCTTTGTTCTAGATCCTTGTAATCATTAAGGTCAGCAATTGGAGTAACCAAATCCCTGTAGATCTTGATCTCATTATCTAATTTTTCTAGTTCCCACCTCCTTTCCTCTATGATTAAATTCATAAGGGAAAAGGAGCAGTCACTGATGATTCTATCCCATTCTTCCTTAAACTCCCCTGAAGCACTGTTAAGACAAATTAAAAAACTAAATGGATTTGAAAATAGAGAAAGAGATCAAAGATGGGAAAGAAACAAGGTACCGTCATGGTATACACCACTCCCGCAAAGGAATAGATTTGCTCCCTTAGATAGAAATGATGGAGATAACTTTTTAGGGAGACGAGGTCAACGGACCAATCAAAGATAGTTATTCATAAAAAGACACATAGAGGCAAAAGGGGAGAAATACATACAAAATGTAAAAGGAATACGAAAGTGAGAAGGAAATCAGAGTTAGATAGAAAGGGAAAATACATCACATCTAAAAGTATTCCTGATAAGGAAGAAAACATCGAATTAGAAATAATTGATAATGAAAATACAGAAGCAGGCAAAACAAAACATTTCAACATCAGTTTACATGTACTGTCAAAATCGCGGACTTCCGTTTTAGAGAAATGAATGAAATATGCCCCTACCACTACAATAAATAAGTTCTCCACCTATATAGATATACACAAGTTTGTGAGAAAACTTTGTTTAAAAAATGTGTTTCTTTACCAAAGAAACAGTACGAGACTTTGGTGAGGCAGAGTTAGAGGTCAATACCCCTTTTAAACCCAAATCTGTCTTTTTTCCGCATCATGTAAAAGGAAACTATATAGAAACCTTTACCACATTAGTCCAGGATGATGTGAAAGATATGAAAACCAGTGAAGTGAAATGTAATTTAACATTTAAAGAAAGGGCAGCTCTCATATCCCTTAAATCAAACAATGCACTGGTAATTAAACCCGCCGATAAATGCGGTGGGGTGGTCATCATGGATAGAGTTTGGTATGTGAATGAGGTTATACTTCACTTAGCTGATAGAACCACATATCACAAACTAAGAGCAGACCCCACATCTAAAATCCAGGAGAAACTTGAAAATCTTGTTAAAACTATGGAGATTTAAAAGTTTTGAACGAGAAAGAACAAGAATTCAATATAAACTAGAAACCTGTTATTCCTGTAATCTATCTCCTCTCCAAGGTTCACAAAGATGCACAACATCCTCCTGGACGACCATTTGTGTCGGGTATTGAATAAGTTACAGCTAACCTATCAGAAATGATTGATTTCCATTTACAACCATTGGTAATGATCAATAAATCTCATTTGAAAGCTACAAAGGATTTGTTGAATTTCCTACCCATGGTCCTGTGGGAAGATGGAATGTTGATGGTTACGGTGGATGTTAAATCCCTGTACACAATCATAGATCATGATGCAGGAGTAAGAGCAGTGTCTGAATTTTTTAGTAAGAGTGAGGTGGATAAAAACATCCAAAATTTTATAGTAGAAGGAGTGTGGTTTATTTTAGTTAATAACTATTTTATGTTTGATGGAGATTTTTTATCTTTAAAAGGTCGGGACAGCAATGGGCACCAGGTTCACCCCAAGTAATGCAAACTTATTTATGGGTAAGTGGGAATTAGACTATGTCTGGGAATCCAACCCATTTGGGGCAAACCTGGTGTCATGGAAGCACTACATTGATGACATAATTTTCCTATGGAAAGGAGGAAGGGATGAGTTAGATAATTTGTGCACATATTTAAACAACAATCCTTTTAACATAAGTCTTGTGTACCATATAAATGCAGAAAGTACAGATTTCTTGGACATCACGTTATGTATAAAGGAGGCAACATTGTGCACCAAGACATATACCAAACATACCGACTCCCAAACATATATAGATAGAAATAGCTGTCATTATAAGAACTGGCTAAAATCAATACCAACTAGCCAGTTCAAAAGAATAAAACTTAACTGCTCAGAGGACACGGTCTTTAAACAGCAGGCAGACCATCTAGAAAAAAGATTTTATGAATGTGGGTATGAGGCTGAGTGCATAAGGGAAGCTAAAGAACAAACTTTGAATTTGAATAGTGAAGAACTCCTAAAGAATAAAGAACAAGCAAAGGAGGAACATAATCGTTTTGAATTTGCTTATGTGACTAACTACAATGTTCAACATAAGTAATTAGAGCACTCAATTAGGAAGCATTGGAACATTCAGAGAAAATACCTAATATTGATGGAGGTCCTGCCTGACAGACCGGTGTTTATATATATAAAAAGGCCCTGAACTTGAAAAATAGTTTAGTCAGAAGTGATCTTCCAATCTTGAAAAGGATTATTAACACCAAAGGATTACATCGGTGTGGTTCATGTATAGGATGTAGAGGAATCAAGACTGACAGTGGTAAGAAAACAGAAAAGCTAGAGATTAATGGACAGATACATACGATATGTGATTTTATAACCTGTAATGTCAAGAATGTCATCTACAGGATAGAATGTTCTTACCATCTGTTCTATATACGATGGACATCAAGGCCCATAAAGGTGCATGTGGTAGAGCATCTTAGAAATATAAATAGGGGCCTTGAAACCCATGTGCTTTCTATCTATTTGTAAAAATCCCTAATTGTGATCCAAATCACATTATTCAGTTTGCAGGGATAAAATGAGTGGAATCCAATCACCGCCAAAAGAATACCCCCAAACTATTGGCTAAAATGGAAATGCAGCTGATATATAAATACAGTACACTTATATCTGGTGGGTTAAGTTCAGATTTCGAAGTAAAATGTTTTTTGTAAATATCTGATTAGAAATGGTTAATTTTAGATGTACTTTGGGTTTGTTTCTATATAACTATTTATGTATGCATATGAAGAACCAAGGAGTGCTATATAGGTGCTTACAAGTACGCTATTTTATATGTTTTATTGAGAGACTATTGAAACAGATGAATGTCCCCTTTAGCGAAATGACAATATCACTGAATGGAAGTTTAATATGTAAAGAAGTAGGGCTTTATTGAACAATGGTTGTGTTTTCCTGGTTACTAGGTAACACTATGGACTCTGAAAAGAGAACTTTCAATATGGGAGGGATGCTGTGTGTATAGATATAGCGGGACGACGCATCAAATGGTAGTGTAACCTTATGTAAGAGGGATCCAGTTACCTAGCAACATAATGCAACAAAGAGACAGGGCACTGAGCGGAAATGACGTCCCGCTCACTCTGACGAATCATGGAACTGGGGGACGGTTGCTTAGCAACCGGAACTAAACACGAGGACGGTACCAGTTTGTCCACTAAGACCAAAGATCCATGTTTTATGCGGAACATAACGGCGCTGTGAGGGCGGATCCGAGCATGGTTCTGATCACTATTCATAGAGATTTCTTATCCACGGAACTGGTCACCGGAAGTGGAAGTCATGGTAACCGACATAAACATATGGATGGAGCCATTTTTACACAGATTTTTATCGTTTAATGTGATTAACATTATGATTGGATAAGCTAAGAATAAAATTAGGTAGGATTGTATTGTGAGCACTTCTGCCTTGAAAAAGGGCCTAGAAAGGCCTGAAACACGTCAGCGCAACACAAAAGTGATTCTCTGCTGCATCCAGAGGTGCGGTTACCGAAACCCGGGACGCTATTTCCTGGGAGCTGTCTGGTGACTAACAACACACGCTGAAAAGAAAATCATGTACCCAAGGCGCAAACACACTTGTGCAGCCACTTGAGAATGAAAGGGGCCACTTAACCCCTGATAAATGCAATATACAAACAAGAATACTCAAGCAAAAAGGCGCTCAGTGCAGTTTCATAAGGAATGATATTTAATGTCCATAGATGTCAAGAAATATGATCTTGCTCCTATATGTCTCCTCCTGCAGTGATACGGATCAATCTTCCACTCCACCAATTATCTCATGAAGATATGGAATAAAACATAAATAAAACAAATCATGGTGAAGTATGTCCCATAAAATCCGTATCAGGCTGAAGCAATCCACTAAAAGCAGATGGCGTACCCCTCCCATAACGGTTTCTTTGAAGGCTCCCAGTCCAGTGAAGCCGCCTGTGCTTACTGGAAAGGACTCCTATATCTTCAGCATTCCAACCATTGACAGAAACAGAAAGGTGACTTATTTGGTACCAGCCTTCAAAGAAACCGTTATGGGAGGATCCATGCTTTGATATTAGTAAGTATGGTACGCATCACTATTCATCCATATCCATGTGTGTACAGATAAAGATACCTTTATATGTGGAGATCGTTTACATTGATTGTGAGTGGGGTACGCCATCTGCTTTTAGTGGATTTGCTTCAGCCTGATACGGATTTTATGGGACATACTACACCATGATTTGTTTTATTTATGTTTTATTCCATATCTTCATGAGATAATTGGTGGAGTGGAAGATTGATCCGTATCACTGCAGGAGGAGACATATAGGAGCAAGATCATTTTTCTTGACATCTATGGACATTAAGTATCATTCCTTATGAAACTGCACTGAGCGCCTTTTTGCTTGAGTATTCTTGTTTGTAACAACACACGTTTGAGGATTTTTAAGTCCTCCAACTTTCCGGTAATTGCAACTGCTTGATTCAGCATACACATCGCACCTGTGCTGCATGTGCTCTTTTTTTATCTTTATGGGATTGTTTTAACTACTGTATGAATTTGTTTATCGTTGTGGAGGAATTAAAAATGTTATCACACGAGTTATTCCTCATCCTTTTGTTTTTTATGACATCGCTGAATGAGGTTTTGCCAAGGAGGTTCTCCCATATATAAAGAATCCAAAGGATACACTACATGTCTGAATGAAAATCTAATCAAGGAACGTATGAAATCAATATTATTGTGACATCTGTTGTTATGCCATATAGAAATTCACTGTTGATATCAGTTACTGTTTAGAAGAAAGGCGCCTATTACTATTTACCCCTATTCTATATTACAGTATGTAGGTGGTATTTGTGCTCTTGCTACCAAAGTGCGTTAGCTTACACTTGTCTTTTTTGTACCTCATTCCACATTTTGCTGCCCATGCTTCCAGTTTAAATAAGTTGTTCTGAAGAGATTCAGCTTCTCCCTCCGTATTTATAAACTTACACAGTTTGGTATCATCTGCAAAAATTGACACCATGCTCTCCAGACCTACTGCTAGATCATTTATGAAAATGTTGAATAATAGTGGTCCTGTGGCACACCACTCAGTATTTCAGTCCAATTTTAAAAAGTTCCAATAACCACAACACGCTGCTCCCTATTGTCTAACCAATTTCTAACCCAAGTGCATATTGTGATCCCTAGACCCAGTTCTTGTAACTTATGGATAATTCTCATGCGCAGTACTGTGTCGAAAGTTTTAGCAAAGTCTAAAAAGATTACACCCACCTCCTTACCCTGATCTAGGTTCACGCTAACTGTTTCATAAAAGTTTCATACTGCTGTTTGCACAATTTGCACCAATTCATTTTTGAACTTAATGGATGGATCAAATTGTAACATTCTGTATGTAGAATCCTCTTTTAAATCACAAAAGTTTATTGACAAAAGGAAAACAATGACATGTGAAAGCAATGGACACTCTTGAAGCATAACATAACTAGTATATATAAAAGATTAAGTGCAAGAGTGTGTCCTCATGTTATCTGTTCTATTATATTAACCTTTTTATTTTATTTTATTTCTTTTATTTTTTTACTTTAAACATAACCAAAAACAATCGAGATTTAGGAACAAAATTAGGAAACAAAATAGAATATTCCAAAGGGATAAACATAAGGATCCTTGAAAGGATTTGTAGGAGATTACCGAGAGAGTTATGTGAAAAAAGGAGGAGTTAAATGAAAAATTAAGGAGAATAGAGAATGAGAGGGAGAGGGAAAAAAAAGAGAAAAAAAAGAAAAAGAGAGAGAGAAAAAAATAGATAAAAAAAAAAATTAATTTAAAAAAAAGCAGAAGCAAGTCGTGAACGGGGGGAGAGCGTGTCGGGAAAAGAGTCGTGTGGGGGAAAAAGGGTAAGGCGAGCTAGGAGAGACCTGGGAGAGCTACTTGAAATTTAGTGTACCAAGGTGTCCAGACGCCGTGGAATTTATCCACTGTGTTCTTCATCAAGGAGGAAAGATATTCAATTTTAGCCACAAACCAAACGCGATTCATGAGTTCCAGACTGGTTGGAGGAGTGGGGAGTTTCCATGATTTAGCAATCTGGAGTTCAGCTGCACAGGCTATATGCATAGCTAGTTTGTTTTCCGACTTGGATAGTTGGCAGGCTGGGGCACACAGGAGCAACATCTCAGGGGGCAAAAGGGGGCAGTCCGGAACAAGCGACTGGATAAGGGTACGGACCATAAACCAAAAGGAGGCTATCCTCGGGCAGCTCCACCAAATGTGGAAAAACGAGCCTACTTGACCACATTGGCGCCAACAGAGGTTAGAAGTGTTCGGGTATATTTGGTGTAATCGCTCGGGGACCAGATACCATCGCGCGTAAACTTTGTAGGAGTTCTCCGTAATGGAGACGCTAATAGAACATTTAGAAATATTCAGTCGGATAGATTCCCACGTGTCATCTTCCAGAGGTGTCCCCAAGTCGGTTTCCCAAGCAAGTTCATGCGCCGTGCGGGGTGACGCGACTGGAGACAAAATGGAGTGATACAGATTAGATATAGTGCCTCGGTCCGTTGGGCGATACATGCAAAGGCGTTCCATCGGGGTCGGGACATTAGGGATAGGCGTTGTCCTGGTTGAGGACATAACGAAATGTCGAATTTGAAGGTATTGATAGAAGTATGACGTCGGGAGAGAGTGCTTTGTTTGAAGGTCTGCGAATGAGTACGGTACATTGTTGTGAAGTAGATGATGATAGCGGGAGACTCCTGCTCTAGTCCAGTTGGACGCAAGTTGGTGGGATCGGCCCGGTGAGAAGGAGGGGTTGTTCCAAATGGGGGTTAGGGGAGAGGGAGTTGTGTGGAGTGAAAATTTAGATTTTAGCGAGTCCCACACCAATAAAGTTAGGGATATTGTTGGCACTGGTTGAATGGTTTTAGGTCTGTGCTGGCGGGGGAGCCATGGAAGGTGAGAAACCGAGTCGACCTGGGCCAAATCACTCTCCAAATCCACCCATCTCCTTGTGTGCCGCGGAGAGTGCCAGGCGACAAGTTGACTGAGAGCCGTGGCGTGGTAGTATCTTGACAGCGAGGGGAGGCCTAGGCCGCCACACGAAGAGCTTTGCTGGAGGGTCTCCCTACGCAATCGTGGCTTCTTGTCATTCCATATGAATTTACCATATTGGGTCTGGAGGGAGGATAGAATCCGAGGAGGGACCGGGACAGGGAGAGTCTGGAAGAGGTATAATATCTTGGGGATGACGTTCATCTTAATGGCATTAATTCTGCCTATCCAAGAAATGAAATGTTTTTTTCCATCCTAAGATGTTTTGAGATAGTTCCTTAAATAAGGGTGGAAAGTTGGCGTCATAGAGAGAGTGGTAAGATTTGGTGATTTGTACCCCCAAATATTTAATGGAGGTATGACGCCATGCATAAGGGAAGTTGGATTTCAGAAGGTTTAGGGAATTGAGAGGGATGTGTAGCGGGAGAGCCTCTGATTTGTCGTTGTCCACCCTATATCCAGAGAGGTCCCCATAGAGAGTTAATTCTTTGAAAAGATTGGGAAGGGAAATTAGCGGGTTAGTGAGGGTGAGGAGGACGTCATTCGCAAAAAGGGAGAGTTTGTATTGTGAGTCTTTGATAGAAAAGCCCGTAATATCCGGATTAAGACGGATGCGACAGGCGAGAGGTTCAATTATCAGAGCGAAGATGAGAGGCGACAGTGGGCATCCCTGTCGCGTACCGTTGGTGATGGCGAAGGTGTCCGAAAGAATTCCATTTGTTAGCACAGAAGTGGAGGGGTTGTGATAGAGTGCCGATATTGCTTGGAGAAATTTCCCGTGGATACCAAAGTTGCGGAGTGTTTGATTGAGGAAGGCCCACGAAACCCTATCGAAGGCTTTTTCCGCGTCTAAAGCCAATAGAAGAGAGGGGAGCTTGACTGAATTAGCGTGATGGATCAAGTTGATGGTGCGTCTGGTATTATCTAGAGCTTGGCGTGTAGGGACAAATCCGACTTGGTCGGGGTGTATAAGGGATGGGAGAAGAGGGTTCAGGCGTAAGGCAAGAATTTTTGCAAAAAGTTTCAGGTCGGTGTTGAGGAGGGATATAGGGCGATAATTAGAGACCTGCTGGTGGTCCTTACCAGGTTTGGGAATAACAGTGATTAATGCTCTAGTAGTTTTGCTGTGAAAGAGTTCCCCGTTAAGGATTTTATTAAAAGTAGACGTCAAGTGGGGGACTAGATCACATTCGAATGTTTTATAGTACGCGAAAGGTAGGCCGTCCGGTCCCGGGGCCTTAGAGGGTTTCTGAATTTTAAGAGCAGCCGATACTTCCTCGTCGGATATAGGCTTACATAGTGCAGTGGCTGAAGGAGCATCCACCTGTGGAAGAGAGTATGAGGTCAGGAAATCGGAAATTCACATATTTGAGTCAGGTAGGGATGCCGAACTGTCTGGGGAGTTATATAGATGGGCGTAATAATCTTTAAAGATAGAGTTAATGTCTGAGGGTTTATAGTGGGTGTTGCCATTAGAGTCCTTAAGTGAGGCTATAGAAGAGAGGGCTTTACGTGCTTTTAACCTAATTGCCAATAGGGCGTCAGCCTTGTTGCTTTTTTCATAAAATCGCTGGTTCAGCCAACGAAGGGATTTATCTATCTTTTCTGTGATTAGTGCATTGAGGGCTGCCCTGGCTGCCAAAAGCTGTTTGTAGTTCGAGTCCGTGGGACTGCGCTTATGAAGAGAGTCTAGGTTTTGGACCTGATCAGTGAGATCCTTGAGTAGTGCCTTGTGTTCCCTATTGCGATGGGATGCATAGCTGATTACATGGCCTCTGAGGACAGCTTTGTGGGCTTCCCAGACTAATGGGGAACATCCTGATTCAGGATTGTTAAAAGAAAAGTATTCCTTAAGATGCCCGGCTATCATGGATTTGAAGGAGGGGATTTTAAGAAGTGTCTCGTTCAGGCGCCAAGATGGGCGGGAAGTTGGGGTATCCAACAGATCAAATGCGGACGCGATGGAGGAGTGATCCGACCAGACATTGGGGATAATTGAAGAGGACAGAATGTGGTTAGAGGCCGGGGGGCTGCAGAAGAGATAATCTAGTCTGGAATAAGATTGATGGGGGCAGGAAAAAAAAGTATAGTCCTTGGAGGATGGGTTCAGAGCATGCCAGGTGTCGAAGAGAGATGCCTCTTTAATAAGTTTGGAGAAGGTGTCGGATATAGGACAGGTGCGGGGGCGCTTCTGGGGAGCGGATTTATCTAGCAGAGGGTCTAGAACCGCGTTGAAGTCCCCTCCAAGGAATACATAGCCCGCTCTGTGTTTTTGGAGGGCTTTGAAAAAGGAGCTCAGAAACCGTTGTTGGCCCGTGTTGGGCGCGTATAGGTTGGCTATAGTTACATCCAGGTGTCCCAGCCTGCCAACCAGAATGATATATCTCCCCTCTGTGTCAACATGTACCGAGCTTTAGGTGAAGGGGAGTTTGCTGCTTATCAGGATAGCGACTCAGTTGCGTTTAGATTCACTTGAGGAGTACAACACAGTGGAAAATCGTCTGGAAGATAAATTGGGGTGGCCGTTACGCTTAAAATGTGTTTCTTGAAGTAGAACTATGTCTGCGCGTCGGGTGCGGATTGTACGGAACAGATGAGAGCGTTTATGGTGCGTGTTAAGGCCCCGGACATTCATAGAGGCAATGGTGAAGGGCATGGTACTGGGAGCAGGGAGAGTTTGGGTGATGTAATAAAAAGGAAGATCAGTAGAAGGAGGCCGACACGCTCGGGAGGGGGAGTTTAGAAAAGAAAGAAAAAAGGGAGAGAAAGAAAAAGAGGAGAGAGGGAGAAAAAAGAAGAGGGAGGAGAAAGAGAAGAAAGAGAAAAAAAAAAAAAAGGGGGGGAAAAACAAAAGACCCAGAGAAAAAATTAGAGACGGGTAGGAAAAAGAGAAAGAACAGGTTACTCAATACAGAGGAGATTGGTACTCCTGTAGTTAGGACTTAGTGGTCCAGAGAGGCGAGGGAACCAAAGTTCCGTGTCGCCAAAAGGGAATAAAACAAAGTAAATAAAATTGGGGGTTGGTGGAGATCTAAATGAGTAGAGAGATATCACATAGAAGGAGAACAGGCTTCAAACAAAATGTGCACTAGATTGTAGGAGACACGAGGTGGGACGGTGTCCCCTGGGTGAGGGGGGGTAGAGGGAAAGAGACGGTGGGGGGGGGGGGAGAAAAAAAAAACGGAGGGTGTATGGGGTAGGAGAGAAACAGTCGGCATCTGAAAATACAATGAGTACTTATTGTCTGGAGATACCAGAAATTTTACGGCATACATAGATACACACTTGTCGAAACCTGCGGGATCGACCAGCACAGGGGGTCCACAGTGCAGCTTGTGAAGTCCAGTAGGGAGCCAGCGGTGAAGCCGGTTAAATATGTGAGACCCCTGTGCCCGTGGACCGTACCACAAACCATAACAGATAAAACTTGAAAACGTTGGGGTTGCAGGAGAAGAGAGACCTAATAATGCATGATGCTGTCATTATAACCGTGATCATCTAATAGAGACATTAAGTCCCTGAACTGGGAACAAACTAAATATGAGAGGCAAAATGGGGTGTAGGGGAGCAATAGAATCTAACCTCAATTGGAAGTAGCATGAAGGGCTAGGGGTGATTGTCAGAAACCAGAGATTGTCCTCCCAGGCTACTATGAACATATGGATTCTAGTGAGTTTGGACCACTATAAGGAGTGGCCTCGAGATAATTCCAGAAAAAGAACAAAAGGCATCATGGGGTAGGGGTGGGGGGATGAGAAGGGAGGAGGAGAGAGAGAAAAAAAAAGGGGGGGGGAAAGAGAGGGGCATATGGGGGGAGGAGTGAACACATGCATTGCGTGAACTTAACATCGAAATCCTAGCAGTCGTATCATCGTATAACAGTATAACAGTATAACAAGGAGTGTGACCCCCCGACAACAAACAATCAATAAAAAGTTATACAGATGTCTGAGGGGGGAAGCATGCATAATAGTGTAGATTATTCAAGGACTGAAGTAGTTATCGATGGATAGGAAAAAGGGCTCGTTGGAGGACATCCAGCCTAACACATCATCCAATTTTAAGGTGAGTGGTCTGCTCCAGCGGGGGGACCAGCCTCCTCTATGTGCGAGAGAAGGTCTCTGCCCTCACGGGGATCTCTTATGATGACCGTCTTTCCCTGGAGGTCAACGATTAGCTTGAAGGGGAAGCCCCATCGGTATCGGATGTTCCGGTCCCGTAGTACCTTCGTGAGATCACGGAGTTCTCTTCGTTTAGCTAAGGTCAGAGGGGCCAGATCTTGGAAGAGCTGTAGTTTAGAAGAATTGTAGAGTACATAAGGCTTTCCACGGGTGGAATTGAGGACCCTTTCTTTATCCTTAAACTTGAGGAAGCGAAGGACCACATCGCGAGGAGGTTCGCCATCCCTAGGCTTAGGGCGAAGGGCACGATGAGCCCTCTCTAGAGGAAGCTGTACAGCCCCCAGGTCCGGAATCAGAAAGGAGATGAGGTCGTGAAGATAGGGTTCGAGGTTGTCCATACTGACGGATTCCGGGATGATTGGATCTGCGTTCTCGGTTCTCAAGATCCTCATTTTTAGTGCGGAGGTCTGCCAGTTCTGAGACAATGTGGTCCAAGTCACGACCTGTATCGTTTAGAGCCTTCTGGAAATGGTCCTGACGGGATTCCATTTTCGAGGCCCTGGAAGCTAGGGAAGAGATGTCCGTCTTAATGGAGGCCACCGCCTTGTCCAGTTTGGACTCCAAGGAGTCCTTAAAGTCCGAAATAAGGGAGCGGAGAGCTAAGATATCATCCTTAGTGGACGGAGCGGAAGGCGGGGAGGTGGAGCTTTCCATAGAATCGTTAGGAGGGGAGGGGGGACCTCTATGTTGAGTGTTCTTGGTGCCCCTGGTAAAGTGTTGTGAGATATCAGCACCCCCTTGTTTAGGAGTCTTGGACGAAGATTTCTGCATGTGGACCGGAACAGTATAGGGTAGTATACTATGAAATATGATCCGACAGGGGAGGCTGGAAGTCTAAAAACATACTAAAAAAAAAAGGGGGGGGGGAACACCCAGGGGGGGACCACGTTCCTCGTTGTCAGGTGGTCATGGTGCCGGAGGCTTGTGTTGTGGAAACGCCGGTAGTGGAGACTCCGCGTCAGAGGTAGGAGGGGGTCCTTTAATCCAGGGTACCTCCGTCTTTGCGGGTAGAGGAGTAAGAGTCCCGGTTGTTTAAAGCAGGCCAGGCAACGGGACCGTCAGGGCGAGTCAGATGTGGGTAACGTCCCGCCGGGGACAAGAATCGGCGTCACCGTGGGCAGGGCGAAGCCAGACGGAGTGTCCAGCAACCTGCGAGAGGTGACAGGAGCTAGTGGCTACTCCGCAACCCCCTAGTAGGCCGGTGTGCAGAGGTAGGGAGCAGCAATGATGTCCCGGCTCGGGGGAGGGCAGAGGTTGGTTCGTAGTGTATGGCGTCGAGGAGGAGGCCCTGGTGTCTTCTGGTGGCAGCTCGCCAACCCTCCGCTTCAGACCCGTCGTGTGTCTTCTGGTCTCGGCGCCAGCTGAGAGCCCCCTCTGAGATGGTCTCCGGGCACCTCCTGGCTCCACAGATCCCAGGCGGCCCCAGCGATCCCGGGTGCCCGCAGAAGCCGGCTGCGCTAGGCGACGTACCCCCAGCTGGTCCTCTGGGAATAGTGCACCAGAGGGCTGGGGAGCAGTGTGCTATTCCCCCCCGTGTCCCTGGAAGTGCGCGTCGGCCCGGGGGAGTAATATAGACCCCTGTTTAGAGGATGTCAGTGGGCCTCTTGAAGCTGCAGCCTGGGGAGCGGGGAAAGAAGAGCCCGGCCCAGCGCAGCCCCCCGTGGAGCCCAAGCAGCCGGCCTCACAGCCCTCCGCGATCCGAGGACGTGAGTAGCAGGGAAGGTGAGGCACGTCCGTCGGCCCGAGCAGGGACGGAGGACGGCGGGCGCGGCGGCTAGCGGGAAGCTCCGTGCACGGAGCGCACTCACCCGCACGTCGTTGCCTATTATCACTTCCACCGGGGAGGACACAGGGGATCCAGGCTGGGCTTCAGCGTGTTGTGGCGGACCCACCAGGGGCCGGTCCGCGGCGAGGCTCCAGCGGCCGGTCCGGGCCGTCTCCCAACTCAAGGCCCCGGCTTCACTCCGGGGGAAGGCCGCAATCCGCAGGAGCACTTAAAAGTGCTCCCCGACTCCGCGGGTCCCCCCAGACGTCGGCAGCAGGGCAGGTTAAGTCACTGAGGGGTGCCTGGGAGAGTCAGGCAGTGGGTGGGAGGGTATTTTAGGTAGAATCTTAGTAGTGTTTGTCGTAGAATCCTCTTTTAATTGCCATGTAACTTCCATTTTATAATCACAGCAGTCCTGGATAACCAGGGCACCGCCCTTATCAGCCAGGCGGAAAATAATTTGATAATTCTTTGACAAGATCTGTAGGGCCTTGCTCTCATCCTTGGTGTGCTTATATGTGCATGGTAAGATAGCAGGTTGTAATGCTGAGACTTCCGTGTCCAAGAGACGCATAAAGATCTTGATAGATGCATTGTGTGACTGCAATTAAAAATTGGACTTGGGGAGTAGTTTCCTTAGTTGGATAGGTATACCATTAGTGTTATTTTGAATTTTATTTGATGCTTTGTAACTTTAATTTCAGCTGACAATGTAAATGATGCTGTTCTACTTGCCATTGCCATAGATGTATATTTATTGTGTTCATAGGCTCAATATAGTGGACCCTGCTGGTGTTAATGAGCAGTTGTGTTTAAACATATTTTAAATATATTTTGAACCTGATAGAAAATTTGGGCTGAGAGACATATGTATCTACACTGTACTGTCTGTAACTATAGCTGGTATATAAATTAATATGGTAATTTGTGATTGGTATATACTGTATGTCATATATGTTATAGGTGACCCATAGGTTTTTTTAGGCTTGCAATGATTTTGGATAGCAAGTTCTGCCGCCATGGTAACAAATATATACTAGTGATCATTTGTAGTGTATCTTATGTGTTATGAGTAGGTTGCACATTTGGATCAACCTACATTTGACTATATACAGTGCTTGTGTACATCGTTTTAGATTTAGGCATATACAGCACTTTATTTTTAGCATTTACATATTTATATGGGTAACCATGGCGACATCTGTATTACATAGGTATTCTGGTATTTACTGTATATATGAATTCATCCAGTGAATTGCTTTTAATTTATGAACTGTTTAACTGTTGTATTTGCACAATGCACATGCATTTATTATAAGCACTTGTCATTGCACTTGATATTTTAGGACTGTGGACTGTTTACAACTGTCTATTAAAACCTATGGGATGTTTGCACTTTATATACTACAAGCACTTTACAATGCAGTAAGAACAGCTTGATGAGGCTGCTAGTGGATACTGCAATGTTGAATGTGTTATTGATATTTAAGGACTGATCTGTCTACAATTGCCAATTAAAACCTCCGGGATGTTTGCACTTTATATATAACAATCACTTTACAATGCAGGAAGAACAACTAGATGAGGTTGCTAGTGGTTACAGCAATGTGGAATATGCTATTGGCGACATTCATAGCTATTCAAAGGCTGAAGCAGATGCTATCCTCTATAAACCAGAACTTGCTGAACAATTGCAGCCAGTGCCTGCAGAGGAACTTATACAGAGATCTGTTAAGATATAATAGTAAGGAATTGAATTTCTTTTATCATGGGCTTACCTTAAGTGAATACTTTAGAGCCAAGAAAATACAGGAGGGCTCAGAGTAAAGAACTATCCTACCATTGAATTAGCCACCAGAGTAGAAATTCCCCTGTTAGTAATCAGCAGGATCCTGTGTGCAGCATTTGATTCTCCACTGTGCTCAGCTTTCTGGTGTTTGGGCCTAAAAGCCAGCGTCCTCTGTTCATTTTAAGAAGTTTAGGCTTCAGTGTTTTCCCGGCCTGCTAGGCCTCAATCCACATCAGAGCCTAACCTGGAGTACCGATGTGACAGTGTCTGATCATCTGATCTTGAGCTATCCAATTCTGTGCCAGCCTGAGACACCCTGAATCATCTGACTGTCCGGTTCCAGTCTGATTGCTCCCAAGTCCGGTTCAAGTCCAGTTGCTCCCAAGTCCAGTTCCAGTCCAGTTGCTCTCAAGTTCGGTAGCCAGTCCGATCCAGCTTATCCGCAGCTGGTAACCAGTCTGGTACAGCTTATCCTCAGCCAGAAGCCAGTCCGATCCAGCAGCGTATCTCCAGCCGAACCCCGTTCTTGATTAGTTCCAGTCGAACCCTGATCAACATTGTAATTCTCACCTCATAAGGAGAGTGTACTACTGTTATCTATAATAGCCATCCAATTCTCAGCCGGTTAATCCTCTGCTAAACTCCTCCCTACTACAGTACAGTTACCATCCTGTCATCAACATCAAAGTCCCCGGTGTTCCAGTGGTTAGGATACAGCTCCCTCTGCCGAGGCCCGGGTTCGACTCCCGGTCAGGGATTGCCCCTTAACTTTACGTCTCACTGTTTCCCTCAGACCAGCCAATTCTACACATAGTCCTCCAGTTACCAGCAGAGACTTCACAAAGACTCCAGGTTCACAAAAGAAACAGTCAAAACAAGGACTATCATTCGTGCCCTCTACAAAATGTTATACCCTGCAATGGCAAGTGGAACAGCATGATTTACATCGTCAGCTAAAATTAAAGGAATGTTCTGCCAAAACATCAAATAAAATTCAAAATAACAACAATGGTATACCTATCTAACTTATAGGCCCTACACACTGGCCGATTTTCAGAAAGATATGAACGATCTCGTTCATAAATGAACGAGAACTCGTTCATATCTTTCAGTGTGGAGACTCCAGCGATGAACGATGCGCGTCCCCGCGCTCGTTCATCGCTGGTCTCCCGTCGGCTGTGCATGCAGGCCAATATGGACGATCTCGTCCATATTTGCCTGCACTTCAATGCAGCCACGTGACGGGGGGAGTGAAGAAACTTCACTCCCCCCGTCACTGCCCCCCCGCCGCCGGGTCGCTTGTCGGCCGTATCGGCCGTCGGGCACCTCGGCGGCGCATCGGGAAATGAGTAGGGCCCATTAGTCAAATTTTGAATCGCAGTGACAAAATGCATCTCTCAAGACCTTTATGTATTGCTTGGACACGGAAGTGTCCACATTACAACCTGCTACCTTACCATGCATATATATTGTCACCAAGGATGAGAGTAAGGCCTTACAAATCTTGTCAAAGAACGATCAAATTATTTTCTGCCCAGCAGATAAGGGCAGTGCCCTGGTTATCCAGAATCGCTGTGATTATAAAATGGAAATGACACGGCAATTACAAGATGATTCTACATGCAGAATGATACAATTTGATCAATCAATTTCAAAAATTAATTTGAGCAAACAGCAGTATCAATGAGATATATCAGTAAAAAATTGGGAAAAGCTCTCATTCCATATCATCCAGTGGTACCTCTATTGTATACCACCCCAAAAATACATAAGTACCTCAGTCATCCACCTGGAAGCCCTAACATAGCCGCACATAATTCACTTTACCAACCGCCGGCTGTATTCTTGGATACATTATTGCAACCATGCATCAGATACCTCCTGGATACTACTACTCTATTAAGAAATGTGAAATATCTACCTGTATTGAATGGAGAAATTTGGATGTTCAGTATGGATGTCTAAAGTTTATATACAATCATACTGCACCAAGAAGGTCCATCAATATTGAAAAGGTTCCTGTCAACATACCCTGTGTATGAAGGACCTAATTTGGAGTTCATCATGGAACTTATGGAAATGATATTAACAAAGAACTTCCTCTTTTATGACAATAACTTTTTCTTACAGTTGACCGGGTGTGCGATGGAGTCAAACATGGCCTCATCGTACTCTAATATTTAAATGTTCTCTGTTGAGGAGGATCTTTTTTTTTCAGTGACAACCTCCTTTTGTTTTGGAGATGACCTAAACAGGATCTTAAAGACATTGTAGATAGGCATAATTGCAGTGACAGCCCAGTTAAGATATCCATGGTAATAAACAATAACATGGTTATTTTTTTGGAGGTAGTCATTACATTAAACAATGATCACATTACTACTGGTTTCTATACCAAAGAAACTATCTATTACAATACAATAGTTGTCTCCCTAAACCGCTCATCCGTGGGCTCCCATACTCACAATTTCTAAGAAACAAGCGTACTACTGTACTTCAAATTACAGATATGCATCGGACACTCTTTCGGGTTTTGTGTTTTGGCTTTGGATCTCCTTTTGTGTTTTGGATCTGGATTGGTTTTGCCAAAAACCACCCTTTTGGGTTTTGGGAGGTCATTCCGAGTTGTTCGCTCGCAAGGCGATTTTAGCAGAGTTGCTCACGCTAAGCCGCCGCCTACTGGGAGTGAATCTTAGCATCATAAAATTGCGAACGACGTATTCGCAATTTTGCGATTACAAACTTCTTAGCAGTTTCAGAGTAGCTTCAGACTTACTCGGCATCTGCGATCAGTTTAGTGCTTGTCGTTCCTGGTTTGACGTCACAAACACACCCAGCGTTCGCCCAGACACTCCCCCGTTTCTCCAGCCACTCCTGCGTTTTTTCCGGAAACGGTAGCGTTTTTTCCCACACGCCCATAAAACGGCCTGTTTCCGCCCAGAAACACCCATTTCCTGTCAATCACACTACGATCGCCTGAGCGAAGAAAAAGCCGTGAGTAAAAATCCTAACTTCATAGCAAATTTACTTGGCGCAGTCGCAGTGCGGACATTGCGCATGCGCACTAAGCGGAAAATCGCTGCGATGCGATGAAATTTACCGAGCGAACAACTCGGAATGAGGGCCTTGGTTTTGGATCTGGACTATTTCCAAACAATCATCAAAACAGCTAAAATAACAGTATTTGGGGGGATTTTTGTTCCTACAGTATTATTAACCTCAATAACATTCATTTCCACTCATTTCCAGTCAATTTTGACCGCCTTACAATATTGTTCACCAA
The DNA here is from genome assembly GCF_028390025.1 of Pseudophryne corroboree. Lineage (NCBI taxonomy): Eukaryota > Metazoa > Chordata > Amphibia > Anura > Myobatrachidae > Pseudophryne > Pseudophryne corroboree. Next base: position 142,956,738 of record NC_086451.1, on the reverse strand, counting down.
CATAGGCCAAAACCAACCCACAAGTACTATCAATAGAAAACAATCCAACACAGAAATTTCCTGAGAATCGTGTGTATAATATCATTGCTCTAAAGTAGTTACCAAACAGCAAAGAAAAAAAAAATGAAACCATGTGTAAAATAGCAACAGCAGACATTGATGCCCCCTACACAAGTGTACATGCCTATTCTCAGTCCCCAGTCTGTACCTCCCTCCTGGGGGGTCCTGGGTCACTGATGACTGGCACTTTGTGCCTATGTAAAGCCCCGATCAATCAGCCATTTTGTTGAGCAGCTCCCCAAATTCTCCCCAATCACAAAAAACAGCATTCTATATCTGTGTAGTAAAGTGCAGAATACTTTGGTACACACAGTTAATTATTGACCAGGTTACAGTGCTGGTCGGATACAGTGCGGGTCAGACACAATGCAGGCTACAGTGCAGGTTGGATACAAAGCAGGTCAGATACAATGCAGGTTACAGTGTGGGTCAGATACAGTGCAAGTGGATACAAGGCAGGTCATGTACAGTGTAGGTGGAATTCATTGCGGGTTGTATATAGTGCAGATCACACACATTGCGGGTTGGATATTGTGTGCTATGGCTGCAGCGCAAGGTCGGATACAGTGCGAGATACAGTGCAGGTCGGATACAGTGCAGGATACAGTTTGGGTCGGATACAGTGCAGGTCAGAGTGTGGGTTGGATACAGTGTGGGTTGGATACAGTGTAGGCTACAGTGCAGGTAGGATACAGTGCATGTCGCATACAGTGAGGGTTGGCTACAATGCAAGGTTAGATACAGTGCGCGTCGGATACAGAGTGAGATACAGTGAAGGTCAGATACAGTACAGGTCGCATACACTGTGAGTTGTATATATTATGGGTCAGATACAGCATGGGACGGAACCTAAAGTGCAGGTTACAGTGTGGCTCAAATACAGTGTGGGTTGGATACAGCGCAGGTTGGACACAGTGTGGGTTGGATACAGTGCAGTTTGGATACAGTGTGAGTCAGATACAGTGCGGGTTTCAGGTCAGGTCAAATACAATGTGGGTTGGATACAGTGTTGAGTGCAGGTTAGATACACCAATAGTGCACTTACTGTGACAGAGGGTCCTCAGTGCAGGGTTGTCAGCAGTGTCTTCAGTGTGGTGGTGCCAGCAGTGTCGGCAGTGCAGTGGTGCCAGTGGTGTCCTTAGAACGGTAGTGTCGGTAGTGAAGTGTCCTCAGTGCGGTGGTGCCGGCAGTGTCGGGTGCCAGCGGTGTCCTCAATGCGGTGCCTGCAGTGTTGGCAATTTCGGGGGTGCTGGAGGTGTCCTCAGTGCAGGAGTGCCGGCAGTGTCCTCAGTGCAGGAGTGCCAGCAGTGTCGGCAATGCCCTGGATTCGGGGGGGTTCGGTTCCTTGAGAACTGAATCCGCTCATCCCTACTTCAAATGTTGAGTCACAACACAAACATGATAGAAATGTTAAATAAATTTGCTGAAAGAGGCTATGAATATGCTCAACTTACTAAAACTATGCAACAGGTTATGTCCTTAGTTAGACAGTTACTGCTGACACAACAGATAGTAAAAACTATTCTTTCCATGGGTCAATAAATATACGCCTATCAGTAAGAATATCAGCCATATTTCTAAAAAATTTTTACCTTGGTTTGAAATTAAATGATTTTAAAATTCTGTCATGTTACAGTAGAGGTCGTAATCTGAGGGACATTTTTGTAAAAATGGATGTATCTAACATTGACTCCAGACGGACACCTACCCAGATAGGTTTAATGGGCTGCCATAGATGCACATGTATAACATGCAGATATCTTATTCCTGGTGAATATTTCTACCATCCCCATTCGGGCAAGACATTTAACATCAGATAAAACCTGACTTGTAATCAAGGTCGGATTAACAAATGGGCTGATGGAGATACAGCTCCAGGCCCACTCTCCAAAATAGGCCCACCACATCTACAGCTCTCTATGCACCTGTAAATAGGAAACAAATGTTTACTTCTACTGCAGCCTGTAGCATCCTAGGCCCCCCCTTTAGGCATCAACACCCCCTCCTCTACCCCCATGCCGCGTCACACACATCCTGTACCCCCAGCTGCCTTCTGTTCCTCCCATCCCCATCTTCAGGCCCGCCCCTCCTTAAACCCTGTCCTATCTGAGCTTGTCCTATCTATGCTGTTTCTATGGAGAAGGGACTTCTGTTCTTGCAGCCAGGCACCTGGGGAGAGGGACAGAGACATCCTCCTTACTGCCTGTGTAGTGTATGTTCTCATGTAATGGGAGGGAGGATTACTGGAGTGCAGTGCAGTGAAGTAGTGTGGGGAGTTACAGCTGTTATGTAATGTGTGTGAAGTGGGCACTGAGTGATGTAGTGTGGACAGGTGGTGATGTAGTATGGTAAGTAGGTAGTGATGTAGTTTGGGGGGCAGAGTATCATAGTAACATAGTTGTTAAGGTTGAAAAAAGACATCGAGTTTAACCTATATGTAATCTTATTATTAGAGGTTGTATCCTTAGATTTCTTTTTCTGCTAAATATTTGTCCAATCAATTGAGTCAGCCAAGACAACCTTCTCCAGCAGAGAATTACATATCTTCACTGCCCTCACTGTGAAGAAATCCTTCCTTCACTGGGTTTGAAAAATCCCCTTCTCTAACCATAGGGGGTGGCCACGTGTACTGTGTACAGGTCTCTTGACAAATAGATTGCCTGATAATTCCCTATATTGCCCCTCAATGTATTTATAAATATTAATCAATTCTCCTCTTAGTCGCCTCTTTTGAAATGTAAGCATATCTAACCTGGTTAACCTTTCATTATAGTCTCTATATTAAACCTCATAATCCAAACTACCGAATTCATTAAGTCATTCTGTAGATATCTTTATCTGTTTTAATTATTTTACACAGTTTAGTGTCATCTGCGAAAATGGACACTTTGTTCTCAAGACAGTCTCCCAGGTCTTTTCTAAATATGTTAAATAGAAGATACCCTAGTACAGACCCTTGAGGTACACCCCTTAATACTTTAGCCCAGTTGGAATACTTACCATTGACCACAACTCTCTGTTCTCTATTTCCCAACCAATTTTTGACAAATTGTACAAATTGTGTTGCTTAGATCAAGCTCTCTTAGTTCATGTATCAACTGCATTTGCGGTACCGTGTCAAAGGCTTTATCAAAATCTTAATATACCACATCCACTGTGTTTCCCTGGTCTAGGTTCGCACTTAGGGGGTCATTCTGAGTCGATCGCTAGTGAAAAAGCGGCACTTCTGCGCATGCGTATGCGGCACAATGCGCACGCGCGACGTACTTTCACAACAGCCGATGTATTTTTACACAAGGTCTAACGAAGCTTTTCAGTCGCAACGTCCACTGCAGAGTGATTGACATGAAGTGGGCATTTCTGGGTGTCAACTGACCGTTTTCAGGGAGTGTTCGGAAAAACGCAGGCGTGCCAGGAAAAACGCAGGCGTGGCTGGGCGAACGCATGGTATGTTTGTGACGTCAAAACAGGAACTGAACAGTCTGAAGTGATCGTGAGCGCTGAATAGGTCTGGAGCTACTCTAAAACTGCACAATTTTTTTTATAGCCGCTCTGCGATCGTTTCGTTCGCACTTCTGCTAAGCTAAAATACACTCCCAGAGGGCGGCGGCTTAGCGTTTTCACGACTGCTAAAAACTGTTAGCGAGCGAACAACTTGGAATGACCCCCCTTACTTCCTTATAGTGGGTGTGAGAAGGTAGCGCAGTAATGTGGTGTGGGAAGGTAATGCAGTAATTTGGTGTGGGATGATAGCGCGGTACTTTGCTTTTGGAAGGTAGAACAGTACATTGGTGTGGGAGGGTAGTGCAGTAATGTGGTGCAGGATGGTAGCACAGCAATGTGGTGTGGGAAGGTAGCGCTGTAATGAGGCATGGGAAGGTAGCGCAGTATGGTGGTGTGGGAAAGTAGCGCAGTAACGTGGTGTGGGAAGGTAGTGCAGTAAGGTGTGTGGGGAGGTAAGTGTAATGCGGGAATGTAGTCTGGGGAGATAGTGCAGTGAAATAGTGTGAAGATGTAGTGTGGGGAAGTAGCGTAGTGATATACTGCAGGAATGTAGTGCAGTGATGTAATGTGAATAAGTATCATAGTGACATAGTGTGGAGATGTAGTGTGGGGAAGTAGCGTAGTGATATACTGCAGGGATGTAGTGCAGTGATGTAATGTGAATAAGTATCATAGTGACATAGGCCCTCATTCCGAGTTGTTCGCTCGGTATTTTTCATCGCATCGCAATGAAAATCCGCTTAGTACGCATGCGCAATGTTCGCACTGCGACTGCGCCAAGTAACTTTGCTATGTAGAAAGTAATTTTACTCACGGCTTTTTCATCGCTCCGGCGATCGTAATGTGATTGACAGGAAATGGGTGTTACTGGGCGGAAACACGGCGTTTCAGGGGCGTGTGGCTGAAAACGCTACCGTTTCCGGAAAAAACGCAGGAGTGGCCGGAGAAACGGTGGGAGTGCCTGGGCGAACGCTGGGTGTGTTTGTGACGTCAACCAGGAACGACAAGCACTGAACTGATCGCACAGGCAGAGTAAGTCTGAAGCTACTCCAAAACTGCTACGAGGTTTGTGATCGCAATATTGCGATTACTTCGGTCGCACTTTTAAGAAGCTAAGATACACTCCCAGTAGGCGGCGGCTTAGCGTGTGTAACTCTGCTACATTCGCATTGCGACCGATCAACTCGGAATGAGGGCCATAGTGTGAAGATGTAGTGTGTGGAAGTAGCGTAGTGATATACTGCAGGGATGTAGTGCAGTGATGTAATGTGAATAAGTATCATAGTGACATAGTGTGGAGATGTAGTGTGGGATAGTAGCACAGTAATGTAATGTGGGGAGATAGCATAGTGATGTAGTGTGGGGAAGAAGTGCAGTGATAAAGTATGTCACCACAATGCCTCTTCACACCCAAGAGAACTTATCTATGGTACTGATCACACTACAGTACCTGCAATGGCACATAATATCACATAATATCCTAAATCTGAGCTCCAGGCCCATGTGGACCTTAATCTGTCACTGCTTGTAATAGTTGTTTTGTAGTAAATCAAATCATCTATCCATGTGGCTTGACATATATCGGGAAAACCGAAAAAGCCTTTAAAACGCGGATGGCCACACATAGATTAGCCATCAAGGCTGCGCTAATATCTAGAGATAGCAAGCAACCTGTCACAAGACATTTTGCCAAAATGTCACATTCCATATTTACATTAAAATATTGCATGATTGACCATATACTTGAAACGATCAGAGGTTGAGACAGAGGGCTTAGATTATTATTACGCTGTGATGGATTCATAGGCTCAATACAGTTGCCCCTGCTGGCCTTAATGAGCAGTTGTGTTTTAACATATTTGAAATATATTTTTAACCCTATAGACAATTTGGGCTGAGAGACATATATTTTTACTGTACTATCTGTAACTATGGCTGGTATGTAAATTAATATAGTCAGGTGAATTTGTGATTAGTATATACAGTATGGCATATATGTTATAGGTGACCCATAGGTTTTCTTAGGTCCGCAATGATTTTGGATTGCAACTGTGCAAATATGTTTGTGTCCCCATGGTAGCGGAGTTATGCGCCATGGTAACAAATATATACTAGTGATCAATTGTATTGTATCTTATGTGTTATGGGTAGGTTGCACATTTGGAGCAACCCACATTTGAATATAAACAGTGTTTGTGTACATCGTTATATATAGGTATATTCTGCATATACAGCACTCTAGTTTAAGCATTTTCATATGTATATGGGTAACCACGGCGATATGTGTATTACATAGGTATTCTGGTAATTATATTTGAACCATGCAACACTCTCTCTCTCCCTCTCTCTCTCTCTCTGGTGATGGTATTCATTGTATTGTATCCGTCATCACGTGGTCAGCGTGATGACATCACACACATGGCGCCATGGCCAGAAGTGTAACGCCGCCCCTGGAGATGCCAGGCAAGCACACTGGGCTCACACCCTTTATATATCACATGTTTATTTTGTCACTATATGCCCTGATGAAAATGCGATTGAAATAAACAGGCACTGAAACGTTGTATCATCACTGACTGCAGTTTGGTTGTTTCTTACATGCGTGGAGTGCCGCTCCGAGTATATATATATATATATATATATATATATATATATCTCTGGGAAGGGTGACAGTAGGCGCTACTCCTTTCTTTGTATAGGGATAGTCACTTTGGGTGTATAATAAATGTTAAATTTCTTGAAAACACTCCCCCTTTCCTTAGGGGTGGCAGCCTTTTTTCCAATAGGTATGTTGTTCAGACAGTACCTCCAAATTTCTGAAAAAAACAAATGAAAACAGGCGCCTTCTAGTGTAATATTATCAAATCTTAGGTACCCTTCACCAATAGCCACACTCTAGTGAATTGAAGGAGTACCGTATTTGGTGGAATTCCGACCACTTGATGATAAGTTACTCTGTCACAAATCTGTTATCCCACTTGGTGTCAGTATCGCTCTGCTGCTAGTATATTGTCTTTTCTCCAGAGGATCGGACAGTAGAGCACCCTACCACCGCTGATCAGGAAGCCCTGACTTCTACCTATGCCGGCCACACGCAGATACACTTTGCACTGGGGTAGCACTAACACTGAAACGTTGTATCACCACTGGCTGCAGTTTGGTTGTTTCTTACATGCATGGAGTGCGGCTCCGAGTATGTATGTATATATATATATATATATATATATATATATATTAGTGATGTGCACCGGACATTTTTCGGGTTTTGTGTTTTGGTTTTGGATTCGGACGCGTTTTGGCAAAACCTCCCCGAAAATTTTTTGTCGGATTCGGGTGTGTTTTGGATTTGGGTGTTTTTTTTAAAAAAAACTAAAAAACAGCTTAAATCATAGAATTTGGGGGTCTTTTTGATCCCATAGTATTATTAACCTCAATTACCTTAATATCCACTCGTTTCCAGTCTATTCTGAACACCTCACAATATTATTTTTAGTCCTACAATTTGCACCGAGGTCGCTGGATGGCTAAGCTAAGCGACACAAGTGGCCGACACAAACACCTGGCCCATCTAGGAGTGGCACTGCAGTGTCAGGCAGGATGGCACTTCCAAAAAATTGTCCCCAAACAGCACATGATGCAAAGAAAAAAAGAGGCGCACCAAGGTCGCTGTGTGACTAAGCTAAGCGACACAAGTGGCCGACACAAACACCTGGCCCATCTAGGAGTGGCACTGCACTGTCAGGCAGGATGGCACTTCAAAAAAATTGTCCCCAAACAGCACATGATGCAAAGAAAAAAAGAGGTGCACCAAGGTCGCTGTGTGACTAAGCTAAGCGACACAAGTGGCCGACACAAACACCTGGCCCATCTAGGAGTGGCACTGCAGTGTCAGGCAGGATGGCGCTTCCAAAAATTGTCCCCAAACAGCACATGATGCAAAGAAAAAAAGAGGCGCACCAAGGTCGCTGGATGGCTAAGCTAAGCGACACAAGTAGCCGACACAAACACCTGGCCCATCTAGGAGTGGCACTGCAGTGTCGGGCAGGATGGCACTTCAAAAATATTGTCCCCAAACAGCACATGATGCAAAGAAAAATGAAAGAAAAAAGAGGTGCAAGATGGAATTGCCCTTGGGCCCTCCCACCCACCCTTATGTTGTATAAACAGGACATGCACACTTTAACGAACCCATCATTTCAGCGACAGGGTCTGCCACATGACTGTGACTGAAATGACTGGTTGGTTTGGGCCCCCACCAAAAAAAGAAGCAATCAATCTCTCCTTGCACAAACTGGCTCTACAGAGGCAAGATGTCCACCTCATCATCATCCTCCGATTCCTCACCCCTTTCACTGTGTACATCCCCCTCCTCACAGATTATTAATTCGTCCCCACTGGAATCCACCATCTCAGGTCCCCATGTACTTTCTGGAGGCAATTGCTGCTGGTGAATGTCTCCACGGAGGAAATGATTATAATTCATTTTGATGAACATCATCTTCTCCACATTTTCTGGAAGTAACCTCGTACGCCGATTGCTGACAAGGTGAGCGGCTGCACTAAACACTCTTTCGGAGTACACACTGGAGGGAGGGCAACTTAGGTAGAATAAAGCCAGTTTGTGCAAGGGCCTCCAAATTGCCTCTTTTTCCTGCCAGTATATGTACGGACTGTCTGACGTGCTTACTTGGATGCGGTCACTCATATAATCCTCCACCATTCTTTCCATGGTGAGAGAATCATATGCAGTGACAGTAGACGACATGTCAGTAATCATTGGCAGGTCCTTCAGTCCGGACCAGATGTCAGCACTCGCTCCAGACTGCCCTGCATCACCGCCAGCGGGTGGGCTCGGAATTCTTAGCCTTTTCCTCGCACCCCCAGTTGCGGGAGAATGTGAAGGAGGAGATGTTGACGGGTCACGTTCCGCTTGACTTGACAATTTTCTCACCAGCAGGTCTTTGAACCTCTGCAGACTTGTGTCTGCCGGAAAGAGAGATACAACGTAGGTTTTAAATCTAGGATCGAGCACGGTGGCCAAAATGTAGTGCTCTGATTTCAACAGATTGACCACCCGTGAATCCTAGTTAAGCGAATTAAGGGCTCCATCCACAAGTCCCACATGCCAAGCGGAATCGCTCTGTTTTAGCTCCTCCTTCAATGTCTCCAGCTTCTTCTGCAAAAGCCTGATGAGGGGAATGACCTGACTCAGGCTGGTAGTGTCTGAACTGACTTCACGTGTGGCAAGTTCAAAGGGTTGCAGAACCTTGCACAACGTTGAAATCATTCTCCACTGCGCTTGAGTCAGGTGCATTCCCCCTCCTTTGCCTATATCGTGAGCAGATGTATAGGCTTGAATGGCCTTTTGCTGCTCCTCCATCCTCTGAAGCATATAGAGGGTTGAATTCCACCTCGTTACCACCTCTTGCTTCAGATGATGGCAGGGCAGGTTCAGGAATGTTTGGTGGTGCTCCAGTCTTCTGTACGCGGTGCCTGAATGCCGAAAGTGGCCCTCAATTCTTCGGGCCACCGACAGCATCTCTTGCACGCCCCTGTCGTTTTTTAAATAATTCTGCACCACCAAATTCAATGTATGTGCAAAACATGGGACGTGCTGGAATTTGCCCAGATGTAATGCACGCACAATATTGCTGGCGTTGTCCGATGTCACAAATCCCCAGGAGAGTCCAATTGGGGTAAGCCATTCTGCGATGATCTCCCTCAGTTCCCGTAAGAGGTTGTCAGCTGTGTGCCTCTTATGGAAAGCAGTGATACAAAGCGTAGCCTGCCTAGGAACAAGTTGGCGTTTGCGAGATGCTGCTACTGGTGCCGCCGCTGCTGTTCTTGCTGCGGGAGGCAATACATCTACCCAGTGGGCTGTCACAGTCATATAGTCCTGCGTCTGCCCTGCTCCACTTGTCCACATGTCCGTGGCTAAGTGGACATTGGGTACAACTGCATTTTTTAGGACACTGGTGAGTCTTTTTCTGAGGTCTGTGTACATTTTCGGTATCGCCTGCCTAGAGAAATGGAACCTAGATGGTATTTGGTACCGGGGACACAGTACCTCAATCAAGTCTATAGTTGCCTCTGAATTAACGATGGATACCGGAACCACGTTTCTCACCGCCCAGGCTGCCAAGGCCTGAGTTATCTGCTTTGCAGCAGGATGACTGCTGTGATATTTCATCTTCCTCGCAAAGGACTGTTGGACAGTCAATTGCTTACTGGAAGTAGTACAAGTGGTCTTCCGACTTCCCCTGTGGGATGACGATCGACTCCCAGCAGCAACAACAGCAGCGCCAGCAGCAGTAGGCGTTACACTCAAGGATGCATCGGAGGAATCCCAGGCAGGAGAGGACTCGTCAGACTTGACAGTGACATGGCCTGCAGGACTATTGGCTTTCCTGGGTAAGGAGGAAATTGACACTGAGGGAGTTGGTGGTGTAGTTTGTAGGAGTTTGGTTACAAGAGGAAGGGATTTAGTCGTCAGTGGACTGCTTCTGCTGTCACCCAAAGTTTTTGAACTTGTCACTGACTTATGATGAATACGCTGCAGGTGACGTATAAGGGAGGATGTTCCGAGGTGGTTAACGTCCTTACCCCTACTTATTACAGCTTGACAAAGGCAACACATGGCTTGACACCTGTTGTCCGCATTTGTGTTGAAATAATTCCACACCGAAGAGGTGATTTTTTTTGTATTTTGACCAGGCATGTCAATGGCCATATTCGTCCCACGGACAACAGGTGTCTCCCCGGGTGCCTGACTTAAACAAACCACCTCACCATCAGAATCATCCTTGTCAATTTCCTCCCCAGCGCCAGCAACACCCATATCCTCATCCTGGTGTACTTCAACAGTGACATCTTCAATTTGACTATCAGGAACTGGACTGCGAGTGCTCCTTCCAGCACTTGCAGGGGGCGTGCAAATGGTGGAAAGCGCAAGCTCTTCCCGTCCAGTGTTGGGAAGGTCAGGCATCGCAACCGACACAATTGGACTCTCCTTGGGGATTTGTGATTTAGAAGAACGCACAGTTCTTTGCTGTGCTTTTGCCAGCTTAAGTCTTTTCATTTTCTAACGAGAGGATGAGTGCTTCCATCCTCATGTGAAGCTGAACCACTAGCCATGAACATAGGCAAGGGCCTCAGCCGTTCCTTGCCACTCCGTGTCGTAAATGGCATATTGGCAAGTTTACGCTTCTCCTCAGACGATTTTAATTTTGATTTTTGGGTCATTTTACTGAACTTTTGTTTTTTGGATTTTACATGCTCTCTGCTATGACATTGGGCATCGGCCTTGGCAGACGACGTTGATGGCATTTCATCGTCTCGGCCATGACTAGTGGCAGCAGCTTCAGCACGAGGTGGAAGTGGATCTTGATCTTTCCCTATTTTAACCTCCACATTTTTGTTCTCCATTTTTTAATGTGTGGAATTATATGCCAGTATCAATAGCAATGGCCTACTACTATATTTACTGCGCACAACTGAAATGCACCACAGGTATGGATGGATAGTATACTTGACGACACAGAGGTAGGTACAGCAGTGGCCTACCGTACTGCTATATATAGTATACTGGTGGTCACTGTGTCAGCAAACTGCAAAACTAAAATGCACCACAGGTATAGAATGTAGATGGATAGTATACTTAATGGATGACGACACAGAGGTAGGTACAGCAGTGGCCTACCGTACTGCTATATATAGTATACTGGTGGTCACTGTGTCAGCAAACTGCAAAACTAAAATGCACCACAGGTATAGAATGTAGATGGATAGTATACTTAATGGATGATGACACAGAGGTAGGTAAAGCAGTGGCCTACCGTACTGCTATATATAGTATACTGGTGGTCACTGTGTCAGCAAACTGCAAAACTAAAATGCACCACAGGTATAGAATGTAGATGGATAGTATACTTAATGGATGACGACACAGAGGTAGGTACAGCAGTGGCCTACCGTACTGCTATATATAGTATACTGGTGGTCACTGTGTCAGCAAACTGCAAAACTAAAATGCACCACAGGTATAGAATGTAGATGGATAGTATACTTAATGAATAACGACACAGAGGTAGATACAGCAGTGGCCTACCGTACTGCTATATATAGTATACTGGTGGTCACTGTGTCAGCAAACTGCAAAACTAAAATGCACCACAGGTATAGAATGTAGATGGATAGTATACTTAATTAATGACGACACAGAGGTAGGTACAGCAGTGGCCTACCGTACTGCTGTATATAGTATACTGGTGGTCACTGTGTCAGCAAACTGCAAAACTGAAATGCACCACAGGTATAGAATCTAGATGGATAGTATACTTAATGACGACACCGAGGTAGGCACAGCAGTGGCTTTCCGTATCGTACTGCTATATATAGTATACTGGTGGTCACTGTGTCAGCAAAACTCTGCACTGTACTCCTCCTATATAATATTAATTATACTGGTGGTCCCCAGTCCCCACAATAAAAGCAGCACACTGAGCACAGATATGGAGTGTTTTTCAGGCAGACAACGTATACTGGTGGTCACTGTCAGCAAAACTCTGCACTGTACTCCTGCTATATAATACAGCTGCTCCCCAGTCCCCACAATTAAGCAGTGTGAGCACAGATATATTATGCAGCACACTGAGCACAGATATGGTATGGAGCGTTTTTTTCAGGCAGAGAACGGATAAAAACTGGTGGTCACTTATCAGCAAAACTCTGCACTGTACTCCTCCTAACAGCTGCTCCCCAGTCCTCCCCACAATTAAGCAATAAAGCAATCAAGTTCAACAATAAACGGAGAGGACGCCAGCCACGTCCTCTCCCTATCATCTCCAATGCACGAGTGAAAATGGCGGCGACACGCGGCTGCTTATATAGAATCCGAATCTCGCGATAATCCGACAGCGGGATGATGACGTTCGGGCGCGCTCGGGTTAGCCGAGCAAGGCGGGAAGGTTCGAACCTGCCTCGGACCCGTGTAAAAAGGGTGAAGTTCGGGGGGGTTCGGTTTCCGAGAAACCGAACCCGCTCATCTCTAATATATATATATATATATAAATACACACACACACACACACACACACACACACACACACACACACACACATACTTGGTTTGAAGAAGGCGGCACTCTGAGACTTATTACAAGGTAAAAAAGTGGTAACCTTTAATCAACGTTTCAGGGCGGCAGAGCCCCTTCCTCAGGATACAGCAAATAAATGTGACACAGTGATAAAACACAATTTATAACTTACCAGCAGTCTGCCCAGTCACACCGAACTGGCTTCTGGATCGTCCACTTCTGGTTGTGGACGTCCATCAACCCCTGGAAGTAATGTCACCTAACCCCGTCGAGCGGGTCCGTGGATGCTGTGTATACAAAGATAAAGTGACAAAAGTGCACCAGTCTCTGTATAATAACAAATTCCAAACACAATAAGATATACTAAATATGTGAAATATAAACATTCATAAAACCGTGCATTATTTCATAAATACAGTGAATATATAAAATCACTTTTCTGACTGTGGGATGCTAGATATCTTAATTGCGACCTAGCACTAGATGTACTAATTTTGCCTACAGATAAAACTATTTACTGTCTGGTTATATTCTGCCTTTATGCTCGATATTATAAAGTATACGTTATTCCCACATTCATCAAGTGTTGATGGCTCTACCTATAAACCAATGTAAAAAAAATTCCCAGACATGTGGAACACACTTTAATTATTACCAATCATGTCCTCATGCTTCAAAACACTTATATTGAAGAAATTATAAACAATTGCAAAAAATTGTGCAGTCCTGTTAATTCATTTAGTCCTTTAGGATATAGGTGGTCTTTCCGAGTTGTTTGCTATTTTTTACGTTCGCACATGGCAAACGCAAAACTGCAAACATATCGTATAATTGCGAACATACGCCCACTACGCAGTTTTGCAAACACATACGTATCAATACACAAAGTAGGCGTATATTACATAGCATCGCAGGAATGCGATCTGATCGCACTGCTACAAAATGCATCGTAAAAACCACACCTCATCGTACATGTGCACAACCTTAGCAATGATGCACATGCTATGTTCTTTTGGGTTCCGGTATGAATGGTCGACCATGTTATGGTCGACAGTCATTAGGTCGACCACTATTGGTCGACATTGACATGGTCGACATGGACACATGGTCGACACATGAAAATGGTCGACACATGAAAGGTCAACGTATGAAAAGGTCGACATGAGTTTTTTAACTTTTTTTGGTGTCGTTTTTTGCGTAAAGTGACTGGGAACCCCAATTAGTGCACCGCGTCCCCTCGCATGGCTCGCTTCGCTCGCCATGCTTCGGGCATGGTGCCTTCACTCTGCTACCGCTTCGCTCGGCACACTTTACCGTTCCAATCGTAGTCCATGTGGATCGTAAAGTATGGAAAAGTTCCCCAAAAGAAAAAAAAGTTAAAAAACTCATGTCGACCTTTTCATGTGTCGACCTTTCATGTGCCGACCATTTGCATGTGTTGACCATGTGTCCATGTCGACCATGTCAATGTCGACCAGTAGTGGTCGACCTAATGACTGTCGACCATAACATGGTCGACCATGTGAACAGATACCGTTCTTTTGCTATAAATCGCATAGCAATGGTTTTTTTTTCCACCTATGTGTTGTAATAGGCCCTACACACTGGCCAACATCAGTCAAAGATATGAACGAGATACCGTTCATATCTTTGAGTGTGGAGGCTCCAGCGATGAACGATGCGTGGCCCCGCGCTCGTTCATCGCTGGTCCCCCGTCGGCTGTACATGCAGGCCAATATGGACGATCTCGTCCATATTTGCCTGCACTTCAATGCAGCCGGGTGACGGGGTGAGTGAAGAAACTTCACTCCCCCCATCACTGCCCCTCCGCCGCCGGGTCGCCCGTCGGCCGTATCTGCCATCGGGCAGCTCGGCGGTGGATCGGCCAATGTGTAGGGCCCTTAAGTCTTCAACCCTTCCTCAATTATGAAACCAATTAGTGTAATGATTTCTAATGGTATTGAACAATTAAGTCTTCAAATAATTCCTGAAAAATACTTTGTAGACATAATTGTCCATTATGTGTCTTTTTTATTTAAACCAAATTGTTTTAGATGTCTAAACTGTGCATTGACCTGGCCTGTCCTAATGTAATGTTTCTGTTTTTTGTGTTGTGGAGTAGTGTCTGTATAAATGTTATTTTTGTTTAAAAATTCTTTTTATCTCCTAACTGTCCTTTTTTTTTTTTTTTTTTTTGTGGGGGGGGGGGGGAGTGGTTACTATTCTTAAGTAATTACCAAAAAATTATTAAGATTCCCAATTACCTGATGCAAACCCGCTGTACCTTTCTTGCCTTAAATTCAAAAACACACACTCAAATGTGAACAAACAAAATTTTTATTAATGTTAATTTTTTATATAACATCAAAAAAAAATTTTTTTTTTTAAAGAAACCACAAATGTAAAAAAATTTTTGTAGGCTTTCAACCTCGTTGAGGAGGGCTCGGATCAAGATATTCATTCTGCCCAGTATGGCACCGATTGCAGCGGGATCTCCAACTACGCAAGAAAGAAAAGAAAAAATTGGCTGCGCTTATAGTGTTGTTAATAAGCCATATTAATGGAGAGCTGACAAACGAAATATATGAAATATATTTATTAAAATAATAACACACTAATAAAAACTGATACACAATATATAGAAAAATTATAAAATTGTATATACTCTGAAAAAAAAACGTAAATGTATTTGATAAACAGTATCCACAAATGAAGGTGATTATACCAATATGTAGAGTATTAATTCAGTGCAGATATAAATTTCTAATACTGTTTAAAAAATGTATCATTACTATGGCTGCTTACTAAAATTGTATCACTTCAAGAATTTATCTTGGTAACAAATAATCTTACTATAAGTGCAGAGGCAACACGCACTCTATAGCTAGTGAAACGTAGAAGTCCCAACAGGGGTGGTCATTCCGAGTTGTTCGCTCGCAAGCTGCCTTTAGCAGCTTTGCACATGCTAAGCCGCCGCCTACTGGGAGTGAATCTTAGCATAGTAAAATTGCGAACGAAAGATTAGCAGAATTGCGAATAGACACTTCTTAGCAGTTTCTGAGTAGCTCCACACTTACTCGGCAACTGCGATCAGTTCAGTCAGTTTCGTTCCTGGTTTGACGTCACAAACACTCCCAGCGTTCGCGCAGACACTCCCCCGTTTCTTCAGACACTCTCGCGTTTTTCCCAGAAACGGCAGCGTTTTTTCACACACACACCCGTAAAACGGCCTGTTTCCGCCCAGAAACACCCACTTCCTGTCAATCACATTACGATCACCAGAACGAAGAAAAAACCTCGTAATGCCGTGAGTAAAATACCTAACTGCATAGCAAATTTACTTGGCGCAGTCGCAGTGCGAACATTGCGCATGCGCAATTAGCGGAAAATCGCTGCGATGCGAAAAAAATTACCGAGCGAACAACTCGGAATGAGGGCCAGTAGGTAGAATAACAGTTATTGGTAGTGTATAATTACCTCTCCTGGGGCTATGAACACCGAGCGTCCTCGGTGGAGTCCACTATAGCCCACTAATTGATTGAAAAAGGAGAGGAAGTGAGCTGAATTGCTCTAACAGAGACTGCTACTGTGTAATGACCGGCGTCTTTATGATAGTTACCAAGACATTCATGTGATCTCCCGAGGGCTGGAGAAAGTCCTTTAAATGCCCACTTGAATGAAGGAGAAAAGTATAATGTCCAGTATTCTCAGTCAGAGGTGCTGCTAGTGGCCGCTGTTAGCTGAGTGCGCCGTGCAATGGCGCTGGCCGGGGCCGCCGTTAATTGCAAGAGGAATCCTCTAATGGCTGTGAGCGCCATATGATAGCGCTGGCCGTAGCCGCCCTTAAATGCAAGGGGAGTCCTCTGTTGGCTGAAGGCGCCGTGCAGTGGCGCTGGCCGGAGCCGCCGTTAGTTGCAGAAGTTCCACCAAAGTGATGACAGCCACTGGAAATGAAGAAAAGGCGCTAAGCAGTAGCGCTAGCCGGAGCAGCCTCTATTGATTGGGGGAATCTTCTATTGAGCAGCGGGGAGCATCCCCGTAAGTGAGCGATGCCAATAGATTAGATTCGGTAATCAGAGTATATGGGAGGAGCCTAACGCGTTTCATCACGAATCACGTGACTTTCCTTTGAGAAAGTCACTTGATTCGTGACGAAACGCGTTAGGCTCCTCCCATATACTCTGATTACCGAATCTAATCTATTGGCATCGCTCACTTACGGGGATGCTCCCCGCTACTCAATAGAAGATTCCCCCAATCAATAGAGGCTGCTCAGGCTAGCGCTACTGCTTAGCGCCTTTTCTTCATTTCCAGTGGCTGTCATCACTTTGGTGGAACTTCTGCAACTAACGGCGGCTCAGGCCAGCGCCACTGCACGGCGCCTTCAGCCAACAGAGGACTCCCTTTGCAATTAAGGGTGGCTACGGCCAGCGCTATCATACGGCGCTCACAGCCATTAGAGGATTCCTCTTGCAATTAACGGCGGCCCCGGCCAGCGCCATTGCACAGCGCACTCAGCTAACAGCGGCCACTAGCAGCACCTCTGACTGAGAATACTGGACATTATACTTTTCTCCTTCATTCAAGTGGGCATTTAAAGGACTTTCTCCAGCCCTCAGGAGATCACATGAATGTCTTGGTAACTATCATAAAGACGCCGGTCATTACACAGTAGCAGTCTCTGTTAGAGCAATTCAGCTCACTTCCTCTCCTTTTTCAATCAATTAGTGGGCTATAGTGGACTCCACCGAGGACGCTCGGTGTTCATAGCCCCAGGAGAGGTAATTATACACTACCAATAACTGTTATTCTACCTACTGTTGGGACTTCTACGTTTCACTAGCTATAGAGTGCATTTTGCCTCTGCACTTATAGTAAGATTATTTGTTACCAAGATAAATTCTTGAAGTGATACAATTTTAGTAAGCAGCCATAGTAATGATACATTTTTTAAACAGTATTAAAAATTTATATCTGCACTGATTTAATACTCTATATATTGGTATAATCACCTTAATTTGTGGATACTGTTTATCAAATACATTTACGGTTTTTTTCAGAGTATATACAATTTTATAATTTTCTTATTATCAACACTATGGCCCTCATTCCGAGTTGATCGGTCGCAAGGCGAATTTAGCAGAGTTACACACGCTAAGCCGCCGCCTACTGGGAGTGAATCTTAGCTTCTTAAAATTGCGACCGATGTACTCGCATTATTGCGATTACTAACTACTTAGCAGTTTCAGAGTAGCTCCAGACTTACTCTGCCTGTGCGATCATTTCAGTGCTTGTCGTTCCTGGTTGACGTCACAAACACACCCAGCGTTCGCCCAGGCACTCCCACCGTTTCTCCGGCCACTCCTGCGTTTTTTCCGGAAACGGTAGCGTTTTCAGCCACACGCCCCTGAAACGCCGTGTTTCCGCCCAGTAACACCCATTTCCTGTCAATCACATTACGATCGCCGGAGCGAAGAAAAAGCCGTGAGTAAAAATACTTTCTTCATAGTAAAGTTACTTGGCGCAGTCGCAGTGCGAACATTGCGCATGCGTACTAAGCGGATTTTCACTGCGATGCGCTGAAAAATACCGAGCGAACAACTCGGAATGAGGGCCTATAAGCGCAGCCAATTTTTTCTTTTCTTTCTTGCATAAATTACCAAAGGCACATACACAGTGCTTTTTTGGCAGCGCTTTATTGTTGTTTGAACCAGATATTAATAACTTTAGGCGCTTGTAGCAGATTTGTCTTTGTTTCTGTTTTCTGGATCTCCAACTACATCATCTGAAATGAATGTACAAAAACAAAAAAAATTACCTACATTACACATTATAGTAGCAAGGCACAAAGCTCACTTTAAATACATAGTAACTACATCATGTTTTTTTTTTTTTTAACAGTAGCAGGGCAACACATCCAATCATGGCCTGCAATGTTTACCAACCAAAACCATGTTTAAAGTGTAGCAGACCATGCTGGGATGTGTAGCTCCTTCACATCTGGATTGTACCGGACTTTACATTTCTGGTGTTGGCTCACCCTCACCACACTGCATCTCAACATCTTCTGATGAACTACATATAGTAGCATGCCCACACTCCATGAAAGGCTGCCTTACTACATAAGTGGAGACAGGTCTTGTTGTGATGTGTTCTAAATACACATTTTTAGAGTCACACTTTTAGAACACATGTCCCCAGACGTTGACTGTTACACAGGGGTACAGGTGAAAGCACCAGTGTCCCTAATTTCCTGAAAAAACACCCTAAGGATCACCTTCCAGACTGTGCTCTTGAATGTTGCATTTTGGTGTACCTAAACATTGTCGACCTAGACACTGTCGATGTATGGTTCCACACCCACTCAAGGGTGTGGATCATTACATCAACAGTGTGTAGGTCTTCATTTTTTTGGATGACCACTATACAGGTCGACAGTGAGTAGTTCGACAGTGTTGGAAGGTCTACAGGGTTAATATGTGCTAGGTAGACAGATCAAAAGTTAGACATGAGGATATTTCGGTATGTTGTCCTTTTATTTTTAGAGTGACAGGGTCTCCCAATTATAGCGCTGTGCCACCTTGCGAGCCATGCCACCTTGCATGGCTCGCTTTGTTCCCAAGGCTTAGGACAAGGTGACTTGCTACACTACCACTTACCTCGTAACCAATTTCCGTTTCAATCGGAGTCCACGTGGCTCATTAAGCAAAAAATTGAATCACATTTTGTAATTTAACCACAAAAAACCTGTTGAGCTTGTGACATGTCGACCTAGCACATGTCGACCAACAGAGCCTGTCGACCATCCAAAGCTCTCAAACTGCTGACTGTCTACATATAGTGGTTTTCCAAAACAATCTTAAACTATACAGTGTCAAATGTCAATGCGGAATCCATAACAAAGAAAAGCATTTCTCCATGGGCCTACACTGCATGTAGTTGTAATTAAATTTAAACTAGGTTACAAATACATTTTGAAAAAAAAAAACAAAAACGTACTATCTTCTGCAGAATGTCCTGCACCCTCCACCACCTCGGATGCCTCTGCGGCCCATTCAGATGTGGGGGAAGGAGGATGGATTGGGGAAGGAGCTTGGATGGGGGAAGGAGGTTGGATGGGGGAAGGAGGTTGGATTGGTGAGGTGGTTAGAAAGGGTGGGTCAGATTGAGAGGGGGAGGGGGGTTGACAGGGGTGGACAAATTGAGAGGGTGAGGGGTGTTGAGAGGGGGGGTCAGATTGAGAGGGGGATGGAGTTTGTGAGTGTAGTTGTGAAAGAGATGTGTAGGTGGGTTGAGAGGGAGGTTGGGCAAGAGAGGGAGAGGGGGTTGAGAGGGAGGTTGGACAAGAGAGGGGGAGGGGGGTTGAGAGGGAGGTTGGGCAAGAGAGGGAGAGGGGGTTGAGAGGGAGGTTGGACAAGAGAGGGGGAGGGGGGTTGAGAGGGAGGTTGGGCAAGAGAGGTGGAGTGGTGTTGAGAGGGGGGGTCAGATTGAGAGGGGGATGGGGTTTGTGAGTGCAGTTGTGAAAGAGAGAGCGAGGTGGGTTGAGAGGGAGGTTGGGCAAGAGAGGGTGAGGGGTGTTGAGATTGGGGGTCAGATTGAGAGGGTGATGTTGTTTGTGAGTGCGGTTGTGAAAGAGAGGGGGAGGGGGGTTGAGAGGGAGGTTGGGCAAGAGAGGGGGAGGGGGGTTGAGAGGGTGGTTGGGAAAGAGAGGGGGAGGGGGTTTGAGAGAGAGTTTGGGAAAGGGAGGGGGAGGGGGTTTGAGAGGGGGAGGATGCTGAAGAGGAAGGGGATGTTTGGGAATTTGGGCTTCGGGGTGTTGAGGGGGTGAGGGAGATTGGGGTGGGGAGGAGGATGGAGGTGAGGCTGCTTGTTGCCTCGCTGTAGAGGATCTCCTGTGCCGTTGTGCTTGCCCTAGAAACACATTTTTTTTAAAAAGGTAATTTCCATGTGCATTAAAAAATATGTTCATTTATGAATAAAAATACAAAGTGAGTTATGTCTCCAGCCTACAGCCTGTGTGCTGACTCACCACACCACTACACATTATCCCCTAACCACTCTGGTCCCCAGTCTGTCCTGCAAGCCCTAAGCACACACACTCTGTAAACTGGCTAAGTTAGGTATGTCTTGTGTAATATACTTTATTAATATGGTATGCTAATAATCTCACTTAATCACTCATGTAAACACGCATTTTAATGCTTTTTATTAATTTAATTATTAATTTATTTTAACTTTATTATTTGGGGATGCTAATAATCTCACTTAATCACTCATGTAAGCACACATTTGAATGCGTTTTACTTACTGCGTCAGATTTGCTGGCGGTGGCGGAGGTCCGACCACCGCCGCTCAAGTTGGACTAAGGTCCTACTTGTGCGGACTCCCGCCCGCAGGATGTGGCGGACCTCCGCGTAGGCCACACGCTTTACCCGATTTGGGACGTATGGACCCACGTGGCCTACGCGGCGTACCATTACTGCGGTTAGCACCCGCAGCTCCCTTTGTGTGAGCGCGGATGCTCGCATGGTGCCTATGGCGTTTTCCTTACATGGGCATATATTTATAGTGTGTGGTCGCATTTCATTGGCCCAAATGTTATGGTGTCATCTTTATTGTTTGACTTTATTGATCTGTGTACAATATCATGTTAGAAACATTCTTTCATGTGCTTACTTTAGGTCGCATCAGCGAATATTCGCAGCAGGCACAGCAACAAAAACAAAAATGAAAGGCTTGTTTGATTTATTATCACTAGTTATCCATCTTTTAATTTTACATCCTATTTGTTATGTAATTTGTGTAATTTTTTAATATATCTCCCAAAATAACAAAGGAATATATCTATCTCTATCCATATATATATATATATATATATAAGCAGCCATTCCTTCCCATACAGCGGCACTCGGAGTCTGATTTAAAAGGTGCAGTAAAGTGCTTTTATTCGGTCATAATAACAATTTGCAATCCAACGTTTCGGGGCGCAACCCGCCCCTTTGTCAAGGTGAGCAAACGAAAAGTGAAATCAAACAAAAGTGACATACCTTTATACGTGTGGGAGACCCGTCGGCGGGAAGCTGTGTGCAGGTAAAAGCTCTGGTTTCTGTCCAGCTAAAGTGACGTGTGTGTGTGGAGACTGGGATCACGTGATCACGTTTTCCGGCGTACCTTCCAGGCGTTGCCATGGTTGCCTCCAGTAAACGGAAGTCTCTCTGCTTTCTCGTCGTGGTTATGGCAACCAAAGCCGTCCGTGTGGTCGCGTCTTCAGCGAGATCACTATCCCCTGCTGTGTATGGTGCAGTGCTGTGGACAGAAATAACATTAAAAGTGACATAAACACTAAAGTGAAACTAATTTTCTGCACCACTGCGGGTACCTAGTTCATTAGTCTCTATGATGTACACGTGTAAATCTATGAAAAAAATCATTTCTCTGAGCTAATGCATACACTGCAATATGAGGTTTTATAGTGACCCAGACACAGAGAAAGTATATCATTCTTAATATGCAAATTATACAGGACCTAAATTAAGGTTGGTCTGTGTCTGTACTAAGTGCGATGCTCGTCCTTACTAATAAGGACCAGCCTCGTATGTGTTAGATATACAGTCTACTGTAGCACTTCATGAACTAATACACACTGCTATACTGTTAATACTAAGCAATAGTCTCATGTCGCAATCTTTAGTATGTTCGGTGTTGTAGCCAACGCACTCTATATTGTTCAGCATTATTCAACATACGACTATATGTCTCTATCCATTAGGTCTCAAGCTTGTCAGAAGACACTCCATTGTATCCTGTCATTGAGGCCCGTCGGTCTGGTGGTGTTAAGATAGAATTGCCATCGTGCTTCTAGTTTTAGTAGGTCTCCAGCTCTATCTCCGCCTCGGATGTTTTTTGGAATATGGTCAATGATTTGGAAGTTCAGTTCATTTAGAGAGTGACCTTTCTCCACATAGTGTCTCGCCACAGGTTGGTCAGATTTTTTCTGACTAAGTGCCATTTTGACTGAGGACCTGTGCATTGCAAAGCGCTCCCTGGCTGTGCGTACTGTCTTCCCCACATATTGTAGTTTGCACGGGCAAGTTATTAAGTACACTATGTGGGTAGTAGTGCAAGTCAAAACGTGTCGTATGGAATATATGCGTCCCGTGGCAGTAGATGTAAATGAACCTCCAGTGCTCATACTTTTACATGTCTCACATCCCAAGCATCTGTAGCATCCAGGGGTCTTGGTTAAAAATGTATTGGGAGGCGATGTTTTAAAATTTGTGATGTCAGCATGTACTACAAAGTCTCTGATGGTCTTCCCCTTGGTGTAACATGCCATAGGCCGTTTTTTCTGTAAAGAGCAAAGTTTCTGGTCTGTAGTTATAATGGGCCATAAAGCTGTTAATGCCCTGGGTATCACCGGGCTTGTGGTGTTATATCTGGACACAAAGGGTATAATTTGGTTGGTCTTCATTTCTTTAGATTGTAGAAGATCATCTCTTTTGATGGTAGCCACCTGTTGCTCCAGTTCATGTAGTGTCTTACGTTGATATCCTCTATCTACAAAGCGTTCTGTTACATCTGAAAGTGCTTCTTTAAGTGCAGATGGGTTGCTGGTAATCCTGGCTGCCCGGATGTACTGAGACTTGGGTAATCCTTTTTTCAACGCCCTGGGATGGTGGCTGTTGTGCCTAAGCAACGTATTTTTGTCGGTGGGTTTGTGATAAATGTCAGTCTGTAAGCCATCAGGGGTGATTGTCACGTTGACGTCCAGGTAATTCAATTGTTTTGCATCACTCTGCGCTGTTACTTTAATAGGTGATGCCCTGTTATTGATGAATTGAATCATTGCTTCAAACTTGTCTTGCCCACCGGTCCATAGAATAAATACGTCATCTATGTATCTTGTATAGTGAAAGATATGGTGAGAGAACTCCTGGTTCATGAAGAACATATGTTGTTCCTCATCCATCATAAAGACGTTCGCGAAGGACGGGGAAACATTACTTCCCATGGCACACCCGCTAAGTTGGCGGTAGAATCTACCGTCAAACAAAAAATAATTGCGTGTTAGCGTGAGTTCAAGTAATTTTAGAAACAAAACGTGATCCAAAGATTTCATATCAGTTTGCACAAGGAACTCTTTCATAGCAGTTAGTCCATGCTCGTGGGGAATACTTGTATACAAGCTGCAGATATCTACAGTGCATATTAGAGTGTCCGGTGGTATAGTGGAGATGGTTTTAAGTTGTTTGAGAAAGCTGGTGGTGTCCTTTAGATGGTGAGGCTGCTGGCCGATGAGTGGCTGTATTAAGTTATCCAGGAATATAGAGACAGGCTGGTAGATGGATTTGTGTGCTGAGATTATCGGCCTGCCAGGCGGATTTATCATACTTTTATGTACTTTGGGTACCGTATAGAAGATCGGTGTTCGTGGGAAAGGCTGCTGTAAGGCTGTGCGTAGCTTGGTGGTGATTAATTGCGTTTTGACTGCCGTATCAAGAATATCATCGAGTTCCTTCTTATAGGGTATAGTGGGGTCTGTTGCCAGTGCTTCATAAACATTATGATCGGCTAGCTGCCTATATATTTCAGTTTTGTAATCGGTCACATTTTGGATCACAATCCCGCCCCCCTTATCGGCTGGGCGGATCACGATGTCCTTGCATTCCCCCACTTGTTTGAGGGCTTTGTATTCAGATTTGGACAGATTATAATGAGTCTTGTTAGTGGCAGCCGCATATTTTGACACAGATTCATCAACTAATCGCGTGAAAGTTTTAATAGATGGGTTTGAAGAGGCTGGATCAAATTTAGATTGTCGTACGGTATTAATGAAATCTTGATGTGAGTCCGGAGGAGCCATGGGGGCATGTTCTTGAAAATGTTCCTGCAATCGTAATTTACGGGCAAATTTGTATAATTCATCTCCACTATACCACCGGACACTCTAATATGCACTGTAGATATCTGCAGCTTGTATACAAGTATTCCCCACGAGCATGGACTAACTGCTATGAAAGAGTTCCTTGTGCAAACTGATATGAAATCTTTGGATCACGTTTTGTTTCTAAAATTACTTGAACTCACGCTAACACGCAATTATTTTTTGTTTGACGGTAGATTCTACCGCCAACTTAGCGGGTGTGCCATGGGAAGTAATGTTTCCCCGTCCTTCGCGAACGTCTTTATGATGGATGAGGAACAACATATGTTCTTCATGAACCAGGAGTTCTCTCACCATATCTTTCACTATACAAGATACATAGATGACGTATTTATTCTATGGACCGGTGGGCAAGACAAGTTTGAAGCAATGATTCAATTCATCAATAACAGGGCATCACCCATTAAAGTAACAGCGCAGAGTGATGCAAAACAATTGAATTACCTGGACGTCAACGTGACAATCACCCCTGATGGCTTACAGACTGACATTTATCACAAACCCACCGACAAAAATACGTTGCTTAGGCACAACAGCCACCATCCCAGGGCGTTGAAAAAAGGATTACCCAAGTCTCAGTACATCCGGGCAGCCAGGATTACCAGCAACCCATCTGCACTTAAAGAAGCACTTTCAGATGTAACAGAACGCTTTGTAGATAGAGGATATCAACGTAAGACACTACATGAACTGGAGCAACAGGTGGCTACCATCAAAAGAGATGATCTTCTACAATCTAAAGAAATGAAGACCAACCAAATTATACCCTTTGTGTCCAGATATAACACCACAAGCCCGGTGATACCCAGGGCATTAACAGCTTTATGGCCCATTATAACTACAGACCAGAAACTTTGCTCTTTACAGAAAAAACGGCCTATGGCATGTTACACCAAGGGGAAGACCATCAGAGACTTTGTAGTACATGCTGACATCACAAATTTTAAAACATCGCCTCCCAATACATTTTTAACCAAGACCCCTGGATGCTACAGATGCTTGGGATGTGAGACATGTAAAAGTATGAGCACTGGAGGTTCATTTACATCTACTGCCACGGGACGCATATATTCCATACGACACGTTTTGACTTGCACTACTACCCACATAGTGTACTTAATAACTTGCCCGTGCAAACTACAATATGTGGGGAAGACAGTACGCACAGCCAGGGAGCGCTTTGCAATGCACAGGTCCTCAGTCAAAATGGCACTTAGTCAGAAAAAATCTGACCAACCTGTGGCGAGACACTATGTGGAGAAAGGTCACTCTCTAAATGAACTGAACTTCCAAATCATTGACCATATTCCAAAAAACATCCGAGGCGGAGATAGAGCTGGAGACCTACTAAAACTAGAAGCACGATGGCAATTCTATCTTAACACCACCAGACCGACGGGCCTCAATGACAGGATACAATGGAGTGTCTTCTGACAAGCTTGAGACCTAATGGATAGAGACATATAGTCGTATGTTGAATAATGCTGAACAATATAGAGTGCGTTGGCTACAACACCGAACATACTAAAGATTGCGACATGAGACTATTGCTTAGTATTAACAGTATAGCAGTGTGTATTAGTTCATGAAGTGCTACAGTAGACTGTATATCTAACACATACGAGGCTGGTCCTTATTAGTAAGGACGAGCATCGCACTTAGTACAGACACAGACCAACCTTAATTTAGGTCCTGTATAATTTGCATATTAAGAATGATATACTTTCTCTGTGTCTGGGTCACTATAAAACCTCATATTGCAGTGTATGCATTAGCTCAGAGAAATGATTTTTTTCATAGATTTACACGTGTACATCATAGAGACTAATGAACTAGGTACCCGCAGTGGTGCAGAAAATTAGTTTCACTTTAGTGTTTATGTCACTTTTAATGTTATTTCTGTCCACAGCACTGCACCATACACAGCAGGGGATAGTGATCTCGCTGAAGACGCGACCACACGGACGGCTTTGGTTGCCATAACCACGACGAGAAAGCAGAGAGACTTCCGTTTACTGGAGGCAACCATGGCAACGCCTGGAAGGTACGCCGGAAAACGTGATCACGTGATCCCAGTCTCCACACACACACGTCACTTTAGCTGGACAGAAACCAGAGCTTTTACCTGCACACAGCTTCCCGCCGACGGGTCTCCCACACGTATAAAGGTATGTCACTTTTGTTTGATTTCACTTTTCGTTTGCTCACCTTGACAAAGGGGCGGGTTGCGCCCCGAAACGTTGGATTGCAAATTGTTATTATGACCGAATAAAAGCACTTTACTGCACCTTTTAAATCAGACTCCGAGTGCCGCTGTATGGGAAGGAATGGCTGCTTGTAATGAATTTTCAGAGGGCACCGGAGCACAGTAAAATTACTAGGTGAGTGCCAATCCGTGTGTATCAACTATATATATATATATATATATATATATATAAAATTACATTTACATAAAAAAATATATAAATGAATAAAAACTAAAACATATATACATATATCTATATCTATCTATCTATCTATCTATATGTTTAAGGGTTTACTCAAAAAATATAGTATATATATATATACACACACACACACACACACACACACACACACACACACACAGAAAGAGAGAATGCGTGATACAGAGATAGTTTGATACACTTAACTCACCACATTTTGCTTGACCAATCAGCTACACAAAGTCACAATGTAGAGCTTTGGTGGTCAGATGGTTTTGCATTTTGTTTGTAAACATAGCAGAAAGAAATTTGGAAAACAAAAGATGTTGTTAAGGGTGGCGTCAAAATGATCTTTTTGTTGGTAAAAACAAAACAAAAAACAAACACAGGTAAAAATTAGTTTGCACAACTGCATATAAACAAGCCTAATGGAACACTAATCACAATGATGTGAAAATGCACATCTAACTACAGATGTTATTGGTTACATTACAGAAATAAAATCTTCACAGGCACTTATTAAACTACTCAGAACACAAAAACCACACACTTTAAAAAGTACAATGTTACAGAAAAGAACAACGATTACAAGTTAGTTTTTTAAAACTCTAACCTACACATAAACACAGAATATACAAATTATGCTGCATTTTAGCTATAGTGGTAAATCATAACATAAGCATACCTGAAATACTCCTGGACAATTCGAGCCCTTAATGCGTGACCATGCGTGACCACGCTGACATTCAGTTCCACCACGGAAGCCCCGTCCAACCCCTGGCTCCTCATCCGGCAATTCCTCTGACTGAGGAAGCTCCAGGCGACTCCTTACAGCAATATTATGAAGGATAGCGCACAGGACCACGATTTTACTTACCATTTCCGGCGAATACATGATGTCGCCACCAGTGCGGTGGAGCACACGAAATTTCCCTTTAAGTACACCAATCGTGCACTCCACCAGCTGTTTAGTGGCAGTAAGCGCGGAATTAAATGTTGACTGTGGCCCTGGCCTGGGTTTGCTGTAAGGAGTCATGAACCAGGGGGTGCTAGGATATCCACGATCTCCTATTTATAAATTTAATAACAAAATTAAAAAATTCTTTAAAAAAGTAAGTATAAAATTAAGAGTATAAAAAATAAAAAAAAACACTCACCCAATAGCCACATGTCTTGCCCTTCCATCATTCTTAATCTTTGCCAGATCCCTGATTAGCGAATCACATGTGAATCACAGGAATTTCCTGGGAACTTAGCATTCAGGGACAGGATCTAGAGGGATGGGCCACAAACAACCATGACATTCAGAGAATGAAACAGTTTCCTGTTTCTATATATTTCTTCATTATGTTTTGGCACAACAATCGCAACATGGGTCCCATCCACAACCCCAATAACGTGTGGGAAGCGACCCCCCGTCCTTAAATTGCCACTTCACCACAGCCAGGGCACCAGCATCCAAAGGCATTGATATGAACTGCTTCATTCTGAGAATAAATGCATTAAGGGTGACACGGGTTCAGAAAATTTTTGGCCTTGCACGCTTCCGTTGCCTTCGAGGATGAGGGGCCGGTTGGGGTTGGAGGGCTTCCGCAGCAACATATCTGGCTATCTGCATCTTAAAAGTAATGGATGAAAAATTAAAACACACAAACATTTTACCACACACATTGCAAAAAAACAATTTCTGGGTATGGCAGCCCAAAAACTTACTTCAGGAGCGTATTCCATATCTTCATGTGGAAATACAGGAACAAACACAATAAAAAATGGAGTTTAAGAAACATTCCCTACGTACCACCAACATTGTTTTCATTGTAACTAAAAACTAAAACAATAGACACACAGGCACAAATATTCTATAACTACTAGTTTGACAACCTAACAATTATATGATTAAGCAACAAAGTATGGACAACTACAAAATAAAACAACAAAATTAAACAAGCAATGCCAAGGACATGCAAATTACAAGCTAATAGAATAGGTCCGCAAAGGAAGAACAAAACAAAATGCCTACTTGGCCCCCAAAAAAACAAAAAACCTACAGGATAAAGGAAAACACTCTGAGAATAGGGACAAACACACTGTAACCCCTTCAACACCAGCCCTGCATTGGCCTGGCTACTTACCTGCTGAGAAAAAAAAACACCTCACTGCTGTAATAAATGAAAAGGCCTACTTTGGCAAACAACCGATTCCACAAAATAAAGAAGCTACCTACAGAATAAAGGAAATCAGTATGAGAATAGGGACACAAACACTGTAACCCCTCCAACACCAGCCCTGCATTGGCCAGGCTACTTACCTGCTGAGAAAAAAACAACTTCCCTGAAGTTATAAATGAAAAGACCTACTTTGGCACACAACTGAATCCACAAAATAAAGAAGCTACCTACAGGATAAAGGAAATCAGTATGAGAATAGGGATAAACACACTGTAACCCCTCCAACACCAGCCCTGCATTGGCCAGGCTACTTACCTGCTGAGAAAAAAACGACTTCCCTGAAGTTATAAATGAAAAGGCCTACTTTGACACACAACTGAATCCACAAAATAAAGAAGCTACCTACAGAATGTAACATGAACCATAAAGGGTTAAATACCAAATCTGTGTGATTTATATGTCTCATGGCTAAGGACTGTGGTATATGGATCAACTGATTGATATAGTTATGTGTACAGTCAGGTAAACTCAGTATTTGAGTGTATATCTATGTGTATATATATATATTACTAAATAAAACTGGGTATAGCTAAGTAAGTATGTATTATAGGTATACAGCTGTAGATTGTATATGGGGTAGTATAGAGGTGTATACCCAATAATGTACTGCATAGACTTGTGTGGCTTGTTCCCTATACTGTAAAATCCTGAGGTAACCATGTCACATTGAGGTGGATTGAAAGGTGCCTATCACCTGATTGGAGGACTAGTGCCCTGGAATGTAACTTGGCACATGTGTATGCAGGTGACTCACGAGACCTCGGCGGGAAGGGACAGGGCCGCGCGACAAAATTCTGGATTATAAATAGACGAGCCCTCCGCTGCTTCAGGGTCTTTTTCGAGTGCGCAGCCCCTGAAGCTGGATCCCTCTCTCCTGTGCTGCTGAGCTATAGACTCGGTACAGGTACTGAATGGGAGGAGGAAGGCATCAGCGGGTGGTAGTGCACTGCAGGAGGAGCAGCGGGCTGAGCCTATGAGGACGGGGCCGGCATCTGAGGAGGCTGTCCCTAATGCAGAGTGACAGGCTGGGGGAGTGATGAAGACGCGGCTCCGGTGAATGGCTGAGGTGACGACGTGAGTAGTGAAGATACAGCTTAGCCGTCCCAGCGTGTTCTTGATGTTAGTGAGAGCCGGTCATCACCTCAGCAGAAAGACTCCCCAGCGCCAGCTGTATCTTCTTCAGCCGGACTTCAGGAAGAGCCGTGACACTGCCACTACTAGCTGACGAACCCTATGATTGAAGGTCAGCCAATGAGAGGGCTGTGGGCATGGCTACACCGGATAACAGCGCGCAATTGGCTGGAGCTGATTGAGAAGTCATCAGAAGTCTGTGACAAACTTGCACGCAATCACTACACTTCATCACTCATAGACAGTAATACACCTGCAGTGCACAGGATCCCTACACCACTTATACTATTGATACCTCAAATATAACCTGAGGTATATAAACTGCTGAGGTTATTACTCATGTACTTACTATTAATAGGGAGAATGTTATATTCTATATACCTTAAGTCCGGAAACTGCACAATTACCAGGACAATTGAGGTGTATTAGCAGAAAAGGGGTGGTCATGGATCCATAAGATCAGTCTAAAGACAAATAATCTGGTCTACAATACATTAAATAATATGTCACTACGTCTATGACATTCACATGGATAATGTACATCTAGTGACACCCAGTGGAGAAACCTGGAACTCTCAGTTATTATTAGTATTCAGTCATCTCAGGAATTCAACAGTGGATACAATTTGGATACAATAATATTTATGTATCTATAGGAGGAAACAGTTCTTGATACAAGTAACTTAATCATCCAAATATCATCTTTAGTCAGGAGAACTGTTATTTTACTCTTCTAGTTACCGGAAGGATTTACATCTTCAGTGGAGGATTTTCAGCCTTACAACACCTATATACTGGGAATGTTTATATATATGCATATATATATATATCGATATATATCTAAAGTTACCATATATCTTTATATACTTTTTCGTGAATAATAATATGGATATAATAGGAATTAGTTTCATTTGGAGAAGGGGTGTAATTTAAACAAGAGCCATAGGGTTTATGGTACTTGTGATCTCATTACAGTTATATAGATTATTCACGACATAGTGAGGGTTAAAGTAATGGTGTAATATCTAGTTAATAATAATAATATAACAGATAGATGGTTAATATATTTTATTGCCAGTATACAATTAATGTAATGTTCTTTTTAGGTAGTGTTATAAGGAAATTGTAAGTACTGGGTATTGTAATGTAACGAAGAGCCTTATCTCACAGTAAAAGAAATTAACCAGTTACCTGTATTGTGGTATTGTGTTTCACTTACCTTGAAGTTCGGAAGAGTGACGGGGATCCAGGGAATACAGGTAAACTCTTATTGTAGCAGGAATACCAGTACCCTTGATTTAGAGGTTTTCCCAATCTTACCTCGAAAACCATATATATATGTATATATATATATATATATATATATAGATAAAACGAAATTTGGTGGAGGCACTTAAACTAATTTATTGAACCTTATAATAATTACACAGAGGGATCGTATTGTATTGGTACTGTGATATACCATATTTCCCTTTTTAGAATAACCCGGGGTTACATTTGGAGGCACCGCGTGAGATTGTTTTGTGAGCTACTCAGGGATAAGTGAAGCACAGTAGCCAAAATGACCCAATATACAAGGAGTGAAGCCTTTGATTGGTGTGTAAGGAAGGGAGTAACTCCCGAAAGGAGTTTTGTATTGATGGGGGATCTCACAGACACCACTGATGGTACAATTATGACCGAGATGTTATTTCTTTTTGGGGTAAAGCAACCAAGAATTGTTGATAAACAATTCAGGGAAAGTGGAGAGATGTGTGCTGTATTAATAACTACTAGTAATGACTTAGAATCTGAGTTGCTTCCAAAAGTGGTGGCTGTGAGATCTAATCCAGAACGCAGGTGGAAAATTACATGGCCTGAAAAGGACTGTAGTGAAGGGGCGGCTGAACCATTAATTGTGGGTGACATATCTTATCCAGCTAGTGGAGATCCCTCTGCAGCTATGGGAGAGGGTAGTCCATCACAGGGCATTGAAGAAAAATTGGGAAATCAATTAGAGGTTATAGCTGATAAAGTAGTACATCAATTAGAACGGTGGCACTATGAGGGTAGTTATAGGCGATTAAGGCTTTTTTCAGGGATATTTCCTGTGCCTACTGGCGAAGAACCTTATGAGGCCTGGAGGGAGGCAGCGATACAGCAGTCTGAGGAGTGGCACTGCCCCGATCATATAAAGAAACAAAGGATAGTAGAGAGTTTACGGGGACCCGCTATGGGAATTATTCAAGCCACTAGGAAAAGTAATCCTGGGGCTGCTGTGGCTGACTACTTTCAGGCCTTAGAATATACATATGGGACATTGGAGGATGTAGGGGATTTGGTTGCCAGATTCCATCATACTTATCAGGAGATAGGAGAGAAGTTATCCCAGTATGTATATAGACTGGATAAATTAATTCATAAAATCGTAGATAAAGGAGGGTTAGCTCCCGCTGAAATAGATAGTAACCGCTTGAAACAATTAATTAGGGGAGCATTAACAACTGACCCTGTAGCTCAGCGGTTGCGTTGTACCACTTTATTATTAGGGAGTCTCACCCTTAATGATTTAATTAAGGAAATTACACAGGAAGAAGCTCTAATCGCTAATAGGGAAAAGACTCATGCAAAAGCTGTTAAAGTGGTGGTACCCTCCCCTGAGGCTCCAGGGTTGAGGGAAGATAAGTTAGTTACATTGGTAGTGGAACAAAATAAGAAAATAGATCAGCTTATTCTTGCTTTAAATCAAAGGGTGGTACCCTCCAGCATTACTTCCAGTAATTCATCTAGGGGGTTTAACAGTAGCAGGGGAAATTTTAGGAGAGGTGGAAATTTCATAAGCAGAGGGTGTTTCCGATGTGGACAGTTAGGACATAGAGCAGTGGAATGTTCTATAGACTGGGGAATGAATGAAGTGGGAACTAACGTTCAGTCAAATAATTCCTCTCATCAGGGAAACGATGGTGGGAGATTGGCGGGCCCCTCGCCGTCTCCCAGAAATTAGATGTAGATTCAATGGGGAGTGCCCAGTGGAGTAGTTCCATTCCGGATGGTATGATAGGACCCGCTCCACGGGTGGTAGTTAAATTAAATGGACATCCATGCCCTGTGTTGTTGGATAGTGGGTCCCAGGTGTCCATTATATTCGAGCATTGGTATAGACATTATGTCTCTGATGTCCCTATCATGCCCCTGGAAGGACTGGTAATTTGGGGATTGAGTGAACAGAAATACCCTTATTTAGGGTATGTGGTAGTCAACATAGAGTTTCCTGAGGGATTTATGGGTGTGTCGGAGCCATTACCTCTAATTGCTCTGGTATGCCCGGAATCCCCAGGTGATAAAACTGTAATGCCAGTGATCATTGGGACTAATGCTCATCTATTTAGGGTTCTCAGTGATTGGTGTATAAAAATGTATAGGGAAGCGACTGCTAATACTATTGCAACTTGCCATGAAAAATACCGGGACGGGGAGTCTGAGCACAGAGATTCCTCACTGGCTCAGGGTCTGTCCATCGAAGACTTGACCAAATGTTTCCAGGGGAGTGACATTGGGTTGGTAGAACAACATAGTTTATGTGAGGAATTGATGAAACGAAAGCATGTCTTTTCTCTTGGGGAATGGGATTTAGGAAAAGCACAAGGTGTGGAACACTGTATAAAGCTGACTGATGAGACTCCTTTTAGGGAGAGGTCCCGCAGACTTGCTCCAGCAGATTTCGATGATATCCGACAGCATCTTCAGACTCTCTTGGAAATAGAGGTTATTCAACACTCTGAAAGTCCATATGCATCCCCTATCGTAGTGGCCCGTAAAAAGAATGGAACAATTAGAATGTGTATTGATTATCGCACACTTAACCAACGCACTGTGTCTGATCAGTACACAGTTCCTAGGGTAGATGAGGCACTGGACTGTTTGCAGGGGAGTCAGTGGTTCACTGTGTTGGATCTTCGGAGCGGGTATTACCAAATACCTATGAGTCCCCAGGATAGAGAAAAGACTGCTTTCATTTGTCCTTTGGGTTTCTTTGAATTTTTGAAGATGCCCCAGGGAATCAAGGGTGCCCCGGCCACTTTTCAGAGAACCATGGAGCAGACGGTGGGTGATATGAATTATCGTGAGGTATTAGTTTATCTTGATGATATTATCGTGTTCGGGTCCTCTCTGCAGGAACATAACCACCGTCTGCTCAGGGTACTGGACAGATTATTAAAGAAAGGTTTTAAACTTTCTGTGGACAAATGCAAGTTCTGTCTGCCCTCTGTGACTTATTTGGGACATGTGGTAAGTCGACAGGGTATTTCTACCGATCCAACAAAAGTTGAAGCGGTGAATGATTGGCCAAGACCCACGAAATTAAAGGAGTTACGATCTTTCCTCGGATTTTGTGGGTACTATCGTCGCTTTGTGCCCTATTATTCCGTAATATGTCGCCCTCTCACTGATTTAACCAAGGGGTATCCGCCTGTTGGTAAAATTACAACTGCCACATCAGGTAAAAAAAAGGGATATTTTAAACCATCTGAAGAGTTTGGGGATAGATGGAACTATGAGTGTGAAGAGGCCTTCCTCAAATTAAAATGGAGTCTTACTAATGCTCCTGTATTGGCTTATGTGGACCCCACTCTGTCTTATACATTACATGTGGACGCATCCTTTGATGGTCTCGGAGCAGTGTTGTACCAAACTCATGAAGAAAAATTAAAGCCTGTATCTTATATCAGTCGGGGATTGTCCAATAGTGAGAGGAAATATCCTGTACACAAATTGGAATTTCTTGCTCTTAAATGGGCTGTGGCTGATAGATTTCATGAGTATCTGTATGGGGCAAGCTTTGAGGTGTTCACTGACAATAATCCTCTGACCTATGTGCTTACCACCGCTAAATTAGATGCCACAGGGCACAGGTGGTTAGCTGCTTTGTCTATCTATGATTTCAAGATTAAATATCGCCCTGGCATCAATAACATAGATGCAGATTCATTGTCTAGATTATATAGAATCGAGAGTGAAATAGATAGCTCTGAGTGGATTGAAGTTCCTGCAACAACCATCAAGGGATTGTGCTTTAACATCCCATGTGTAATGGCACAGAGTGGGGAATGCATTAGTGCCCTTGGAGCTTCTGACAAGGCGTTACCTTTGGCCTATTGTTGGTTAAGCCAATTGGAATTAGGGGACTTGCCACATATAGGTAAAGACAAAATTCGCATGGATCAACGAAATGATCCCGATATCTCTGTTGTCATACTCTGTCTTGAGTCTGGTCGTGCTGACTGTGTTGCAAGTTCTCTGACACATGCATCCAAGTTATTGATGCGGCAGTTAAAGCAATTGACTATGAAGAATGGAATATTGTACCGTGAATCAGTTAAATCCAATGGAAAGTGCAAATTACAATTGGTTACTCCACAGTGTTATAGAGAAACTATTTTGAAAGCATTACATGATCAGCATGGCCATCTTGGGGTAGAAAAGACAAAGGGACTGATAACTGACCGGTTTTACTGGCCCTTGATGGAGCAGGATATTGAAAACTACTGTAAAACCTGTGGTAGTTGTATTTTAAGGAAGACTCTCCCCACTAAGTCCGCTTCTCTTGTTAATTTCCAGAGCAATGGTCCCATGGATCTAGTATGCATTGATTATTTATCACTGGAAACATCACCTGGGAAGGAATGTAACATACTTGTAGTAACGGATCATTTCACCCGTTATGCCCAGGCTTATGTTACTTGTGATCAAAGAGCCGTTACAGTAGCCAAAACTTTATGGGAGCGGTTCTTTGTTCACTATGGTTTACCAGCCCAATTGCACTCCGATCAAGGGCGGGATTTTGAAGGGAAAGTTATTAGGGAGCTCTGTCTGTGCTGTGGGATTAAGAAATCCCGGACTACCCCTTACCATCCACAGGGTAACCCTCAGCCAGAGCGTTTTAACCGCACCTTGCTTGATATGATGGGCACCTTGGACCCCATGTGCCACACTCAGTGGAGTAAAAGGATATGTTATCTAGTACATGCCTATAATTGCACTAGGAATGAATCTACTGGGTACTCCCCATATGAATTGATGTTTGGGCGGGAAGCCCGACTGCCCATAGATGTTTCATTAGGACTTCCCTCCCGGGATGCTGATGGACAAACACATACTCAGTATATAACTAAATTACGTAAAGAGCTCAGATATGCACATAAGTTAGCTCAGGAAGCTTCCAGAAAAGCTGGGGTACAGAATAAAATCAGATATGACTTGCGAATAAAAGAAAATGTATTAACCATAGGAGATAGAGTGTTAATACAGCAACTGGGACTTCCTAGACGCAGAAAATTAGCTTATCGGTGGAGACCCGATCCGTATGTTGTAATAGACAAATTACCCAACCTACCTGTTTATAAATTAAGGCTAGAGTCAGGGGAGGGACCAGTTCTCACATACCACCGACAGCATCTTTTGCCTATATCGCAAAATCTTCGTCTCCCTGAAGTTGTTAAAACGATACCACTGAGACGCTCCACTGGGAGAAACAGTAGAAACTTGCGATATACAGATAGTCCAAATCAATTACAAGAACCCCCTGGAGGAAGTAATAATGAGACCAATTACACTGATGAGGGTGCTGGATATTTTTATTATGATACAAATAGTTCAAGCAATGCCCCCCATCAGTCCAAGTGTAACCCACAACAGGTTCAGGAGGAGAGTCCCTTGGACGGGGAGTATGTGATGTCATCCAGTGATAGCCAGGAAAATAGTGGAGAATTACAGAGGGAAATTGTCTTTGAATGTGTGTCTAATGACCCAAGTGGTAGTTCAATTAGTGACCATTACAACGAGCCAGTAATTCCAGATGTAGGGGAGAAGGGATGGATTAAGGACATGACTTCCAGAGAGCGAAGACCTCCATTAATTTTAACCTACCCTGAATTAGGTAATCCTGTATACTTACCTCAAGTAATTCACCCAAGTATAGTACTCACCTGGCCATACTTTGAGTATAAACCATTGAAAGAAGAGAATATTTGGTGATCTAAAAAAAAAAAAAAAAAATGTTGATATTGATATTTATATAGATCACCAGGGGGAGAGTGTAACATGAACCATAAAGGGTTAAATACCAAATCTGTGTGATTTATATGTCTCATGGCTAAGGACTGTGGTATATGGATCAACTGATTGATGTAGTTATGTGTACAGTCAGGTAAACTCAGTATTTGAGTGTATATCTATGTGTATATATATATATTACTAAATAAAACTGGGTATAGCTAAGTAAGTATGTATTATAGGTATACAGCTGTAGATTGTATATGGGGTAGTATAGAGGTGTATACCCAATAATGTACTGCATAGACTTGTGTGGCTTGTTCCCTATACTGTAAAATCCTGAGGTAACCATGTCACATTGAGGTGGATTGAAAGGTGCCTATCACCTGATTGGAGGACTAGTGCCCTGGAATGTAACTTGGCACATGTGTATGCAGGTGACTCACGAGACCTCGGCGGGAAGGGACAGGGCCGCGCGACAAAATTCTGGATTATAAATAGACGAGCCCTCCGCTGCTTCAGGGTCTTTTTCGAGTGCGCAGCCCCTGAAGCTGGATCCCTCTCTCCTGTGCTGCTGAGCTATAGACTCGGTACAGGTACTGAATGGGAGGAGGAAGGCATCAGCGGGTGGTAGAGCACTGCAGGAGGAGCAGCGGGCTGAGCCTATGAGGACGGGGCCGGCATCTGAGGAGGCTGTCCCTAATGCAGAGTGACAGGCTGGGGGAGTGATGAAGACGCGGCTCCGGTGAATGGCTGAGGTGACGACGTGAGTAGTGAAGATACAGCTTAGCCGTCCCAGCGTGTTCTTGATGTTAGTGAGAGCCGGTCATCCCCTCAGCAGAAAGACTCCCCAGCGCCAGCTGTATCTTCTTCAGCCGGACTTCAGGAAGAGCCGTGACACTGCCACTACTAGCTGACGAACCCTATGATTGAAGGTCAGCCAATGAGAGGGCTGTGGGCGTGGCTACACCGGATAACAGCGCGCAATTGGCTGGAGCTGATTGAGAAGTCATCAGAGGTCTGTGACAAACTTGCACGCAATCACTACACTTCATCACTCATAGACAGTAATACACCTGCAGTGCACAGGATCCCTACACCACTTATACTATTGATACCTCAAATATAACCTGAGGTATATAAACTGCTGAGGTTATTACTCATGTACTTACTATTAATAGGGAGAATGTTATATTCTATATACCTTAAGTCCG
The DNA here is from genome assembly GCF_028390025.1 of Pseudophryne corroboree. NCBI lineage: Eukaryota > Metazoa > Chordata > Amphibia > Anura > Myobatrachidae > Pseudophryne > Pseudophryne corroboree. Next base: position 142,918,087 of record NC_086451.1, on the reverse strand, counting down.
GAAACTGCACAATTACCAGGACAATTGAGGTGTATTAGCAGAAAAGGGGTGGTCATGGATCCATAAGATCAGTCTAAAGACAAATAATCTGGTCTACAATACATTAAATAATATGTCACTACGTCTATGACATTCACATGGATAATGTACATCTAGTGACACCCAGTGGAGAAACCTGGAACTCTCAGTTATTATTAGTATTCAGTCATCTCAGGAATTCAACAGTGGATACAATTTGGATACAATAATATTTATGTATCTATAGGAGGAAACAGTTCTTGATACAAGTAACTTAATCATCCAAATAACATCTTTAGTCAGGAGAACTGTTATTTTACTCTTCTAGTTACCGGAAGGATTTACATCTTCAGTGGAGGATTTTCAGCCTTACAACACCTATATACTGGGAATGTTTATATATATGCATATATATATATATCTAAAGTTACCATATATCTTTATATACTTTTTCGTGAATAATAATATGGATATAATAGGAATTAGTTTCATTTGGAGAAGGGGTGTAATTTAAACAAGAGCCATAGGGTTTATGGTACTTGTGATCTCATTACAGTTATATAGATTATTCACGACATAGTGAGGGTTAAAGTAATGGTGTAATATCTAGTTAATAATAATAATATAACAGATAGATGGTTAATATATTTTATTGCCAGTATACAATTAATGTACTATTGATACCTCAAATATAACCTGAGGTATATAAACTGCTGAGGTTATTACTCATGTACTTACTATTAATAGGGAGAATGTTATATTCTATATACCTTAAGTCCGGAAACTGCACAATTACCAGGACAATTGAGGTGTATTAGCAGAAAAGGGGTGGTCATGGATCCATAAGATCAGTCTAAAGACAAATAATCTGGTCTACAATACATTAAATAATATGTCACTACGTCTATGACATTCACATGGATAATGTACATCTAGTGACACCCAGTGGAGAAACCTGGAACTCTCAGTTATTATTAGTATTCAGTCATCTCAGGAATTCAACAGTGGATACAATTTGGATACAATAATATTTATGTATCTATAGGAGGAAACAGTTCTTGATACAAGTAACTTAATCATCCAAATAACATCTTTAGTCAGGAGAACTGTTATTTTACTCTTCTAGTTACCGGAAGGATTTACATCTTCAGTGGAGGATTTTCAGCCTTACAACACCTATATACTGGGAATGTTTATATATATGCATATATATATATATCTAAAGTTACCATATATCTTTATATACTTTTTCGTGAATAATAATATGGATATAATAGGAATTAGTTTCATTTGGAGAAGGGGTGTAATTTAAACAAGAGCCATAGGGTTTATGGTACTTGTGATCTCATTACAGTTATATAGATTATTCACGACATAGTGAGGGTTAAAGTAATGGTGTAATATCTAGTTAATAATAATAATATAACAGATAGATGGTTAATATATTTTATTGCCAGTATACAATTAATGTAATGTTCTTTTTAGGTAGTGTTATAAGGAAATTGTAAGTACTGGGTATTGTAATGTAACGAAGAGCCTTATCTCACAGTAAAAGAAATTAACCAGTTACCTGTATTGTGGTATTGTGTTTCACTTACCTTGAAGTTCGGAAGAGTGACGGGGATCCAGGGAATACAGGTAAACTCTTATTGTAGCAGGAATACCAGTACCCTTGATTTAGAGGTTTTCCCAATCTTACCTCGAAAACCATATATATATGTATATATATATATATATATATATATATATATATATAGATAAAACGAAATTTGGTGGAGGCACTTAAACTAATTTATTGAACCTTATAATAATTACACAGAGGGATCGTATTGTATTGGTACTGTGATATACCATATTTCCCTTTTTAGAATAACCCGGGGTTACAAGAATAAAGGAAATCAGTATGAGAATAAGGACAAACACACATTACCCCCTCCAACACCAGCCCTGCATTGGCCTGGCAACTTACCTGCTGAGAAAAAAAAACACCTCACTGCTGTAATAAATGAAAAGGCCTACTTTGGCAAACAACCAATTCCACAAAATAAAGAAGCTACCTACAGGATAAAGGAAATCAGTGTGAGAATAGGAACAAACACACTGTACCCCCTAGAACGCTAACACTGCAAATTACATACTAAGCAGAAATTAGTAAATATATATATCTACAGAAAAATACTTGATCAAAGATTATATAACATAAAAGAATATTAAAAAAGTAGCAGCATTGTTCCCCCCTACATACTCTTTTTTTATGCAAAAATAAATATTTTGCCATTTTTAAGTTTATAAAAAGCACAGCGTCTGCTAAATTAAAAATTTAAAAAATAGCAATATAGCTAACGCACAGTAGTTTGCAATGTAGAGCATAAAAACTTACACAACTCAATAGTAATCCTCACAGACGTCTCTCTCTCTCTCTCTCTCTCTCCAGCTTGCTTCCAAACACCCACAAACACAGACCGCATGCAGGCCATTTAAATAGCCAGTACAGCAATTACTGGAAAAATTAGTGTAATCAGCACCTGTGCAATTTCCCGCACAAACATACAGACGCAGCTATAAATCACCAGACAGCCGTGCCAACGCACATGCCATCATCATCATGGCGACTCTACAGGAAATTGATGCGGAGTTAGCAGTGCTGCAGCAGCAGATGTGCAATATAACAGCAAGAAGGATGGTGATGCGCCAGCAGATGCTAACAGCTGCCAGTGGTGATAGAGAAGTTGCTGGACCCCATCTTCTGGCCCACACACACAGGGGTATGCTGTGAGTCCCCTGCCAGAGACAGATACTAGGGAAACTGAGGTAGATTCTGGACTACAGACACAAACCCAAACAAGCCACCCAGCAAGTGAAGAGGAAGATGTTGAGCAGGTACAGGACGAGGGGTCACAGGCTATGACCAAAAAGAGAAGGCGCCAGCCCCCATTTTCAAAGAGGGAGCTGCGAATTCTGGTCCCACAAGCCATGGACAAAATACATAGAGGCAATAAAAACATGGGTGCTGCTGCAAAAGACCACATCTGGAGGGACATTACGGATCGCATAAATGAAGTCGGCTCAATTGTCCGCACCCCACAGGAAGTTAGAAGATGGTAAGAGCATATTGACACACAATTTTCTTTTATTTGTCAAAAAAAAATCTTGGCTATATGTGATGTTGCCTATAGCAACCAAAGGAGGGGCATCCGGCAGAGGCTGAGGTGGGGAGACCTAGTGAGTCCTCCAGTGTGGGTCCGCCGATTCCACCTGGTCAGACACACACTGGCCCCCCACCCAAACCTCTCTCCTGGCAATTCTCACTGAAATTGCAAGTCATGGTGAGAGGCTGAGTCAATTTCAGGACGTGATGACCCGGGAGGTAAGCCAGTATCTGTCCGGCTCACTGAGCATACCACCGGTGTTGGGCAAGGTGTGGCTCAACTCTGCCAAGGTCTGGCAGAACTCAGGCAGGGCCAAGCCGAACTCACCTCCTCGGTACAACAATTCTCCAGCTCAGTTGTACAAGCTCTACAGGACATCGCTGGCCTTCTTGCCCACAGTGGCAGGGAGCCTGCCACACCTGCTCCTTCCCCTACCCCTGCCCAGGAAGAAGATCCCACTGGGCAGGGCCCTCGAAGGTCACTTCGCAGACCTACCAGTGACCAGCCACGTCAGGCGGGGTGAACAAAGAAAAAGTAATGTCTCTCCAGATGCGTCAACATTGCCCAGCACCCATGTTTTCCATGTTGCCTGTATGTATTTGTTTTGGCTTGTGGGGCCAGAATGGACAACTCCCTCATGCTGAAAGGGGGTTGATGAGTTCTCTTTTGGTTTGTAGCCTGTGAGTTTTTTTCCTGTACACTTGATCCATCTTCCTCTTCCTAGTGTGCTGTGTCTGTTTGGGTTTGTGTATTGTGCCAAGAATCTACCTCAGTTTGACCAACAGTGGGGGTAATTCCAAGTTGATCGCAGCAGGAAAATTTTTAGCAGTTGGGCAAAACCATGTGCACTGCAGGGGGGGCAGATATAACATTTGCAGAGAGAGATAGATTTGGGTGTGGTGTGTTCAATCTGCAATCTAAATTGCAGTGTAAAAATAAAGCAGCCAGTATTTACCCTGCACAGAAACAAAATAACCCACCCAAATCTAACTCTCCCTGCACATGTTATATTTGCCTCCCCTGCAGTGCACATGGTTTTGCCCAACTGCTAAAAAAATTCCTGCTGCGATCAACTTGGAATTACCCCCAGTATCCTCTGGCTTGGGGGTTCACAACATATTTAATTTTTTTTATTTCTTTGGCCAGTAGATGGGGGACCCAGAGTACTGGCTTCTGTGATCTGAAAATCACCACTGGCAGGTGTTTGTTGCTATGTAAGCTACTATTTTTACATGTTTAAAATCTGCACATATGTAAATTAATATTTATCATGCTTTTGTTTTATAGCCATGTTGGCTTATTGAATTTATTTAATTTATTAAGTTAAAAAAAAAATTGTTCGTGTGTATATTGTGTGTTTATTTGAAGGTTATGCATTCTAGAAAAATGTGTACAGTAAACTTTTACATAGCATATTTAGATTTGTGGACCAAGGGCACAAACATTGAATATTCATAATTTAAAATTAGTTTGCTTTCACAACAGTTAACTGTGCCTATAAACATAACAGATTCTTAAAAACCACTTGGGTTACTAGGGGCAACATGCCATAGTATTCAAAATGGTCAAGTGTTTCAAAACAATAATAACACTGTGTTAGTAAGTATCATTAAGCGTAGGCTGCATTAGGTGGCTCATGTTGTTATGTATGTCCAAAGGAAGATTACAATCTAGAAAACATGGCATGTTTGTATTAAGCAGATGTAGTTTGCAAGTTGCTTTATTCACACTTGATCAATGGCAATATTTGTACAAATAAACAGACATATGCTTTTAACAGCAAACTAAAAGAATTAAGCCAAAACACACATGTCAAATACTTGTCAGTGTGTCAGATTTGTACATGGTAAATGGTAAATTGGTATGTGTAAATGCAATTACTGGTAAGAGTCATTTGTAACTGCAGTGTTTGGCAATTATCAGCTCAGCAGCTGACTTAGATTGCCAATTAACAGCTAAATATGCCCAAACACACACTTGTTGCAGGAGTTAGCAAGGTCTGAGTAGCTGCAGACTAACTCCTATGCTGCGTTCAACTTGCGAACATGTTTTGTGTACTTATAACCATCAGCTACACATTACTGCACAAAACACGCCTACTGCCATTTGCATACTCCCACACTAGCCGCCCACTTTCACGCCCATTTCGTTAGCTAGCAAAGCCAAGCCTCTGAACCGCCTCCGTCACACCCCTTTTTCGTTTGAGTAGTGCATTCTGAAAAAGTGTGTGTAGTTTTGCACAATCGTCGTACGACTGTCTTTGCGCACGTGCATTGCAGCGTTTGCGCAGATTGCAACTTTTCGCCACTTGCGATGCGATGAACTGCTGCGAACACCTCGGAATGAGGGCCATAGAGTATCTCATTTAAATATCCATTGCGCCTCTAACTGTAGTAACATTTTTGCCCAGTTGCCACCTCTTAATAATGCTGGTATATGATCTATGATTTTATATTTTAATGAGGTCATGCTATGTTTAGCAACTGTAAAATGGCGTGCAACCAGTTGTTCACTATTGCCTGATTGCACAACTGCCCAAATGGCTGACCGATGCTATGCCATCCATTCTTTAAACGGACATTGGGTCTTGCCCACATAATACAACCCACAAGGGCAAACCAATACATAAACAATATATTTAGAACTACATGTTAGGGGCCATCTTATGTAAAACAATGTTTAACCGTATAGGGATGTGAGATGGTATCATCTGTTAGCATATAGCTGCAGGTTGTACAACCTGTACATTTGTAACAACCATTTTTTCTGCTTAAAAATTGTGTAGGTTTGCTTTTGAATTCAGTAATATCATGCCTCACAACCAGATCCCTGATGTTACTTCTGCGGGAGTAGCTTGGCATCACCTTAGTGTTTTTTTAATAATGGCAGCTCTGGATCTGTTGCCAACATGGGCCACCATCTTCGAACCCGTTTACTTGTAGAAGTACTTTCAGTATTATATTCATTAACCCATGGGATTGTAGATACTAGAGATGAGCGGGTTCGGTTTCCTGAGAACCGAACACCCCCCACCCCCAAACTTCACTAGCCGAGTCCGAATCCGAGTCAGGCTCGGGTTTTCCCCCATGACTCGGAAACCAGAACGAGGCAATACGTCATCATCCCGCTGTTGGATTCTTGCAGGTTTCGATTCCATATAAGGAGCTGCGCATCACCAACGTTTTCACTCTGTCATTGGAGAGTGTAGCAAGAGGATGTGTCTCCGTCCTCAGTGTCCTGCATCAGTACAGTGGTAGTGTCTTGTGCTGCATCATTCCAGTTACAGTGGTGGTGTCCTCTGCTGCCATATGTCCAGTGCTGCTGTATGTCAAGTCCAGTGGTGATGTGTTGTGCTGCATCAGTTCAGTGGTGGTGCTTTGTGCTGCATCAGTCCAGTCACAGTGATGGTGTTCTCTGCTGCCATATTTCAAGTGCTGCTGTATAAGTCCAATCCAGTGGTGCTGTGTTGTGCTGCATCAGTCCAGTGGTGGTGTGTTGTGCTGTATCAGTCCAGTCACAGTGGTGGTGTCCTCTGCTGCCATATGTCCAGTGCTGCTGTATGTCAAGTCCAGTGGTGATGTGTTGTGCTGCATCAGTTCAGTGGTAGTGCTTTGTGCTGCATCAGTCCAGTCACAGTGATGGTGTTCTCTGCTGCCATATTTCAAGTGCTGCTGTATAAGTCCAATCCAGTGGTGCTGTGTTGTGCTGCATCAGTCCAGTGGTGGTGTCTTGTGCTGCATCAGTCCAGTCACAGTGGTGGTGTCCTCTGCTGCCATATGTCCAGTGCTGCTGTATAAGTCCAGTCCATTGCAGTGGTGCTGTGTTGTCCTGCATCAGTACAGTGGTAGTGTCTTCTGCTGCATCAGTCCAGTCACAGTAGTGGTGTCCTCTGCTGCCATATGTCCAGTGCTGCCACATAAGTCCAGTCCATTGCAGTAGTGCTGTGTTGTCCTGCATCAGTCCAGTGGTGGTGTCCCTGTGCTGCTGTATATGTCCAGTGGTACTACCGTATATGTCCAGTGATACTGCAGTATATGTTCAGTGATACTGCCGTATATGTCCAGTGGTAATGCCGTACAAATACAGTGATACTGCCGTATATGTCCAGTGATACTGGCAGTGCCATATAATTCCAGTGATACTGCCGTATATGTCCAGTGGTGCTGTCATACATTTCCAGTGATACAGCCATACAAGTTCAGTGATACTGCTGTATAAATCCAGCCCAGTGGTACTGCCATATAAGTCCAGTGATACTGCCATATAATTCCAGTGATACTGCTGTATAAATCCAGTGATACTGCCGTATAAGTCCAGTGATACTGCGTTATAATTCCAGTGGTACTGCCATATAAGTCCAGTCCTGTGGTGATGCCATATAAGTTCAGAGGTGCTTTCCTGTGCTGTATATTACTTACTCCAAATAAAGGGGTTATTTATGTTTAATCCAAATAATTTTCACAGGGTTTGCCCTGTGTGGTGTAGAGGTACGCTCTCCTGTACCACATATTGTTATATAACTCCAGAAAAATAATGGAGAATCACTTTCTCCTAGTGCTGAAGCTGCTGCCACTAGTCATGACATAGACGATGAAATGCCATCAATGTAGTCTGCCAAGGCCGATGCCCAATGTGATAGTAGAGGGCATGTAAAATCCAAAAAGCCAAAGTTCAGTAAAAAGACCCAAAAACGTAAACTTGCCAATATTCCATTTACGACATGGAGTTGCCTATGTTCATGACTAGTGGTTCAGCTTCACTTGATGATGGAAGCCCTCATCCTTCCGCTAGAAAAATGATAAGAGTTAAGCTGGTAAAGCACAGCAAAGAACTGTGCATTCTAAGATGCTATCACAAATCCCCAAGGAGAGTCCAAGTATGTCGGCGGTTGTGATGCCTGACCTTTCCAACACTGGAGGGGAATATATGGCTACTTCCACCATTTGCACGCCCTCTTCAAGTGCTGGAAGTAGCACGCACAGTCCAGTTTCTGATATTCAAATTGAAGATGTCACTGTTGAAGTACACCAGGATGAGGATATGGGTGTTGCTGGTGCTGAGGAGGAAGAAGATGATGAGGATTCTGATGGTGACATGGTTTGTTTAAATCAGGCAGGGGAGACACCTAATGTCCATGGGATGAATAAGCCCATTGTGATGCCTGGGCAAAATACCAAAAAAGCCACCTCTTCGGTGTGGAATTATTTCTCCACAAATCCGGACAACAGGTGTCAAGCCATGTGTTGCCTCTGTCAATCTGTAATAAGTAGGGGGAAGAACGTTAACCACCTAGGAACATCCTCCCTTATACAACACCTGCTGTGCATTCATTAGAAGTCACTGTCAAGTTGTGAAACGTTGGGTAAGAGCGTAAGCAGTCCACTGACACCTAAATCCCTTCTTCCTCTTGTACCTAAGCTCCTGCAAGCCATGCCACCAACTCCCTCAATGTCAACTTCCTCCTCAGTCAGGAACATCAGTAGTCCTGCAGGCCACGTCACTGGCAAGACTGAGGAGTCCTCTCCTAACCAGGATTCCTCCGGAGGATCCTTGAGTGGTAAACCTACTACTGCTGTTGTTGTTGCTGGGAGTCGATCGTCATTCCAGAGTGCAAGTCGGATGACCACTTGTGCTACTTCAACTAAGCAACTGCTTGTCCAACAGTCATTTGTGAGGAAGATGAAATATGACAGCAGTCATCCTGTTGCAAAGCGGATAACTGAGGCCTTGACAGCTATGTTGGTGTTAAACATGCATCCGGTATCCGCCATTAGTTCAGTGGGATTTAGAGAAGTGATGGAGGTAGTGTGTCCCCGGTACCAAATCCCATCTAGGTTCCACTTCACTAGGCAGGCGATATTAAGTATGTACAGAGACATCAGAAAAAGTGTCCTCAGTGCCCTAAAAAATGCAGTTGTACCCAATGTCCACTTAACCACGGACATGTGGACAAGTGGAGCAGGGCAGACTCAGGACTATATGACTGGAACAGCCCACTGGGTAGATGTATTGCCTCCTGCTGCAACAACAGCAGCAGCATTAGTAGCAGCATCTCGCAAATGCCAACTCATTCCTAGGCAGGCTACGCTATGTATCACCGCTTTCCATAAAAGGCACACTGCTGACAACCTCTTACGGAAACTGAGGGACATCATCGCACAATGGCCTACCCCAATTAGACTCTCCTGAGGATTTGTGATATCGGACAATGCCACCAATATTGTGCGTGCATTACATCTGGGCAAATTCCAGCACGTCCCATGTTTTGCACATACAATTCTGACATGTCTACTGTCACTGCATATGATTCTGTCACCATTGAAAGAATGGTGGAGGATTATATGAGTGACAGCATCCAAGTAGGCATGTCAGACAGTCCGTATGTATACTGGCAGGAAAAAGAGGCAATTTGGATGCCCTTGCACAAACTGGTTTTATTTGACCTAAGTTGCCCCCTTCCCTCCAGTGTGTACTCCGAAAGAGTGTTTAGTGCAACCGGTAACCTTGTCAGCGATCACCAAAGGAGGTTACTTCCAGAAAATGTGGAGAAGATGATGTTCATCAAAATGAATTATAAATTCCTCCGGGAAGACCTTTACCAGCAATTGCCTCCAGAATGTACACAGGGACCTGTGATGGTGGATTCCAGTGGGGACGAATTAATACTCTGTGAGGAGAAGGTTGTACACACTGAAAGTGGTGAGGAATCGGAGGATGAGGATGAGGTCGACATCTTACCTCTGTTTAGCCAGTTTGTGCAAGGAGAGATTGATTGCTTCTTTTTCATTTCAGCCACAGTCGTGTGGCAGACCCTGTCGCCAAAATGATTGGCTTGTTAAAGTGTTCATGTCCTGTTTATACTACACAAGAGTGGGTGGGAGGGCCCAAGGACAATTTCATCTTGCATCTCTTTATCTTCTTTGCATCATGTGGTGTTTTGGGACTAGTTTTTTAAAGTGCCATCCTGTCTGACACTGCCATACAAGTCCAGGGGTACTGCCATTTAAGTCCTTGGGTACTGCCGTATAAGTCCAGTCCAGTGGTGCTGTCTTGTGCTGCATCAGTCCAGTGGTGGTGTCCTGTGCTGTATATTATTTACTCCAAATAAAAGGGTTCTATATGTTACTTATATTATTATCCAAATAGTTTTTACAGGGATTGTCCTGTGTGGTGTAGGAGTACGCTCACCTGTGCTGCATATTATTATAATAGTTTTAAATATTAGGGTTATTATTATCCAAATTCATTTTACAGGCTTTGCCGTTTGTGTGTGTGGTTTAGGGGTATGCTCTCCTGTGCCACCAATATTGTGCGTGTATTATATCTGGGCAAATTCTAGCACGTCTCGTGTTGTTTGTGCCGCACACTTGTGTCGCTTAGCTTAGTCATACAGCTACCTCATTGCACCTCTTTTTCTTCTTTGCATGATGTGCTGTTTGGGGCCTAGTTTTTTAAGTGCCATCCTGTCTGCCATTGCAGTGCCACTCCTAGATGGGCCAGGTGTTTGTGCCGCACACTTGTGTCGCTTAGCTTAGTCATACAGCTACCTAATTGCACCTCTTTTTCTTCTTTCCATCATGTGCTGTTTGGGGCCTAGTTTTTTTAAGTGCCATCCTGTCTGTCATTGCAGTGCCACTCCTAGATGGGCCAGGTGTTTGTGCTGTACACTTGTGTCGCTTAGCTTAGTCATCCCGCCACCTCGGTGCAACCTTTTGGCCTAAAAACAATATTGTGAGGTGTGAGGTGTTCAGAATAGACTGGAAATGAGTAGAAATTAATGTTATTGAGGTTAATAATACCGTAGGATCAAAATTACCCTCAAATTATGTGATTTTAGCTGTTTTTATGTTTTTTTCAAAAATCATCCAGATCCAAAACAAAAACAAAAACACGAAAGGGTGGTTTTGGAAAACCTATCCAGATCCAAAACACGAGCATGGAACCAGAACCAAAACCAAAACACAAAACACGAAAGTGGCCAGTGCACATCTCTAGCGGATACCATATTTTTCCCGATTTGGGTTTTTAGTAATTGAGTCCTTTCTTTAGCTATTGCTCATTCTTTTGCCTTTTTCAACTCTCGGTATGGGTATCGCCTCTGAATAAATTTTTCCATCATTAGGTTTAACTGTATTTCTGTTTTCGCTGGCTCGCTAGTAATTCTACATACTCGTAAAAATTGGTAAAATGGCAATCCCTTGACAGTGGATCTAGGGTTAAAACTGTTGTGCCTCAGTATTGTATTTCTTTTAGTCGGTTTAGTAAATAAAGTGGTTTTAATTTCCCATCCTGGATTAAGATTTTAATATCTGAAAAGCTAATCTGATTGTCACTAACTGTCATTGTGAATTTCACTGGACTCAACGACAAATTCTGTTGTCGTATTCACATTTTTAGATCAGTTTTCACCCCTGTACATAATAGTAGCATATTATCTATAGAGTGATAAAGCTAAATATTTATCGTATATAAAACACTTTAAGAGGTCTAAGAACACTGTACGCTATCTACGTAAGAAGTACCGTAAGGGTACGCAAGTTGTGTAGCGATCGCTCAACCGTAGTCGAGACGCTCAAGCGTCACGTTCGCTTACGGCCCAGTGATCACAGGCAGGCACGCTATTGGCTGCCGACTAACGTGATGATTCGCTATAGCGTAGCGTACGCTCGGGACCACGAGGAGATCACCAGCGGTGGAGACGCTTACAACGTTAAACCTTTATATCTATACCTTTAACGATGAGTTACACAGTATACCTTAGTGTGGAGACAGAGTGTAAGTGCAACCTTGTGTAACCTGATTAACTACAAAGCTGCTTGAGCGTCACCGACGCTCAGAGAATACATAACACTATAAAGAATACACAGATACCTGGGCTTAGGGTCCAAAACCTATTATATGTATTATAACTATTATACTTGCAAAAGGAATCACAGTACAAATGATACACTACAATATAACATAAACCAACTAACCAGATAAACTACACAGGAAATACAATACAATATAATTAAAGGAAAATACGAGAGAGATAGAGAGAGAGAGAGAGAGATGGCTCACAGTAAGACAATATGATTACGGAGAAAACTTACGCACAAGGGGAAACGATCGCATGCGCCTCGATGTCCAGCTCCCGATTATCAGCAATGAGAACCGTTGAAGAGAGTGCACTGGATACGGTCGGCCTGCCTATTTATGCCCCACACACAATACAATTCAATGGTCCCTACAATCTCATTGTTCATTGGACACAGGAATTCGGCTTCGCATTATAACAAAAGGTCATAGGTTGATTCATACAGGTGGGCTGTGACTATTTCCAACTGCTCAGGTGGGAGGGAAACTGGGTTTCCCGCCGCATGGGTAATAAAGTGCAAATAAAGTAAATGTTCATAAACTTCTTATGTCCATAACTATTCGCACGAGCGATTGATCTGCTTCAAACCAACACCGGAATATTTCTAATTAAATATTCTTCCGATGGATACTAAACACCACTGTATTACTCCTGTCTGACCCTTCGTATCAAACAAAGAGGGATTCCTCTGTTCATAAACATTCTATATTAACCAAACTTTCAGAATCTATCAAAGGGACCATGATCTACAAAATACATTTTTAGTGAAAATATGTAATGATTGAGTCGCACGCTATGATCGCATAAACTCTACCGTAAATACGCATACCATGCGCCTGCGGGTGCCCGCGACTGTGAGTATGCGCACGTACGGGAGAGCGTACGCATGCGCAGCACGGACCTGTGTGAGGTGCAAATATGGTAGTGTGCATAGAGATATTTTTCTGACTTTGACAGTCCACCCTTTGGCAGTCAATAATAACTGCCACCTTCTAAAACATTTCAAAAGGAGAAAAATATATGTCAGGGGTTAATTCATTTCCATGGTTGGGTAAGGGAGGAGAGAGGAGTAGGTGGGAAGAGGGTATGACCTAGTGAGATAGCAGAAGCATGTGTGTATGAGTCCATGTTTGGGGGGTCATGTACCATCGTGCCGTACGTGTTGTAAATTAAGCTTCGAGGTATTGCGAAGTATACATTTGAATTCCTTCTTATCCCGTGGTACGGGTCTGTGGATGGGCTGTCAAACTTTACCGAGCTCTTTTCAGATTTGAACAAAATGGGGAGCACATTTTAGTTGATGATACATGAATGGGGGAATATGTGATTGCTGATATCTGTGCCTGTATTCCCTATACTATGTGTGTCATTACCTGAGGGTTGTAGAAATGAAGATAAAGAACACTTATGGAAAATGCAGTGGTATTCTATGTCAGGTTAATGTACATCTGTCGGTTGAAGTTTTGTTCGGTATCAGTTGAAAGTCGTCTTCTTTGCGCTGTGTTGCCCATTAGGTGTGAGCAAAAAGCTTTGTCAATGCCATTAGATTTACAAAAAATGTTGGGCTAGCGTAAGTTTAAGAATTCTAGGGAAACTGGGGATCCATGGCAAAGTTCATCAAATGTCCATATCTCAAGTAGTCAAAACTTCTTCGTTGGTCTATCCGTTGTCTGTATAGCGTCTCGTCAACTTCCTCGTCCAAGGGGGTCTTTTTATCTTGGAGAAAAGCAGAAAAACAGGTGAAAGAAACGGACCGTAGAAATCGCATTTTCATCACATCATTGTTTCTATCATTGGGTCATAAATCAAATCCTGGTTAATTACAGTTTCTTCACTCCTCAAACTCATTACCCTGGTACGATGTTTGCACTTCATTAAAGCCTGACCGCATCTAAATATCAAGCCAATTGATATGACAACACCTAAGATACATAGGAGAAACTTCCCAACATCCATTATGACTCCTTGAGCCCAGTCTCCCAAACCGGAGAACCAATTTCGCGGGTTCAACCATGACACCCAACCAGTCAGCTCATTACCTACAGCAGCAAGAGTGAGATTGTGTTTTCGGCGAAATTCCCACTTCAATTGGAGAATATCGTCCATCTTTTGGTCTATGACCTCGACCGGATCCTCGGTGCTATTCGTGATATACGTGCAACACTTCACGCCGTACTGTGTTGCCAATGTAACACAATATCCGCCTGTCACTGCTGTGAGGTAATTAAGAACCATTCTATGCTGCACCAGTTCTGTTTTATAAGCTTGAAGTTCCCTTCCAGTATATCTAAACGTGTCATCATACATTTCAGTGATATTATCTAACAAATTTGCGAGCGCCGATATGTATTTATAATTTAGCACTCCTCTAGCGGTGCGGGTGAAATCTAACGCGATTAAGAATTGAATCCCGGTGGATTCACTTATCAGATCAGAGGCCGGATGCTCTGTCTTCTCTATCAGGTGCCTTTTAACAACGTGCTCGTAATGGGTGTGAGTATAAGGAGCTTGGGCACCACGATGTATGTCTTTCATTTTATCATGTGTTACAGTCATCACTTCAGGCAATACTTTTCCAATATAACACAATCCTTCAGAGTTTGGGGCAAGCCACTTGTACGCCTTTCTCCCGCATATGAAATATGCATCATCGGGGAGAACATATGGGACGGAGAAGGACATAACCATATTACACACCTTCCAGGTGAACTCTCCTAACCCTAATTCTTCCATCTGCTTAATACACGTATCAGGTTGTATGATATGTGCACAGTATCCTGGTGATACTTCTCCAACTCTCGTAATCCTATTTCCTAAGGTGTACCTATACCGGAAAGATTTTCCTCTACTGGCTATGTGGCGTACAAGTTCTGTATCTGTAGGCATTCTATCTGCTCTATGCGAAAAGGTCATGGTGTGGTTACTCCATGACACTTCCCAATTTCCCGGCTTTCTGGGATTGGAGATGTTGAAACATAATAGGGACCTATCCACATGGTATTGGTGGAGCTTCAAACTAGGAGGGCTGGAGATATTTAACCTCCTGTCCACCGGTCTCCCACCATTTAACTCAAGTACCTCCCCTATCGTTAAAGGAAATGGTACTAGCCCTGATTTGCTATGACCTTGAGGTACTTGAGAGCATACCCAACAATCTGTTTTGTTTAACACATTACCCACTAAGGAGTGATAGTCACTCAATGGATGCCGGTCCATATGGATATTAAAACTGGATTGGCATTTCTTAATGCACCCATCTTCGATGACATTGTTACAGAGCCTACAGATACAGTTTTCCTCAGCTAACAATCCGTCACAATTTCTTCTATGGTCAATGCTATCGGATCGTTTTCTGATACTCGCCTTTGCTTGTTGGTTAGGTTGATCCTGAAAAACTACGCCTCCATCTTTATCATCAGAACCCATTCCAGAACCTCTATCGACCTCCATGGTACTCTCGCCGGAACAGACTGCTCTAGTCAACATCATGGTCAACAGGAAAATCCGGATCACAGTCTCTTGGGGCAAGTCCATCTTATAGGAGGAAACGGAGAAGAATGAGAAGGAGGAAAAAGAAATTTGAGGGAGAGGGGATGGGAAGTGGAGGAAAATAATAAAAGGGAGTGGGGAGTCGACAACAGCTCTCGGTCTTCAAGGCTCAGGTGCCGCCTCAGTCCTCCTGGAACAGACACTCCAGTGATACAACCTCTACCGTCTGTTCCTTATCACGGGACTTCTCTGGATCAGCAACCTTCTTGCAGTGGGATGAATGGACCCAAGTCTCTCTCTCAGCAACCTTTAATGCTGTAGTGCTAGTCAATAAGACCTGGTATGGTCCTTCCCATCTGTCAATAAGGCAACCTGAGCGTAGAAAATTCCGTATCATTACATAATCCCCAGGTTCAATGTCATGACAATTACTATCAGGTAGATCAGGAATCACCAACTTCTGATTATCATTTTGATTCCTTAACTGTTTACTCATGTTAATCAAGTACTTTACAGTTACTTCATTGTTACATTTCAAATCAACCTGAGGGTTAATCATGACATGCGGTTGTCGACCAAACAAGATTTCAACGGGAGACAGATTAAGAGGGGACCTGGGAGTGGTTCTGATACTATACAATACAATGGGTAAAGCTTCTGGCCATGTCAATCCTGTCTCTGCCATCACTTTACTCAATTTATTTTTAATAGTGCTGTTCACTCTTTCGACCTTCGCACTCGCCTGTGGACAGTACGGAGTGTGCAGCTTGCTATCAATTCCCATCAACTTACACATTCCTTGAAAGACATAACCTGTAAAATGGGTACCCCTATCACTTTCGATTATTCTAGGGATACCATATCTACATACAAATTCCTGCACAATTTTCTTAGCAGTAAACATAGCGGTATTTGTAGCCGCCGGAAATGCTTCGACCCAATTTGAGAAAACATCTATACAAACAAGTACATATTTCAAATTCCGACAAGGGGGTAATTGTATAAAGTCAATTTGTATTACCTGGAAAGGGCCGCCGGCAGGTGGGATATGGGATGGTTCTGTAGGTATTGCCTTTCCAATATTCTTTCTCAAACAAGTAAGGCATGACATTGCTCTTTTACTCGCATGAGAGGAGAATCCTGGGGCGCACCAATAGGCTCTTACCAATTTGCACATCCCTTCCTTGCCTAGATGAGTCAGCCCGTGAGCTGCTTCAGCCAGACATGGAAGATATGCTCTGGGGGCCACTGGTTTACCATGTCCATCCGTCCAGAGTCCTGAGGACTCCTGGCCACATCCCTTTGCCTTCCAGACTGCCTTTTCCTGTGTGGAACACAAATTTTGCATTTCACACAACTTCTGTGTGTTAATGGTATTAAATACCATCAATTGTGTGGTGTCTGTCTGTATGGGGGTAGCAGCTGCTAACTTAGCAGCTTCGTCTGCTTGGCTGTTACCAAGTGATACCGGGTCTTGGCTATATGTGTGTGCTTTACATTTGATAACAGCCACTCTGTCGGGTTCCTGTATCGCTGTTAGAAGCCTTTTTATGTGAGCTGCATGCGCTACCGGTGTACCAGCGGCCGTCATGAAATTTCTGAGACGCCATAGGGCTCCGAAATCATGGACTACTCCGAATGCGTATCTAGAATCGGTGTAGATATTGGCTGACTTACCCTTAGCCAATTCACATGCTCTGGTTAGGGCGACCAGTTCAGCAACCTGGGCTGAGTGAGGTGGGCCTAGTGGTTCCGCTTCTATGGTGTCTTGGTCATCTACGACTGCGTATCCAGTACACAAGTCTCCCGAGTCTGACTGTCTATGACAACTACCGTCCGTGTAGAACGTGAGTTCTGCATCTTCCAGTGGGTTGTCACTGATGTCAGGCCTTGCGGTAAAATTTTGGGTCAAATATTCCATACAATCATGTGTATCTTCCTTTGTATTAAATCCTCCTTCCCCATCACTCTCACCTTCCACCCTTTGTGCCTGACCAGGCACACCTGGGAGATACGTTGCAGGATTTAATGCACTGCATCTCCTTATGGTGATGTTTACGGGGGCCATTAGTGCCAATTCCCATCTTGTAAACCTCGCTGATGAGACGTGTCTGGTTTGGGCAGAATTCAATAAGGCTGATACTGCATGTGGCGTATGGATTGTGAGGTTGTGGCCTAGCACGACATCTTCGCTTTTTGTCACTAGCAATGCTATCGCAGCAACGCTTCGCAAGCATGTGGGGAGGGATCGCGCTACCGTGTCTAGCTGAGCGCTGTAGTATGCAACTGGCCTGCTGGCATCACCGTGTTTTTGGGTTAGTACACCTGCCGCGCAACCAGCACTTTCTGTTCCGTATAGTTCAAATGGTTTCCCATAGTCTGGCATACCTAGTGCTGGTGCCTGCGTTAGGCACTGTTTGAGTCTCTCAAATGCTGTTTCGGACTCGTCTGTATGCGAAATCCTATCAGGTTTGTTTGAGGAGACCATTTCCTGCAAAGGTAACGCCAAAATGGAAAACCCTGGGATCCAATTACGGCAATACCCACACATTCCTAAAAACGTTCTGATCTGTTGCTGGGTTTGTGGCAGAGTCATGTCTCTAATTGCTTGGATTCTATCAGCGGTCAGGTGTCTCAGTCCTTGTGTTAGACAGTGTCCCAAATATTTTACCTTAGTTTGGCATAATTGTAACTTGTCTTTGGACACCTTGTGTCCTGTGTCTGAAAGATGAAACAGGAGCTGTTTCGTATCCTTCAGAGATGCTTCCAGTGAATCTGAACACAGTAATAAATCGTCCACATACTGTATCAATACTGATCCACTGTCTGGTTGGAAAGACTGTAAACAATCATGCAAAGCCTGAGAAAATATACTTGGACTATCTATGAAACCTTGGGGTAATCGAGTCCACGTGTATTGGACTCCTCTGTATGTAAATGCAAACAAATATTGGCTGTCAGGGTGCAGAGGTACCGAAAAGAAAGCGGAGCAGAGGTCAATAACAGTGAAAAATTTGGCAGTGGGAGGGATTTGCATTAGGATGACAGCTGGATTTGGCACTACGGGGAACTGACTCTCAACTATTTTGTTAATCCCCCTTAGATCCTGCACTAGTCTGTAACCCCTCCCCCCACTCTTTTTCACAGGGAAGATGGGACTATTAGCAGTGCTGGACGTTCTTACCAGAATGCCCTGTTGTAGCAAGCGCTCTATTACTGGGTAAACTCCTAACTCCACCTCTGGCTTCAGAGGGTACTGTGGGATTTTTGGAGCTATCCTACCATCTTTTACTTGTACAACTACTGGAGCTACGTTTGCCATTAATCCAGTGTCTTGTCCGTCTTTTGTCCAAAGTGACTCTGGTATCTGAGATGTCATCTCTTCTATTTGGGATGGATTCCTATTTGTCATAATGGTATGTGACATTAATTTTGATGGGGAGTCTAACATGTCTCGCACTTCCTGAGCGTGTTTCTCAGGTATGTCCAAGAATACACCTTCAGGAGTACAATAAATGACACACCCCATTTTACACAGTAAGTCTCTTCCCAGGAGATTGGTTGGTGCCGATGCAGCCAGCAAAAAGGAATGCTTGGTATGCAAAGGCCCTATTGTAATCTCGGCTGGTTTGCTAACAGGGTAGTGCTGGACTACTCCTGTTACTCCCATGGCTGGAATTGTCCTACCAGTGGTTCTCATGCCCACTGTCGAATTTATCACTGACTTGGCCGCCCCTGTGTCTACAAGAAAGTTTAAAGTTTTACCAGCTACATTAATTGCGATCTCGGGTTCACTTCCAAGGTTGGCAATTAATTTTACTGGCTGCAGATTACAGGTATGGCCACACCCCTATTGGGTATGGTGACCTCCCTGAATCCCGCTGGCAGCAACTACTTGTGAGGGAGATAGTTGGGAACTACCAGAGGCATGCCAGTCTCTGTTTGGGGGATATCTTTTTGTTTCCCCTGTATGTGGCTCATAACTCCGTTTCTGCGGACCTTGCTCCCAATGTCGTGTGTCGTGTCGTTGTCTAGGGGGTTGGTATGAGTTTCGTGGATTCTTTACTCTACAATCTCGTGCCATGTGTCCCTGTTTGTGACAAGAATAACAAGTAACCATACTTGACTTACCCACAGGATTTGGTGATACAAACAAAGGCTGCCTTGTGGTCAGAGCCTGTATACTTACTGACATTAATTTATCACCTTGTTGTTCCCTGTGTCTGGTGATGTTTCTATCGTGATCAATAGCAGCCTCTCTCAAAGTAGCCACAGACAGACCTCGCCAACATGGTTGTGTGGTCTGTACTCTAGTCTTCAATGACTCTTTTAAACCATCCATCAGTACCGATACTGCTACTTCTCGATGGTTTGTGTCTGTTTTAATGTCCTCTATGCCTGTGTATTTTGCCATTTCTAATAATGCTCTGTGAAAATACTCTGCAGCTGTCTCTGACTCCTTCTGTTTAATGGAGAATATCTTATTCCATTTAGCTACCGCTGGGAAATACTCTTTTAGCTGCAAGTTTATTCTTTTCACATTATCTTGGTTGTACACATCTGTAAGAGGTACATCATGATCTAGTCCGCAATCAGCTAAAAATTGAGTTGCGTCGACATTTGAGGGTAAACATGCTCTCAGCAATATCTGCCAGTCTTTATTGTTGGGCTCTACAGTGTTACCTAAGTCTCTGATGTATTTTTGACTGGCGACTAAATCTTTTCTAGGGTCAGGAAATTCAGACACTATGGTCCTTAATTCCATTCGGGAAAATGGGGTGTACATGGCAATGTTCCTAATGGGAGTGGCTCCTGATGCGTCTGTTTTCCCATTTGGCACTGCTATTACTCTAACAGGTGTAATTCTAACAACCTCATTCTGTGTAGATTCTACAGGCTGTGGTGAAATAGTTTCAGCATAATGCATGGTGCCGTACTTACCAGTTGATACGACCTCACCTATCCCTCCGCTAGGGACCTTTACTAATCTGGTGGGTGGAGCTGTGCCTACTGTGGTCTCTGTTATGGTGGCTGCTAGAGAGAGCGCTGAAATCGTTGCCGATTCGTCCTCTTGATCACATTCCTGAGGAAAGTTCAAAACAGGGTACAACTTGCACGGGTTAATACTTGCATGGGTTAATGGGTTAACATTATCATTAACATTTACACAGTTACTAAGTGATTTTGTGTTACACCTTAGTGCGTCTTTCTCCGCAATCAACTTCTCTCCTGATATATATGGTGGCGGTGGGGCCGTGGCAATCAGTTTTCTGTTAGAGCCAGATCCCGCCGCCTGAGCCAAACCTCTCTGTATCTCACCTTCCTGTTGCCACAACTGTAAATAATCATAATGCTGGATTCGTCTCTTTGTTGATTTTATGAGACATATCCTCCTCCTTAAATTTTGTAACACTTCTGAGCTGAAGCTCCCTACTCTTGGGAATTTCTCCCCGTCATGTACAGTCATTCTCTCCCATTCATCACATAAAGTTTCTGTGTGACTTCCATATTTCTCACACATTATATACCTGGCCGACCCAATTGGTCGGACCACTGAATCAACCCGAACCGAGGTTGATCGCCCCCTACCTGAACAAGTGGCCCCCATAGTTCGAAAGAGTTGCTTTATTTAGCCAACCCTTTACGAAAAACCAAATGTCAACAATAGGCTGACGGTGGCGGTTTACCGAGTACCCCACTCACTCGCCCACGCCGACCAATACGACCTGATCACACCGATATGGTGCTGGCGTACTCGACCTAGGGCCCCTGCGACCTGAACCTCTATTTACTGGAACCTGCGAGGGTTATCCGAAGAACACTTACTCTTTCCAGTAACTATTGGTTGCTGGATAGTTCCTGAGTGAGCAGCAAACTTCCCTTAAAATAAAAAAATTACACAAATCACGTTAGAGTGTACAGATAGCGTTTGTGACCCCTTTACTCTAATGGTATTAGGTCAGATTACTAACTACTGCACACACTTACGTGCGGTCCAGTCGTTCAGTACACAAACAACTAAGCTTATGTACGGAAAGACCAATGGAATCGAAACTTACGACTGCGAATTCCTTCAGCCAGAGCTTATATGGCCTATATGGGTGTTGCACCAACCCTTTTCGGTGTTGTGCCTGTGAACTGTATAGCGGACTTCCTTGTCGGCTGTACCTGGACCTCCTGGTCTGTTATGACCTCCTGGTCTTGTTACAGTATGACCTCCTGGTCTTGTTACAGTATGACCTCCTGGTCTGCTATACTCTAATGCTCAAAATTGTATATTTAACCAGAGATGCCTCCCTAGCCACCGTGCACGTCACTTACACGCATGTACCTCACGAGTACTCGACTTTTCTTGTGGTTCAACCTTTAAAAATTGTAAAAACACTCACTCATCACATGTACACTTTTGTTTCTATTTCTATTTCTGCGCAGAAATTTTTCTTCAGATCAGGTGTGTTACCAATTAGGAGCAGGATCTGTTAATTAAAATTTCGGACACCCAAAAATAGACTTGCGTTATTTCTCGCCTCGCGTTATTTATCGCTTTGCGTTAAAAATCAACTTATCGTGACTTGAGCTACGTGGGCGTAACCGGACGCTCCGTTGCGTAACGTACGCTGCGTGCGTCGGCCTTTGGATTGCGTACGCAACTCTTTGTTAGAGACACGTATACGTAAAGCAAAGATCCACCGTAACACAATTTATACTTTTATCAATGTAGATGATCCTTGATCATCTACCACACAAACACACTGACTTCGCCTTATCTCCCAGGCGAAACTGTGTGTTTGTCTATCTTTTAACTATATTACCTTTACTCTTAAACTATGAAATAACGGCAAATCTTTTTTTAGCACTTCTATCAACTATAAAACTGGCAGACAGGAGAGTGATATACGAAAATGAAAAAGAAAAAGAAATGCAGATATATATGTGTGCGTGCGTGTGTACGCAAAATAGAAAAATAAACAGTTTTAAAAGACACTAGCGTTTTGTTCTTACCTCCGGTTCCCGGATTCCTTCAGCACTCTTTACCTAAGCAAAGCAGACGCTTATCCTGTCAGCACTACGAGGGATACAACCTCCCGCCCTTTGCTGAGGGATAATGTCTGCTGATCTACCTAGTGCAGATATGTGAAGGACGGGCGAGCCCCCAATTGATAAAGCTAAATATTTATCGTATATAAAACACTTTAAGAGGTCTAAGAACACTGTACGCTATCTACGTAAGAAGTACCGTAAGGGTACGCAAGTTGTGTAGCGATCGCTCAACCGTAGTCGAGACGCTCAAGCGTCACGTTCGCTTACGGCCCAGTGATCACAGGCAGGCACGCTATTGGCTGCCGACTAACGTGATGATTCGCTATAGCGTAGCGTACGCTCGGGACCACGAGGAGATCACCAGCGGTGGAGACGCTTACAACGTTAAACCTTTATATCTATACCTTTAACGATGAGTTACACAGTATACCTTAGTGTGGAGACAGAGTGTAAGTGCAACCTTGTGTAACCTGATTAACTACAAAGCTGCTTGAGCGTCACCGACGCTCAGAGAATACTTAACACTATAAAGAATACACAGATACCAGGGCTTAGGGTCCAAAACCTATTATATGTATTATAACTATTATACTTGCAAAAGGAATCACAGTACAAATGATACACTACAATATAACATAAACCAACTAACCAGATAAACTACACAGGAAATACAATACAATATAATTAAAGGAAAATACGAGAGAGATAGAGAGAGAGAGAGAGAGATGGCTCACAGTAAGACAATATGATTACGGAGAAAACTTACACACAAGGGGAAACGATCGCATGCGCCTCGATATCCAGCTCCCGATTATCAGCAATGAGAACCGTTGAAGAGAGTGCACTGGATACGGTCGGCCTGCCTATTTATGCCCCACACACAATACAATTCAATGGTCCCTACAATCTCATTGTTCATTGGACACAGGAATTCGGCTTCGCATTATAACAAAAGGTCATAGGTTGATTCATACAGGTGGGCTGTGACTATTTCCAACTGCTCAGGTGGGAGGGAAACTGGGTTTCCCGCCGCATGGGTAATAAAGTGCAAATAAAGTAAATGTTCATAAACTTCTTATGTCCATAACTATTCGCACGAGCGATTGATCTGCTTCAAACCAACACCGGAATATTTCTAATTAAATATTCTTCCGATGGATACTAAACACCACTGTATTACTCCTGTCTGACCCTTCGTATCAAACAAAGAGGGATTCCTCTGTTCATAAACATTCTATATTAACCAAACTTTCAGAATCTATCAAAGGGACCATGATCTACAAAATACATTATTAGTGAAAATATGTAATGATTGAGTCGCACGCTATGATCGCATAAACTCTACCGTAAATACGCATACCATGCGCCTGCGGGTGCCCGCGACTGTGAGTATGCGCACGTACGGGAGAGCGTACGCATGCGCAGCACGGACCTGTGTGAGGTGCAAATATGGTAGTGTGCATAGAGATATTTTTCTGACTTTGACAAGAGCGATAACATAGAAATAATTTTTCAGCTACAGTACCTCCTTATTATCAAAAAACAAGGGCCCTCATTCCGAGTTATTCGCTCGCTAGCTGCTTTTAGCAGCCGTGCAAATGCTAAGCCGTCGCCCTTTGGGAGTGTATCTTAGCTCAGCAGAAGTGCGAACGAAAGGATCGCAGAGCGGCACCAAAATATTTTTGAGCAGCTTCAGAGTAGCTTCAGACCTACTCCTAGCTTGCGATCACTTCAGACTATTTAGTTCCTGTTTTGACGTCACGAACATGCCCTGCGTTCGGCCAGCCACGCCTGCGTTTTCCCAGGCATGCCTGCGCTTGTACCTGACACACCTGCGTTTTTCAGCACACTCCCTGAAAACGGTCAGTTACCTCCCAGAAATGCTCCTTTCCTGTCAATCACTCAGCGGCCAGCAGTGCGACAGAAAAGATTCGCTAGACCTTCTGTGAAACTACTTCTGCTATTGTGAAAGTACGTTGCGCATGCGCATTGCACCGCATACGCATGCGCAGAAGTGCCACTTTTTTACCTAAACGCTGCGCTGCGACCGAAAACAGCTAACGAATAACTCGGAATTTCCCCCAAGGTACGCTCCACCAGAATGAGGGCATAGCTGAAAAATTATTTATATATTATCGCTATATTATAGACTCATGAGTCCAAATACAGCAATCTGGGATGGCGGCACTCAGAATAAATGTAACAGGTGTGGATATCAATGTTTCGATGATGTATTACATTGTCAGCAGGACATAAAAAATACAAAAAACCCCTCACCATTCATACCCCTACCATCCTATGTGCAAACATGTTTTCCAGAAACTAAAGTGTGACGCCCACAGATGAAAACATAACTTGTTACCCGGGTTCATGGTAACCAACACAACAAAACAATTATAACTGAAGTTCCTGTAAAGACATGGAGTTAAAACCATTACAGAAATTCAATACAAAGTACAATGTTGCAAAAATTACAAACATCTCCAAAAGTAACAAGTTTAGATGACACATTGAAAAAAGGCTACATAAATACATACATAAACTCAGAGCCAACACTAACCAATATGATGCCCTAGGCAAAAGTTTGGTTGGTGCCCCCTAGCACTGCCGCTAGTTCCGCCTCTGACCCTGCACCCCTTTCCCAGCACCATCACCCCTCACCCATAGCAGTCCTCATTTTGGTGCTCCTACCCCCTATATTTTAAATAGGAACAGTTCGCACATTCGACGCACAGCCCAAACAGGGGCGTGTTCTTGCTGGGAAGGGGCATGGCCACAAAATAGTACCCCCAATTCAAATTATGCCACACAGTAGTGCAACTTTATTCACGTTATATCATGTAATAGTGTCCCTTATTCATGTTACATCACAAAGTAGTACCACTTTACCTTATATACGTTACTCCTCACAGTAGTGCCCCTTATTCACATTACATCACTCTGATATTGCTCCTTATTCACATTACACCACACCATATTGCTCTTTATTCACTTTAGACCACACGGCAGTGCCCTTTCTATATGTTACGCAACACAGTAGAGAACCTTATACACATAATGCCACACATTAGTAATGCTTTATACAAATAATACCACACAGTAATGCCCTTTAAACAATATTAATGTCCTTATAAACATAATGTAAACCTATATTAATGCCCTTATACACATAATAACACACATACTGCCCCTTACACATACCGTATGTCACACATTATTAATGCATTTATACACGACACATAATGCCCCTTACACACATATGCTGAACAATACTGCACAACCAGCCCACCTGTTCACAGCACTCACACAGCCGCTAACACTGTGACCTCTGCCTCTGCTTGGATACAGATGTGTCCTCATACATCTGTGTCCTCATACATGTGGATACAGATGTGCCCTCATACATCATACGCAATGCAGCAGGAGATGCCTGGTGTGAGTCAGCTGGCAGCACTAGGCCAGCTTTGCTAATGTCAGGCACCTTTTTTTTTTTTTGCAAAAAATGCTTTTTATTTGCATTGGTATGTGACTAGGATGCACAAGCAGCTTCTGCTGATTAATGCCTATACTCTGTGTGCGACTGTGGGTGTATCTTCATATGAAATGCTACGTTACAGTGATTTCCAGGAATACACTGCAATGTAGCATTTTGTATGCAGATACAGCTGCAGTCACACACAGAATATAGGCATGCCACATATCATTTTAATCAGCATGAGCTGCTTGTGCCCCTAGGCATTCCAAATACCCTAGGCATTTTCTAGTTTGTCTATGCCTAGTGCCGGCTCTGTATAAACTGTTGTTTCATAAGAGCAGTTTGTAATTTTTGAACAGGGTATGGTGGGGGTATAAATGGTGAGTGTTTTTTCTTAAAAATGTTATGTCTTGATGACCATAAAATGAATAATCAAAACATAGATATCCATACCTGTTACTACATTGCATTTATTCTGAGTTCCACTGTCCCTGATAGCTGTGTGTATGTGTGTGTATATATATATATATATATATATATATATACACTGCTCAAAAAAATAAAGGGAACACTAAAATAACACATCCTAGATCTGAATGAATGAAATATTCTTATTAAATACTTTGTTCTTTACATAGTCGAATGTGCTGACAACAAAATCACACAAAAATTATCAATGGAAATCAAACTTATTAACCCATGGAGGTCTAGATTTGGAGTCACCCTCAAAATTAAAGTGGAAAAATACACTGCAGGCTGATCCAACTTTGATGTAATGTCCTTAAAACAAGTCAAAATGAGGCTCTGTAGTGTGTGGCCTCCACATGCCTGTATGACCTCCCTACAACCCACATAAGTGGCTCAGGTAGTGCAGCTCATCCAGGATGGCACATCAATGCGAGCGGTGGCAAGAAGGTTTGCTGTGTCTGTCAGCGTAGTGCCCAGAGCATGGAGGCGCTTCCAGGAGACAGGCCAGTACATCAGAAGACGTGGAGAAGGCCGTAGGAGGGCAACAACCCAGCAGCAGGACCGCTACCTCCGCCTTTGTGCAAGGAGGAACAGGAGGAGCACTGCTAGAGCCCTGCAAAATGACCTCCAGCAAACCACAAATGAGCATGTGTTTACTCAAACGATCAGAAACAGACTCCATGAGGGTGGTATGAGGGCCCGACGTCCACAGGTGGGGGTTGTGCTTACAGCCCAACACCGTGCAGGACATTTGGCATTTGCCAGAGAACACCAAGATTGGCAAATTCGCCACTGGCGCCCTGTGCTCTTCACAGATGAAAGCAGGTTCTCACTGAGCAGATGTGACAGACGTGACAGAGTCTGGAGACGCCAAGGAGAACATTCTGCTGCCTGCAACATCCTCCAGCATGACCGGTTTGGCAGTGGGTCAGAAATGGTGTGGGGTGGCATTTCTTTGGGGGGCCGCACAGCCCTCCATGTGCTTGCCAGAGGTAGCCTGACTGCCATTAGGTACCGAGATGAGATCCTCAGACCCCTTGTGAGACCATATGCTGGTGTGGTTGGTCCTGGGTTCCTCCTAATGCAAGACAATGCTAGACCTCATGTGGCTGGAGTGTGTCAGCAGTTCCTGCAAGATGAAGGCATTGATGCTATGGACTGGCCCGCCTATTCCCCAGACCTGAATCCAATTGAGCACATCCGGGACATCATGTCTCACTCCATCCACCAATGCCACGTTGCACCACAGACTGTCCAGGAATTGGCGGATGCTTTAGTCCAGGTCTGGGAGGAGATCCCTCAGGAGACCATCCGCCACCTCATGAGGAGCATGCCCAGGCATTGTAGGGAGGTCATACAGGCACGTGGAGGCCACACACACTACTGAGCCTCATTTTGACTTGTTTTAAGGACATTACATCAAAGTTGGATCAGCCTGTAGTGTGTTTTTCCACTTTAATTTTGAGGGTGACTCCAAATCCAGACCTCCATGGGTTAATAAATTTGATTTCCATTGATAATTTTTTGTGATTTTGTTGTCAGCACATTCAACTATGTAAAGAACAAAGTATTTAATAAGAATATTTCATTCATTCAGATCTAGGATGTGTTATATTAATGTTCCCTTTATTTTTTTGAGCAGTGTATATATATATACCGTATATACTCGAGTATAAGCCGACTTTTTCAGCACTTTTTTTTGTGCTGAAAAAGCCACCTCGTCTTATACTCGAGTCAGTGACAGGCAGAGGCAGAGCAGTGTGAAGGAGGGACACGGAGCGCACAGCGCGCGGCTCTCCTGTGTCCCTCCTGCATCTCCGGCGGCAGCAGCGGCGGTTCTATTACAGGAAGTACCCGTTCGTGACCTCTGATCACGAACCGGCACTTCCTTTAATAGACCTGCCGCGGCCGCCGAAGATGCAGGAGGGACACAGGAGAGGCGCGTGCTGTGCGCTTCGTGTCCCTCCAGAAGACAGCGCGGGATCGACGGAGGGGTAAGTAACAACACTGTGGGGCATACCTGGCACTTGGGGAGGGAACGTATCTGGCATCATGAGGGGGCGTATCTGGCAGCACTGTGGGGGCGTATCTGACAGCACTGTGGGGGCATATCTGGCAGCACTGTGGGGGCATATCTGGCAGCACTGTGGGGGCATAACTGGCAGCACTGTGGGGGCATATCTGGCAGCACTGTGGGGGCATATCTGGCAGCACTGTGGGGGCATAACTGGCAGCACTGTGGGGGCATAACTGGCAGCACTGTGGGGGCATATCTGGCAGCACTGTGGGGGCATATCTGGCAGCACTGTGGGGGCATAACTGGCAGCACTGTGGGGGCATATCTGGCAGCACTGTGGGGGCATATCTGGCAGCACTGTGGGGGCATTTCTGGCAGCACTGTGGGGGCATATCTGGCAGCACTGTGGGGGCATATCTGGCAGCACTGTGGGGGCATAACTGGCAGCACTGTGGGGGCATAACTGGCAGCACTGTGGGGGCATAACTGGCAGCACTGTGGGGGCATATCTGGCAGCACTGTGGGGGCATATCTGGCAGCACTGTGGGGGCATATCTGGCAGCACTGTGGGGGCATATCTGGCAGCACTGTGGGGGCATATCTGGCAGCACTGTGGGGGCATATCTGGCACTGAGGGCTGTGTACGGCTAGAGCTGCATTTCCCACCCTAGGCTTATACTCGAGTCAATAAGTTTTCCCAGGTTTTTGTGGTAGAATTAGGTGCCTCGGCTTATATTCGGGTCGACTTATACTCGAGTATATACGGTATAATAAGAATTTACTTACCGATAATTCTATTTCTCGGAGTCCGTAGTGGATGCTGGGGTTCCTGAAAGGACCATGGGGAATAGCGGCTCCGCAGGAGACAGGGCACAAAAGTAAAGCTTTTACAGGTCAGGTGGTGTGTACTGGCTCCTCCCCCTATGACCCTCCTCCAGACTCCAGTTAGGTACTGTGCCCGGACGAGCGTACACAATAAGGGAGGATTTTGAATCCCGGGTAAGACTCATACCAGCCACACCAATCACACCGTACAACTTGTGATCTAAACCCAGTGAACAGTATGATAACAGAGGAGCCTCTGAAAGATGGCTTCCTAAACAATAACCCGCATTAGTTAACAATAACTATGTACAAGTATTGCAGATAATCCGCACTTGGGATGGGCGCCCAGCATCCACTACGGACTCCGAGAAATAGAATTATCGGTAAGTAAATTCTTATTTTCTCTATCGTCCTAAGTGGATGCTGGGGTTCCTGAAAGGACCATGGGGATTATACCAAAGCTCCCAAACGGGCGGGAGAGTGCGGATGACTCTGCAGCACCGAATGAGAGAACTCCAGGTCCTCCTTTGCCAGGGTATCAAATTTGTAAAAATTTACAAACGTGTTCTCCCCTGACCACGTAGCTGCTCGGCAGAGTAGTAATGCCGAGACCCCTCGGGCAGCCGCCCAAGATGAGCCCACCTTCCTTGCGGAATGGGCCTTAACAGATTTAGGCTGTGGCAGGACTGCCACAGAATGTACAAGTTGAATTTTGTTACAAATCCAACGAGCAATCGACTGCTTAGAAGCAGGTGCACCCAACTTGTTGGGTGCATACAGTATAAACAGCGAGTCAGATTTTCTGACTCCAGCCGTCCTTTAAATGTATATTTTTAAGGCTCTGACAACGTCCAACAACTTGGAGTCCTTCAAGTCGTCTGTAGCCGCAGGCACTACAATAGGCTGGTTCAGGTGAAACGCTGATACCACCTTAGGGAGAAAATGCGGACGCGTCCGCAGCTCTGCCCTATGTCGAATGGAAAATTAAATAAGGGCTTTTATAAAACAAAGCCGCCAGTTCAGATACTCTCCCGGCCGAAGCCAGGGCCAGTAACATAGTCACTTTCCATGTGAGATATTTCAAATCCACCTTCTTTAGTGGTTCAAACCAATTTGATTTGAGGAAATCTAAAACTACATTTAGATCCCACGGTGCCACCTTAGGCACCACAGGAGGCTGTATATGCAGTACTCCTGTGATAAAAATCTGGACCTCAGGGACTGAGGCCAATTCTTTTTGGAAGAATATTGATAGGGCCGAAATTTGAACCTTAATAGATCCCAATTTGAGACCCATAGACAATCCTGATTGCAGGAAATGTAGGAAAACGACCCAGTTGAAATTCCTCCATCGGAGCACTCCGCTGCTCGCACCACGCAACATATTTTCGCCAAATACGGCGATAAAGCTTCGCGGTGACTTCCTTCCTTGCCTTTATCAAGGTAGGAATGACTTCTTCTGGAATGCCTTTTCCTTTTAGGATCTGGCATTCAAACGCCATGCCGTCAAACGCAGCCGCGGTAAGTCTTGAAAAAGACAAGTACCCTGCTGAAGCAGGTCCCTTCTCAGAAGTAGAGGCCACGGATCGTCCGTGACCATCTCTTGAAGTTCCGGGTACCAAGTCCTTCTTGGCCAATCCGGAGCCACTAGTCTTACTCCACTTTGCCGTATAATCCTCAATACCTTTGGTATGAGAGGCAGAGGAGGAAACACATATACCGACTGGTACACCCAAGGTGTTACCAGCGCGTCCACAGCTATTGCCTGCGGATCTCTTGACCTGGCGCAATACCTGTCCAGTGTTTTGTTGAGGCGAGACGCCATCATGTCCACCATTGGTTTTACCCAACGGTTTAATAGCATGTGGAAAACTTCTGGATGAAGTCTCCACTCTCCCGGGTGAAGGTCGTGTCTGCTGAGGAAGTCTGCTTCCCAGTTGTCCACGCCCGGGATGAATACTGCTGACAGTGCTATCACGTGATTCTCCGCCCAGCGAAGGATCCTGGCAGCTTCTGCCATTGCCCTCCTGCTTCTTGTGCCGCCCTGTCTGTTTACATGGGCGACTGCCGTGATGTTGTCCGACTGGATCAACACCGGTCTTCCTTGAAGCAGAGGTTCCGCCTGGCTTAGAGCATTGTAGATTGCTCTTAGTTCCAGAATGCTTATGTGAAGAGACTTTTTCAGGCTCGACCACACTCCCTGGAAATTTCTTCCCTGTGTGACTGCTCCCCAGCCTCTCTGGCTGGCACCCGTGGTCACCAGGATCCAATCCTGCATGCCGAATCTGCGGCCCTCCAATAGATGAGCCTCCTGCAACCACCACAGAAAGGATACCCTTGTCCTCGGCGACAGGGTTATCCGCAGGTGCATCTGAAGATGCGACCCTGACCATTTGTCCAACAGATCCCTTTGCATGGAATCTGCCGAAAGGGATTGCTTCGTAAGAAGCTACCATTTTTTTTTTTTTTTTTTTTTTTTTTTCCCAGGACTCTTGTGCATTGATGTACAGACACCTTTCCTGGTTTTAGGAGGTTCCTGACCAGGTCAGATAACTCCTTGGCTTTTTCTTCGGGAAGAAAAACCTTTTCTGAACTGTGTCCAGAATCATCCCCAGGAACAGCAGACGAGTTGTCGGCATTAATTGGGATTTTGGAATATTCAGAATCCATCCGTGCTGCTTTAGCACCTCTTGAGATAGTGCTAAACCCATCTCTATCTGTTCTCTGGACCTTGCCCTTATTAGGAGATCGTCCAAGTATGGGATAATTAATACGCCTTTTCTTCGAAGAAGAAATATTATCTCGGCCATTACCTTTGTAAAGACCCGAGGTGCCGTGGACAAACCAAACGGCAGCGTCTGAAACTGATAGTGACAGTTTTGTACAACGAACCTGAGGTACCCCTGGTGTGAGGGGTAATTGGAACGTGGAGATACGCATCCTTGATGTCCAAGGATACCATAAAGTCCCCTTCTTCCAGGTACGCTTATCACTGCTCTGAGTGACTCCATCTTGAACTTGAACTTCTTTATGTACAGGTTCAAGGACTTCAGATTTAGAATAGGCCTTACCGAGCCATCCGGCTTCGGTACCACAAAAAGAGTGGAATAATACCCCTTCCCTTGTTGTAGAAGAGGTACCTTGACTATCACCTGCTGAGAATACAGCTTGTGAATGGCTTCCAAAACCGTCTCCCTTTCTGAGGGGGACGTTGGTAAAGCAGACTTCAGGAAACGGCGAGGTGGCTCTGTCTCTAATTTCAACCTGTACCCCTGAGATATTATCTGCAGGATCCAGGGATTTACCTGCGAGTGAGCCCACTGCGCGCTGTAATTCTTGAGACGACCGCCTACCGCCCCCGAGTCCGCTTGCGAAGCCCCAGCGTCATGCTGAGGCTTTTGTAGAAGCCGGGGAGGGCTTCTGTTCCTGGGAAGGAGCTGCCTGTTGCTGTCTCTTCCCTCGTCCTCTGCCTCGTGGCAGATATGAATAGCCCTTTGCTCTCTTATTTTTAAAGGAACGAAAAGGCTGCGGTTGAAAGGTCGGTGCCTTTTTCTGTTGGGGAGTGACTTGAGGTAGAAAGGTGGATTTCCCGGCCGTAGCCGTGGCCACCAAATCCGATAGACCGACCCCAAATAACTCCTCTACGCATCGCCTGTCCACTGTCGTGTCCATAAAGCTCTTCTGGCCGAAATGGACATAGCACTTACCCGTGATGCCAGTGTGCAGATATCTCTCTGTGCATCACGCATATAAAGAAATGCATCCTTTATTTGTTCTAACGACAGTAAAATATTGTCCCTGTCCAGGGTATCAATATTTTCGATCAGGGACTCTGACCAAACTACCCCAGCACTGCACATCCAGGCAGTCGCAATAGCTGGTCGTAGTATAACACCTGCATGTGTGTATATACCTTTTTGGATATTTTCCATCCTCCTATCTGATGGATCTTTAAGTGCGGCCGTCTCAGGAGAGGGTAACGCCACTTGTTTTGATAAGCGTGTTAGCGCTTTGTCCACCCTAGGAGGTGTTTCCCAGCGCTCCCTAACCTCTGGCGGGAAAGGGTATAAAGCCAATAACTTCTTTGAAATTAGCAGTTTTTTATCGGGGCACCCCACGCTTCATCACACACGTCATTTAATTCTTCTGATTCGGTAAAAACTACTGGTAGTTTTTTCACACCCCACATAATACCCTGTTTAGTGGTACCTGTAGTATCAGCTAAATGTAACATCTCCTTTATTGCCAAAATCATATAACGTGTGGCCCTTTTGGAAAATACGGTTGATTCGTCACCTTCACTACCGGAATCAGTGCCTGTGTCTGGGTCTGTGTCGACCGACTGAGGCAAGGGGCGTTTTACAGCCCCTGACGGTGTTTGAGGCGCCTGGACAGGCACTAAGTGAGTGTCCGGCCGCCTCATGTCGGCAAACGACTGCTTAAGCGAGTTGACGCTATCCCGTAATTCCA
Source organism: Pseudophryne corroboree (assembly GCF_028390025.1). NCBI lineage: Eukaryota > Metazoa > Chordata > Amphibia > Anura > Myobatrachidae > Pseudophryne > Pseudophryne corroboree. The sequence continues at coordinate 142,884,278 of NC_086451.1, read as the reverse complement.
CAAATAAGGCATCCATTCTGGTGTCGACCCCCTAGAAGGTGACATCCTCATATTTGGCAATTGCTCCGCCTCCACACCAATAACGTCCTCATACATGTCGACACACACGTACCGACACACAGCAGACACACAGGGAATGCTCTATACGAAGACAGGACCCACTAGCCCTTTGGGGAGACAGAGGGAGAGTCTGCCAGCACACACCAAAAAGCGCTATATATGACAGGGATAGCCTTATGATTAAGTGCTCCCTTATAGCTGCTTTTATATTAATATATTGCCATTTATTTTGCCCCCCCTCTCTGTTATACCCTGTTTCTGTAGTGCAGTGCAGGGGAGAGACCTGGGAGCCTTCCTGACCAGCGGAGCTGTGACAGAAAATGGCGCCGTGTGCTGAGGAGATAGGCCCCGCCCCTTTTCCAGCGGGCTCGTCTCCCGCTATTTAGTACATTTAGGCAGGGGTAAATATCTCCATATAGCCTCTGGGGCTATATGTGAGGTATTTTTAGCCTTTTTAAAGGTTTACATTTGCCTCCCAGGGCGCCCCCCCCCCCAGCGCCCTGCACCCTCAGTGACTGCCGTGTGAAGTGTGCTGAGAGGAAAATGGCGCACAGCTGCAGTGCTGTGCGCTACCTTAAGAAGACTGCAGGAGTCTTCAGCCGCCGATTCTGGACCTCTTCTTGCTTCAGCATCTGTGAGGGGGCCGGCGGCGTGGCTCCGGTGACCATCCAGGCTGTACCTGTGATCGTCCCTCTGGAGCTTCATGTCCAGTAGCCAAGAAGCCAATCCATCCTGCACGCAGGTGAGTTCACTTCTTCTCCCCTCTGTCCCTCGTTGCAGTGATCCTGTTGCCAGCAGGAATCACTGTAAAATAAAAAACCTAAGCTAAACTCTCTAAGCAGCTCTTTATGAGAGCCACCTAGAATTGCACCCTTCTCGGCCGGGCACAAAAATCTAACTGGAGTCTGGAGGAGGGTCATAGGGGGAGGAGCCAGTACACACCACCTGACCTGTAAAAGCTTTACTTTTGTGCCCTGTCTCCTGCGGAGCCGCTATTCCCCATGGTCCTTTCAGGAACCCCAGCATCCACTTAGGACGATAGAGAAATATATATATATATATATATATATATATATATGTATATATATATATATACACACGCATACATACATACATACATACATACATACATACATACATACATATTATTATTATTATCCTTTATTTATATGGCGCCACAAGGGGTTCCGCAGCGCCCAATTACAGAGTACTTAAATAAACAGGAAAACAGCAACTTACAGTTGATGACAGTATAGGACAAGTACAGGGTAAATAAACATAGTTACATCAGCAGATGACACTGGAATAAGTATCAGGTGGCAGAAGACTGCTGGATGTGGTACAGTTGAAGATTCTTAAAGTAAAACAAAGGATAAGCACATGAGGGAAGAGGGCCCTGCTCGTGAGAGCTTACAATATATAGGGGAGAGGTAGACAGACAGGGGTGACTCAGACGGGGTACATAGTGAACGTGGAACAGAGGATTAGGATGAGATTTGGCTGGGTATGGTGAAGAAGTGGGTCTTGAGAGCCTGTTTGAAGTTTTGTAGAGAGGTGGAGAGTCTGAGCGGGAGAGGTAGGGAATTCCATAGAACTGGAACAGCGAGTGAAAAATCTTGGAGGTAGGAGTGGGAGGAAGTAATCAGAAGACAGGAGAGTTGGCATGCATTAGCAGAGCGAAGAGGACGGGTGGGAGTGTAAAGGGAGATAAGATCAGAGATGTAGATGGCAGAGGAGTGGGTGAGGGCTTTATAAGTGAATGTGAGAAGCTTGAAATGGATTCTGAAAGGGAAGGGGAGCCAGTGAAGGTCTTGTAAGAGAGGAGAGGTGGACGTAGTGCGTTTGGTGAGGAAATTGAGCCGGGCAGCAGCATTGAGGATAGATTGGAGTGGAGAGAGGTGTTTGTCAGGAATGCCAGTCAGGAGGAGATTACAGTAGTCCAGTCTGGAGATGACCAGCGAGTGGATAAGAGTCTTAGTAGCATCCTGGGTCAGAAAGGGTCTGATCCGGGAAATATTTTTTAGATGAAAACGGCAGGTTTGTGAGAGGTGTTGAATGTGTGGTTTGAAGGAGAGGGAGGAGTCAAGGATTACTCCAAGACAGCGTACTTGGGGGCTAGAGGAGATAGTAGTTCCATCAATAGATAGTGAGATTGTAGAAGGTGAGGTTATGCGGGAGGGAGGGAGGGAAGATGATCAGCTCAGTCTTAGACATGTTAAGTTTAAGAAAGGTAGCAGAGAGACAGTTGGAGATACGAGTGAGGAGAGCAGGGGAGAGGTCTGGAGAGGAAAGATACATACACACACACACACACACACACACACACACACACACATGGTCCACGTTTTCAAGTCCAATTGCTGGGGTGTCATCCAATGAGTGAGGTACATACAGGGCTGGTGACAGGGGGGTCAAAGGGGACACCTGTGCCAGGCCCCAAGGGACAGAGGGGCCCTAAGGATATTCCACTTAGTGCCTGGCAGGGATGTGAGCTCTCTTGTCTAAATAGGGCAGCGAGCTGTAGGCAGTGTGGGCACAGCCTCAGAGTGAAAGGAGCCTCTCACACACAATGACTGTGCAGTGTAACTCATAGCATCCTCGACTCAAATATAATTAAAAAAAGATGGGAGCACTCACCAGTCTTCAGTAGGAATAGCTTGACAAAGGTCTGAACTAGGACCGAAACGTTGATGTGAAATACCTTTGTCTGTTTGATGGTCTTATTAAAAAGCTATTCATACTGAACACTGGTGAGTGCTATCTATCTATCTATATATTATTTATGTATTACCAGTTATTTATATAGCACACACATATTCCACAGCACTTTTCAGAGAATATTTGGTCATTCACATCAGTCCCTGCCCCAGTGGAGCTTACAATCTATATTCCCTATCATATGTACACATTCATCTTAGGATTAATTTTGTTGGGAGACAATTAACCTACAGTCCCTGTATATTTTTGGATTTTCAGAGGAAACCGAAGTACCCGGAGGAAACCCACGCAGGCACGGGGAGAATATACAAACTCCACACAGTTAGGGCCATGGTGGAAATGGAACCCATGACCTCAGTGCTGTGAGGCAGTAATGCTAACCAATATATATATATATATATATACAGAGCCAAGATAGGCGGCACTCACGGACTTCTCAAAGCTAAATGACCACAGAAGCCCTTTAGCGCTAAAGGGCTTCTGTGGTCATTTAGCTTTGAGAAGTCCGTGAGTGCCGCCTATCTTGGCTCTGTGTATTTTGTGAATTATCACCTTGGATGGCACCAGGCATGCTGTTTATTCCTATGGAAGTGAGTGCCGAATTTTTACTATATATATATATATATATATATATATATATATATAGAGTATGTGTGCACATTTATATGACTGTTTCCAGTAGGACTACTAACATTATAAAAAAAAAATTGTGACTACATTCAGGCTGGTTTCTCAATTTGGACTACAATTTTTTTAAACCACCCAATTATTACATATATTAATAATAATCAAACACCTACTTATTATTTCATTGCTGTTTGTAACATTTTTAAGGATGTTGCAACATTCAATCATTTTTGTGTTGTGGCCTTGTATGTATCTAATTAGATTTAATGTTCATGTACTAATAGACTGTGCTAATAGATTAGAACTTCTTACAAGCAGGGTGTTAGAGGCGCCACCAGAGTGGTTCTAGGTGGAGCTGTTGCTCTTGCCCAGCAGTCCTTTAGCCTACAGCAGCCAAAGACTTTGCCTATAGCAGTCACCTTTTCCGGGAGGATCAGGTCCACCCAGTACTCATAAGACCCCAGGTTTTTATGACAGACAAGGCTGCTGTGGGAGGCTGGGCAAGGCAAGTCAGACTGGGACATAGGAGGAAGAACACTACCATGTGCGACTAGCACGGAACCACTGCGGCAGATGGTACACACTAGCGCCACAGCACTGGAGATAAAGTTACCTAGAACTGGGTACTGAACTGCAATGGCCGAGATGTCAGTAGTGCAGTCCCTGGTAGCATCTAAATACAATACAATATGGGCAGACAAGGGTCAGGACCGGATTGCTAGCAATGCCGATACCAATGAACGAACTACTGGACCGGACTGTGGAGCAGAACTGGCACTGGTGGGCAGAGGTTCAGGCAGGCAGGGCTGGTATACAGAAGGGATCGCCAATAGCGACACAACATCGGTAAACAAGCAGGTGGACAGACAGGCTCCGGTAGTGTAGTAGCCGCTACTAGCGACACAGACAATACATATGTAACACAATGGAATAGATGCTCCTAGTGACACAAACAGCCATACTGCAAGACCAGACTGACAGAACATGGGTAATAACACAGGATACAAACAGAAGCTCCAGTAGAGCATATACAGGGTGGAGTACACCAGATTGTGCACAGTATCAGGTACATAAACAGAAGCTCTAGTTGAGCAAATACAGGCTGGATTACACCGGATTGTGCACAGTATCAGGTACATAAACAGAAGCTCCAGTTGAGCATATACAGGCTGGAGTACACCGGATTGTGCACAGTATCAGGTACATAAACAGAAGCTCTAGTTGAGCCAGTGGCAGATCCAGCGGGAGGCGATGGGAGCGATCGCCCCCCGTAACACACACAGCCAACCCCACCCACTTGCTGTTTGAAGCAGAGGTCGCGTCACGGGATCTGGCCGGGAGTGCAGGACTTGGCCACGCTGAGACGGCGCCGCCGCCGGGTGATCGCGGGAGCTGGTGGCGATGGCCGGGACCTGGCCGCGGTAGCCACACTAGCCACGCTAAGAAAATGGCAGGTGGGCGGGGGAGCTGCAGGCGCCAGTGGCGGCATAGGGCTATAGACTAGCCACTAGCTGTAAGATATGGGTTTATGTGGGTGGACAGTGCTGGCTTGCCGGGAGACAGGGGGAAGTGGGGTTGCTACGAGAGAAGGGACTGCATACTGATGACTGCGCTGGGGGTGGTAGGGGGGCTGCTGATGCCTCAGTTCCTAGCTGTATGAAAGGGTATTGACTAGGGAGACAGTGCCAGCTGTGTGGCGGGGAGAGAGAGGTTTACATGGTGCTCACAGCTCTGGGGTGGTGAGGGGCGCTGAACTGCAGACGGAGAGTCAGGTAATGCTGGAGAGAGGTGCCTATCACAAAAGTAGGTGGACACTGCTGGTTTTTATTTATTTTGTTCTATTTCTTGTTAATTAATAGTCTATGGTTTTTTCCCTTCAATTTTTGTTTGAAATGGGAGGGGCATAACAAAGTGGGAGGAGCTATGCATAGAGGGGAGGAGTCCATATCCTTAAACTGCCCCCCCTAAAAGGGAAGTCTAGATCCGCCACTGAGTTGAGCACAGACCCTCCAACATGACCCGCCCCACTAGGTATAAAATGCTCTGTTTCTGGACTTCCCTCTTAATTTATGATTTCCATCACCTGCGTTGAACTAGTTAAATGATAAGAAAGCTGTTTCTTCACAGGTGATGGCAATAATAAATTAAGAGGGAAGTCCAGAAACAGAGCATTTTGTACCTAGTGGGGTGGGTCATGTTGGAGGGTATGGTTGAGCATAGAAAGGCTGGAGTACACCGGATTGTGCACAGTATCAGGTACATAAACAGTAGCTCTAGTTGAGCAAATATAGGCTGGAGTACACTGGATTGTGCACAGTATCAGGTACATAAACAGAAGCTCTTAGCAGAGACAGTATAGACTGTAACACCCAGGATCAGGCACTTGCAGGTAAACAGCAGGCTCAGAGTATGACAGGATTACATGAACTGTTCAGGGTTCATAAGGGTTTATCAGGATATACTGAGTATAACGAGTCCCTAGGTCCTAGGCAGGCTGTGTAATGAAAGACGCAATATCCAATCAGGACAGTAAAAAAAAAGAACAAACGCCCTTAATGAGGAGAGTCACTGCAGGTGAGTAGCCTGACACACAAGGCCTAGTGCTAATTGCCTAATCATGTAGCAGCTGGACTGCACACAGAAGACATAGGAATCAGGCTGAAATTACACAGACCCACCAGAGGTGGCTTGTAACACATGCTTTCTCTTGTCTCAAATAAAATTCTGTATTTTACTTATGTATATTGGGGGATATTCAGTAGCAGTCACTACTGTGATGCGATCGCATCTCCCTTCTCACCCCAGCAGTGCACATGCGCAGGACCCACTCTGGGAGATGTGATTGCATCTCAGTTATGCATATGCTTCTGCCTGTTTGACTGGCAGAGACATTCACGAGGCGGTCATGGTGTCAGAAACGGGGGCAGATTTCATGCGGCTTCTGTGACCTGAAAAATGGGCGCCCTGTGTCTGTCTCCACGACCTGGCTGCAGAGGCAGAGGGTCATCCACAAATCAGCAATGTAATCACAACTGAATTATGATTGCATCCCTGCTGCCTGTTTTCATGCTGGGTGGCCTTGCCCTGTGCTGGGCAGCCCCAAGCATGTGATTTTATCGTTAGCAGTTTTGCAATCTTAGGAAAACTGCTAATGAAGCTGAATGAGGTAAATTGTCAGTATATTTTTAGTAAATTTGAGTCTAGACTCAACATCCTCCTGTTAGATTGAATGTTCTATGTTTGGCTGCAAGCACAGAATATGAAGTGTGCAGATCCTGCTAATGGCATGTTTTAAAGTGGTGCCAAGCATAACAATGATCTTTTTCTCCCTCTGCCTTCCCTGTATACGTATCATTTCTATACTGTATGAACTGTAGCTTTGTCTCATTGCAGGAGGTCCATCAGAGAACAAACTACTTTCAGGAGATCAGATCTTAGCTATTAATGATGAGGATGTAAGTGATGCTTCAAGGGAAAGATTCATTGAGCTGGTCAGGTAAGAAAAAATACACAAAGATAAATATATTTTTTTCCTTGAGTAATTTGAAGTTGATGAATTTTACATGTTAAAAGCAAAGCACTCCCTACCTTATCTAACCAGAGCTATCTTAACATATGGGCAAACTTGGCAGCTGCCCAGGACCCCATGACTCTCATGCATGTGCTTGGTCGGAGGCATTTGTCCCCCTGGCTTGTGCTTCCAGAGCTTCTTGGGAGACATGTAGAGAATGCTGCCCAGTGCAGCCAGACAGCATTATCCACTAATCAAAAGGCTCACAGATGTTTATTGTATGGAAGCATGGAGGGGTAAGTTAGGAATTTTTTTTAAATGTATTCCCATGAATGGGTGGTTAGGGCCTTGCACTGGGCCTACAATTATGTCTGTTATGCCCTGTCTCAAGAGGTGTAGCTAGGTGACATGGTGCCCGGAGCAAGGGTATGTATCGGCGCCCCCTACCCTGTACTGAATTGGGGGTCTCAACAACATGTGGTAACTTGTTACATTTGAAAAGAAGCAATATTTAAAAAGTTGGTTCTACACCTTGTGGAGCTCATGGTGAAAGTTTCCTTTGGGTGCCCCCGTGTTTATAATATGGTCAGTGTGTGCCGAAGGCTTGCAAAAACAATAAAGTAGCATGTCTTCATTGGGAAGGTGCGTGGCCACAAAATAGTAGCAATTCATATCACACCACACCACGTAGTAGTACCCCTTATACACGTTATGTCACACAGTAGAGCCTCTTATACATGTTGCACCACACAGTAGACCCCTTATACACATTACACCATGGTAAAGCCGCTATGGAAATAGCTGTATTTAACTATTGACTTGTTTAAGTCAAATAAATGAAAAACACTATATATGTCCCGACTGACCTGACCTCACAACCCCCCAATTCCTCAATGAAAATAAAGCACCAAATATAACTTCCCACAGACCTGATAACCCCCCAAGAATACCTGAATGAAAATAATGCCCCAAAACTGACCCTGCCAGATCTGATAATCTCCCAAAGCCTCAATGAAAATAATATCCTAGAACTGCCATCACAGACTTTATAATCCCACTATGCTTCAATGAAAATAATGTCCCAGAAATGCCTGAGGGACTGAGAGAGCTGTGCCACAGCAGCCTGAGGGACAGAGAGAGGTGCTGCAGCAGCCTGAAAGGCAGAGTAAGGTGCTGCAGCTTCTAATGCTGAGAGAGGTGCTGCAGCTGGGGTAGAGAGAGGTGCTGCAGCATCAATGTAGAGAGAAGTTCTGCAGCAGCCAGGGCAGAGAGTGGTGAAGCAGCAGTCGAGGCAGAAAGAGGTGCTGCTGCTGCAGAGGGAGCTGGTGCAGCAGCATCTGGGGCAGAGAGAGGTGCTGCAGCATCAATGTAGAGAGAAGTTCTGCAGCAGCCAGGGCAGAGAGTGGTGAAGCAGCAGTCGAGGCAGAAAGAGGTGCTGCTGCTGCAGAGAGAGCTGGTGCAGCAGCATCTGGGGCAGAGAGAGGTGCTACAGCATCAATGTAGAGAGAAGTGCTGCAGCAGCTGGGGCAGAGAGAGGTGATACAGCAGCCACGGCAGAGAGAGGTTCTGCAGAAGCTGGGGCAAAAAGAGGTGCTGCAGTAGCTAGGGCAGAGAGAGCTGCTGCAGCATCTGAAGTAGAGACATGTACTACAGCTTCCAGGAAAGAGAGAGCTGCTCCAGTGTCATGGGCAGAGAATGGTGCTGCAGGACAGAAGTAACCCTGCTGCACAGCTACAAGCAGACAGTGAGACATATAAAGATGGCGGGCAGAGCTCCGGCATGTGACGGCTGTCAGTGTCTCCTGCTGTAGCCTCTGGCTTGCCTTGTTCCCTATCTAGCCCCCGAGTCCGAGTCATTGTGCATCCCCTCTGCTTCTCCTCCTTCTCCTGCTCTGCAACTGCAAGTATGGTGGCCCCCGGTAAGAGGGGGGTGGTGGATGGCAGTGTGCCCTCTAACTTTTTCAGTGCCCGGAGTTTGTGTTCCACTGGAGCCACCCTCGCTACACCCCTGCCTGTCTCTGACCACATCATGGTAATCACATACCCCGACTGACAAATGCTAATTTGACTGACAATTGCTAAATTGTCAGTCAGGTTATGTGATTTTATTACAGCTGAAGGACAGCTTCGGTTTTATAAAGTCACTACAAACTTAAATCACAATGTCAGAGTATTGCATTAGAACATGGTGTGTATAGGTGTATAGTTACTTGCTAGTTTTGGTGTACTCTCAAACAGTGCCGTAACTACTGTATAAGTCTGGGCATCTCTGGCAAAGTGAACTACTTGCCCTCTCTCAAAAGACAAAAAAAACTTTTCTAGCTTTAATTAAGGCAAAGGGTCTGATTATGTCCTCCAAATCCATGTTCATAATACAATTCTATCTCCCATCTGCAAGAGCTGAAAAACTAATTTCCCATCTATACAACACCTCAAAATACATGTCTTACACGATTAAACAAATGTTTAAGCTTTTCACAGAAAAATACATGAAAATGACTCTTTATTGGCAAAATGATGCAAAATATATGTCTACGAGTGTATTATTATTCATTGGGAAGGGTGTACAAAAGATTCTGCACATTTTTTCCTACTTTTCACCACCTCCTCAGGGGCTGCAATCTAAAATCCACGTAAAACTCCCACTGAAACCCATATCAACTCAACAGGGTTCTCGAATTAAGTATTTTCAAACCTCATCCCTCAAGACACTCTAAGGGATATAGGGCCTAATTCAGCATGGAACGCTGCTCTGACAGCATTCACATGCTGAAGCCCTCTGCACTGTGCATGTGCAGAAACCGCACTGCACGTGCACACATAGGGGTATATTTACTAAGGTCCCGATTTTGACCGAGATGCCGTTTTTTCTTCAAAGTGTCATTTTGGTAATTTACTAAGCAAAAATCTCGGCAGTGATGAGGGCATTCGTAATATTTTGGAAGTCCTAGGAAAAAATCATGAATCAATACACCATCGGTCAAATACGCCTGCAATTTGGTAGAAATCGGTAATTTACTAAAAAGTACAAATCACAAACACTGCCGACAATAGCCAAACACTGCCGTGCTGAAATACAATTCGTGAAAAAGTGCTAAAAAAAAACAGACCTGCTTTTTTATCCCGTGTTTGGATAGGCATGCACGGATCCATGAGATCCATGCATGTTTATCAGTGGAAAGGGGATGGGAAAGTGTTATTTTCTTTAAAAAAAAATGCGTGGGGTCCCCCCTCCTAAGCCAAACCAGCCTCGGGTTCTTTGAGCCGATCCTGGTTGCAAAAATATGGGGGAAAAAATGATAGAGGTTCCCCCATATTTAAACAACCAGCACCGGGCTCTGCGCCTGGTCCTGGTTCCAAAAATACGGGGGACAAAAAGCGTAGGGGTCCCCCGTATTTCTGAAACCAGCACCGGGCTCCACTAGCCAGATACATAATGCCACAGCCGGGGGACACTTTTATATAGCTCCCGGCGGCCCTGGCATTACATAACCAACTAGTCACCCCTGGCCGGGGTACCCTGGAGGAGTGGGGACCCCTTCAATCAAGGGGTCCCCCCCCTCCAGCCACCCAAGGACCAGGGGTGAAGCCCGAGGCTGTCCCCCCCCATCCAAGGGCTGCGGATGGGAGGCTGATAGCCGTTGTGTAAAAAAATGAATATTGTTTTTAGTAGCAGTACTACAAGTCCCAGCAAGCATCCCCCGCAAGCTGGTACTTGGAGAACCACAAGTACCAGCATGCAGATGAAAACCGGGCCCGCTGGTACCTGTAGTACTACTACTAAAAAAATACCCCAATAAAAACATAAGACACACACCTTGAAAGTATAACTTTAATGCATACATCCACACCTCCATATACACATAATTACCTTATGTTCACACGAGGGTCGGTCCTCTTCTCCATGTAGAATCCATGGTGTACCTGTTGTAAAAATTATACTCACAAATTCCAGTGTAGAAGGCTCTTCTTCTTGTAATCCATTTGTAATCCAGGTACTTGTCAAAATAAAAAAACGTACACCCGACCTCGCACTGAAAGGGGCCCCATGTTTTCACATGGGACCCCTTTCCCCGAATGCCAGAAACCCCCTCTGACTTATGTCTAAGAGGGTTCCTTCAGCCAATCAGGGAGCACCACATTGTGGCACCCTCCTGATTGGCTGTGTGCTCCTGTACTGTATGACAGGCAGCACACGGCAGTGTTACAATGTAGCGCCTATGCGCTCCATTATAACCAATGGTGGGAACTTTGTGGTCAGCGGTGAGGTTACTTTCGGTCAACCGCTGACCACAAAGTTCCCACCATTGGTTACAATGGAGCGCATAGGCGCTACATTGTAACACTGCCGGGTGCTGCTTGTCATACAGTACAGGAGCACACAGCCAATCAGGAGGGTGCCACAATGTGGCGCTCCCTGATTTGGCTGATGGAACCCTCTTAGACATAAGTCAGAGGGGGTTTCTGGCATTCGGGGAAAGGGGTCCCATGTGAAAACATGGGGCCCCTTTCAGTGCGGGGTCGGGTGTCCGTTTTTTTATTTTGACAAGTACCTGGATTACAAATGGATTACAAGAAGAAGAGCCTTCTACACTGGAATTTGTGAGTATAATTTTTACAACAGGTACACCATGGATTCTACATGGAGAAGAGGACCGACCCTCGTGTGAACATAAGGTAATTATGTGTATATGGAGGTGTGGATGTATGCATTAAAGTTATACTTTCAAGGTGTGTGTCTTATGTTTTTATTGGGGTATTTTTTTAGTAGTAGTACTACAGGTACCAGCGGGCCCGGTTTTCATCCGCATGCTGGTACTTGTGGTTCTCCAAGTACCAGCTTGCGGGGGAGGCTTGCTGGGACTTGTAGTACTGCTACTAAAAACAATATTCATTTTTTTACACAACGGCTATCAGCCTCCCATCCGCAGCCCTTGGATGGGGGGGACAGCCTCGGGCTTCACCCCTGGTCCTTGGGTGGCTGGAGGGGGGGGACCCCTTGATTGAAGGGGTCCCCACTCCTCCAGGGTACCCCGGCCAGGGGTGACTAGTTGGTTATGTAATGCCAGGGCCGCCGAGAGCTATATAAAAGTGTCCCCCGGCTGTGGCATTATGTATCTGGCTAGTGGAGCCCGGTGCTGGTTTCAGAAATACGGGGGACCCCTACGCTTTTTGTCCCCCGTATTTTTGGAACCAGGACCAGGCGCAGATCCCGGTGCTGGTTGTTTAAATATGGGGGAACCTCTATAATTTTTTCCCCATATTTTTGCAACCAGGATCGGCTCAAAGAGCCCGAGGCTGGTTTGGCTTAGGAGGGGGGACCCCACGCAATTTTTTATTTTTATTTTAACACTGGTTGTTTTTTTTTAAACAAGGTGCACAATGAAGCCCAGCACGGATCTCTCAGATCCGGCCGAGATTCATTGTATTAAAGTCGGCAGTGTTTTACAAGTCACTCACGTAAAACACTGCCTAAAAAAACGAATGACATCGGTAAAACCGAAAATGCAGAATACGGCAGCTTAGTAAATTATTCGTACTAAATTCAAAAAGTTTCATATTTACACTTTCGATGTCATTCGTGATTGAACTTTGACCTCAAACGGGAAAATACGATTTTTAGTAAATATACCCCATAGTGAGATGCAATGGCATCTCACATGTGTGAATGCCTCTACCTGATTGACAGGCAGAGGCATTTGTGGGGTGGAAGGGGGCGTTGCTACAGCATTTTAGCGGCACGGAGGCAGTGTGACATCACTGTGAGCATAAACATGGTGGATAGCTTTCTGCCTAGGCTGCGAAGGCAGAGGACAAATGTAAACATGTAGAGCATAGCCATCGTACAATGCGTTCGCATGTTTGTGTGGGGGGTGGGGGGGAGGACACGGCATGCGGGGCAGAACAGTTTTTTTTAGCACCTGAAACACAACATTTATTGAGATCAATTTTTCATTGATTTTAAATAAATAGAAATTGATGAAAATGGACCCCTAACAGCCCAGATTGTAGTGAATTCCATGCTTAAGCACAGGTGATTAAGTATAAATACAGATGTAGCCATAATACAAAAGCACAGTCTTGCAGAAGCGCGCACCCTCTGTGATATAGGAATAAGTTATATCAAATGAGCCACTTTTATTATTTTCATCCAAGAAACAGCTTCTGAAGTCCCAATTCACCACACTCTACACAAACAGGAAAAGGACAGGGATAGTTTTGAGCCCTCAGCTTGTCAGCATTTCTTAGGAGACTCCATCATGGTCACCAGCAACATCCCAAAGGTGAACTATCCTCAGCTGTCTACCTTGTACTCCGTAAGGAATAGAATGGATTTGGAAGCCAACGAAGTGAGATCTTCTACTTCACTTGTCCCCAGAAAAATGGCGGCAACGCTACAGTTCCTTTTCTACCCGTTCTTCACACAGAAGTTCTGATTTCATGGTTGTAAATATAAATGAGTGTTAAAAATTTGGTAAATCAATACAGATGTAAATTTGAGATGTCTTAATGTAAGTATATATTAATCCATGGTTCTTGGCATTACCAGAGGAGCACCCATTGCAGATATGGTAAAAAGTGACCATTTTTGTAGTTTATTACATTCTACATACTGGAGGCTCAATTAAAATTTTGATCCGATTGTTCATTTGGGCATTATCGTTCATGCAACAAAAGCCACGCATCAGTATTGACGTCATTATGTCAACCCTCTTTTCATCCCCTTAGGGGAGGTTTATTAAAATTCTAAATACATAGTTTTCCTATTTATCATCTGCAGAATACCTATGATAAATTTCATGTTCCTAACATATTGGGAAGTAAGAGAATTTGTGATCAGTCAGTCAGTGAGTAAGTGAGTGAGTTCTTTCACATTTTTGTAGTTTATTAAATTCTACACACTGGAGTTGCAATCCATATTTTGGTCCAATTGTCCATTTGAGTATTATCGTTCACACAACGCAAGCCACACAGTGGTAATGACGTCATTATGTCAACCCCCTTTTTATCCCCTTATGGGAGATTTACAAAAATTCTAATTATGTCGTTTTTTTATTACCAACCTAAATAATACCTATGTTAAATTTTAGCTTCTCAACATATCGGAAAGTTAGAGAATTAGTGATGAGCGAGTGAGTGAGTGAGTGAGTGAGTGAGAGCTTTTCGCATTTTTGTTGTTTATTAAATTCTACACACTGGAGGTACAATCCAAATTTTGATCCGATTGTCCGTTTGGGCGTTATCGTTCATGCAACGCAAGCCACGCATCGGTAATGATGTAATTATATCAACCCCCTTTTCATCCCCTTAGTGGGAGGTTTATTAAAATTCTAATGATATAGTTTTCCTATTTCTCACCTGAAGAATACCTTTGTTTAATTTCAGCTTCCTAACATATTGGGAAGTAACAGAATTAGTGATGAGTGAGTGAGTGAGTGAGTGAGTGAGTAAGAGCTGTCTCGTTTATATATATATATATATATATATATATATATATAGATAACCTAGAACATGTGAGTGCTAATGAACACAGGATGATTCAGTCTGTACGACACTTGGAACGTACTGTATGTGTCTGCTGTGGCCAGTGGTGGACTGTGCTGGGGGGTTGGCTGCCAGTGGTGGTGTCCTCTGCTGCCATATGTCCAGTGCTGCTGAATAAGTCAAGTCCAGTGGTGCTGTGTTGTGCTGCATCAGTCCAGTCACAGTGGTGGTGTCCTCTGCTGCCATATGTCCTGTGCTGCTGTATAAGTCCAGTCCATTGCAGTGGTGCTATGTTATCCTGCATCAGTCCAGTGGTGGTGTCCCTGTGATGCTGTATATGTCCACTGGTACTGCCGTATATGTCCATTGATACCGTCGTATATGTCCAGTGATACTGCCATATATGTCCAGCGGTACTGCCATATAAATCCAGTCAAACTGCCGTATATGTCCAGTGGTACTGTCATATAATTCCAGAGGTACTGCCGTATCATTTCAGTGGTACTATCTTATAAATCCAGTCCAGTGATACTGCCATATAGGTCCAGTGATACTGCCGTATAAATCCAGTGATACTGCAGTATAATTCCAGTGGTACTGGCGTATAATTCCAGCGGTACTGGCGTATAAATCCAGTCCAGTGATACTGCCGTATATATGTCCAGTGGTACTGCTGTATAATTCCAGTGGTACTGCCGTATAATTCCAGTGGTACTGGCGTATAACTCCAGTGGTACTGGCATGAAAAATCCAGTCCAGTGATTCTGCCGTATACTGTATGTCCAGTGGTACTACCATATAATTCCAGTGATACTGCCGTATATGTCCAGTGGTCATGCCGTATAAATCCAGTGGTACTGGTGTATAAATCCAGTGATACTGCCGTATATGTCCAGTGATACTGCCGTATAAATCCAATGGTACTGTCGTATAAATCCAGTCCAGTGATACTGTCGTATATGTCCAGTGGTACAGTCATATAATTCCAGTGATACTGCCATATAATTACAGTGGTACTTGCCAGTAATGTGCGGTGAGCTAAATGGTTCAGGAGGCACTGGATAGCACCAGAGCCATATATACACAAAATATATGAGCCAAACGGTACATCTGGGCATTATACACAGGTGCAGCAGTATAAACTCCTGTAAATTTGGTGAGTTTTGATCAGAGATGTGTGGAAAAGATACACAGGCAAGGCACTGCCTCACCTGCCATAGACTTATTACTTCAGAGTTTTGGCTATAAAAATGATTAGAATAATGCAAAGAAGATATTTCAAAGAAATTCTTCATATTTTTCATATACTTTATACAGTCAAACCTCTGACATAAACATTAGTATGACAGGAAAGGCTCTGCCTCACCTGCCTCACCCCACTGCATGTACTGGCGTATCAGTCCAGTGGTACTGGCGTTAAAAATCCAGTCCAGTGATACTGCCGTATATGTCCAGTGGTACTGCCATATAATTCCAGTGATACTGCCGTATATGTCCAGTGGTACTGGCGTATAAATCCGGTCCAGTGATACTGCCGTATATGTCCAGTGATACTGCCATATATGTCCAGCGGTACTGCCATATAAATCCACCGATACTGCCGTACAGTATATGTCCAGTGATACTGCCGTATATGTCCACTGGTACTGCTGTATAAATCCAGTGATACTGCTGAATATGTCCAGTGGTACTGCCATATAAATCCAGTGGTACTGGCGTATAAATCCAGTCCAGTGATACTGCCGTATATGTCCAGTGATACTGCCGTATATGTCCAGTGGTACTGCCGTATATGTCCAGTGGTACTGCCGTATAAATCCAGTGGAAATGGCGTATAAATACAGTCCAGTGATACTGCCGTATATGTTCAGTAATACTGCCGTATAATTCCAGTGATACTGCCGTATAATTCCAGTGGTACTGGCGTATAAGTCCAGTGATACTGCCGTAAAAATCCAGTCCAGTGGTACTGCCGTATAATTCCAGTGATACTGCCGTATAATTCCAGTGGTACTGGCATATAAAGCCAGTGATAAATCCAGACCAGTGGTACTGCCGTATAAGTCCAATGGTACTGCCGTATAATTCCAGTGATAATGCCGTATAATTCCAGTGATACTGCTGTATAATTCCAGTGGTACTAGCGTATAACTCCAGTGATAATGCTGTATAAACCTAGTCCAGTGGTACTGCCGTATAAGTCCAGTGGTACTGTTGTATAATTCCAGTGATACTGCCGTATAATTCCAGTGGTACTGGCATGTAAGTCCAGTGATACTGCCCTATAAATACAGTCCAGTGGTTCTGCCATATAAGTCCAGTGGTACTGTAGTATAAATCGAGTGGTAGTGCCGTATAATTCCAGTGATCCTGTTGTATAATTCCAGTGATACTGCCGTATAATTCCAGTGATACTGCCGTATAATTCCAGTGGTACTGCCGTATAAATCCAGTCCAGTGGTGCTGCCATATATGTTCAGTGGAGCTGTCCTGTGCTGTATATTATTTAATCCAAATAAAGCGGTTATTAATATTTAATCCAAATAATGTTTACAGGGTTGCCCTGTGCGGTGTAGAGGTACACTCTCTTGTACAGCATATTGTTATATAACTAAAGAAAAATAATGGAGAACAAATATTTGGAGGATAAAATAGGGAAAGATCAAGAACCACTGAAGCTGCTGCCACTAGTCATGACATAGATGATAAAATGCCATCAACGTCATCTGACAAGGCCAATGTCCAATGTAATAGCAGAGGGCATGTAAAATCCAAAAAGCCAAAGTTCAGTAAAAGGACCCCCCAAAAAAATGTAAATGGTCTGAGCAGAAATGTAAAACTTGCCAATATGCCATGTACGACATGGAGTGGCTAGGAACGGCTAAGGCCCTGGCCTATGCTCATGACTAGTGGTTCAGCTTCACATGATGATGGAAACCCTCATCCTCCCGCTAGAAAAATTATAAGAGTTAAGCTGGCAAAGGCACAGCAAAGAACTGTGCGTTCTAAGATGATATCACAAATCCCCTAGGAGAGTCCAAGTATGTCGGTGGTTGCGATGCCTGACCTTCCCAACGCTGGACGGGAAGAGGTGGCTCCTTCCACCATTTTCACACCCTCTGCAAGTGCTGAAAGTAGCACCCACAGTCAAGTTTCTCATATTCAAATTGAAAATGTCACTGTTGAAGTACACCAGGATGAGGATATGGGTGTTGCTGGCACTGAGGAGGAAGTTGACGATGAGGATTCTGATGGTGATGTGGTTTGTTTAAATCAACAGGAAGATGAAATATGACAGCAGTCATCCTGTTACAAAGTGGATAACTGGGGCCTTGACAGCTATGATCTACCTACGATATAGGCAAAGGAGGGAGAATGCACCTGACTCAAGAACAGTGGACAATGATTTCTGTCTTGTGCAAGGTTCTCCAACCATTCAAAATTGCCACACTTGAAGTCAGTTCAGACACTGCCAGCTTGAGTCAGGTCATTACCCTCATCAGGCTTTTGCAGAAGCAGCTGGAGAATTTGAAGGAGGAGCTAAGACAGAGCAATTCCGCAAAGTATGTGGGACTTGTGGATGGAGCTCTTCATTTGCTTTGCCAGGATTCAAGAGTGGTCAATCTGTTTAAATCAGAGCACTACATTTTGGCCACCGTGCTCGATCCTGTTATGATTCCAGCACTCTGGTCAGAGGAGATCTTATGGCAAGGACCGGAGCACTGGAACGGAATGCTGGGGAAGGGAGCAGGACAGGAAAATAGCCCCTGGCGCCCTAACTCTGTTGTCTCACCCGTGTTGTCAGAAATCCCCTGCGAGACTATGGTTTCTTGAGCCCTTGGCAGCCGCGTTTGAAGGGCGGATTATGTCTGCCCAACTCCGATGCCCCCCGGTCTTAATGAGAAACAAAGGGAAACCCGAGACAGGGTGATAACAAGAGGCCCTCTAACTAAACAACCAGGCCAGGGGCTAAGCAAACTCAAAACTATAAAATGTGCGGAGAAACCGCCAGGGAAAAGGACAACCAAAATATCTACTTGTCCAATTCTCCTACCCGGCACCGCCGAGTACCAGAGAGGACTTGTGGAAGCGGAACCCTCTGCAAATGCTCCAAACACAATATATACAAGGTAAAGCGGCTGAGCCGCAACACACGGCAGAGCCGCAACTCACGAACACCACTGGATATAAAACGGTGATCAGTCAGGACTCCAGGGAACCAAACGACCTCTTGGGATGAGATGACAACTCCCGAATACCGGACTTCTGAGGACTGGAATGACCGGATACAGCAGGACTGGAAACAGACCCTCAGCAAACAAAGGCAGCATGCAGGAAGCTATTACCGGCGTCTGTGAGAAGCCCTGGGAGTGTATTTAACAAGGAGTCCTCCAATCAGCTGCTAAAGGCTGATTAGAATAAATGCCGTGCAGCTGCCTTGCTGCACGGCCAGAGAGC
Organism: Pseudophryne corroboree; assembly: GCF_028390025.1. Classification (NCBI taxonomy): domain Eukaryota; kingdom Metazoa; phylum Chordata; class Amphibia; order Anura; family Myobatrachidae; genus Pseudophryne; species Pseudophryne corroboree. Next base: position 142,865,420 of record NC_086451.1, on the reverse strand, counting down.
AGGTGAATATCTTAATTTCCTAAAGCCTAGCAACGGGGAACGCGGTCCGCCAGTGGCGTCCTCGTTGCTAGGGTCCGTGCGGCTCAGCGCGCCCGGCGTCTAGCGTTGCTAGGGAGCCGGCGGCTGTACGCGCACGGTGTCTCTAGTTGCTAGGCGCCGGGCCGCGCAGACAAGCGGACCCCGGCGCCTAACAGCACCCCCCCCCCCCTTGAGGAGGGGTCAAGGAACCCCTAAAGCCAGGTTTCTGAGGAAATTCCCGAAAAAATGCCCTCTTGAGCCTCGGGGCATGAAGATCCTTATCCAGGACCCAAGACCTTTCCTCCGGACCATAGCCCTTCCAGTGAACTAGAAAATACAGCCGACCCCGGGACAATTTGGAATCGAGAACCTTCTCTACCAAGAACTCCTGTTGTCCCTGTACATCCACTGGAGATCTACCCTGAGAAATCTTCCGAGGAAATCTACTGGAAGAAATGTATTGTTTCAACAGGGAACAATGAAACGTATTTCCAATCCTGAGAGATCTTGGTAAACGTAACCGAAAGGCAACTGGGTTGACTCTTTTAATAATAAGAAATGGCCCAATAAATTTGGGTCCCAGTCTAGCCGAGGATTGTCGAAGCCTGATGTTGCGAGTCGACAACCACACCCTATCTCCCACCTTAAAAGTGCAAGGACGTCGGATCCTGTCAGAAAATTTCTTCTCTCGAAAGGCGGCTTTTCTGAGAGCAAGGTGCACCTTTTTCCAAATGGCTCTGAGATGGGAGGTTAAGGTTAGCGAGGAGACTGAGGAATGATGAAAAAAAGAATTAGCTCTGGGGTGAAAACCAAAAACTGAAAAGAATGGAGACTCTTTAGTGGAGGAATGACAAGAATTATTGTAAGCAAATTCAGCCAACGGAAGAAACTCGGACCAATCATTCTGGAGTTTGGCTGAATACAAGCGCAAATATTGTTTCAATGATTGGTTAACTCGTTCGGTTTGCCCGTTGGATTGTGGGTGGTAACCGGATGTTAACGACAATTTCATCTTCAATGAGGCACAAAAACATTTCCAGAATTGTGCGATGAATTGTGGACCCCGATCAGAAACAATATCAGTAGGCAACCCATGAAGCCTGAATACATGGCAGAGAAACAAAACTGCCAACCCTTGGGCAGAAGGCAATCGGGGAAGAGCAATAAAATGAGCCATTTTACTAAAACAGTCCACTACCACCCATATGACTCGGAATCCGGCTGAAAGGGGAAGGTCAACCACAAAATCCATGGAAATATGAGACCACGGCCTGAGAGGAACATTTAAGGGCATAAGTTGCCCGATAGGCAAGGAACGGGGAACCTTATGCTGTGCACAAACCTGACATGAATAAACAAATTCCTTGACGTCTTTAGAAAGACCAGGCCACCATACTGAGCGAGAGACTAACTCCAATGTCTTAGAGACTCCTGGATGCCCTGAAATTTTGTTATCATGGAATTCTGTTAAAACAGTAGCTCTCAAAAACTCAGGGACGTAAAGACGACCAGCAGGAGTAATTCTAGGAGCTTGGTGTTGAAGCTGTTTTAACTGGGTAAATAAATCTTGTGTGAGGCCCGCCCAGATGACCGAAGATGGAAGTATGGGGGTAACCGGATTGTTATTGTGAACCGGAAGAAAGCTACGTGACAGGGCATCAGCCTTAGTATTCTTGGAACCAGGCCTAAAAGTGATTATAAATTTGAAACGCGTAAAAAATAATGCCCAACGTGCCTGCCGGGCATTAAGCCGCTTAGCCGATTCAATGTATTGCAGGTTCTTATGGTCAGTCAATACCGAAATAGTATGTTTTGCTCCCTCCAGCCAATGCCTCCACTCCTCGAAAGACCACTTTACCGCCAGTAACTCCCGATTACCAACGTCATAGTTGGATTCAGCGGAGGAGAATTTCCTGGACATAAAGGCACAAGGATGTAACTCCAGAGACTCCGGATCCTTTTGAGAAAGGATAGCCCCCACTCCAACCTCCGAGGCATCAACCTCCACCACAAAGGGCAATTCCGGATTAGGATGTCTGAGGACTGGAGCCGAGACAAAGGCTTGTTTCAAGGCACGGAAGGACAACTCAGCTTCACGCGACCAGTTGGTAGGATCCGCTCCTTTCTTTGTCAGAGCTACAATGGGAGCAACCAGGTCAGAAAAAGAATGAATGAACCTCCTATAATAATTTGCAAACCCTAAAAAGCGCTGAATTGCTTTTAAATTGGTGGGTTGCGCCCAACTAAGGATGGCCTGGAGTTTCTTTGGTTCCATGGAAAATCCCTGAGGGGAAATTATGTACCCTAAAAAAGATACTTCCGTGACATGAAACTCACACTTCTCCAGCTTGGCATATAAATGATTCTCACGTAACTTTTGAAGAACCAGACGCACCTGGTTAACATGTTGTTCCATTGATTCAGAAAAAATCAGGATTTCGTCTAAGTAAACGACCACGAATTTCCCTAGGAAGTCACGGAGCACATCGTTAATGAGGTCTTGAAAAACTGCCGGAGCATTGGACAGGCCGAACGGCATCACCAGGTATTCGTAGTGACCCGACTGAGTACTGAAGGCCGTTTTCCACTCATCTCCAGATTTAATTCGGATGAGGTTGTACGCTCCTCTAAGGTCAATTTTAGAAAAAATCACAGCAGAACAAAACTGATCAAAGAGTACAGAAATCAACGGCAAAGGATAGGTGTTTTTAACTGAGATCTTATTCAGGGCTCTAAAATCAATGCAAGGTCTAAGCGAGCCATCCTTTTTCTCCACAAAGAAGAAGCCTGCACTTAAAGGAGATTTTGATGGTCTAATAAATCCTTTCTCAAGGCTCTCCTTAACATAATCATTCATAGCCGCAGTTTCTGGCCTGGATAATGCATATAATCTTCCCTTTGGCAATGCGGCACCAGGAATTAACTCAATAGCACAATCATAAGGCCGATGGGGAGGCAGAATGTCCGCATTGCCTTTGGAGAAAACATCAGCAAACTCCTGGTATTCCACCGGAATGAGTTCTGGAATGATAGCTGCTACTCTGACTGGAAACGTGATACATTCCTTATCACAAAAAGTACCCCATTGTGAAATCTCCCCCCGACCGCCAATCAATGGTGGGATTATGAAAGGCCAGCCAAGGGTGACCCAGAACAACTGGAACTGCTGGGCAATGTGTAAGATAGAACTCGATTTTCTCGGAATGTAGAGCTCCTACTGTAAGTAGTACAGGGGGTGTACGGAGAGAAATAATCCCATTAGACAGCGGACTCCCATCTAAGCCATGCATGGTGACACACCTACCCAAAGGTAACTGAGGAATGCCTAAGGCTTTAGCCCAAATTAAATCCATAAAGTTTCCTGCAGCTCCACTGTCAACAAAAGCCGACACCGAAGAACTGAGGCTGCCAAAGGAAACTTTAACTGGGACTAAAAGGGAGTTATTCGAGGAGATAAGCTGCAGACCTAGGTGAACCCCCTCACAATTAACCTGGTCAAAGCGTTTCCCGATTTGTTCGGACAATTACGAGCAAAATGTCCCTTACCCCCACAGTACAAACAAAGACCAGAATTTTGCCTTCTGGCTCTTTCTTCAGGAGACAGCCGGGAGAGACCCATCTGCATGGGCTCCTCTACGTCTTCAGGAATGGAATATACACACGGACTTGACCTTACAGGTGCTCCTTTTTCAGCCCTCCGCTCTCTGAGACGACGATCAATCTTAATAGATAGCTCCATGAGTTTATCGAGAGTCTCAGGAGCGGGGTACTGAAGGAGACTGTCTTTTATAGACTCTGATAAGCCGAGGCGAAACTGACTGCGCAGGGCTGGGTCATTCCAGCCACAGTCGTTCGACAATAAACCTCCGCAAGATTTCTACCCTGTCTGAGAGCGCGCAACTGACTTTCAGCGGACGCCTCTCTATCCCTAAAGACTCAAAAAAAGCGTCAACTGACAACAATGCCGGATCCTCTGCTCTTAAACCAAATGCCCAGGTCTGAGGATCCCCCTGGAGCAAAGAAAGAATAATCCCGACCCGCTGAGATTCAGTACCCGAGGAAGTCTGTCTTAAACGAAAATAAAGTTTACAGGATTCTTTAAAATTAAAAAACTCTTTTCTATCACCAGAAAAACGGTCAGGCAAATGCATCTTTGGTTCAGGGACTACCCTTGGGGAAGCTCGCAAAAGATCTTCCTGCGACTTCACCCGAAGAGAAAGATCCTGAACCATCTGAGTAAGTTCTTGAATCTGACTGACTAAGAGCTGACCAGGATTTGGCCCTAGACCTGTTGGATTCATGAGGCCGATAAACTCTCACAAAACTGAATGAGAAAAAATTAAACCCCGTTTAATTTCAAGTTTTGGTATGGCCGGTAATAATGTTATGATTCCAGCACTCTGGTCAGAGGAGATCTTATGGCAAGGACCGGAGCACTGGAACGGAATGCTGGGGAAGGGAGCAGGACAAGAAAATAGCCCCTGGCGCCCTAACTCTGTTGTCTCACCCGTGTTGTCAGAAATCCCCTGCGAGACTATGGTTTCTTGAGCCCTTGGCAGCCGCGTTTGAAGGGCGGATTATGTCTGCCCAACTCCGATGCCCCCCGGTCTTAATGAGAAACAAAGGGAAACCCGAGACAGGGTGATAACAAGAGGCCCTCTAACTAAACAACCAGGCCAGGGGCTAAGCAAACTCAAAACTATAAAATGTGCGGAGAAACCGCCAGGGAAAAGGACAACCAAAATATCCACTTGTCCAATTCTCCTACCCGGCACCACCGAGTACCAGAGAGGACTTGTGGAAGCGGAACCCTCCGCAAATGCTCCAAACACAAAATATACAAGGTAAAGCGGCTGAGCCGCAACACACGTCAGAGCCGCAACTCACGAACACCACTGGATATAAAACGGTGATCAGTCAGGACTCCAGGGAACCAAACGACCTCTTGGGATGAGATGACAACTCCCGAATACCGGACTTCTGAGGACTGGAATGACCGGATACAGCAGGACTGGAAACAGACCCTCAGCAAACAAAGGCAGCATGCAGGAAGCTATTACCGGCGTCCGTGAGAAGCCCTGGGAGTGTATTTAACAAGGAGTCCTCCAATCAGCTGCTAAAGGATGATTAGAATAAATGCCGTGCAGCTGCCTTGCTGCACGGCCAGAGAGCAGGTGAATATCTTAATTTCCTAAAGCCTAGCAACGGGGAACGCGGTCCGCCAGTGGCGTCCCCGTTGCTAGGGTCCGTGCGGCTCAGCGCGCCCGGCGTCAGATCCTATGTTTAAAGCTTTCATTGTATCTCTCTTTCTGGCAGACACAAGTTTGCAGAGGTTTAAAGACCTGCTGGTGAGAAAATTGTCAACTCAAGTGGAACATGACCCGTCAACAGCTCCTCTTTCACTTTCTCCCACAACTGAGGCTGCGAGGAAAAAGATAAGATTTCCTAGCCCACCCGCTGGCGGTGATGTAGGGCAGTCAGGAGTGAGTGCTGACATCTGGTCCGGACTAAAGGACCTGCCAACGATTACTGACATGTCTACTGTCAGTGCATATGATTCTGTCACCATTGAAAGAATGGTGGAGGATTATATGAGTGACAGCATCCAAGTAGGCATGTCAGACAGTCCATATGTATACTGGCAGAAAAAAGAAGCAATTTGGATGCACTTGCACAAACTGGCTTTATTTTACCTAAGTTGCCCCCCCTCCAGTGTGGATTCCGAAAGAGTGTTTAGTGCAGCCGGTAACCTTGCCAGTGATCGGTGTAGGAGGTTACTTCCACAAAATGTGTAGAAGGTGATGTTCATCAAAATGAATTATAAATTCCACCGGGGAAACCTTTACCAGCAATTGCCTCCAGAAAGTACACAGGGACCTGTGATGGTGGATTCCAGTGGGGACGAATTAATATTCTGTGAGGAGGAGGATGTACACACTGAAAGGGGTGAGGAATTGGAGGATGAGGATGAGGTCGACAGCTTGCTTCTGTAGAGCCAGTTTGTGCGAGGAGAGATTGATTACTTCTTTTTTGGTGGGGGCCCAAACAAACCAGTAGTTTCAGCCACAGTCGTGTGGCAGACCCTGTCGCCGAAATGATTGGTTTGTTAAAGTGTGCATGTCCTGTTTATACAATATAAGGGTGGGTGGGAGGGCCCAAGGACAATTCCATCTTGCACCTCTTTTGCATCATGTGCTGTTTGGGGACTAGTTTTTTAACATGCCATCCTGTCTGACACTGCCGTACAAGTCCAGGGGTACTGCCGTATAAATCCAGGGGTACTGCCGTATAAGTCCAGTGCAGTGGTTCTGTCTTGTGCTGCATCAGCCCAGTGGTGGTGTCCTGTGCTGCCATAAGTCCAGTGGTGGTGTACTGTGCTGTATATTATTTACTCCAAATAAAAGGCTTATATACATTACTTATATTATTATCCAAATAATTTTTACAGGGTTTGCCCTGTGTGGTGTAGGGGTACGTTGCCCTGTGTGGTGTAGGAGTACGCTCGCCTGTGCTGCATATTATTATAATAGCTCCAAATAAAAGGGTTATTATCCAAATTAATTTTACAGGCTTTGCTGTGTGTGTGTGTGTGTGTGTGTGTGTGTGTGTGTGTGTGTGTGTGTGTGTGTGTGTGTGTGTGTGTGTGTGTGTGTGGTTTAGGGGTACGCTTTCCTGTGCCACCAATATTGTGCGTGTATTACATCTGGGCAAATTCCAGCACGTCTCATGTTGTTTGTGCCGTACACTTGTGTTGCTTAGCTAAGTCATACAGCTTCCTCATTGCACCTCTTTTTCTTCTTCTTCTTTGCATGATGTGCTGTTTGGGGCCTAGTGCCATCCTGTCTGCCATTGCAATGCCACTCCTAGATCGGCCAGGTGTTTGTGCCGCACACTTGTGTCGCTTAGCTTAGCCACCCAGCTACCTAATTGCACCTCTTTTTCTGCTTTGCATCATGTGCTGTTTGGGGCCTATTTTTTAAATTGTGTCACTTAGCTTAGTCATCCAGCCACCTTGGTGCAAACTTTTGGCCTAAAAATAATATTGTGAGGTGCAGCAGTGCAAGTATGCGGGTACACTCGGGTATGGAGTACCCTTAAGAATTTGGCAGCGGGTATTCAGCACCACCTGCCACACACTTTGCCATTACCACAATTATAATGTGTCACAAAGCAACAAGACCATGGTGCTTGGCAGCATGACAGCTACTCCCACTTTGTCAGGGTTACTGGGAGTGTAACAGTGGCTGAATTTTCCTGATATAATGGAGGCATTACTATATATTGTTATTAAATTGGGAGCATTACTATATATTACTACTATACTGGAGTTATCACTATATATTTCTATTATACTGGAGGCATTACTATACAAATTTAGCCTTGCCTCCAGATTCCGCCCAAAAAAGGGACTGTCGTGTGGCCACGCCGCTAGTGTCATGTAGCCACTCCCATTAGCAGCATGTGGCAACGCCCCCTCACTTCACATGACCACGCCCATTTTTCGGCACTCAGTACCCATAAGAAAATATTTTTACTTGCACCACTGGTGAGGTGTGAGGTGTTCAGAATAGACTGGAAATGAGTGGAAATGAATGTTATTGAGGTTAATAATACCGTAGGATCAAAATTACCCCCAAATTATGTGATTTTAGCTGTTTTTATGTTTTTTTCAAAAATCATCCAGATCCAAAACCAAAACACGAAAGGGTGGTTTTTGCAAAACCAATCCAGATCCAAAACATGAGCATGGAACAAGAACCAAAACACAAAACACGAAAAGTGCCCCCCGCACATCTCTAATTTATACCATCAGAGGTGGTAGAGGCAAAGAAAGTAGATCAACTTAAACATGAATGTCTCTCCCATGCATGTTTAAATTGCTCCACTGTCTTTGCCTCTACCACCTCTGATAGTATAAATAAATAGTGATCATGCTGTTCGTGAATATGCATAACTGCATTCACATAACAGTATTATTCATATAATAGACAAATAAAACCGTTAAAAACGAAATCTAAATATCTGGACTTTCAAACTCTGCATGCAACTGTGCTATTTGGTGCAGATGGTATCCTCACCAATGGAGGTGTTCGTTGGTAATAAATGGTACAGTATATTGCCAAACTGCATAGAGTGAGGTTTTATTTACCAGTTACGGATGACTTATGTTCCAGCACAACAGGTGAACTTACAAACTTTGATTAGCACAATCTTCACTGGAAATGTAGGTTGCAGTGCTGAGGTGTGTGTCAGGCTGCTCTTCTAATTGGCCCAGCGGCAGCCCTGGCCTGAACGCCGGCTCGGCCCCCCTCCCTTGCAATTCGGGAGAGACGTCACATGATGACATCAGACGTCTCTCCCACACTGCCCTGCGCTCTGCCCCTACTGCTGCACAGCAAGGAGCTGCAGAGCTGGGAGGGAGGAGAAGAGATCTATTGTTCTGGAAGAGCCTATGCTGACTGTGAACCGCCTGGTTAGTAAATAATGTTTTCCAAAGAGAAAAAAATACATCCATTTGCATTTGGATGTACAGTATTTTAAAGGTTGTTTACAAAGCTATTTTTTTAAAATATTTAGTCATTTGGCTAAAAGTGTTAAGCAGCTCTGTTAAAAAAAATCGTAGTATGTAATAAATGAGAAATGGAGCGCTGAATGTCTAGAAAGCGCTAATACGTGTAAAATAAAATTAGGTAGTGAAACAATGTTTAACAGCACTTTTACGTGCAGATGTCTGTGTGAGTCCATAAGTGATCCATTTTGTAGTGAGTTCCTTAGTTATGCCGGCCATCAGTTATGCCGACTTCTTTCCGTCCAGCTGGTCCCCTCTAGCATCTTCCTGCTCTCTTGCCCGTTGGCGCAATGCAGAAATAAATGAGAAATGGAGCACTGATTGTCTGAAAAGTGCTAATACCTGTAAAATAAAATTACCACAGAATCTGGTAATCTATTACGTCATCTGCATTGCGCTGATGAGCGAGAGAGCAGGAAGATGCCAGCTGAGACTAGCCGGACGGAAAAAAGCCAGGAGAGACATCAGAAAGGTAGGCAGCTGCAGGAAGAGTTAGATAGATTTCCACAGCACTACCTGAAAGCGGTACTGATGGCTGGCATAACTAAGGAACCCACTACAAAATGGATCACTTATGGACTCACATATCCAGTGGCAGAACTGCCACCAGTGCAAGCAGTGCTTTACACTGGGGCCCACTGCTGTCAAGGGGCCCAAAGATAGCGGCATGTAATGAGTCAAACTGACTCATTACAAGCCGCCTGCCGCTGTGTGATGCGGGCCGCCGAAGAGAGGAGCAGCAGAGCGCAGGGACGCATCCGGCAGCCACGGGGAGAAGGAGAAGGAGGTGGAGGGAGAGTGACTCGGGAGCCGTAGCAGCGCAATGTAATTCGTGGTGGTACCGCTTCAGCTGTCCCTCTTCTTCCACATAAGCTGGCCACCGCCGCTGTGAATGCTGGGATTCGCTTCCCTCATCACAGCGGCGGCGGCCTGCCAATGTGGAAGGAGAGGGACAGCTGTAGTGGCACCGCCACCAATTACATTGCACTGCTGCGGCTCCCTCATTCTCCTCCCTCATCCTCCTTCTCCCCTGCCTGGGATCTGCCTTCACCGAGGAGCCTGACTGAGCCAGCGGGGAGAGTTAGTATTATCTGTTCTTTCTGTCTATCTATCTATCTATCTATCTATCTATCTATTCTGTCTGCCGTAATGTGTAAAAAGGGGGACTGTCTGCCGTAATGTGTAAAAAAGTAGATGCTGTGTGCCGTAATGCTGCCGTAATGTGTAAAACTGACGTAATGTGTAAAAAAGGGGACTCTGTCTGCCGTAATGTGTAAAAAGGGAATGCTGTCTGCCTTAATGTGTAAAAAAAGGGACGCTGTGTGCCGTAATGTATAAAAAAGGGGACGCTGCCTTCCGTAATGTGTAAAAAAGGGGACGCTGTCTGCCGTGGGTTCACTACGGCTGGCCGGCGGTCGGGCTCCCGGCGACCAGCATCCCGGCGCCGGGAGCCCGACCGCCGGCTTACCGACAGCTTGGCGAGCGCAAATGAGCCCCTTGCGGGCTCGCTGCGCTCGCCACGCTACGGGCACGGTGGCGCGCTACGCGCGCCACACTATTTTATTCTCCCTCTATGGGGGTCGTGGACCCCCACGAGGGAAAATAATTGTCGGTATTCCGGCTGTCGGGCTCCCGGCGCCGGTATACTGAGCGCCGGGAGCCCGACCGCCGGCAAACAGAAGACCACCCGTCTGCCGTAACATGTAAAAAGGGAACGCTGCCTGCTGTAAAGTGTAAAAAAGGGGACGCTGCCTGCCGTGATGTGTAAAAAAGGGGATGCTGTTTGCCGTAATGTGTAAAAAAGGGGACACTGCCTTCCATAATGTGTAAAAAAGGGGACACTGTCATCTGCAAAAAGGCATACTTTCCCTTCAATACCATTTGCAATGTCACCAATAAAGTGTGAGATCTGATTTGGGTGTCCACCCGGTTCAGTAGAGTTCTTAATGTGTTTCAGGTTACAGGTGACGTTGTTACTGTGGGAGAGAATAAAACACACAATCAGTTGTGCTTTTGAAAATTATTCTTTATAGCACTCTCATCTACTTATCTCTGAATACAATTTGAATATGCATTAACACTCAGTTACTTTAAGCATAATATATAGTCACTAGAGGGCAGTACTGCGCTACGTAAAATACTAATATTATTGACTTAATAAATAATACATGTCATAGCTTATCTATACATCCTTGGTGCCTAGACTATTGTTAGACAAATTGTAACCTTTCACCTTGTATAATCAGACTTATGCAGAGACTCCCTTCATATTCTCACTGTCTCACAGTATATTTAATTGAAACATTATTCTATTTAGTATCTTTAGCTGTCTAGCTTGTTTCTCTTAAACAAAGGCATGTTCTTCGCATCTGAATAATTAAAAATGAGAATAGTATGCCAGCTCAGATATTGCTGAAATATATCTTGCTGAGAATTTCATCTTGTTTCTTAAAAACAAAGACCTTTTTTACATTTGAATAACCAAGAAATGACCACGGTATTGCTCAGCTCAAACATTCAGTATAAGGACATAACATTAAAATGGCTGCTGTGGTCATATCCACAAAAGATATTAAAAAGCACTGGTTCAAGTACAGATCCCTGGGGTACTCCACTGGTAAGATTTCCCTCCTGTGAATGCACTCCATCAGTGGTGGAACTACCACCAGTGCAAGCGGTGCCTTGCACTGGGGCCCACTGCTGTCAAGGGGTCCAAACCCAGTGGCATGTAATGAATCAAACTGACTCATTACATACCACCTGCCGCTGTGTGCTGCGGGCTGCTGAAGAGAGGAGTAGCAGAGCATTGGTACGAAGCTACAGGGGAAAGGAGGAGGAGGGAGGGGGACTCGGGAGCCGCAGCAGCGCAATGTAATTGGTGGTGGCGCCGCTGCAGCTGTCCCTCTCTTTCCACATAGGCTGACCGACGCTGCTGTGAATGCTGGGATGCGCTTCCCTCATCACAGCAGTGGCCGTCAGCCTATATGAAAGGAGAGGGACAGCTGCAGTGGCGCCGCCACCAATTACATTGCGCTGCTGCGGCTCTCTCCTCCTCCTCCCTCTTTCCTGCCCCGGGATCTGCCTGACTGCCTGCACCGAGGAGCCTGACTGCCTGAGCCAGCGGAGACAGTAAGTATAATCTATTCTTTCTTTCTATCTATCTATCTCTCTATCTATCTATCTATCTATCTATCTATCTATCTATCTATCTATCTATCTATCTATCTATCTCTCTATCTAGTCTGTCTGCTGTAATGTGTAAAAAGGGGATGCTGTCTGCCGTAATGTGTAAAAAAGGGGACACTGTCTTCCGCAATGTGTAAAAAGGGGACACTGTCTGCCGTAATGTGTAAAAAGGGGACGCAGTTTGCCGTAATGTGTAAAAAAGGGGACGCCGTCTGCTGTAATGTGTAAAAAAGGGGACTCCGTCTGCTGTAATGTGTAAAAAAGGGGACTCTGTCTGCCGTAATGTGTAAGACTCTGTCTGCCATAATGTGTAAAAGGTGGACTCTGTCTGCAATAAATGTGTAAAAGGGGACTCTGTCTGCCATAATGTGTAAAAGGTGGACTCTGTCTGCCGTAATGTGGGGAATCTCTCTGCCATAATGTGTAAAAGGGGCTATACCTGGTGTAGTGGCGCTACTGTATTGTGTAATTTGAATATTGGAGACTACTGTGCACCGTAATATGAATTGGTATTATTTTGTGGCCACACCCCTTTGCCATGAAGCCATGCTCCCCCTCTATTTTTCTCGGCGCGCACTGCCCCTATTATACATAAAGGGGGTGTGCCGATGCAGTTTCTTTCACACAGCGCTAAAATGTCTACTTACGGCACTGTTGCTAGGTATCCATTTCCCTGGCCCTGAGCAGGTCCCCCTCACCAGATCCTCTCCAACACAGTGCCCCCAAATCCAAATAATCACCCCCCCTCTCCACATCCTAAATCTAGGACACATCCACATCCTAAACCTGAACGGATCCCATCTGTATGTGTAGCTCTACCCTGTTATATCATACTGTACTTTGCATCCCTGAGTGCCGCTGAATATTATATATATATATATATATATATATATATATATATATATATATATATATATATATGCACCTGTGTGGCCAGCAATCCCTTTTTTAAAGAATACAGCAATAGCTATACATAATAAATATATATATATATATATATATATATATATATATATATATAAAAAATGCGGGAGCATGCAAAGAATCCCTAATTTGGAGATGCGGGTGAGGGGGTGGACTTGGACAGGATGAGAGGGGGGTCCAAAGCATTTTGTTGCACCTGGGCCCACTGCTTGCTAGTTCCGCCACTGCACTCCATTTACTTCAACTCTCTGTGTTCTATCCTGCAACCAAGATCTTATTCATTCAAACTATCTTAGTATCCAAACTCATGCTTTTGAGTTTATTTAGCAGTCTGTGTTGTGGGACAGTGTCAGAAGCCTTACTAAAGACTAGATAAGCTATATCTATTACTTTATCTATTACTTTAGTCACCCAGTCAAAAACGTCAATAAGGTTTGTTTGACATGATCTTGCTTTGGGGTAGCCCCCCTCAGCCTAGTGATGCGGGCAATATGTAATTCCAGCCTCAGGGGCGTAGCTACCATAGGTGCAGGCAGTGCAACTGCTATGGGGCCCAGAGCTGAGAGGGGCCCACCTTTCCTGTGTTAAATACATTTTTTGTCATTGGGTGGTAGTTAAGGGTCCTTTCAAACTTTTTCCTTGGGGCCTGCAATATATCTAGGTATGCCCCTGGACCTGCTCATTGTAGTGTGGTATAAAATGAACTGGAGAGCATTTTAATGTTATATAATATGAACTGGGGCACTGTAATGAGGCACAATATGAACGGGGAGCACTATACAGTATATCATAATGTGAATTGGGGGTACTGTGTGGCATAATGTGTATTGGCAGCTCTGAAAAGGGTGACATAGGGTGTACTTAAGCACTACTACGATTCATAAAGAAACTAGGGCACTACTATAGGGCATAACTTTAAATAAGGCTCTACTGTGGTTCAGAAAATGAACCAGGGCACTATTATAGGGCATAAAATTAACAACTGATGGAGAGAAGTGTCTCTCTAGAAGTATTGGGACGGGGGCCCCTTTAAAATGTTGCTATGGGGCCCACAAAGTTCTGGCTATGCCCCTGTTTAGCCCTATAGCAGGGCTTGATGATGTCACAAACTGGCCCCACCCCCTGAAGTTCCCTGCAGTTTCTCCTCTCCGGGCTTCTCGCAGAGAGGAGAAATAAAAAGTAGGTAAGTATGCCTATGTGTGTCTGTTACTGGTGTATGAGACAAGTGCATCACTGTGGAGATAACCTGTGTGTGTTTTACCAGTATGTGACACTGTGGAGTTTACATATGTGTGTTACCAGTGTGTGTGAGGGGCGCGTCACTGTGGAGATCACCTGTGTGTTTGCATTACTGTGGAAATCACCTGTGAGAGAAGTGCATCACTGTGGGGATCACCTGTGTGTGTGCATTACTGTGGAAATCACCTGTGAGAGTAGTGCATCACTGTGGAGATCACTAGGGATGTGCACTTTAAATTTTTCGGGTTTTGTGTTTTGGTTTTGGGTTCGGTTCCGCGGCCGTGTTTTGGGTTCGAACGCGTTTTGGCAAATCCTCACCGAATTTTTTTTGTCGGATTCGGGTGTGTTTTGGATTCGGGTGTTTTTTTCAAAAAACCCTAAAAAACAGCTTAAATCATAGAATTTGGGCGTCATTTTGATCCCAAAGTATTATTAACCTCAAAAACCATAATTTCCACTCATTTTCAGTCTATTCTGAACACCTCACACCTCACAATATTATTTTTAGTCCTAAAATTTGCACCGAGGTCGCTGGATGACTAAGCTAAGCGACCCAAGTGGCCGACACAAACACCTGGCCCATCTAGGAGTGTCACTGCAGTGTCACGCAGGATGGCCCTTCCAAAAAACACTCCCCAAACAGCACATGACGCAAAGAAAAAAAGAGGCGCAATGAGGTAGCTGTGTGACTAAGCTCAACGACCCAAGTGGCCGACACAAACACCTGGCCCATCTAGGAGTGGCACTGGGCCCTTCCAAAAAACACTCCCCAAACAGCACATGACACAAAGAAAAAAAGAGGCGCAATGAGGTAGCTGTGTGACTAAGCTCAACGACCCAAGTGGCCGACACAAACACCTGGCCCATCTAGGAGTGTCACTGCAGTGTCACGCAGGATGGCCCTTCCAAAAAACACTCCCCAAACAGCACATGACGCAAAGAAAAAAAAGAGGCGCAATGAGGTAGCTGTGTGACTAAGCTCAGCGACCCAAGTGGCCGACACAAACACCTGGCCCATCTAGGAGTGGCACTGCAGTGTCATGCAGGATGGCCCTTCCAAAAAATACTCCCCAAACAGCACATGACGCAAAGAAAAATGAAAGAAAAAAGAGGTGCAAGATGGAATTGTCCTTTGGCCAAGAGGAAGGGATTTACTGGTCAGTGGACTGCTTCCGCTGTCGCCCAAAGTTTTTGAACTTGTCACTGACTTATGATGAATGCGCTGCAGGTGACGTATAAGGGAGGATGTTCCGAGGTGGTTAACGTCCTTACCCCTACTTATTACAGCTTGACAAAGGCAACACACAGCTTGACACCTGTTGTCCGCATTTCTGTTGAAATACTTCCACACCGAAGAGCTGATTTTTTTGGTATTTTCACCAGGCATGTCAATGGCCATATTCCTCCCACGGACAACAGGTGTCTCCCCGGGTGCCTGACTTAAACAAACCACCTCACCATCAGAATCCTCCTTGTCAATTTCCTCCCCAGCGCCAGCAACACCCATATCCTCCTCATCCTGGTGTACTTCAACACTGACATCTTCAATCTGACTATCAGGAACAGGACTGCGGGTGCTCCTTCCAGCACTTGCAGGGGGCGTGCAAATGGTGGAAGGCGCATGCTCTTCACGTCCAGTGTTGGGAAGGTCAGGCATCGCAACCGACACAATTGGACTCTCCTTGTGGATTTGGGATTTCGAAGAACGCACAGTTCTTTGCTGTGCTTTTGCCAGCTTGAGTCTTTTCATTTTTCTAGCGAGAGGCTGAGTGCTTCCATCCTCATGTGAAGCTGAACATAGGCCAGGGCCTCAGCCGTTCCTTGCCACTCCGTGTGGTAAATGGCATATTGGCAAGTTTACGCTTCTCCTCCGACAATTTTATTTTAGATTTTTGAGTCCTTTTTTTACTGATATTTGGTGTTTTGGATTTTACATGCTCTGTACTATGACATTGGGCATCAGCCTTGGCAGACAACGTTGATGGAATTTCATCGTCTCGGCCATGTTTAGTGGCAGCAGCTTCAGCACGAGGTGGAAGTGGATCTTGATCTTTCCCTATTTTTGGAACCTCAACATTTTTGTTCTCCATATTTTAATAGGCACAACTAAAAGGCACCTCAGGTAAACAATGGAGATGGATGGATACTAGTATACTTATGGATGACGAGCGACTGCCGACACAGAGGTAGCTACAGCCGTGGACTACCGTACTGTGTCTGCTGCTAATATAGACTGGATGATAATGAGATAAAATTAAAATATATCACACTAGTACTGCAGCCGGACAGGTATATATTATGTAATGACGGACCTGCTGGACACTGTCTGTCAGGACTGCAGACTCCTAAAGTAAGCTACTAGTATCAAGAAGATAGAAAAAAAAAAAACCACATGTAGGTGGTATACAATTATGGATGGACGAGCGACTGCCGACACAGAGGTAGCTACAGCCGTGGACTACCGTACTGTGTCTGCTGCTAATATAGACTGGATGATAATGAGATAAAATTAAAATATATATATATATCACACTAGTACTGCAGCCGGACAGGTATATATTATGTAATGACGGACCTGCTGGACACTGTCTGCAGAATGCGTTTATAAAAACACCACACGACGAGTGTTTAACTTTTTCAGGCAGACAATCACAATATACTGGTGGTCAGCAGACAATCACAATATACTGGTGGTCAGTGGTCACTGGTCAGTCACACTGGCAGTGGCACTCTGGCAGCAAAAGTGTGCACTGTACTTAAAATATGTACTCCTGCTATAACTGCTCCCCAGTCTCCCCCACAATTAAGCTGTGTGAGCAGTGAGCACTCAGCACAGTCAGATAATGATATACAGTATTACATATGATGCAGCACACTGGGCTGAGCACAGATATGGTATGTGACTGTGTCACACTGTGTGTCGTTTTTTTTTCAGGCAGAGAACGGATTAATTAAACTGGTGGTGGTCACTGGTCACACTATCAGCAAGTAGTACTCCGTCCTAAGCAGACAATCACAATATACTGGTGGTCAGTGTGGTCACTGGTCAGTCACACTGGCAGTGTGGCACTCTGGCAGCAAAAGTGTGCACTGTACTTAAAATATATTATTTATGTACTCCTGCTCTAACTGCTCCCCAGTCTCCCCCACAATTAAGCTGTGTGAGCAGTGAGCACTCAGCACAGTCAGATATACAGTATTACATATGATGATGCAGCACACTGAGGCTGAGCACAGATATGGTATGTGACTGTGTCTCACTGTGTATCGTTTTTTTTTTTCAGGCAGAGAACGGATTAATTAAACTGGTGGTCAATGGTCACTGGTCACACTATCAGCAAGTAGTAGTACTCCAGTCCTAATATGCTCCCCAAAATTAGTAAATAGTGTCTCTAACTCTCTACTCTCTACTCTATAAACGGAGAGGACGCCAGCCACGTCCTCTCCCTATCAATCTCAATGCACGTGTGAAAATGGCGGCGACGTGCGGCTCCTTATATAGAATCCGAGTCTCGCGATAGAATCAGAGCCTCGCGAGAATCCGACAGCGGGATGATGACGTTCGGGCGCGCTCGGGTTAACCGAGCAAGGCGGGAGGATCCGAGCCTGCTCGGCCCCGTGTAAAAAAAGCTGAAGTTCGGCGGGTTCGGATTCCGAGAAACCGAACCCGCTCATCACTAGAGATAACCTCTGTGTGTGCATTACTGGTAAGAGAAAGGAGTGTGTCATTGTGGAGGTCACCTCTGTGTGCGTTAACAGTGTGTGAGAGGAGCATATCACAGTGGAGATCATTTATGTGTGTGTGTTAACCAGTGATGTGCGGTAGGGTGAGACAGGTGAGGTAGAGCCTTTCCTGTCACACTAACGTTTGTGCCAGAGTTTTGACTGTGTAAAGAATCTGAAAAATACAACGAATTTGTTTGAAATATCTTCTTTCCATTATTCTAATAATTTTCATAGCCAAAACTCTGGAGTAAGAAGTCTATGGCCGGTGAGGCAGTGTCTCCCCCGCCTACCTTTTCTACACATCTCTGATCAAAACTCACCAAATTTCCAGGAGTAAATGCTGCACCTGTGTATAATGCCAAGATGTACCCTTTGGCTCATATATTGCGTGTAAATCTGGCTCTGGTGCTAGACAATGCCTCCTGAGCCATTTAGCTCACCTCACGTGTGAGAGGAGTGCATCACTATGGAGATCATCTACGTGTGTGTGTGTTACCGTTGTGTGAGAGAAGGGCGTCACTGTGAAAATCACATCTGTGTGTGTTACTGCTGTGTGAGAGGAATGCATCATTGTGGACAGCACCTATGTGTGTGTGTTAGCAGTGTGTGAGAGGAGCACGTCACTGTGGAGATAATCTATGTGTTACTGGTGAGTGAGAGGAGTGTGTCACTGTGGAGATCACCTGAGTGTGTGTTGTGTGTGTGTGTGTGTGTGCAGTAGCGGATCTTGCCACGGGCAAACAGGACTTTTGCCAGGGGCGCCGCCTTCCGGAGGGCGCCGCACCGTGGCAAGATCCGCCACTGCTGCCCGCTGTGTCCCCCGTCCGCCTCCGCTGCCCGCTGCCTGCTGCCGTCCCCGTCCGCTCAGCATTCAAGCGGCGCTAGCAATGTACAGGGGGCGTAACTGACCACGCCCCCTGTATTAGGCCACACCCCTTTTCCTGCCCGGGGCGCAGAGCGCCCTTGAACCGGCCCTGTGTGTGTGTGTTTTACAGGTGTGTGAAAGAAGTGCATCACTATAGAAAACACGTGTGGCTGTGTGTGTGTGTTACTGCTGTGTGCACATCACCATGGAGATTACCTGTGTGTGTGTGTGTATTACTGATGTGTGAGATGAGTGTGTCACTGTGGAGATCACCTGTGTGTGGTATCGGTGTGAGAGAGGAGTGTGTCACAGTTGAGATCACATCTGTGTGTGTATTACCGGTGTGCGAGATGGAATATGGCCAGCACCGGGAAGGCCACCCAGCATGTGATGTGCAACCCAGTGATGCAATCGCAATTCAATTACGATCGCATTGCAGAAATCTGCAAATAGTGGTAGCCCCCTGCATATATACAGCCAGTCTGCATTATGCAGGTGCACCGCTGCCATGTTTCCAGATGCAGTAAATGGAGGTGATGTCATCGGCCCACCTCGAAAATGGCCAAGACACACCTGTGTTTCCTGCTCCACTCCCCACCAATGCCACACTGCTATCACCAAGTGCCTGCCACCTGTCAATTACTTTGTGATTGCATTATTCTGGGATGCGACAGCAAAGTGAAAGTTTGTACATGAGCAATGCGCACGCTAAGCATGCATATACAGCCGTAAAAGTGTCTGTTTACGATATTATCAGTTTAACAACTGATACTGAATTAGTCCCACTGTATTCTGTAGTATAGTTCAGATATAAAATTCTGATTTATGCATTTTATGAATTCAATCCAACACATTAGATGGAATACTCTGCAGTATAGTTGAGATGTAAAATCCTAATTTACCTGTTGATGACAAGAAGAGAGGATGGGTCAATTCAATCAAGATCAGCTGAAGATACTGAATGTCTAATATGTCTAATATTCCTAGTATAACGCTGAGGTTATGTTTCAATTTGATCATTCTTTGATAAATATGCACTTTGTTGATATGCACCCAGCCTATTTGGCCCCAGTCTATACAATGAGACTTAAATACAGATACAATGCATGTATTCCCAATAATTGAAGTGTCAGTGGAAATGACTCATGGCATGGAGCACTGTGGAAAATGTCAGTCAATGACTTTTGCTAAAGGGTTATACTCTGCCAAGGTACCTTGTAGAACATGTCACCTGCCCTGTGTGGGCTCAACAACCATCCTGTGTGGATTTGCAGTCTGGAGGCAGTGGTAGTTTTGCTTTGTGGAACCTATGGATTTGGTCGGATTAATTTGCTATCACTGGTATGTGGAATTAGTAATACAAGTAGTTTTGCTGTGTGGAACTCTATGGAATTGTGTGGACTAATCTGCTATAACTGCTGTGTGGAATCAGTGATAGTTTTTGTGTTTGGAACTGTTTTTCTTTAACAACTGTGTGGAATTGTGGTGGAATTTTATCATCTACAGGGACTGGCCCTATCTGAATTGCTACCTGAAGATTGATCACTTACTTACAACCTGTTCCTGTGTGTTATTGATTCTTTGTGCATTGGAAAAATAAACTATAACTTCAGATTCCTCTGCTCGGTGTCAGGGTGAAGTACCCTGTATATTAACATTTGTAGTAGAGATGAGCAGGTTCGGTTCGTCGAGATCCGAACCCCCCCGATATTCACCTATTTTACACTGTTCCGAGGCAGCCTCGGATCTTCCCGCCTTGCTCGGTTAACCCGAACGCAGCTGAACGTCATCATCCCGCTGTCGGATTCTCGCGAGATTCGTATTCTATATAAAGAGCCGCGCGTCGCCGCCATTTTCACTTGTGCATTGGAGATTGAACAGAGAGGACGTGGCTACTTTCTCTGCCTGAAAAGCTCCATATCTGTGCTCAGTGTGCTGCAAATATCTGTGCTCAGTGTGCTGCATTGTGGGGACCACCATTATATAATTATAGTAGTACAGTGCAGCATTTTGGTGACCAACAGTATATAGTTCTACAGTACAGTAGGCCATTGCTGTATCTTGCAGCTCCGTGTCACTTCAAGTATCCATATCTGTGCTGCATTGTTGTGAGCAGTATAGTAGTACAGTGCAGCATTTTGGTGACCACCAGTATATATACAGTAGTACAGTACAGTAGGCCATTGCTGTATCTTGCAGCTCTGTGTCAATTCAAGTATCCATATCTGTGTTGCATTGTTGTGAGCAGTATATATAGTAGTACAGTGCAGCATTTTGGTGACCACCAGTATATATAGTAGTACAGTGCAGCATTTTGGTGACCAACAGTATATAGTTGTACAGTACAGTAGGCCATTGCTGTATCTTGCAGCTCTGTGTCACTTCAAGTATCCATATCTGTGCTGCATTGTTGTGAGCAGTATATAGTAGTACAGTGCAGCATTTTGGTGACCACCAGTATATATACAGTAGTACAGTACAGTAGGCCATTGCTGTATCTTGCAGCTCCGTGTCAGACTCCGTTCTAGACAGTATCCTGATGATCAGTGCTCAATATCTGCTGCATTGTTGTGTGACCAGTATGCTATATAGTAGTACAGTGCAGCATTTTGGTGACCACCAGTATATATAGTCGTTCAGTACAGTAGGCCATTGCTGTATCTTGCTGCTCTGTGTCACTTCTAGTATCCTGATCAGTGCTTAATATCTGCGCTCAGTGTCAGTACTGCATTGTGGTGACCAGTATACTACAGTACAATAGTCCAGTGCTGTTCTCGCTTCTCAGTGTCAGTTCTCCGTAGTATCATCAGTGATCAGTATAATCAGTGCTCAGTAAAATCAGTGCTCAGTAAAATCAGTGCTCAGTAAAATCAGTGCTCAGTATAATCAGTGCTCAGTATAATCAGTGCTCAGTAAAATCAGTGATCAGTATAATCAGTGCTCAGTATAATCAGTGCGCTGTTAGACGTGCGCCCGTTTTCCGCCATTAGTACATTGGGATTTAGACAATTGATGAAGTTATTGTGTCCCCGGTACAAAATCCCATCTAGACTCCACTTCACTAGGCAGGCGATAGCGAGATTTTACCAATTAATATCAGTGATTTATAATTAATTATTAATTACAGTGATCTTGCCAAACGATTCCAGTGATTTTGTCATTTTCTTCCAGTGATTTGGACCAATAATACCATTGATTAGAACGAATAATTCCTGTGATATTGAGTTGTTTGTGTCACTTAGCTTAGCCATCCAGCGACCACAGTGCACCTCTTTTTCTCTTTTCTTTGCATCATGTGCTGTTTGGGGACTATTTTTTTAAGTGCCATCCTGTCTGACACTTCCGTATATGTCCAGTGGTACTGCCATGTGATATAATTCCCGACATTACTCCCATTTAATTCCAGTGATTTTGTCATTTTCTTCCAGTGATTTGGACCAATAATACCATTGATTAGAACGAATAATTCCTGTGATTTTGTCATTTTCTTCCAGTGATTTGGACCAATAATACCATTGATTAGAACTAGAGATGTGCACCGGACGTTTTTCGAGTTTTGTGTTTTGGTTGTGGATTCGGTTCCACGGCCGTGTTTTGGATTCGGACGCTTTTTGGCAAAACCTCCCTGAAATTTTTTTAGCGGATTTGGGTGTTTTTTTCAAAAACCCCTCAAAAACAGCTTAAATCATAGAATTTGGGGGTAATTTTGATCCTATAGTATTATTAACCTCAATAACCACAATTTCCACTCATTTCCAGTCTATTCTGAACACCTCACACCTCACAATACTATTTTTAGTCCTAAAATTTGCACTGAGGTCGCTGGATGACTAAGCTAAGCGACCCAAGAGTGCGGCACAAACACCTGGCCCATCTAGGAGTGGCACTGCAGTGTCAGACAGGATGGCACTTAAAAAATTGGCCCCAAAGAGCACATGATGCAAAGAAAAGAGAAAAAGAGGTGCACTGTGGTCGCTGGACGGCTAAGCTAAGCGACACAAACACCTCAATATCACAGGAATTATACGTTCTAATCAATGGTATTATTGGTCCAAATCACTGAAAGAAAATGACAAAATCACAGGAATTATTCATTCTAATCAATGGTATTATTGGTCCAAATCACTGGAAGAAAATGACAAAATCACTGGAATTATTCGTTCTAATCGGTGGTATTATTGGTCCAAATCACTGGAAGAAAATGACAAAATCACAGGAATTATTCGTTCTAATCAATGGTTTTATTGGTCCAAATCATTGGAAGAAGACTGACGTTTTTGGGATTATGGAGACATAATGTTTTTGAATATAAATTCTAAAGCAGGTGGTGTATTAGAGATAAAGAGTGCAAGAGACCAGCCATGCAGTTTCTGAAATATTTTGACAAAATGTTACTGTATATCATAAGCACTCAATCCTAACTCTGCTAAGTACTGTTTGGTATACTGTATCTGGTTTCCATGAGGTAGTTGTCCATTATTTCAGCTTCCATTGACCTTTTTGAAAGCGGTAGAAGTTATCGATTCTTTTTTTTTTTTTTTTTTTTTCCCTATTTTTAATTTTCTCCTGCATAGCCCAGTAAAATGTTGCAATGTTAAGTATTGACATGTGCCTTCTGGGGGTCCACTTCTTCACCAAACCCAGCCAAATCTCATCCTGATTCCTAACCCTCTGTTTCAAGTTCTCTATGTACCCCATCTCTGTCACCCATGCCTGTCTACCCCTCCCCTTTAGATTGTAAACTCTCACGAGCAGGGCCCTCTTCCCTCATGTGCTTATATACTGTTGGTCACCAAAATGCTGCACTGTAATACTATATATACTGCTCACAAAAATGCCGCACAGATATGGATTGGATACTTGCAGTGACACAGAGCTGCAAGATACAGCAATGGCCTACTGTACAACTATATACTGTTAGTCACCAAAATGCTGCACTTTAATACTATATATACTGCTCACAAAAATGCTGCAAAGATATGGAATGGATACTTGCAGTGACACAGAGATGCAAGATACAGCAATGGCCTACTGTACTGTACTACTATAATTATTATAAACTGGTGGTCCCCAGTCCCTACAATGTAGCACACTGATCAGCTATTTGCAGCACACTGAGCACAGATATGGAGCGTTTTCAGGCAGAGAACGTAGATATTTTCAGCACACTGAGCACAGATTATTTGCAGCACACTGAGCACAGATTACGGAGATTTTCAGGGAGAGAACGCTGCCACGTCCTCTCCGTTCAATCTCCAATACACGAGTGAAAATGGCGGCGACGCGCGGCTCCTTATATAGAATACGAATCTCGCGAAAATCCGACAGTGGGATGATGACGTTCGGGCGCGTTCTGGTTAAACGAGCAAGGCGGGAAGATCCGAGGCTGCCTCGGAACCGTGTAAAATAGGTGAAGTTCGGGGGGGTTCGGATCCTGAGGAACCGAACCCGCTCATCTCTAATTAGAGCGAATAATTCCTGTGATTTTGTCATTTTCTTCCAGTGATTTGGACCAATAACACCATTGATTAGAATGAATAATTCCTGTGATATTGAGGTGTTTGTGTCGCTTAGTTTAGCCGTCCAGCGACCACAGTGCACCTCTTTTTCTCTTTTCTTTGCATCATGTTGCTAGGGTCTCCTGCCCTGTGCTGCCACGTCGTCATGGCAACCGGGAGACAAGTGCTAGCGGAGTAACCTGAGCGCAGCTGATACTCCGGTTCGGGTCTTTTGCAGTGCAGTGGTTACAGGCAGGGGATCCGGTGCTGGTTTTTGTGCTCACAGTCTGTGAGGTCTGAGGGGGGCGTGGACAGCACCTGCTTTATAAGGCCTCTTCTCAGGTTAAGCAGATGCTGCTGAATCTTTGTTGGTTAGTCAGTTTCTGAAAGTTAGCCAGTACTGTGTAGCTTTGTATTTGTTGTTGCTTACTGCAAATAGGCCTGGGGATTTGGTACTACACTCTGCCAATCCAGACCTAGCAGTAAGACTGGAGTCAGTCGTTTAGCCTGCTGAGGTTCTTTTGATATTCTGTGAACCCAGCAGGTTTGTGGCTGTACTTTCAGACCTGCCTGCTTAATCCTCTCTCACTGTGCAGGGTGTCCATGTGTCAGTTTAGTGGCAGTAAGCTGTACCTGGGCCCTGCAAGTGAGAATTAGGATTGTGGAGACTCTCCTTGTGTCTATTATTCCATCTCTGACCAAGGAGTTTACTGCCACACCCGTTGGTAACCCTTTAGGGTTTTGCTGTTGCCCTTAGCAACAGCATTTCGGGTTCTCTACGTATTAAAACACAACATCTTGCTTTTTCCATCTGAGCATTTCTAATACTAGGGAGACACCCAGTTTCTTAGCCTCTGGGCTTCTCTGTTCACTCTGTGTTGGTTTTGTTACCCTATCACCTTCTGTGTACGTTATGTCATATTTCCCAGTCTGTATGTGAGTTCATTTGTTTTGCATCCCTCTCTGTTCAGACACCAGTACATTCCTGCAGGCACTGGTGTGCATAACAGTTCAAACACCAGTACATTCCTGCAGGCACTGGTGTGCATAACATATTCAGCAGCCCAATACTCTACTGTTGAAATTTTGTGGGAATATGGAGCATACCCCTCAAAATACGTTGCAACAGGTGGTCGATCAGGTGCAGGTCCTGACTCGTCAATTTAATGATTTGTCCATTAAAATGCACACCTCCCAGGCCGCTGGCGGAGCTCCCGCAGCAGCAGCACCTTCAGGGGTTAAGGAGCCGACAGTAAATCTTCCGGATCGTTTTTCTGGAGATCGCTCGCAGTTCTTTTGTTTCAAGGAGAGCTGCAAGTTATATTTCCAGCTTAGGCCTCAGTCTTCTGGGTCAGAGATTCAGCGGGTGGGCATAGTGATTTCCTTGCTACAAGGAGACCCACAGGTCTGGGCATATGGGTTGCAGCCTGACTGTCCGTCGCTTAAAAGTGTTGATGCTTTTTTTACGGCACTGGGCATGTTGTATGATGACCCTGACAAGACGGCCTCAGCCGAGGCTCAGATTTCGATCCTTAAGCAAGGGCGAAGGCCAGTTGAGGTTTACTGTACGGAGCTTCGGAGGTTGGCCCATGATACCCAGTGGAATGACCCAGCCCTGAGACACCAGTACCGAAGAGGTCTTTCTAACCAGATAAAAGACCAACTGGTACAATATCCCTTGCCTGATAGCTTGGATCAGCTCATGCAATTATCCATCCGGGTGGATAGACGGCTGAGAGAGTGTAGGCTTGAAAGGGAGACCGAGGTTTCCTTCTTTCCCAAGGGAACCTCAGACTCTGAGGAATTTTCCGAGGAGCCTATGCAGATTGGGGCTACCCGCCTCTCCTCGCGTGAGAAGACGCGGAGGAGACAGCAGGGGTTGTGTTTGTACTGTGGGAATAAAGGTCATGTGGTAGTATCATGCCCAGAAAAGCCGGAAAACTTCAGGGCCTGAGGGTGATGGGAAATATCCTGTCAGGCCAGAAGTCAGAATTTCCCAAGAAGGCTTTTATCATTCCGGTGACCTTGAAGATCCTCGGTCAAACTGTCAAGACTGGGGCCTTTGTGGACAGTGGGGCCGACGGGGTTTTTATGGACCGCCAATTCGCCCTGAAACACTCTGTTTCCTTAGTACCCTTTGCGTCGGAAATTGAGATTTGTGGGTTAAACGGGGAACCATTATCCCAGGGTAAAATTACCTCTTGCACTAGCCAGATTTCTTTGTTTATTGGAGCCACACACTCTGAAAAATTGTCCTTTTATGTGACTGTCTGTACTTTTGCCCCATTGGTGTTGGGGTTACCCTGGTTAAGGGCCCACAATCCTCAATTTGACTGGGTCTCTGGGGAGATTCTTAGTTGGGGTACTGATTGTTTCAGGAGTTGCTTGAGCCTTCCAGTCAGGCTCTCGCAGCTAAGTTTGCCAGGATTGCCAGGGTGTTATGCAGATTTTGCGGACGTGTTCTCCAAAAAAGTTGCAGAGGTACTACCTCCCCATCGCCCCTATGACTGTGCCATTGATTTGTTGCCGAATGCTAAGCTTCCCAAGAGCAGGTTGTACTCCCTGTCACGTCCTGAGACTCAGGCTATGGCAGAGTACATTCAGGAGAACTTGGCTAAATGATTTATCAGACCTTCACAGTCTCCAGTTGGGTCGGGGTTCTTCTTCGTGGGTAAAAAGGACGGTTCATTGCGACCCTGCATCGACTTCAGGGAATTGAACCGTATCACGATTAAAAACTCATACCCACTGCCTCTCATTTCGGTCTTGTTTGACCAGCTTCGTACTGCCACCATTTTTTCTAAGATTGACCTACGCGGTGCGTACAATTTAATCCGAATAAGAGAGGGGGATGAATGGAAGACTGCCTTTAATACCCACTCAGGGCATTATGAATATTTGGTGATGCCTTTTGGGCTCTGTAATGCCCCGGCAGTCTTCCAGGATTTCATGAACGATGTGCTCAGGGAATATTTGGATAGATTCTTAGTTGTATACTTAGATGACATCCTAATCTTCTCCCATTCCCTGGAGGAACATCGGAAGCATGTACGCTTAGTCCTCCAGAAACTCAGAGACCACCGGCTTGGGGCGAAGCTGGAGAAGTGCGAATTTGAAGTTCAACAAATCGCATTTCTAGGATATATTATCTCCCCAGAAGGTTTCCAAATGGAGGGTTCCAAGGTACAGGCAGTCCTGGATTGGGTGCAGCCCACTAGTTTGAAGGCGCTTCAGCGTTTCCTGGGCTTTGCAAATTTTTATAGACGATTTATCGCTGGATTTTCGTCTATAGTGGCGCCCTTGGTGGCACTCACTAAGAAAGGGGCGGATGTTGCTCACTGGTCTCGTGAGGCCAAATCGGCTTTTGCCCGTCTCAAAAGGGCATTTGTCTCGGCCAAGGTGCTGCGACACCCAGATCCAGAGCGTCCTTTTGTGGTGGAGGTGGATGCCTCTGAGATGGGTATTGGGGCAGTGCTCTCTCAGATGGGAGTGTCTGATAATCGCCTTCATCCCTGTGCTTACTTTTCCCGTAAATTTTCGCCTGCCGAGATGAATTATGATGTGGGTAACCGGGAATTGTTGGCTATTAAGGATGCACTCGAGGAGTGGAGACACTGGCTTGAGGGGGCTAAGTTTGTGGTCTCAATTCTCACCGACCATAAGAATTTGGCATATTTAGAGTCAGCGAAGCGTCTCAATGCCAGGCAGGCACGATGCGCTTTGTTTTTTGCTCGCTTTAATTTTTTGATAACATATCGCCCTGGGTCAAAAAACATCAAGGCTGATGCGCTCTCGCGGAGTTTTGCTCCAATCCAGGAGACCACCGAGGAGCCATTGCCCATTGTGTCCCCATCATGTATTAAAGTGGGCATTACCCAGGACCTCTTGTCATTAGTCCTTAGAGCACAGGAGCAGGCTCCTCCAGACCTTCCGGTAGGTCTTTTGTTTGTGCCTCCTAGGTTAAGACAGCGAGTGTTCCTGGAATTCCATGCCAAGAAGTCGGCAGGTCACCTGGGTATTGCCAGAACTCGGGAGTTGCTATCTAGGGCGGTGTGGTGGCCCTCGGTGGCTAAGGATGTGGATCAGTGGGTTCGGGCATGTGACATCTGTGCCCGAAATAAGACTCCTAGAGGGGTTCCTGTTGGCCCATTACATCCACTCTCTGTTCCATCTAAGCCATGGACCCACATTTCAATGGATTTTGTTGTGGACTTGCCCAAATCCTCGGGGATGACAGCCATCTGGGTTGTCGTTGACAGGTTTTCGAAGATGGCGCACTTCGTTCCACTGGTTGGGCTGCCATCGGCCAGACGCCTGTCTGAATTATTTATGCTGCATGTTGTGCGTCTCCACGGGTTGCCACTTGATGTGGTCTCTGACCGCGGATCCCAGTTTGTGGCCAAATTCTGGAGGGCATTTTGTTCCGATCTCCAGATTTCTGTCAGCTTGTCATCAGGCTACCATCCGCAGTCTAATGGGCAGACTGAAAGGGTGAACCAGTCCTTGGAGCAGTTCTTCAGGTGTTATGTCTCCAAGTGTCAGACTGACTGGGTTGCTCATCTGTCAATGGCGGAGTTTGCCTATAACAACGCGGCTCACTCTGCTACAGGGATCTCTCCCTTCCTTTGTGTGTATGGGCATCATCCTAAGGCCAATTCTTTTGACCCCCTGGACTCCACGCCTGGTGGTTCCTCTGTCGTTTCGGTCCTTAGAGGTATTTGGAGGAAAGTGAAGAAAGCCCTTGTGTCTGTGTCATTAGTGACCAAAAGGGTTTTTGATAAGCGGAAAAGACCCTGCAGCTTCAAATTAGGAGACTTCGTCTGGTTGTCTACCAAGAATTTGAAGTTGAGACAGCCATCTCCTAAGTTAGGCCCCCGGTTCATCGGCCCTTATAAGATCACCAGGGTTATCAATCCGGTAGCATTTCAGTTAGATCTGCCCCGTTCTTTGGGTATCAATAAAACATTTCATTGTTCCCTTTTAAAACGGGCGATTAGTAATCCTTCTTCCAGAGGAAGACCTTCCCCTCTTCTGATACGTGGCCAGAGGGAGTTTGTTGTTGAAAGGATTCTTGACTCCAAGATGGTTCGGGGTCGGCTGTCATTTTTGGTGCACTGGAAGGGGTATGGCCCGGAGGAGCGGTCGTGGGTGCGCAGTTGTGATCTTCATGCCCCCAGACTGATACGCTCTTTCTTCTCGCAGTTCCCCGATAAACCCGGTGGTAGGGGTTCTTTGACCCCTCGTCAGAGGGGGGGTACTGTTAGGGTCTCCTGCCCTGTGCTGCCACGTCGTCATGGCAACCGGGAGACAAGTGCTAGCGGAGTAACCTGAGCGCAGCTGATACTCCGGTTCGGGTCTTTTGCAGTGCAGTGGTTACAGGCAGGGGATCCGGTGCTGGTTTTTGTGCTCACAGTCTGTGAGGTCTGAGGGGGGCGTGGACAGCACCTGCTTTATAAGGCCTCTTCTCAGGTTAAGCAGATGCTGCTGAATCTTTGTTGGTTAGTCAGTTTCTGAAAGTTAGCCAGTACTGTGTAGCTTTGTATTTGTTGTTGCTTACTGCAAATAGGCCTGGGGATTTGGTACTACACTCTGCCAATCCAGACCTAGCAGTAAGACTGGAGTCAGTCGTTTAGCCTGCTGAGGTTCTTTTGATATTCTGTGAACCCAGCAGGTTTGTGGCTGTACTTTCAGACCTGCCTGCTTAATCCTCTCTCACTGTGCAGGGTGTCCATGTGTCAGTTTAGTGGCAGTAAGCTGTACCTGGGCCCTGCAAGTGAGAATTAGGATTGTGGAGACTCTCCTTGTGTCTATTATTCCATCTCTGACCAAGGAGTTTACTGCCACACCCGTTGGTAACCCTTTAGGGTTTTGCTGTTGCCCTTAGCAACAGCATTTCGGGTTCTCTACGTATTAAAACACAACATCTTGCTTTTTCCATCTGAGCATTTCTAATACTAGGGAGACACCCAGTTTCTTAGCCTCTGGGCTTCTCTGTTCACTCTGTGTTGGTTTTGTTACCCTATCACCTTCTGTGTACGTTATGTCATATTTCCCAGTCTGTCTGTGAGTTCATTTGTTTTGCATCCCTCTCTGTTCAGACACCAGTACACTGGTGTGCATAACAGTTCAAACACAAGTACATTCCTGCAGGCACTGGTGTGCATAACACATGTGCTGTTTGGGGACTATTTTTTTAAGTGCCATCCTGTCTGACACTTCCGTATATGTCCAGTGGTACTGCCATGTGATATAATTCCTGACATTTAATTCCAGTGATTTTGTCATTTTCTTCCAGTGATTTGGACCAATAATACCATTGATTAGAACGAATAATTCCTGTGATTTTGTCATTTTCTTCCAGTGATTTGGACCAATAATACCATTGATTAGAACGAATAATTCCTGTGATATTGAGGTGTTTGTGTCGCTTAGCTTAGCCGTCCAGCGACCACAGTGCACCTCTTTTTCTCTTTTCTTTGCATCATGTGCTGTTTGGGGCCAATTTTTTTAAGTGCCATCTTGTCTGCCACTGCAGTGCCACTCCTAGATGGGCCAGGTGTTTGTGCTGCCCTCTTTGGTCGCTTAGCTTAGTCATCCAGCGACCTTGGTGCAAATTTTAGGACTAAAAATAATGTGAGGTGTGAGGTGTTCAGAATAGACTGGAAATGAGTGGAAATTATGGTTATTGAGGTTAATAATACTATAGGATCAAAATTACCCCCAAATTCTATGATTTAAGCTGTTTTGAGGGGTTTTTGAAAAAAAAACACCCGAATCCAAAACACACCCGAATCCGACAAAAAAATTTCAGGGAGGTTTTGCCAAAACGCATCCGAATCCAAAACACGGCCGTGGAACCGAATCCAAAACCAAAACTCAAAACCCAAAAAATTTCCGGTGCACATCTCTAATTTGTAGTGTCTGTTATTCACATTACAATGCACAGCAGAGCCCCTTCTGCACATTACACCACACAGCTGAAGCCCTCACAGCAGAAGCCCTCATAGTCCAGACAGCAGTGCCACTTATACACATTCTACCACACAGTAGTACTCGTTATACACGTCATGCTACATAGTAGAGACTCATATACACATTACACATGTTATGTGCTTTAAATCATGTCACCACCTGAATTCGATTTTTGTGTTAATTAGGAGTGCCGCACAAACATTTGAATATTAGAAAAATCCAAAGGGGTTAGAGTAGAGCCACGGGGGGAGGGTGACCTGACATAAGGGAGTCTGGGATTTCTTCATCCGAGTCTCGGGAGACCCTGTGGCTGGATTATCTTGGGGTAGGATGGTGTTTTCCAAGCTCTTTCTCTCTCCGGTGTCCCCCTTCTCACCTTTGCTCCTCCACACACCGATAGTGAGACCTCCAGTGATGTACCTTGTTCTGTGTTGGATCCAATCAGTGGCCTGTTACCATGGTAAAAGGCCACTGGTTGGTTGAGAGAGAGCTACTCTCAACTAACCAGTCACCTGATGCCATGGTAGTGGCCACTGATTGGATCTGTCAGGCAGCAGTGAGGCACAGTTTTCTGGAGCAAACACTGAGATTCGCGCCAGGATCTCTGTTTTTTGACTTGTTTTCATCCCCGAGCATGGCAGGAAGATCCAAGCCAGTGTGTTTGGTTCTTATATCATGTTCATTAAAACTAAAATTAAAAAAGTAATTTTAAAAGGGTATGGGTAAAAGCCGAAAACATAGTGAATACATTGAAAAAGCCGGAAACCATGTTAAGTGTATTGAAAAAGATGGAAATCATAGTAGATGTATTTAAAAAAAGATGGAAATCATAGTAAATGTACTGAGAAAGCTGGAAATCAATTGTAAATGCATTGAAAAAGAGACAGGAACAGTGTAAAGTGTATTGAAAAAGCCAGAAATGTATTGAAAAACCTTGAAACCAAATGTACGGTAAATGCATTGAAAAAGCCCCCCCCCCCACAGAGACCCTGAACCTGACTGGCATATTTACCCTCAAAGACAGCTTGTGTGAGAGGCCATAAGTATTATTCTGCATGCTCTGCAGCACGGAGGAAAGTGAGCCGGAGCTCTAACAAGACGGGAGCCGCTAGCCGCAGCGGTGGAGAAGCCGCTAATTGCGCTCATCACAGCTGATCAGGGTGAGCAATTACAAGGACCAACATAGCCAGCACAACAGGTAGGGAAAGCAGGGACAGGAATCCCATAGGCTTCAGTAATACAAACTGGACTTTATTAAACCACACAATCCCATCTCTTTTTATTTAGTCACAAAAGACCTGTAACATTTAATAATCTAATAATTATTTTTTTACAGGTATGAGCGTTCTAATCACAATCAAGCGCTCCTTTTAATTATTTTCAGCTGAAAATCAGCCAGAATTCATAGTAAATGTAATAAAAAAGTCAGAAACCAATTGCAAATGCATTAAAAAGACGGAAATCATGTAAAGTGTATTTAAAAAAAGCCAGAAATCATAGTGTTACAGGTGGGTTAAATTCAAGGAGACCCAGATTGGTGGATTCCCAGAAATGTCCTTCAACAAATAACTTGAAATTATAAATATGAATTTATTGAATACTTAGCTAAGGTTATTGATTAATTCAGCAGATGTTTAATACAGCAATCACTTTCAGCAAACTCAGGAGCCCTGTGTCTAGAGGCTGAGTTATATTCCGATCATCCTGGCATTTTCTGCAGTCAATGTTCATCCAGGCAGCTCAGATAGATTGTAAGCTTGCAAGCAGGACCCTCCTACCTCTATGTCTGTCTGTTTTTGCAAAGTTTGTTCTGTTACTGTTGTTCTAATTGTAAAACGCAACGGAATATGCTGCACTATATAAGAAACTGTTAATAAATAAATAATAAATAAATAAATCAGGGCTAATTTTAATAATGACTGGTTCCAGTTTATATAGGCTGGAAAACTCCTGAATAAACTATATTATATGTACAAAGGTTACATAAGGAAATATACATAAACGCAATAACATATATACAATGGTTAAAATGGATCATATGGATTTAAGACACAAGGTGAACAATTGTTCTAATGCTGGCATATGTCCAACTCCAACACTCCAAATGTGTGGATTCCCAGAAAAGTACTTCAACAAACAACTTGTGACTGGTTCCAGTTTATATAGGCTGGAAAACTCCTGAATAAGCAATTTCATACGTACAAAGGTCAAATTAAAAATATACATAAATGTTAAGAAACAGTTAGGGGCACTGTTGCCTCAATTGCCTCAATTGTGAGTGAGTGTTAGAAATAACATATGTACAATGTTTAACATGGATTATATGGATTAAAACACAAGGTGAAATGCAATTGTCTCAAGATTAAAATGCAAACATTCTAATGTTGACATATGTCCACCTCCAAACACATGTCTTGTTTGGTCTCGTATAACCAGACAATGGACTTTGCCCTTGCTTGTAAAATATGTCTTTGTCAGAAACAATGACACGCACAGAAAAACATCAATTTGTGGAAAAAATAAATATATATATATATATATATATATATATATATATAACGAAAGAGTGATAATAGGCGCAACACCTTCCTTTGTCCAAATGTATCAGGTTTATAAGGTTCACTATATTTGTCCAAATGTTCAAGAACACTCACCCTGTTCTTTCCGGGGTGGCAGCCATTTTCTCACAACGATCTGCTGTTCCAACAGACCTTCATGCAATCTAAAAAAACAAGTGAAAATAGGCGCCTCCTAGTGTAATAGTATGGTAATAGGTGACCTTCACCAAAAGATGACACCCTAAAGATTGGAGGTGTACTGTTATCGGTGGTATTCCTTCCAACCACCTTTATGCAGAGTATGATAACCCAAATCCCACGGTTCTGGTGCTGATTCTGGTATATTCAAGGTTCTCAAGTATCTTGGCAGTCATTTACAAATCCACCAAATATAGAGGATAAAAGGGAAATGGACAATAGTGTAAAAAGTTTTAACACATTTATTACACATAAATAAGTAAATAATTGCCCGTACAATAAATAAAAGTTAAAACAGCTTATCTGAAATGAACAGTCTTCATTCATAGGGTCTATATCACTCACCACGTTTCATCCGATGCTTGCTGCTGCACTTCCTCAGGAGTGTGTATCGTCTTAACATTTTCTAAACTAGAACAAAATTTACCTATTAATCATATACCACATTTAATCATCAAATATATTGTTAAAAACATAAGCAAAGCATATCCTACTACGGGCTGTATTCAATGCCTGTCAGATCCTTTCCGACGGAAAGGATCCGACAGGTCAGTATTCAATGGGCTGTCAGATTTGGCTGTTCCGACAATGCCAATCTGATGGCCAGGCCACGTGTGTCAGAGCACAGTAGCGCTGCCACTGCCGCACAGTCTGCGCTGAGCACTGCAGCCGGTGGGGGGGCTGGATGGGCAACTTCATCCCGGGACCACTGGAGGAGTCAACCTGTCCCTGGGATCTGACTTGAGCTACCATCTGCGGGGAGCCGGAGTAATGAGGGGGAGGTGGCCGGGGATGGACGGCTCAGGCTGGGCACCGGGGTGAGCTGTGAGTGGCTCACTGCCCTGTCTCAGCCGGTGTACCTGCAGCTCTCCTCCCAGAGCTGGCTCACCTCTCTCACCATCAGGCTGCAGACCCAGGAGTATGGGCGGCGGCGGCAGCACAACTCTGGGGAGTACCTGGGGAGCTCTCTGTGGTGGTCTTCGTCACATGCTCGACGTGTCCCCGCTCCGCTGTCTCATCTCCCCGATTCCAACAATGACAATCTGACTTTAAAAAAAGGCGGATTGATATTGTCGGAACCAGGGCGAAAAAACCTGTCGGATATAGCCGCGGAACACGTTGATCCGCAGCTAATCCAACAATCCACGTGGTTTCCGACAAGTCAGAAAAAATGGCCCGGCATTGAATAGGTCGGAACCCCTTCTGACCTAAACCTGTCGGAAACTGACGTCTTTCCGACAAGTCGGCAGTTTCGGACAGGTATTGAATATACCCCTAGGTGTAGGATGCCTATAAGCAACCCTCTAAATCCAGAGAATCAACTTGTTGGATTAAACCAGGATATCATAGTCTGGATCATTGTGAGATTACCTTTACTCCTCCTTTAAGTTCGGTATTTGCTTGATAGGGGCCTTTATAGGGTCACTAATGTCTGTAAAATCTAGCTCAATAAAGTCTTGGGATATTGCGGAATGTATGTATCCAAGCAAGACATGGTTCAAGTTCAATTTCCCATTATATTGTAGATGGAAATGCTGTGCCATCCATCTTGTGCAAATGTCTTATCTTCATGGGCTCTTTCTTATACAAGAAACTTCTCTCTGGCCATTGTCATCACAGGCACATCTTGAGTGAAGTCCTCTCATCTCCTCTTTCAACCCATGTAGAAGTAATCAGCCTGTTGGCTTAAGAACAATAGACAGTGTGAGATAAACCATTACATTATAACATACTGCAACATATCTTTTCAATGTTTCTATTTCTAAACATTTCATTAACACAGTCTTATCACAAATGTACGTGTTTGTGTACCAGAAAATATTCCCAAAAAGTTCAAGATTTTACCGCCCTCTGGTTAATAAAGCATATATACAAACAGTCTGCTCTAAACCCCCAATTTGTATATGCATGATCTTTCCTGTTTCCTAAACGACACATCCATTCCTTCAGTCATACTGATGTCAGTTTTGTGAATGGTATGAATCATAAAGAACCAATATACTCTTGTTTGTGTCTGTAAAATGGGTGTCTGTCTGCTCAAATCTTCTTGGACATCCCATAATAACAAAAAGTCTTTAAGTCTTTATAAACATCAGGATGGTCTCTTATCTTGTATCACTCTGCTTGAGGCAACTTCAATCCTGGATGATGACGTTCTGTAGCTGTTAAATACAGTACTCTTCTCCATCGTCATGTTGGAAAACAATGAATCCAAATTGCCATACTTGTGCAGTTTTTACTTCAAAGTTCATGTGCCCTTTTTCAGTTTCAGGGAAGATAGGGGGTCATTCCGAGTTGATCGCTCGCTAGCTATTTTTTGCACCGCTGCGAACAGATAGTCACCACCTATAGGGGAGTGTATATTTGCTTTGCAAGTGTGCGATCGGATGTGCAGCTGAGTACTACAAAAAACCGTTTTGGGCAGTTTCTGAGTAGCTTAGATCTTACTCAGCCGCTGCGATCACTTCAGCCTGTTCTTGCCCGGAATTGACATCAGACACCCGCCATGAAAATGTTTGGACATGCCTGCATTTTTCCAACCACTCCCAGAAAACGGTCAGTTGACACCCACAAACGCCTTCTTCCTGTCAATTTCTTCGCGATCGGAAGTGCGAATGGATTCTTTGTAAAATCCATCGCTCAGCAACGATTCACTTTGTACATGTACGACATGCCTGCACATTGCTGTGCATACGCATGCGCAGTTCTGACCTGTTCACAGCGCAGTGAAAAATCCTAGCATGTGATCAGGTCGTAATGACCCCCATAGTCCACATTTTCAACTGCTGGCAAACTTTACATTTCTCTGTAATATCAGCCATGGTCTAGATCAAGGGTGGCCAACCAGTCGGAGGCAAAGAGCCAGAAAAGATCCATAGGCAAGTGCAAGAGCCACTATCATGCGCGCGCCTAAGGCGCGCGTGCAAAAATGGGGGTGTGGCCTAGTTGTCACAAAGCCATGCCCCATTTTTGTGCACACACCTTTCGGTATGATGTTTGTAGGAGTGTGACCTTGTGTCATAACCCTGTTTAGTCATGTTGTACAGTGCCACATACATATAAAAATGTCAAAAACTGGGTGCCACCACAGTGCCAGATAAATATATGCCCCCAGTGCCAGAAACATATACGCCCCCAGTGCCAGATATGCCCCCACAGTGCCAGATATGCCCCCGATGCAGATACACATGTCCCCACAGTGCCTCCCACAGTGCCAGATATGCCCCCGATGCAGATACACATGTCCCCACAGTGCCTCCCACAGTGCCAGATATGCCCCACAGTGCCAGATATACCCCCGATGCAGATACACATGTCCCCACAGTGCCAGATATGCCCCCAGTGCCAGATATGCCCACACAGTGCCAGATATCCCCCAGTGCCAGATATGCCCCCAGTGCAGATACACATGCCCATACAGTGCCAGATATGCCCACACAGTGCCAGATATGCCCCCAGTGCCAGATATGCCCACACAGTGCCAGATATCCCCCAGTGCCAGATATGCCCCCAGTGCAGATACACATGCCCATACAGTGCCAGATATGCCCACACAGTGCCAGATATGCCCCAGTGCAGATACACATGCCCATACAGTGCCAGATATGCCCCAGTGCAGATACACATGCCCATACAGTGCCAGATATGCCCACACAGTGCCAGATATGCCCCAGTGCAGATATGCCCCAGTGCAGATACACATGCCCATACAGTGCCAGATATGCCCACACAGTGCCAGATATGCCCCAGTGCAGGTACACATGCCCCCACAGTGCCAGATATGCCCCCAGTGCAGATACACATGCCCCCACAGTGCCTCATATGCCCCCAGTGCAGATACACATGCACATACAGTGCCAGAAATGCCCACACAGTGCCAGATATGCCCCAGTGCAGATATGCCCCAGTGCAGGTACACATGCCCCCACAGTGCCAGATATGCCCCCACAGTGCAGATTCACATGCCCCCAGTGCTGATACATATGCCGTCAGTGTGCCTCACTCCCCCCCTCCCCCCCAAAAAAACCAAAGTGCTGCTTACCGCGCTGCTGTGAGGGGAAGGAGAGCACAGCGCGCGCCTCTCCTACCCCTCCGTCTCCGGCGGCGCTGTGTATCTTCAATTCGGCGCCGGCCCATGAGCCAATCAGAGCTCGCGGACCGGCAGCCAATCAGGAGCCTTAGCTGCCGGTCCGCGAGCTCTGATTGGCTCACGGGCCGCCGCAGAATTGAAGATACACACCGCCGCTGGAGACCTGCTGCTGCGAGTCTGGTGTGTCAGGCAGCGGTGGCCAGGAGCGCATCGAGCCGCATGCGGAGGATGAAAGAGCCGCATGCGGCTCGAGAGCCGCGGGTTGGCCACCGCTGGTCTAGATACAGGCAATTTCTCTGATTTGTGCTTGCTGGAATGAAGCTTCAACTCTTTCATAGCTTGACAACCGCATCAGTATTTGAACCCAGCATTCTAGCACCATCAGTGCTGTCTCTGTAGCAACTTGCACACCATGCCTTGCACTCAGGGGGTAATTCAGAGTTGATAGCAGCAGCAAATTTGTTAGCAGTTGGGCAAAACCAGGGCCCTCATTCAGAGTTGTTCGCTCGCTAGCTGCTCCGCCCTCTGGGAGTGTATCTTAGCTTAGCAGAAGTGCGAATGAAAGGATCACACAGCAGCTACAAAATAATTTTGTGTAGCTTCAGAGTAGCTCCAGACCTACTCCTAGCTTGCGATCACTACAGACTAGTGATCCAGGGGTATGGTGCATAGTCATGCATTATGGTTACTATAAATAGGGATAAAATGCAATGGCTGACAGCAGCATCAATCAGAAATTTTAGTCAAATCATCATGCATAGGACACCACAAATAGGTTGAACTCGATGGACAATTGTCTTTTTTCAACCTCAGATACTATGTTACTATGTTACTATGTTACTATGTTACTATTTAGTTCCTGTTTTGACGTCACGAACACTCCCTGTGTTCGGCCAGCCACGTCTGCGTTACCCCAGGCATGGCTGCGTTTGTATCTGACAAGCCTGCGTTTTTACACACACTCCCTGAAAACGGTCAGTTACCTCCCAGAAACACCCACTTCCTGTCAATCACTCTGCGGCCAGCAGTGCGACTGAAAAGCGTCGCTAAATCTTGTGTGAAACTGCATCAGCTGTTGTGAAAGTACGTCGCACGTGTGCATTGCGCCCCATACGCATGTGCAGAAGTGCCTTTTTTTGCCTGATCGCTACGCTGCGAACAAAAGCAGCTAGCGATCAACTCGGAATGACTACCCATGTGCACTGCAGTTGTGGCAGATATTACAGACAGAGTTATATTTGGGTGGGTTATTTTGTTTCTGTGCAGGGTAAATAATGTCTGCTTTATTTTTACACTGCAATTTAGATTTCAGTTTGAATACACCCCACCTAAATCTAACTCTCTCTGCACATGTTATATCTGCCCCTCCCCTGCAGTGCACATGGTTTTGCCCAACTGCTAACAAATTTGCTGTTGAGATCAACTCTGAATTAGGCCCTCAGTTCTTGTGTCTGTACGCTATTCAAGACATAGGCGTGTATATCAGCATGTTCCATATCAGCAACCATCCACATAGCCTTGACTATTTCCCAGTTTTCAAAGCAAAGGTTTACTGGCTCTATTGTCTTTGCAATGGCTCCTGTCTGAAGTCTGATAGTCTGTAAAAGTTGCTGCAAAACTGCAGCAGCAGTCCACACTTGGTCTTCATCTGTGAATGTGCCAAAATTATGCATAAACCAGTATTTCTCCCAATATTCCAATTGTTCCTCCCACCATGGAGCTGTGCACATGGAGAAATCCAATTTCAATGGTTCTGTTATCTCTGACAACACTGGTTTAAATTTGACAAGACCAGCAAGTAGATTTTCAGTTGCCATTGGTAAATGTGGATCTTTCAACAGTTTCAATACCATTGAATACATTGGGGTTGGAATTTCAGTACCAAATATAAAATCTGAACTAAATCCCCAAATCAGTGTGTTTCTAATTCTCTGTTGCTCTTTGTTATCAGACAGTTTGTCTGTAATGAGTTGCACAGCGTAAATCTTTATCAGTGTGTTACCAACCCCCTTGTTCAATGTGTATCTCCCAGCCCCTGTGTCATCATCAGCTAGTTTAGAATTATCAGTTAACTTGTTTGCATTGAATGTTTGCTCATGAAACACATCTTGTTCACTTTTTTCAGCATAAAACTCAAACTCAAAATGATTCAGTATGTATGCACATGTAGCTTTCTTAAAATAATCTTATACCACCCCACATTCACACTTGTGCTAAGATTCTATGTTGTCCTTTCCTGTAGTGTAAATGTGCATGTTCATTTCTGTATGGCAACTTTGTATCACAGTTTGGGATGTGTCTGTGATATTCTGCATGGAGAAGCAATTCTCTCCCCATTCTGTGTTGTGTAAATCAAGCCCCCCTTTCACTTATGAAGTCTGTGAAATCTTGTGGGTATCAGCTTCATCCCCTCCTAACATTGAACAGCCCTCCTTGATTTCATCACTATCTGGGCTGAAACTATGTGAGTGTGCTAAAACTTCACCTTGTAACAAAGGATGTTGAAATACACAGACTACTGTGTATTTCAACATCCTTTGTTACATCTGCAGTTTCAACTACATTCTTATCATCTACTGTGGTTTGTATGCAGTTAGTGCAAACAAACTGGTTAGGCGTCCCATCATCAATTTGTCTATTCTCTAGTGTGGAAGTGCAAGTAGTGTGTCTGACAGGGTGCAGCTGCACAGAATCATGTTTGGGCTTTTTACCCAGCTGTGTTTTATGGTTCACTCTTTTTACAACATAATTTTCAAACTGTCTGCAATTCACTGGTACACTGTTCCTGGGACCATACACAGGTTTGCAGGACAGCATTTTGCTCCCTTAGTGCATCACGCTCTATCTGCACTTCCTGTACCTGCAAGACAAGCTCACAGACAGCCTGCCATTGAGTTTCAGAATTGCAGTCGGGCCTCACTCTTTTTTTCAAAGACAATACTTAAATCAACATTCTGTAAATCTTCTTAAGGAGTTACAGTTCTGATAGGTTGCATATATTTAGCAGCAGTCTCCATAATGTCAGAACAGGGTCCGGATCTACTGTAGTTTGATATGATGGAACACTTGCCCCTTTCTTCTTACTGAATAATCTTTTAAACATTTTTTTTTTACACAAAATATAGCACTTTCTGGAGGTCCAAACGAGGTCTCCTACCTGGCTCATCAAATGTTACAGGTGGATTAAGTTCAAGGAGATCCAAATGTGTGGATTCCCAGAAAAGTACTTTAACAAACAACTTGTGACTGGTTTCAGTTTATATAGGCTGGAAAACTCCTGAATAAGCAATTTCATATATATACAAAGGTCAAATTAAGAAATATACATAAATGTTAAGAAATAGTAGGGGGCACTGTTGCCTCAATTGTGAGTGTTAGAAATAACATATATACAATGTTTAACATGGATTATATGGCTTAAAACACAAGGTGAAATGCAATTGTCTCAAGATTAAAACACAAATATTCTAATGTTGAAATATGTCCAACTCCAAACACGTGTCTTGTTTGGTCTCGTACAACCAGACAAAGAACTTTGCCCTTGCTTGTAAAATATAGCTGTCAGAAACACATCGGTTTTTAAGTATATATATATATATACATATATATATATATATATATATATATATATATATATATATACTGCATGTACCACGTAGTGGAGGGTGCATTCTCACAAGGATCAGTCATTAAAGTTAATCAATGTGTCAAAATATTTAATGAGATTCAGAGATGATGCCATTTATAGTCAACGTTTCTGTCCAATCGTGGACCTTTATCAAGACAGGCAGTTCATGACATCTGAAAAAGCATTATACAATTATTAGGTAAACACAAAAAAAGTTTTTTTATAAAAGCATTAGAACACCAGCATCGTCACCACCAGTGCCTCCCAGGCCCCTATAGCAGACAAATGTGGCATAGGTAATTAGATAGTACTCTCAAAGTATAAGCCACCACCTTACTTTATAGCGCAAACTAGAGTATTCAGAGAGATAGAGACTCCCTATGTAGTAATAAAAAAATATATAAATAACTGCCGTAATAATATATAACATTCCAATGGTGTGGGAGAGTAAACTAGAGGCCAATTGAGAGCTGCTGCAAAGAGATATGGGCGAAACTGCCCAACATAGTGGGTCTCATTAATAATTGTTTGAGGATGGCTATCCGACGGTATGCCACCATGGGGGCTGCTATTCCAGCAAAAGGGAGACTACTATCAGAAGAAACTATAGGCCAGTGCTTTCGTAATGCTTTCTTCGTGACCTCCGAGGTACCGTCAAATTGTGTCAGGAAAATCATTCGATTCTTTCGTTTTTTTACACCTAACTCTTTCCCCACTGTAGATTCAATTGGCTTTATTCAGACATCGTGTGAGTAGAGTTTTAGAATAACCCCGCTCCAAGAAGCGGTTGGTTATTTCGGCACATTGTTGATCTTTTAAAGAGGGGATAGAGTTGATTTTCATTACTCTAAGATATTGCGATATTGGTAGACCCTCTATCAAAGCTGGGGGATGATGACTGGTAGCATGTAAGGTCAGGTTGCAGTCAGTAGGTTTACGGAACATTGTAGTATTCAATTGGTCACCAGTTTTAGTGATAGTAACATCCAAGAAGTTAATTGATGTAGCCGACACAGCGAAAGTAAATTTGATAGGATTGTCCAATGAGTTAAGATGATCCACCATATTTTTAAATTCATGCTCAGTACCATGCCAAATAAGAATAACGTCATCTATAAAAAGTTTAAAGAACAACATTTTTTGCCCATAGACCTGCAGTATCTGAGTATTCTCGTAACTGGTGGTGGCTTATACTTTGAGAGTACTTTCTAATTACCTCTTCCACATTTGTCTGCTATAGGGGCCTGGGAGGCACTGGTGGTGATGGTGCTGGTGTTCTATTGCTTTTAAAAAAAAACTTTTTATGTGTTTACCTAATTAATTGTTCAATGCTTTTTCAGATGTCATGAACTACCTGTCTTGATAAAGGTCCACGATTGGACCGAAACGTCGACTATAAACGGCATCATCTCTGAATCTCATTAAATGTTTTGACACATTGATTCACTTTAATGACTGATCCCCTTGCGAGAGTGCACCCTCCACTACGTGGTACATGCAGTATATTTGTGGCCCTACAAGGTCATTGGGAGCA
This sequence comes from Pseudophryne corroboree, assembly GCF_028390025.1. Taxonomy (NCBI): domain Eukaryota; kingdom Metazoa; phylum Chordata; class Amphibia; order Anura; family Myobatrachidae; genus Pseudophryne; species Pseudophryne corroboree. The sequence continues at coordinate 142,822,415 of NC_086451.1, read as the reverse complement.
CCCGCCAATTTGTCTACTTGATCTGGTGAGAGTGCAGGATACTTTGTGGATAGATATATATATATATATATATATATATATACTGCTCAAAAAAATAAAGGGAACACTAAAATAACACATCCTAGATCTGAATGAATGAAATATTCTTATTAAATACTTTGTTCTTTACATAGTTGAATGTGCTGTCAACAAAATCACACAAAAATTATCAATGGAAATCAAATTTATTAACCCATGGAGGTCTGGATTTGGAGTCACACTCAAAATTAAAGTGGAAAAACACACTACAGGCTGATCCAACTTTGATGTAATGTCCTTAAAACAAGTCAAAATGAGGCTCAGTAGTGTGTGTGGCCTCCACGTGCCTGTATAACCTCCCTACAATGCCTGGGCATGCTCCTGATGACCTGGACTAAAGCATCCGCCAACTCCTGGACAGTCTGGTGCAACGTGGCATTGGTGGATGGAGCGAGACATGATGTCCCAGATGTGCTCAATTGGATTCAGGTCTGGGGAACAGGCGGGCCAGTCCATAGCATCAATGCCTTCATCTTGCAGGAACTGCTGACACACTCCAGCCACATGAGGTCTAGCATTGTCTTGCATTAGGAGGAACCCAGGGCCAACCGCACCAGCATATGGTCTCACAAGGGGTCTGAGGATCTCATCTCGGTACCTAATGGCAGTCAGGCTACCTCTGGCGAGCACATGGAGGACTGTGCAGCCCCCCAAAGAAATGCCACCCCACACCATGACTGACCCACTGCCAAACCGGTCATGCTGGAGAATGTTGCAGGCAGCAGAACATTCTCCTTGGAGTCTCCAGACTCTGCCACGTCTGTCACATGTGCTCAGTGAGAACCTGCTTTCATCTGTGAAGAGCACAGGGCGCCAGTGGTGAATTTGCCAATCTTGGTGTTCTCTGGCAAATGCCAAACGTCCTGCACGTTGTTGGGCTGTAAGCACAACCTCCACCTGTGGACATCGGGCCCTCATACCACCCTCATGGAGTCTGTTTCTGATCGTTTGAGTAGACACATGCACATTTGTGGCTTGCTGGAGGTCATTTTGCAGGGCTCTGGCAGTGCTCCTCCTGTTCCTCCTTGCACAAAGGCGGAGGTAGCGGTCCTGCTGCTGGGTTGTTGCCCTCCTACGGCCTCCTCCACGTCTCCTGATGTACTGGCCTGTCTCCTGGTAGCGCCTCCATGCTCTGGACACTACCCTGACAGACACAGCAAACCTTCTTGCCACAGCTCGCATTATTGTGCCATCCTGGATGAGCTGCACTACCTGAGCCACTTGTGTGGGTTGTAGGGAGGTCATACAGGCACGTGGAGGCCACACACACTACTGAGCCTCATTTTGACTTGTTTTAAGGACATTATATCAAAGTTGGATCAGCCTGTAGTGTGTTTTTCCACTTTAATTTTGAGTGACTCCAAATCCAGACCTCCATGGGTTAATAAATTTGATTTTCATTGATAATTTTTGTGTGATTTTGTTATCAGCACATTCAACTATGTAAAGAACAAAGTATTTAATGAGAATATTTCATTCATCCAGATCTAGGATGTGCTATTTTAGTGTTCCCTTTATTTTTTTGAGCAGTATATATATATATATATATATATATATGTATATATATATTTATTTCCCTTGTATTAAATATATAGATATATATATTTCCCCCTTCTTGTCCTATTAAAAACACAATATTATATTCATAACAAACACCAACCACCTTTCGAAAGATATAAAATAAAGCACTGCTATAATAATCAAATGAAGTTAACTAGTGCTATCTTCGGTATTTGGTGCTAAAACTGCCTGAAAGCATTATAACATGGGAATGAAGACAGTGAAGTTTAATTTTGTATGACTTCTGATACACCTGGTAAATGCATTAAAGAAGCTTGAAACATGGGGCCTAATTTATGTTTGTATCATGGATGGACAGGGGCCTAAAATCGTCCCTGGCATACACAAGCTGAATTCACGCATACTTGAAAGGGACATGTGCACCATGAAAGGTGGCATACAGACACTATTTTCCGGGGTGTGCCGCAAATCAGGGAGGTGTGGACTCATTGCACTCACCCATATTTTATAGAAATAAACACTTTGGGAGGCGGTGGGGAGGGGGACAAACAGAGCAGGAAGCTATGCTTCCCAGCTCTCTTTGTGACCGGACCGGCCAACCATCCCATCAGCCCTTCTGGCATTTCCCAGAAGTGCAAGATGGGCAGTCTGACCCTGGTTTGTATGCAATGTCCAATTATCATGCAAAGGAGCTGGGATCGCAATGTGCATTAGTGAAGGTGCCGCTCTGTTATCAAGTGAATTGGGGATTTAGTCATAGAGTGATTGACAGGAAGTAACTGTTTGAAGGTTTTAAAGTGGAGTTTATGGAGCGTGGTTGGGAAAATGCCTGATTGTCATGGCCATTTTCAAAGCATGTATACAATGGCTGCAAGTTTGTACATGCAAAAACATGGCATTTGAGTCATTACTGCTTTGTCCAGTTTGTGTAGCCATAGACCAACCCTTAGCTCCAGTGTTCCTCATTTTTGCATATATTCTGTGTTAACATGTACACAATTGTGAATTAATTTGTGATGGCTCCAATGGGCATGTCTTTTCATCTTTCGTAGCCAATTTCGTAGCCAAGAAAAACTTACTTGCTATTGCATAAGCATAAAAACACTAATAAGGCCAGTGTCGTACTGGGGCATGTAGGGCCCACTGGGGGAATGCAGTGGTAGGGTGCCGTGTTTAGGGGTGTGGTCAGTCTGCAGAGGGGGTGTGGACTGCCACATCATTGGTTTGACTAACCATTAGAGAGTGCAACGTCTGGGCCTCTTCAAAAATATATACAGTAAATTCAGCTGCTGCATGCATGATAATGTACCAGGTTAATAACAGCAATGCACTGTAGAAAATACACCATAGTCCAGTATAAGGTAACATACTGTATGTATAATGTATAATTCAAGTGCACAGTCTAGAACCTGGTCCTTAGAGCAGGAGGTGGGCCCACAGGCAGTGGGGCCCACCGGTGGTTTCACCTGTACCCCTGTGGGCCAGTCCAAGCCTGCATAAGGCCTATAGTAAATGTACTGAAAACCATATTAAATGTATTGAAAAATCCACACAAAGGTCAGATCTGTGCTGAAATCCAGAAACCATATTTAATTCAAAAACTTTATATGTGTATAAAGATATATACAGTGGTGCTTGAAAGTTTTTAAACCCTTCAAAATTTTCTATATTTCTGTCCTAAAAGGAGATTAAAAAAAAGAACCAAATAAACAAATTATACAACAAAAACTAGACAAGCTCATGTTTTTTGTGTAAAATTATCCAATATCATATATCTGTGAGTGCCAGAAGTATGTGAACCTTTAGGCTTAGCAAATATTTTGATGATGAAATTAGAGTCAGGAATTTTCAATCTATGGGATGATATCACGTGTGAGTGGACAACCTGTCTTTTTATAATAAAAACAGGGATCTATCAACATCTGATGTTCACAATACATGTTTGTGAAGGTGTTTCATGGCTTGAACAAAGGAGATTTCTGAGGACCTCAGAAGAAGAGTTGTTGATGCTGATAAGGCTGAAAAAAGGTAACAAAACCATCTCTAAAGACTTCCATCTCTCCACCAATCAACAGTCTGACAGATTGTGTACAAATTGAGGATATTCCAGACCATTAATACCCTCCCCAGGAGTGGTCAATCAAAAAAGATCACGTCAAGAGCAAGGCGTCTAATAGTTCACATGGTCACAAAGCTACCCAAGGTAGCCTCTAAGCAACTGAAGGCCTCTCTCACATTAGTTAATGTAAATGTTCATGAGTCCACCATCAGGAGGACACTGAACAACAATAGTGTGCATGGCAGCATTGCAAGGAGAAAGCCGGTGCTGTCCAAGAACAAAATTGCTGTCGGGCTGCAGTTTACTAAAGATCACATGAACAAGATAGAAGGCTATTGGAACAACGATTTGTGGACAGATGATAATTGGAGAAAGGAGAACACTGCATTCTAGCATTAAAACCCCATACCATCTGTGAACATGGTGGTGGTGGTGGTGGTGGTATTATGTTTTTTTTTTCTTGCTGCATCTGGCCCAGGACGATGATGATGATGGGACAATGAATACTGAATTATACAAGCATATTTGAAAGGAAGATATCCGGACATCTGTCCATGATCTGCACCTCAAGAGAATGTGGGTCATGCAGCAAGACAACAACCCAAAGCACACAAACAATTTGATTAATGAATGGTTAAAGAAGAATATGTCACAGCTGGAGTAAATTGTGAATCCAGACTAGGACTAGTCACTGGGTCTGGTCTTGAGAGTTGTGGACATAACTGGGCAGGCTTATCTTCTCATACAGGCATGGCTGTTGTCTAGAGAAGTAGGAGTGATGGGACCAGCTATACGGGAACTGGAAAACTGGTGGGATGGACAACCAGTGCAGTACTTAACTGGAATATAACTGGTAACTGAAAGTCTTTTCGAAATAAAAGTTAGTGGAGGAAATGATGGAATGCTGGACGGAAGCAGCAAGCAGGTATTCAGAATAACAAGAAAATTTATTCCCTCACAGCACTTACAATCAGCTGCTCAATTCCACTCCCAGGTGTACACCAACACCTGTGAACTGATACTAACAAAATGGGGGTTGGCAGGGAATGTACAGCGCTGAAAGCCACTCAGTTTAGAAATTATCTGCAGTGTATCACATACATTAATTAATCCTATATATGTCCAATACAATAAATGTGACCAACCATCAAAAAATTCTTAATTAAAAAATAATTCAAAAGTACAATAAAAATGTGTTTTCCCTTTTATATTATCTATAGATTATATATAGGAAAAAGTTCATATAAACTTCATGTCCAGTATGTTGTTAGTAGTTTCTAATCAACCAAGACCGTCCTTGCTGTGTCCCCTATTGTAATGACACTCACTTTAAGTAAACCGATACGGTTCACCAAAAGGTATCTTTGTGCTGTGCTGTCATGTCCGGCACCTTCAGTGCACTGTGTGGTATTGTCAGATATTCAGTTTTAGACAGCCATCAGAAACTGGACAGATGTAGATAAAAAGCAATCCCATCAGGGAATTTATTCACAAGAAGTTAAAAAATGACACAGGACGCATACCCGCTCCCAAGTTGAGGCTGCGCTTCACTGCTGAGACACCCGGAATGTCTCAGTCCCCTGCAATGGCAAGCAGCCTCAGAAGTGCAGATGGGCAACGACTCTCTCCTGGGTCAGCTCACACGATACTACAGCATCAAAGAGTTTCGGGAGTTTGTCCCCTTTTTCAAGATCTGCTGTAGTGGACTCCAAACCTCCTTTATATACTCTCAAGAATGTTCTGATAGGGTGTTTCAGATTCAATCATTGTTGGCAGCTGATTCCAATGTCATTCACACATCCATTCTCATTATATACAGATATGTAACACTAACATTCACCAACTGCAATTCCCAATAGGTCCCGCAGTGATAACAATTAATACATAGAAACACATAAGTTAATATATATAATACACAATATACAGTATAAAAAAATAGTGTTCCCTTTTATACATCAAAGGATAATAATCCCATTTACTTTATATAAAAATTGTATGCATTAACATTCCACTCTATTCACATTCATACTATTTCTCCAAAAATGGGATCCATGAACATAAGGAGAGAAAGAAAAAAAGAAGATATTAAGGAACATTGTTATAAAAACCACTTGATCTCAAATTCTTTATTAAAGCCAGCTGGTAACAGCGTTTTCATTTCAAAAATAGTTTGCATTTCCAATTTGGCTAATCTGATGGATCTATCGTTAGTCCTCCAATTGCATGTGGCTGCTTTAATTCCTGCAAACAATTTGATATGGCTTGGATCACAATTATGTGCGTTTTTAAAATGTAGGGATACATTGTGGTTTTCCTAACCACGTCTGATGTTTCTAACATGTTCCGTCAATCTATCTTTTAATTGACGCGTAGTGCGTCCAATATATTGTTTATTGCACCGACATTCTAGTAAATAAACTAGATATTTGCTATTGCATGTAATAAAGCTATTAATTTTCTCCTTTCTATTATTGCTATTAGATACTACTTCTATGATTTTCTTGTCTGTTTTACAGACTTTACAAATAGCACAATCACCACATCTTTGGAAACCCTTGGTTAAAACAGAAGGGCTAGTCTTAGGAGTTTCTATGGCACTATTTACTAAAAGATCTTTCAAATTATTGGCTCTTCTATATATGAAACGGGGAAATTCAGAGATATGTCCTTTTAAACTGTTATCTGCCTGCAAAATCCCCCAATGTTTTTTTATTATACCTTCCATATCTTTATGTTGGTTAGTGTACTTAGTGATGAAAGGTACCTCATTTTTCCTCTCATCGCCCCGTTTTTCTGTATTCCTTAGAATGGCATCTCTATCCATTCCTCTACATTTATCAATAATTATATTCAGTGGTGCCTCTTTATAACCTTTATTAATAAAAAGTTGTTTCATATCAACAGCCTGTTGATCAAATACATTAGCGTCTGAACAATTACGACGCAGCCTTTGAAATTGGCTGTTAGGGATGCGTGACATTTTAAAAACGCACATAATTGTGATCCAAGCCATATCAAATTGTTTGCAGGGATTAAAGCAGCCACATGCAATTGGAGGACTAACGATAGATCCATCAGATTAGCCAAATTGGAAATGCAAACTATTTTTGAAATGAAAACGCTGTTACCAGATGGCTTGAATAAAGAATTTGAGATCAAGTGGTTTTTATAACAATGTTCCTTAATATCATCTTTTTTTCTTTCTCTCCTTATGTTCATGGATCCCATTTTTGGAGAAATAGTATGAATGTGAATAGAGTGGAATGTTAATGCATACAATTTTTATATAAAGTAAATGGGATTATTATCCTTTGATGTATAAAAGGGAACTCTATTTTTTTATACTGTATATTGTGTATTATATATATTAACGTATGTGTTTCTATGTATTAATTGTTATGACTGGGGGACCTATTGGGAATTGCAGTTGGTGAATGGTAGTGTTACATATCTGTATATAATGAGAATGGACGTGTGAATGACATTGGAATCAGCTGCCAACAATGATTGAATCTGAAACACCCTATCAGAACATTCCTGAGAGTATATAAAGGAGGTTTGGAGTCCACTACAGCAGACCTTGAAAAAGGGGGCGGACTCCCAAAATGCGTTGATGCTGTAGTATCGTGTGAGCTGACCCAGGAGAGAGTCGTTGCCCATCTGCACTTCTGAGGCTGTTTGTCATTGCAGGGGACTGAGACATTCCGGGTGTCTCAGCAGTGAAGCGCAGCCTCAACTTGGGAGCGGGTATGCGTCCTGTGTCATTTTTTAACTTCTTGTGAATAAATTCCCTGATGGGATTGCTTTTTATCTACATCTGTCCAGTTTCTGATGGCTGTCTAAAACTGAATCTCTGGCAATACCACACAGTGCACTGAAGGTGCAGGACATGACTGCACAGCACAAAGATACCTTTTGGTGAACGGTATCGGTTTACTTAAAGTGAGTGTCATTACAATAGGGGACACAGCAAGGACGGTCTTGGTTGATTAGAAACTACTAACAACATACTGGACATGAAGTTTATATGAACTTTTTCCTATATATAATCTATAGATAATATAAAAGGGAAAACGCATTTTTATTGTACTCTTGAATTATTTTTTAATTAAGAATTTTTTGATGGTTGGTCGCATTTATTGTAATGGACATATATAGGATTAATTAATGTATGTGATAAACTGCAAGTATTCAGAATGTTGGGTAGATTCAACAATGTAGAGTTTCCGGACTCTGGACGAAACCAGCAGAGTAGGTGTCCTGGATGCTGGACGAAACCAGCAAGGTGAGTCTCTGAGGTACTGGATGGAACCAGCACAGCAGGTATTGCGAATGCTGGATGAAACCAGCAAGGTAAGTGTTCAGGATGCTGGATGGAACCAGCAAGGTAAGTGTTCAGAATGCTGGACGTAACCAGCAAGGCAAGTGTTCAGAATGCTGAATGTAACCAGTGAGGCTAATGTTCAGAACGCTGGGTGGAACCAGCATGGCAGGTGTTCAGGATGCTGGATGGGTTCAGTACAGCAGATTTTCCAAGAATGCTGGATAGGCTTTATAAGCAGAGCCGGTCTCCTGGGATGCTGGATAAGCAAAGCGTTCTTTCCAGGGCCATTGAATAGGACTTAGCCAGCAAGGCAGGTCTTTAGGGAATGCTGATAAGGCTAAACCAGCTAGTCAGGTCTTCAGGAATGTTGAATTGTACTTAGCCTTCAAGGCAGGTCTTCGGGAAATGCTGAATATGCTGAACCAGCAAAGCAGGTTTTCAGGAATGCTGGATAGGGCTTAAGCAGCAAGGCAGGTTTTCAAGAATGCTGGATGGGACCAGCAAGATACTGATGCTGCAAGATACACAGGGCAGTCCCTCGGAAACACTGGGTTGACACACCAGTGAATCAGGATGTGCTGCAGTGTTACTGCAGTAGTGGCCCTTTAAGACCTTCCAGTGAGTCAGGTAGTGCGGGAGGTGGATACTGCACTTCTCTATACCAACAGGAGATACAGGATCTCACACAGGCTGAGAGACAACAAAGCACTGACAGCTTGCCAGTGCTGGGACTTGGAACTTATACCCCTAGCTCACTGCTGACTGGATGAGGAATTAACACGATGCGGAAGTGGTTCCGGATTAGGCCTTGGAGGCATTGGAGATATTTGCAGGAATGCTGGCATGGTGTGGCCATTGAAGTTCGCTATGGCCACCAGTTCTGTCAGTGCTGACATGGGACTTCAGCGCAGTGGCTGACTGCGCAGGGTGCCAGGAGACAGTGTGGATGATGGGCAGTGCCCGGGCTTGCGGCAGAGGTAAGACAAAGTGTTGCTAGGAAGCGCTGTAAGCCTCCATTTTGTGACAGAATAAACGTAACGTTTTGGAATGGCCAAGTCAAAGTCCTGACCTTAATCCAATCGAAATGTTGTGGAAGGACCTGAAGCGAGCAGTTCATGGGAGGAAACTAGAGATGAGCGGGTTCGGTTGCTCGGGATCCGAACCCCCCAGAACTTCACCCATTTTACACGGTTCCGAGGCAGCCTCGGATCTTCCCGCCTTGCTCAGTTAACCAGAACGCGCCTGAACGTCATCATCCCGCTGTCGGATTTTCGCGAGATTCGTATTCTATATAAGGAGCCGCGCATCGCCGCCATTTTCACTCGTGCATTGGAGATTGAACAGAGAGGACGTGGCAGCGTTCTCTCCCTGAAAAACTCCGTAATCTGTGCTCAGTGTGCTGAAAATATCTGTGCTCAGTGTGCTGCAAATAATCTGTGCTCAGTGTGCTGAAAATATCTACGTTCTCTGCCTGAAAACGCTCCATATCTGTGCTCAGTGTGCTGCAAATATCTGATCAGTGTGCTGCATTGTGAGGACTGGGGACCACCAGTATAAGTATATACATGATGTGGTCATTCACTGGTACCTGTTGACAGAACGTATACTAGATTCCCTCACAATGTAACTTTATATCTGTCACCTATATACATGATGTGGTCATTCACTGGTACCTGGTGACGGAACGTATACTGGAACTTTATATCTGTCACCTATATACATGATGTGGTCATTCACTGGTACCTGGTGACAGAACGTATTCTGGATTCCCTCACAATGAAACTTTATATCTGTCACCTATATACATGATGTGGTGACAGAACTTATACTGGATTCCCCCACAATGTAACTTTCTATCTGTCATCTATATAATAATTATAGTAGTACAGTACAGTGGGCCATTGTTGGATCTTGCAGCTCTGTGTCACTGCAAGTATCCATTCCATGTCTGTGTGGCATTTTTGTGAGCAGTATAAATAGTATTAAAGTGCAGCATTTTGGTGACTAACAGTATATAGTTGTACAGTAGGCCATTGCTGTATCTTGCAGCTCTGTGTCACTGCAAGTATCCATCCATTCCATTTTCTTCCAGTGATTTGGACCAATAATACCATTGATTAGAACGAATAATTCCATTGTTTTTGTCATTTTCTTCCAGTGATTTGGACCAATAATACCATTGATTAGAACGAATAATTCCAGTGATTTTGTCATTTTCTTCCAGTGATTTGGACCAATAATACCATTGATTAGAACGAATAATTTCAGTGATTTTGTCATTTTCTTCCAGTGATTTGGACCAATAATAGCATTGATTAGAACGAATAATTCCAGTGATTTCGTCATTTTCTTCCAGTGATTTGGACCAATAATACCATTGATTAGAATTAATAATTCCAGTGATTTTGTCATTTTCTTCTAGTGATTTGGACCAATAATACCATTGATTAGAACGAATAATTCCAGTGATTTTGTCATTTTCTTCCAGTGATTTGGACCAATAATACCACTGATTAGAACGAATCATTCCAGTGATATTGAGGTGTTTGTGTCGCTTAGCTTAGCCGTCCAGCGACCCCAGTGCACCTCTCTTTCTCTTTTCTTTGCATCATGTGCTGTTTGGGGCCAATTTTTTTAAGTGCCATCCTATCTGACACTGCAGTGCCACTCCTAGATGGGCCAGGTGTTTGTGCCGCCCTCTTGGGTCACTTTGTTTAGTCATCCAGCGACCTCGGTGCAAATTTTAGGACTAAAAATAGTATTGTGAGGTGTGATGTGTTCAGAATAGACTGGAAATTAGTGGAAATTGTGGTTATTGAGGTTAATAATATTATAGGATCAAAATTACCCCCAAATTCTATGATTTACTGTGTTTTTGAGGGGTTTTTGAAAAAAACACCCGAATCCGACAAAAAATTTCAGGGAGGTTTTGCCAAAACGCCTCCGAATCCAAAACACGGCCACGGAACCGAATCCAAAACCAAAACACAAAACCCGAAAAATGTCCAGTGCACATCTCTAGAGGAAACCAACCAACATAACAGAGTTGAAGCTGTTTTGAACAGAGGAATGGGGTAAAATTCCTCCAAGCTGATGTTCAGGACTATACAATGTTTAGATCCATTTATTGCTGCATAAGGGAGTCATAACAGATACTGGAAGCAAAGGTTCATATACTGTACTATTGCTACTCACAGATATGTGATATTGGATAGTTTTCCTCAATAACAAAATGAGCATTTTTTGGTCTCTTTTGTTTGATTTGGTTCTCTTTATCTACTTTTAAGACTGGTGTGAAAATTTGAGGTAGTTCCAGGCCAAATTTCAGCAGAAATATAGCAAATTCTGGAGGGTTCACAAACTTTCAAGCACCACTTTATTTAGAGAGAGATTTTCCTAGTGCAGTCTGTGCTAAGATTATGCATGCTTTGCTTTAAGACATGCCACATATTGGCACATCTAGACATAAATTTAAGTAACTGAAATACTATAAGACCATGATACCTACATACTAACAAGAGCATATTCAAGCATTCTTTTATTTATTTTATAATTAATATTTTAGAGCATAAATTCCTAGATTTTCAACTTTCAAGAGTTGTCCATCTCTCAACATTATGCACAGTATATATAATAATCAGCCAATAATTTAGGAGCAAATTAGAGCACAAATCCTTGAAAATGTTCTTAAAGGTTCATAATTTGACATAGGGACTCTTTTATAAATAATCACACTTGCTATGTGATCTGGGTGTGATATTAGTTTCCAAACTTGCACTGCAGTATCCAATGAAAACTCCTAAATGTATCACCGTTCACCTGCAGGGACAGGGGCTCTGAAAGGAGCATAACCCTGCAATGCATTTGCATACCTCACAACTTTTCTCTTCTCTGAATAGGGACATTCCGCGCCTATGGCGTGGCCGTGGTTGAAAAGGGGACAGGGTTTGAGTTGAGGGGGTATGGCCTAGTGTCGTGACCCCCACTTTCATCATTTTGGGGGCGTGCCCAGCACTCCCTGAACGGCTGGACAGCCACCAGCTCCCCTCCTTGCACTGATAGATGCTATGCACACGGCATCTATTCAGTAATCACCAGCTGGTTTGCAGAGCAAAACTGAGCACTAGCTCTCCCAACCGCCACCCTGCCCATAAGACACAGTGGCCTGCTGGTGGACAGCGGGATAGAGTCCAATTAGCGGAACTGTCTTGCTAAATTTGGGACAGTTGAGATGTATGCATTTGGAGTAAAGAGACCGCATCAGCAGTCTTTTCACTCCTCTAACCAGACTCCTATAATTGTGCGGTCTAATGACCACACATGTGCAGCGGCCATTGCTGAAGAGGGTTCTGGATGAACCATCTCCCTGTAAATGTTATGAATTGTAGCCCATAGGCTACAGTAGCACAACAACATCTTCAGATGGAGTTAGCTGAGGTGACCAAACTCCAGAATGCTTTTGCTTTGCATGGTAAATCTGACAGCACTGTATTCCACATAGAAGTCTATGGGAGCTGCGTCTGATGTCAGGAAAGGAGGGACCACAGCAGTTATCAGAGACCTGCAGGAATACCTTTCAAACATTGGTGTCAAACTTAATATTTTGGGGTTTACACTTTACATAATTCTGTCTTTTTCAATGCAGATTCTTTTCTTTTTTTTGATGGTAAGAAGAGATCTTGTATACTTGAACATATAAGTGCAATGAATGCGACAAAAATGTTGGCAATATAACTCTTAATTTGTGTTTCTTTTCTTTTTTTATGAGCACTCACAGCTGAGAACCCCATCAGTATCATATGGGGTGCTCCAAACATTTGTTCAACTCTCTTTTAATACTATTAATGACATTTTAAAAAAACGGGAGCAAAGAGCCAGTTATTTAATATTTCTGAAGCCGTCAACAAAGAAATCCACAACATTGCTTAGTAATAACATGGAAGAGCAAAGCCAAATGTAACAACTGACATTATTATAATCCTCCTACCCTTGTCTCTCATAGCATATCCTATGGACTCAGAGGAAGTCATCTCTACTCAGAATTGAGTGGGAAAGATAAGCTAATCATGTTTAAATGCCAATTTCCCCAATCCCTTTATACCCCTAATAGACAGATCATTCATCAAAACTTTCTGGAGAGCAGGCTGGTTCCCTACGTAAGTGCTCTTTGGCCTGCTAGTAAAATATACAGGTACCCTGCTAGTAAAATATACAGGTACCCTGCCATTATCCGCAGTTTGGCAGGTTACATCAAAGCAAAACGTGTATTTTGTTCCACTAGTAGCCTGCAAACCTCTGAGAACTCTTTTCTCTTTTGTGACACCAATACTGAAAAATATTGAAATATTAAGATCTTCTGACCAGCCACAATAAGGGACTGGGCAGTAAGGTAGGCTGATAGTATTTTTTTCTTAGCTCTGAAGTCCAAGAATTTAGCTATGGCAGGCCTAGGTCGAGCAGACCGATCCTATCTCTCTGGGCCCTACCTATGTGCCCTCTCAATTTGGAGAACGGTATTAGCATAATGTATCCCTAGTATCTTCACGGGCGGGTATCACTGGCATCTGAGAAGAAGTTGCCATTGAATCTCCTGCCATACCCTGTATCAAGAACAGTGGAGGAGAGGGAGGTGTTATGGATGCTGTGGATTTTCACCTGTTTTTAACCATATTGGAGTCAGACGATGCTTGGGATTTACTGGATGATGTTTGTTTCTCCAAGTATCTGTCCATACCCTAGTATAGGCTACACTGAGAGAAAATTATGTCACACATGTATCTACAGTTGCAATGTCTTATCTAAGCTATTATACAATTACTATTGGCTGTGTTCAAAGAAGCAGAAGGTGGCTCCTACACCCCTAACAGAAACATCCACTACATTATCAGCGAATCACCCCCAGCATCAGAAGATGTCACAGTGTACATATTAAGGAATGATTTAGAATTTCAATGGTATGGATGTTATCATCAAGTTAGATAAACAGTACTGAAATAAAATAATCCAAAACCTGTAAAGTTATCCGAGCATGTGATTGCTCAGCTTCTGTGAATAACTATGTTCTAAACCTAGATTATAGATAGTCAATCTTAAACTGTTTGGGATGATCACAGCTTTATCCATCTATGAGAAACCTACTGTTCTCAAGTTGAATGACTCCCAGATCAGGGGACTGAAATACCGTTACCATAATGGCTAAGTAAGTATAGTAATCTAATAATATGGTACATTTTAGAAATATCAGTGGTACAGGTTGAGTCTCCCTTATCCAAAATGCTTGGGACCAGAGGTATTTTGGATATGGGATTTTTCCGTATTTTGGAATAATTGCATACCATAAAGAGATATCATGGTAATGGGACCTAAATCTAAGCACAGAATACATTTATGTTACATATACACCTTATACACACAGCCTGAAGGTAATTTTAGCCAATATTTTTTATAACTTTGTGCATTAAACAAAGTGTGTGTACATTCACACAATTCATTTATGTTTCATATACACCTTATACACACAGCCTGAAGGTCATTTAATACAATATTTTTAATAACTGAGTATTAAACAAAGTTTGTGTACATTGAGCCATCAAAAAACAAAGGTTTCACTATCTCGGTCTCACTCAAAAAAGTCCGTATTTCGGAATATTCCGTATTTCGGAATATATGGATATGGGATACTCAACCTGTAATATCAAATGCCACCACAAGATGACCGCTCAAGCTTGTTGCATATTAAAAGTTGCTGCTAGGAATATCGATGCACATGTAATATAGTGAAAAATACACACCGGACAATAATAATAAATAAGCTAAACAGATGTTAACATTTAAAAATGGCAATGGTAATATCTGAAACCATCACAAGTTGGCCGCTCAAGCCTTTATTATGTATAAACATGCCGCTAGACGTTACTGTGCATTTGCAATACAATAAAGGATATACACCTGACAATATCAATAAGTAACTAAACAGGTGGTAATGATTAGAAATGTCAATGGTAATATCATAAACCACCACAAGATGGCCTCTCCTGTTGTTGCGTGCAGAAACTTGCTACTAGGCGCTATCATGTGTATGCAGTATAGTTAGAGATACACAGCTGACAATATTAATATTAAGCTAAACCAGAGCTAAAGTTTAGAAATATCAATGGTACTATCTTAAATCACCACAAGATTGCCTCTCAAGCCTTTAGTATGCAGAAGTTTGCTACAATACCATGTGCTTGCAGTACAATAAGATACACACCTGACAATAGTAATAGTAAGCTTATAAAAAAGCATAAAAATTCTGGGTCACAAGTAAATGGTTCTATCAATGTCTCTACCCAGCAGACATCTCTCCCCCGACGCTCCACCACAGCGGACTGGTCCGTGCACACTCAAGCTGTCCCCAACCTGGTTCGCCTTCAGCCATATTGGTCCTCTCTCCTTCCGGCTGTCAATACCCACCAAGAAGCCTCTCACAGCTCTGGAGCCACAGTCAGCAGCAGGGAAATGTGGTATTGGCTCTCCCTATACCAGACCCAAGAGGCAGACAGCTGCACTCACAAGAGCTTCGGCGTACCAATCTCCCTGCACCAGATCCCGACCAGACAGTTGGGTAAGGTGCAGCAGGAAAGTCCGCAGGAGGCCACTCAAGACCAGGAGCATGAGAAAGCCATCGCTCACCACCTATGGCATTTCCGGCATGACTGCAGGTACAGTCTACTAACTGAAGCTGCGATCACCTCCGGGCAGCAGACTCAGAGCGGACGTGCAGCGTCCATGTCTTCCAGTATTGGTTATTAGGGATCTGGGCAGCGGGTAGGTGAGCGGATAATGCTAGCAGGTGCAGAGGAAGTGGGAACCACTGCAAAACTACCCCCAATGCTGCAAAGCTGACGAAGTCAATCAGTCCTATTGCAGCTTTACATCATGTATCCAAAATGCGCTGTCGGGAGCCGAAACTTGTAGGTCCTCAATTATGGTTACTAAGCCAGTACTATTGCTTCAGCGCCCACATCAGTTTTCACGTCAGATGTCTCAGCAGCCAGACTACGGTGGTCAAACCAGCTCCCTAGGGAAGAAGGGTGTCTTTCGATGCCTCAGCCCACAGTCTTCCTTTCAGTGTATCTGCACACAGCCTCCCAGTGTGCTGTAGAGATAAGGATAGCTGTTGATTGCCTGAAGTCCATTTAAGGAGTAGAACTAAAAAGCGGCCATGCTGGATGCCCCCGCCCACCAGAAGCCAATTACGTGAACTATTGTTTCTGGCTTTTTCAATACACTTTACACAGTTTCCTGCTTTTTCAATACATTACTATGTTTTCTGACTTTTTCAATTCACTTAACATGGTTTCTGGCTTTTTCAGTACATTTACTACGGTCTCCAGCTTTTTCAGTACATATACCAGACTTTCTCTAATCCAGTCCTCAAGGCATCCCAATGGTCCAGGTTTTAAGTTGATCCATGCTTGGCCATGGGAGACATAATTAGCACCTTGGGCAATTTAATGTAACCATCTGTGCTGAGCCATGAATATACCTAAAACCTGGGCCGTTTGGCTGCCTTGAGGACCATGTTTAAGAACCTCTGACATATAGGGCCAAATGTAATAGAGTGAGAGTTTCAGAAAGTGAGAGATTTGGTAAGGTGTTTCAGGTTTTTTTTAAAGTGGCAATCATTTACACTGCAAAACCAGGTTGATCTTGCTGTGTAAATGATGCCACTTTAAAAAAAACTGCAAAACCTTACCAAATCTCTCACTTTCTGAAACTCCCACTCTATTACATTTATCCCATACTATGATTTTAAGCTTTTTCAATTCACTTAACATAATTTCCAGCTTTCTCAATACACTTAACATGGTTTCCGATGTTTTCAGTATAATTACTATGGTTTCCGTCTTTTTCATTACATTTACTGTGATTTCCAGGTTTTTTTTTAATACACTTAACATGGTTTCCAACTTTTTGTAATATATTTACTATGATTTCTGTAATTTTTAGTACATTTTCTATGATTTCCTGCTTTTTGTAATACACTTAACATAGTATATGTATTGAAAAGAGCTGGAAACCATAGTAAATGTATTTAAAAAACTGGAAACTATATTTTCTGGCTTTTTTTAGTACATTTACTATGATCTCCAGCCTTTTCAATAAACTTAACATAATTTCTGGCTTTCTCAATACACTTAGTAAATGTATTGAAAAAGTCAGAAACCATGCTAAGATTTCCGGCATTTTTAATACATTTACTATGATTTCTAGCTTGTTCAATACACTTAACATAGTTTCCAGCTTTTTCAATACATTTGCATTGATTTTCAGCTTGTTTAATACTTATACTATATTTTCATTTATTTATTTTTTGTTAGTACATTTACTATGATTATGCCTTTTCAATACACTTTATATAGCTTTCGTATTTTCAGAACATATAGTGTACTATGATTTCCAACTTTTTCAATACACTTAACATGGTTTCCGGCTTTTTCAATACATTTACTATGATCATTTTTAGTACATTTTCTATGATTTCTGGATTTTTCAATACACTTAACATAGTTTCCAGCTTTTTCAATACATTTACATAGTAACATACTTATGGCGGTTGAAAAAAGACAAAATGTCCATCTAGTTCAACCTTTTTTTTTATAATTTAACACTAGTTTAACTATACTTATCAAGATGAAGTTATTAAGTCTAACTAACACTATAATTTACGCTTTTTCTAGAATACACTCACTTTAAATGATTCAGTATATTCTAGGATATTTCTTTCAGTTAGGAATTTATCTACTGTAATCCGTTTTTGAACATATTGATTGAGTCCACCATTACTACTTTCTCAGGCAGAAAATTCCAAATCGTTACTGCCATTACTGTGAAGAACCCTTTCCTTCCTTGGGTATGAAATTGTCTCTCCTCTAAACTTAGTGGGTGTCCACGTGTCCTGTGTAGAAATTTTTCAATAAACAAATCTCCTGATAGAACCTTGTATTCTCCCTTTATATATTTGTAAATATTAATAATGTCTCCTCTTAACCACCTCTTTTCGAGTGTGAACATATCTAACCTACACTACAAAGCCTTTACTCATAATCCAGTGCCTCTAATACCTTAATCAATTTGGTGGCTCGCCTCTGAACCCTTTCAAATTCCAAGATGTCTTTTTTGTGGAGCGGTGCCCAGAACTGAACACCAAAGTGCGGCCGTATCAACAATTTGTACAATGGCAGGATTACACTCTCAACCCTTGACTTAATTACCAGCTTTATGCATGTTAACACCTTATTTGATTTTGATGCTGCACTATGACATTGGGTACTGCTACTAAGTCTATTATCAATGAGCACCCTCGAATCTTTTTTAACTACTGTTTCCCCTACATTTTTCCTATTTAATTTATAGGTTGCATGTTTGTTTTTAGTCCCAAAGTGCATAACTTTAAATTTTTCTATATTAAACCTCATTCTCCAATTGTCTGCCAAACTTCCAATTTAATTAGGTCGTTCTGTGGAGACTAAACATGTCTGAATGAATTATTCTACACGTTTAGTATCATCTGCAAATATTGACACTGTGCTTTCCAGACCTTCTCCTAGGTCATTAAAAAATATTTTAAACAGTAGTGGCCTGAGTACGGACCCTTGCTGTATTCCACTGAGTACTGGCGCCCAGTTGGAAAACATCCCATTAACCACCACTCGCTGTTCCCTGTTATCCAGCCAATTACTTACCCAAGTATAAATATTGTTTCCAAAACCAGGCTCTCTTAATTTGAAAATCAGTCTCATGTGTGGCGCTGTGTCGGAGACTTTTGCAAAATCTAAATAGACCACATCCACTGCCTTTCCCTGATTAATATTTTCACTCATTTTCTCATAGAAGCTAATTAAATTAGTTTGACGTGACCTGTCCCTCACAAAACCATGCTGGTTCCTATTAATAACCTTGGAGGCTTCCTAGTACTCCTGTATCCTATCCCTTTTTATACCTTCCAGTTTTCTCCCCACTATAGATGTCAAACTTACTGGTTGATAGTTACCGGGATGAGATTTAATTCCCTTTATAAATATTGGGACTACCCCTGCTATTCGCCAGTCCTTCGGTATCATGCCTGAAGTAATTGAATCATAGAAAATAAAATATAAAGGCCTTGCTAGTTCTGAATTAAGTTCCATAAGCACCCTTGGGTAAATTCGATCTTGACCTGGAGATCCATTTCCTATGGTTTCTAGCTTTTTCAATACATTGACTATGGTTTCTGGCTTTTTTCAATACATATACTTTCATTTCCTTTTTTTTTTTAGTATATTTACTAGGATTTCCAGCCTCTCCAAAACACTTATCATGTTTTGCACCCTTTCTAATACACTTTATATGGTGTCAATAAATGTATTATGCTTTCCGGATTTTTCAGTACACTTAGCATGGTTTCTGAATTTTCAGCCAGTGACGTGTGGTGAGGTAAAAGGCAGGGGAGGTACACATGGGTCTAAATGCTGGGAGCCTGTCTCACCCCCTACTTACTATAACTCTCCCCTCACTACACTAAGCTACAGTGTTCATTGAGTCTTCTACCTGCATCCCTGAGTCTTCTCTTGCTGCTGACTAAGCTCCAACTACAGTGCACTTCCTGGTCACATGACACATCCAAGTGTCCATCTGTGCACAAGGCACATCCCCAAACTGAGAGTCATTCCTCTATTAGCTCTCCTTCTGTGCAGCTTTACTGTCCATGGTGTGGCGCCACCGCTAGCTCTGCAAAGCAGTGTGACTGTGGTACCAAGGCAGAGCTGTTACTGCCTCATCTTTTGTCTCCCTGCAGCTACAAGGATCTCCACAAAGCTGGTGAGTAGTAGCAGAGACATTTCTTGCGGCGGGTGAGCCGTGCAATCACACGGGGCACCTGCTGCAGCACTTTGGTGTCTCCTTCTGCTCCCCCTCCTCCCTTTAGCATAGTACTCTGCTCATGGGGGTGTCATTCTGTGAAACTCCACCCCCATGAGAAGAGTAGTATAGGGGAAGAGGGAGCAGGAAATCTAAGCCTGCCAATATGTAACATGGTGTTACTAACACCCCCTTGGGAACAAGCATCCCCCTTGGCAATGAGCATTCTTCTTGGCAATGAGCATTGATGCCAAAGTATGAAATGAAACCCATGAAAATGAGCATGGCACCCAGCACATGAAACCCATGGCAACGAGCATGTCACCCAGTGCATGATACCCCTGGCAAAAATCATAATACCCAGTGCATAAAACCCCTGGCAATGAGCATGACACAAAGTATGTGAAACCCCTGGCAATGAGCATGACACCCAGCACATGAAACCCCTGGCAATGATCAGGTAATTTAAAAGTAATTAGAAGTCCAGAATTATCCAGGATTAGAGGGATTATCTCTTGGAAGCATACAGGCAGTTTGAATATGTCACTTTTTATAGAAAATTGTCATCAGATCTGCCTAATCCTTTTCAAGAAGAACTCTGATTATTAATAGACAAGGCATTAGATCAAGGAAAATTTTTATTTGTTGCATATCCAGCGACACCAATATATTTTCATTTGCCTAAAGTTCATAAATCTTTGGTCTCTCCACCAGAATTCCCCATCATTTCAGGAGTAGGATCTCTAACTACAAATCTTTTTTCATTTGCAGATGCACATTTACAAAAATATGTACAGTGCATCTGGAAATTATTCACAGCGCTTCACTTTTTCCACATTTTGTTACAGTATGTTACAGTCTTATTCCAAAATGGAATAAATTTATTTTTTCGCTCAAAATTCAACACACAATACTCTGTAATGACAATGTGAGAATTTTTTTTGTGATTTTTGCAAAATTAATTAAAATCACATGTACATAAGTATTCACAGCCTTTGCCATGAAGCTCAAAATTGAGCTCAGGTGCATTCTGTTTCCACTTATCCTTGAGATGTTCCTGCAGCTTAATTGGAGTCCACCTGTGGTAAATTCAGTTGATTGGACATGATTGTCTATATAAGGTCCCACACTTGACAGTGCATGTCTGAGCACAAACCAAGCATGAAGTCAAAGGAATTGTCTGTAGACCTCCGAGACAGGATTGTCTCGAGGCACAAATTTGGGGAAGGGTACAGAAAAATATCTGCTGCTTTGAAGGTCCAAATGAGCACAGTGGCCTCTATCATCTGTAATGGAAGAAGTTCAGAACCACCAGGACTCTTCCTAAAGCTGTCCAGCCGTCTAAACTGAGCGATCGGCGGAGAAGGGCCCTAATCAGGGAGGTGACCAAGAATCCGATGGTCACTCTGTCAGAGCTACAGCATTTCTCTGTGGAGAGAGGAGAACCTTCCAGAAGGACAAACATCTCTGCAGCAATCCACCAATCAGACCTGTATGATAGAGTGTGATGTTTAAAAGAAAGCGCTATTAATAATAAATAAATGTGTGCATTATGTATATATTAAATAGATGTAAATATAAAAAGCGGTACCTGTAAAAAAAGAAAAATTATTAGTAATATAATGTTTACACTCTTTTGAGTGAATTGGGTAAAGGAGGTAGCCAGCAACACTTTAATTGTCCTGAATTAACCGTGGTTTCCTACCTTTCCCTATACTTAGCTCCGGGGCCGCTGAGAGCACTGAGCGCTGAGAGCCGCTGGGAGCACTGCGGCTCTGATGGTTTTCTTCTGCGGCTGTTGACGGGGCTGGCAGCGTTTGCGTGTCCCGCTACGTCCTGCGGGCTGTGCGCTGGTGTGATGTTAATCCCGGCTTCAGGTGCAGCTGATGTTTCCTCTGCTCGTGTTGTGGCCGATGTTGTGGCCGTGCATTGACTTCCTCCTTGAAATGTATATGATCTCCAACGCATTTCATGCACTTTAATGCACATTTTCGAGGAGTAGAATGAATAAAAACTTCTGTTTATTTGGTTTTATTTATATTAAAAAATACCGGAACTTCCGGGTGGAAATGACCTCATTTTTTGGTGGGAACCATATTCTTGGTTTCACACTGTTAAAAAACAGAATAAAAGGAGTTTAATGTGATTGTGACTGGTACCGCTTAGAATAGTTGTTATCTCTTGCTTCTACAATTAATGTGTACTTTATTATGATTATTATTTTTTATTTTTTATATAATTATCCTATTTTTGTGCTATTGTTTTCGAAGGAATAAGTTGAGTTCGATTTCTTTTTTTTTCTTTTTTTAATCAATGGTTTTTATTTATTTTTTAAACAGTAACATACCCAGCCGGATATGACAGCACACGTACAATCCAATATAAGTATGAGTTGACTGAACAAGATATCAAGCAGAAATATTACGATGCATTTACAGTGCAGCAGTGTTTACAATGTCATAATCATATACTGCCGAATCCGGCCGAAAACAAACATAGAATTAACATCTAACAGATAGAGAAAAAAGGTAAAGTAGAACAAGAAGAGAGACAACACATTGAGACACATAGGGGATAACAGGGACACGGGTTAAGTTCCACTGATGAGAACGTTCCCAACACAACTGATCGATTATCGATCTTCATTAGGAGTGATATATACTAAATGTAGCAGTAATACTCAGGCATCCTCAGATTGTGGAGAGAGTAACTGCGACAATTCTATAGGGTTGGCAACAACCATAGGAAGCCCTGTCCGTTCCCGAAATATTTTCCACTTCAGCCAATAATTCAGTACTGAAGATGGTGAGGTCGTATCGTAACCTCCAGACGTTTCAAATAGATAGTGTTTATGTGTGCTGTTAACAATGGCGTGGAGCGTGGGTACATTAGGCGTTTTCCAAAGCTGTCCAATTGCAGCTTTAGTAGATATGAGAATATGGCCAGCAATATATCTATCACAGCGCATAAGTTCAGGTGAGGTATAATGGAATAGGGCGAACATAGGGGTCATAGGGACCTCAACCCCCAACACTTCCCGGAGAAGAGAGAACACTTCAGTCCACAGTGACCTCAGAACAGGGCATTCCCAGAAAACGTGTAGGATGTTACCCACGTGGCCGCAATTCCTCCAGCATAACCGGGAAATCGAAGGCCAAATGATATGGAGTCGCTGTGGAGTAAAGTACGCACTTTGGCACAGTTTAAAGTACATCTCAGAATGCTGAAGGCATCTCGAGATCCCAAAGCACCTCGAGGAGATGGAATCCCACTCCTCCTCCCACAGATCAATGGAGAGATCCCTCTCCCACTTCAGCTGCGAAGGAATCTTACCCCTTTTAGTGAGGAGAGTTATATACTGGTACCATTTTGATATCCCACCCCCATGGTCCGGGGAAGACAGCCTGAGACGGAGGGAGGCCGGAAGGGGGACGGGTGCCACCCCCTCCCTCCCACAAGACTGCAGCCAATGTCGAATCTGCAAGTATTTGAAGAAGTCATGCCTTGGGATACCCGAATCACTTAATAACTTAGAAAAGGGCACCAACCCTCCCTCTGAGTATAGGTCTCCTAAATGCACAACCCCAGCACAGATCCAATTGTCCAATCCTAGGTTGGGTATGAGATTAGCAATAGTCTTAATTTCTAAGTCAGCCGAGGGCAACACGATTTTCGGATCAGACGCAGCGACAGTATGCCAGAGCTTCAGAGTACATCTAACCGATTCCCCCGGGCCTAGCCGCTTAGGGACACTTTGAGCAGGCAGCAGAAACATATCTCTCAAGTCGATCGAACCCAAGAAGGACCTTTCAATAAGGACCCATGGTTTGGGGCTGTGCAAGTCGAACCAATCTCGAGCCTGGCTGAGAAGGCACGCGGAGTGGTACGCTTCCAAATTAGGGTATGCCACCCCCCCGACCGATTTAGGCAACATCAGGACCTGTCTAGCTATGCGGGGCCTCGCCCCCTTCCATATATACTGAGAAATAATCATGTTAGCTTTCACCAGGAGAGGTCTGGGGAAGTTACGAGGTATAGCCCAGAACAGATACAGAAGTTTAGGGAGTAGTATCATCTTGGTCGCGGAAATTCTTCCTAGCCAAGATATTTCATGAAGGGACCATTCTTTTATTAATTTTTCAAAGGCGCTAAGAAGGGGTACATAATTACAATCATACAGGTCTCTGTCTAGGGAGAGGTGAATTCCTAAGTACTTAATGGATCTGACCTGCCAGGCATTACGGTATAGATCTTTAAGTCGGGTCACCGTACGTGGTGGTATGTGAAGCAGTAGGGCTTCAGTCTTGGTTGTGTTCAACTTGTAATATGATATTCTAGAATATCGGTTCAGAACGGCATGGAGCGCAGCTAATGAGGCATCTGGGCGAGTTAAGCAGAGCAAGATGTCGTCAGCAAATAAACTGATCTTGTGAGTTAAACCCCCAATTTCTGGGCCTGTAATCGTTGGTTCAGTCCCAATTGTCTCAGCTAGTGGCTCAATAGCTAAAGCGAATATAAGGGGTGACAGGGGACAGCCCTGTCTGGTTCCATTGGTGATATTAAAAGCCCCTGACAAACAACCGTTAACAAACACCCTTGCAGAGGGGGCAGAGTACAGAGCAAAAACAGAATCCAAGAACCTCCCAGCGAACCGATATTTATCTAAAACAGCTCTCAGGTATCCCCAATGGAGTCTATCAAACGCCTTTTCGGCATCTAAAGAGAGTATAAGGAGGGGTGTTTTATGCGCATCACAGTGTTCGAGAATGTTAAACACCCTCCGGGTGTTGTCCGGAGCCTGCCTGCCCGGGACAAAGCCCACCTGGTCAGCCGCTATGAGGGAAGGGAGCAGAGGGTAAAGACGGTTGGCAATTAACTTTGCAAAGAGCTTAACGTCTGTGTTCAACAAGGCTATAGGTCGGTAATTTTGTACTGCTGTGGGGGGTTTGCCAGGTTTTGGAATGGCAACTATCTGCGCCTCCAGCATTTCTTTGGGAAACTTTCCCACGTCCGATGCCTCGTTGAAAACAGACAACAGTAGGGGAGCCAATTCATTCTTATATGCTTTATAGAAATTGGAGGGGAAGCCATCAGGGCCAGGGGCCTTGTCCTTCGGGAGACCAGAAACAGCTGTGTCTAGTTCTTCTAATGTCCAAGGGGCGCTAAGGGACAGGCCAGTCGCGGAATCTAACGTCGGGAGGGAAATTTCTTCCAAGAACGACTGAATATCAACCTCTCTGGGTTGAGGGGTGGACGGGTCAGACCTTAAGTCATATAAATGGGAGTAATACTCTGCAAAGGAGTTTGCTATATCATAGGGGTCAGATACCCTAGATCCCGACGCAGAACAGACATAGTGTATCCTGGCTCGTTTAAACTGTAGCTTCCGAGCCAAAAGACGTCCCGCTTTATTACCTAGTACGTAGAACCTCTGATTTAATCTAGCAATATTGCAAAATTGTCCCTAAGTGAAAAAATGTTCACTCTTTCCCGGGCGGCTAATAAAAGCTTATGGTTAGTCTTATTGAGCGGGTTCGCTTTATGCAATGATTCCAGTCTGGCAGCCTCCCTATCAGCAGACAGGCGTTCTGCCTGTTGAGTGCGTTTAAGTCTGGCAGCAGTCTGGATGGCTATGCCTCGAATCACCGCTTTAAAAGAGCACCAGTTGTTAAAGGTCGAAGTATCTTCTGATTTGTTTGTGTCAAGATATATTTCTATAGATTGTCGAATAGTGCTAAGGGCATCAGGATTATTGAGCAGGAACCTCCCCAGTCTCCAAGGCCCTGGGGGGATCCCACCTGTCTCCAACTCCCATATTACCATTACCGGGGAATGATCCGACCAGGTCATTGGCAATATTTTGATTTCCCTGATAGCCGTCAGGGTCTCTTTGTTTGTCAGGGCAAGGTCTATCCTAGAGTATGTGCAGTGTACATGCGAGTAAAAAGAATAATCCCTCTCTGTGGGGTGTTTAGTTCTCCATGCATCGTATAGGTCGAATTCCCCCAGTAACTGGCGGAGGCTAGGCCTCCCGTCCCGAGCATTCCGACCACCCAACCGAATACTTCTAGTAGTACTAGATCTGTCTAGTAGGGGGTCGACCACTAGATTAAAATCCCCCAAGATCAAAACCGACCCCTTAGTATGTTTTTGTATCAGGGCACAAAGTTTCCTACAGAAAGTGAGCTGACCAGTATTAGGGGCATAGCATGAGACTAGAGTGACCATAATATTCTCTAACAACCCTATTAAAATGAGATATCAACCCTCAGGATCTGCTAATTGGGACTCTAAGGTGAAAGTGTAGTTCGAAGAAAAAAGTATCGCCACTCCAGCCTTTTTTGTAGGGCCATTGGCCATATAGCAAGTAGGAAAACGGTTATCGTGAAATTTAGGGGGATCCAATTTTTTGAAGTGGGTTTCTTGAACCGCAACAACATTCGCCTTCATTTTATAGAAGGAGGACAGCGCTAGTTTACGTTTCTGTGGGGAATTTAATCCCTTAACATTAAGTGAGACTAACCTGACCATGACAGAGTAGTACAGGAACAATCAACCGCTGAATCCAATGTCTAGGAACATAACCCTGAGGAAGACAAGACACATAGGGGAAACAGACAGGGGTAGACAAAAGAGAATTATGAAAAAAAGAAAGGAAACAGACCCCATAAAGATATGGGCCCGTAGTAAGGCGCCAAAACATCCAGCGCCTCACCCAATGAAATAGAGAGGTTGGTGGCCAACCTCCCCGCAACCTAACCGACGAGGATTGTATATCTCGGAGTATGTACACCCACACGGCCTATCATTCCCAAAGCCTTAGGGTTTAGTGCCGCAGAGACATACAACGCTGGTCAATTATATAAGAACTATTACAATTAGATTATCAAGCTAAGAATTAGTAGGAAAAAGACAGCAAATTAACTCTGTACTTCTCATACATTAATGCCTACTATAATGCAATGGTTGACAAGCAGAGTATAACCATTTCTGTGGCATTAGCCGACTTAAATCTCACACGTAACCGTCTCTGCAGTTAACTGCCAAGGCCCGGGACGTCAATCCAGGTAAAGGCACCTATGGCAAGTGAGTGTGATCAGTGTACCATTACTTCTCAACCATCGACCAGTCCTGCTGGAGTCGATGGTCAGGAGAACTGGACCCGGGGTCTCCCCCCAGGTTCCATTTACATAGGAGCCTCAGGCCCTCATCAGCCGATGAGATGGCTATGGTAGAACCATCTCTGGAGATCAACAGACGAGTGGGGAAGCCCCATCTATAAAGGATACCAGCCTTCCGAAGAACAGTAGTAACCGGATGAAAGGAGCGTCTTTTATAGAGAGTGTACTGCGACAAGTCCCCATATAGTTGAAGTTTTCCCAAGGCTTCTGCCGTATCAGAGGATGGTCTAGCCGCCTTAAGCAAAGATTCTTTAATATGATAGAAGTGAACCCTCATCAGAACATCTTTAGACGATCCCTCTGGGGCACCTCGGGCCTTAGGGATTCGATGAATTCGATCCAACAAAAGATCTGAGGAGCTGGCGGTAGGCAACAGTTTTTTGAAGATCTCCATAGTATAATCGTGGAGACTACTGTTAGAGATCGAGTCGGGGACCCCTCTGAGTTTCAGATTGTTCCTGCGCGAGCGATCTTCCAAATCCGCTACTTTATCGCGCAAGAAATTCACTTCACCCTCCAGGGTATCATGGGAGTCTATCAACGAATTGTGTGAACCGACTACCTCGCCCATCTTAGTTTCCAATTGGTTTGTTCTCTCACCCAGGTCATCGATGGAGCTCTGGCAGGATTTCAGCATGGCTCTGAACTCAGATGTCACGTCGTCCTTAAATTGATGTAGCAAAAGCTTCATACTGCCGATCGTTAAGGCTTCACCGTCTTCGAGGCGCATTGAAGAGGATGCGTCACTGGAAGGGGGCTCAGAGGGCAAAAGAGAGGACCGCTTGGACTGAGGAGAGGGACCCACCCCAGGGGTTCCAGCTTCTGGGGGTTTGTTACGGGAAGGAGAGGGTTTGAAAAAGGCGACTTGATTGACCGTTTTGGAGGCTTTATTCTTCTTCGGAGCCATGGCTTCTGTTTTCACGGAGATTTGACGGATGCGGTATTAGGGTGGCACAGGTGTCTTAAATCCAGCAGTATAGCGACCCGGTGTAGGTATGTATTAGCTAAAATGGTTGCGGGGAGGCATTAGGAGGACATTGTAGCGAGAAAATCACATCTCAGTGCCGCACGGGCAGGGTGAGTGCACTAGATCGAGTAGCGATTTACGCCCCTGTCCAGGAGATATCAGTCGTAAAGATCAGCTCCTTCTCAGATGTGCAGATATGTAATGTACTACGGAGTTAACCCCAGGAGCACGGCTACCAGCGGCCCAGTCAGCAGATGCACATCAATGGACCATTTAGGCAAGTACTCTGGGTCGGTGTTTATAATGCGGCTCCAGACACAGGCCCCGAGGTGATGCTGCTCATATGGCTGTATTGTGGCCCCCCCGACTTCCCACTTAGGGCCACCTATTGTGGCCGTCCGCCGATGGTGAGTGCGGGTTGCGGTGAAGAGGATCAGGCCAGTGAGGCAGCTCACCTAATCCGGCGTCTCCGGGCCTCCTGTCCCGCACGCTGCTCCATGGGTCCCGAGACCTAAGATGGCCGCCGCACTGGAGCCGGTATAGAGAGGGGGGACTTTTCTTTCTGCTCTGCTCTGGGGGGCTGCACCCCTGGATGCGGCTCAGCTGACCCCGGACCCTAGATATATGTGGGGGCGCCCGCAGAGCTGCTTGATTTCTGGCTGGCAGGAGAGAGGAGGCCCCGGCCTGGCCGGCGGTCCTCCGCAGCAGCGGCTAAGGTACACAAGGGGGGAGAGGTACAGCCACCTCTATGGGATCTAGGCTGCAGGTCGCTCACTTCCGCGGGCCTCCGGACGTCTCCTCCGGGTCACCGCCGCCTCTCCTCCCGTCTCCCAAGATGGCCGCCGCGCGTGCTCCGGAGCCTGCGTCTCAGCTCCTATCTCGTCCTGGATCCTCCCCGCCAGCCAGCGAGGGCCACCTGGTAAGCCGCAGTGAAGTCCCAGCAAGGGACAGGATCCAGATAAACTTCTCCGTCGTCCCGGGCCGTCCGTCCACCCGGCCGGGGGAAAGTTTAAAAATTTAGGCCCCGGCTTCCGTGCAGCGAGTAGGCCGCAATCCGCAGGAGCCAGGAGACCGGCTCCCCGATTCCGCAGCTCCCACTCACTGCCTGCTCTGCTGCCTTGGGTTGTCAAACAAAGCTCTTAGGGGTAATAAAATTCGTGCTGATGGTAGTTTATATTAATGAAACTCCCAGATCCCTGGGAGCTCACTGGAAAAGCAGCTTGCTCATTCAGCCTCCAGGCCACGCCCGTTGAGTTCGATTTCTACATTTAAGCCTTTTGGAGTCAAGGTTTTTAAATCAAAGATCCATCTGGTTTCTACCATTTTTAGGTCTTCAGAGATGTTTCCACCTCTCCAATTTGTATGAACTTTTTTAATTACTATGAATTTTGTTCCAGTTGGGTTTTTATTGTGAACTTCTGAATAGTGTTTTGAGATGTTATGTGTAGTCAAGCCTTTTTTTATATTGTTGATGTGTTCTGCGAATCTGACTTTTGCTTTTTGTTTTGTCTGTCCCACGTACTGGAAGTTGCATGGGCATTGTAAGAGTTAAATTACCCCTTCTGTGTCACAGCTTAGTGCCTGGTTAATTTGATAGCTCTATCCAGTGACTGTTGATGAGAAGCTGATTGTATTTTTTGTTGTTCTATTGCTTATATCGCATGCTTTGCAGTTAAGACACTGTCTAAATCCTTTGTTGATGAGATCATGTTCTTTTTTGCCTTGTCGATGTAGATGACTTTTTGTTAGTGTTTGTTTTATGTTTTATGTTACTGCTATATTGAGTGACGAATGGCAAGTTGGTGGAGTTTTCTTTTTTGTCTTTGTACTTGATAAATTCTCTTCTGTCAATATGTTTTAACCTATCAATTTGTCACTCAATATAACAGTAACACAACAATAGTGGAAAAGATGATACGCAAACATTGGCATATTCTACAATTAGACGAAACACTGAAATATATATTACCGGAACAACCCAAGATAATTTACCGATGAGCACAATCCATAAAACTAACACTAACAAAAAGTCATGCAATAGAACAACAAAAAATACAATCAGCTTCTCATCAACAGTCACTGGAAAGAGCTATCAAATTAACCAGGCACTAAGCTGTGACACAGAAGGGGTAATTTACCTCTTACAATGCCCATGCAACTTCCAGTACGTGGGACAGACAAAACGAAAAGCAAAAGTCAGATTCGCAGAACACATCAACAATATAAAAAAAGGCTTGACTACACATAACGTCTCAAAACACTATTCAGAAGTTCACAATAAAAACCCAACTGGAACAAAATTCATTGTAATTAAAAAAAAAAAAAAATCATACAAATTGGAGAGGTGGAAACATCTCTGAAGACCTAAAAATGGTAGAAACCAGATGGATCTTTGATTTAAAAACCTTGACTCCAAAAGGCTTAAATGTAGAAATCGAAAACAATGTTCCTTCGAAAACAATAGCACAAAAATAGGATAATTACATAAAAAATAAAAAATAATAATCATAATAAAGTACACATTAATTGTAGAAGCAAGAGATAACAACTTTTCTAAGCGGTACCAGTCACAATCACATTAAACTCCTTTTATTCTGTTTTTTAACAGTGTGAAACCAAGAATATGGTTCCCACCAAAAAATGAGGTCATTTCCACCCGGAAGTTCCGGTATTTTTTAATATAAATAAAACCAAATAAACAGAAGTTTTTATTCATTCTACTCCTCGAAAAAGTGCATTAAAGTGCATGAAACGCGTTGGAGATCATATACATTTCAAGGAGGAAGCCAATGCACGGCCACAACATCGGCCGCAACATGAGCAGAGGAAACATCAGCTGCACCTGAAGCCGGGATTAACATCACACCAGCGCACAGCCCGCAGGACGTAGCGGGACACGCAAGCGCTGCCAGCCCCGTCAACAGCCTCAGAAGAAAACCATCAGAGCCGCAGTGCTCCCAGTGGCTCCCAGCGCTCAGTGCTCTCAGCGGCCCCGGAGCTAAGTATAGGGAAAGGTAGGAAACCACGGTTAAATCAGGACAATTAAAGTGTTGCTGGCTACCTCCTTTACCCAATTCACTCAAAAGAGTGTAAACATTATATTACTAATAATTAATCTTTTTTTACAGGTACCACTTTTTATATTTACATCTATTTAATATATACATAATGCACACATTTATTTATTATTAATAGCGCTTTCTTTTAAACATCATACTATCAATTCTTAAGAAAGCAGCTTATATTCCATTAGCGCAGTTAATTAAATACATGTGTATGATAGAGTGGCCAGATGGAAGCCACTCCTTAGTAAAAAGCACATGGCAGCCCGCCTGGAGTTTGCCAAAATGCACCTGAAGGACTCTCAGACCATGTGAAACAAAATTCTCTGGTCTGATGAGACAAAGATTGAACTCTTTGGTGTGAATGCCAGGCGTTATATTTGGAGAAAACCAGGCACCGCACATAACCAGTACCATCCCTACAGTGAAGCATGGTAATGGCAGCATCCTTCTGTGGGGGGATGTTTTTCAGCAGCAGGAACTGGGAGACTAGGCAGTATAGAGGGAAAGATAAATGCAGCAATGTCCAGAGACATCCTGGATGAAAACCTGCTCCAGAGCACTCTTGACCTCAGACTGGGGCAATGGTTCATCTTTCAGCAGGACAATGGGGGTCATTCCGAGTTGTTCGCTCGTTATTTTTTTCTCGCAACAGAGCGATTAGTCGCTAATGCGCATGCGCAATGTCCACAGTGCGACTGCGCCAAGTAAATTTGCTATGCAGGTAGGTATTTTACTCACGGCATTACAAGTTTTTTTCTTCGTTCTGGTGATCGTAATGTGATTGACAGGAAGTGGGTGTTTCTGGGCGGAAACTGGCCGTTTTATGGGAGTGTGTGAAAAAACGCTACCGTTTCTGGGAAAAACGTGGGAGTGGCTGGAGAAACGGAGGAGTGTCTGGGCGAACGCTGGGTGTGTTTGTGACGTCAAACCAGGAACGACAAGCACTGAACTGATCGCAGATGCCGAGTAAGTCTGAAGCTACTCAGAAACTGCTAAGAAGTGTCTATTCGCAATTCTGCTAATCTTTCGTTCGCAATTTTGATAAGCTAAGATTCACTCCCAGTAGGCGGCGGCTTAGCGTGTGCAAAGCTGCTAAAAGCAGCTTGCGAGCGAACAACTCGGAATGATCCCCAATGATCCTAAGCACACATCCAAGATAGAAAAGGACTGGCTTCAGGACAACTCTGTGAATGTCCTTGAGTGGCTCAGCCAGAGCCCAGACTTGATTGAACATCTCTGGAGAGATCTGAAAATGACTGTGCACTGACGCTTCCCATCTAACCTGATGGAGCTTGAGAGGTGCTGCAAAGAGGAACGGGTGAAACTGCCCAAAGATAGGTGTGCCAAGCTTGTGGCATCATATTCAAAAAGACTTGAGGCTGTAATTGCTGCCAAAGGTGCATAAACAAAGTATTGAGCAAAGGATGTGAATACCTATGTACATGCAAGTTTTTTTGTTTTTTATTTTTAATAAATTAGCAAAAATCTAAAAATATTTTTTTTCACATTGTCATTATGGGGTATTGTGTGTAGAATTTTGAGGGAAGTATTAATTTATTCCAGTTTGGAATAATAGTAACATAACAAAATGTGGAAAATGTGAAGTGCTGTGAATACTTTCCGGATGCACAGTAAGTTAACTTCCATCTTACATAAAAGACACCATTCACTTTTTCGCAGAAATAATAAGGATAAATTGGTCTGGAAAGAGTCTTATACACTTCTGACCTGAGATGCAAAATCTCTTTATACAAATATACTGTATCACATGAATTGGGCCTTTGTGCAATTAACCACTACCTTTCGCAAGATTTCGAGGTGGATAACACTTTAAGACATTTTATTTTATTTACCATTAGATTTATTTTAGAACACAATTATTTTTCATTGGATTCACAATTTTACTTGCAAAGACAGGGGATTGCCATTGGGACCAGGTTTGAGCTGAATTTTGCCAACCCCTTTCTAGGTTGTTTTGAGGAATGTTACATCTGGGAAGGTGACTTCAGCACGAAGCTGGTCCTCTATGGCAGATATGTTGATGACCTGATTTATTGGGATGGGATATTTCAACAATCACTTGGTTCACTGATTCCCTAAATTTGAATTCATTGGGTTTAAAGTTCACTAAGAATTTTAGTAAAGATACTGTACTTTAAATTTCTGAGCTATCACTTTGATTATCCTGATAATGGAATTGAATCTTCCACTTTTGTGAAGGATGTTGATTGTAATAATTATTTGCACTACAGAAGCAGCAATTATACTCCAGCAGGAAAAAACAACATACCGAAGGGTCAGTTCCTGAGGTTATGCAATAACTGTTCCACGGAAGAGGCCTTTAAAACTCAGGCTAAGAAGATATATGCTGCTTTTGTGAGTCAGGGTTATCTGGCCCACATTCTTGACACATGCTACTAAAAGAGACTGCACAGTGTACCAGATCTTCACTTATTCACCCTGAAAGTAATACAAAGAAAAATACAAATGTCAATGCAGTTGTTTCAGATAAATTGATTGCCTTTATTACTCAATATAACACAGCTGCAAAGGAAATCAAGTAAATATTTTCTAAAAATTCTGCAATCTTACAGTCAGATAGATTTCTTGAAACAACTCTTCCAAAATATATTTTGGTACAGTAGTTTTCAGAAAACCCCAGACACTAAAACAAAAATTAGCCCCTAGAATGTTTAAAAAAGATCTAACCTTAGGTGCTATGAATCCAAGTGAAAATAAATTTCAATTAACACCTAAACCAAAAGGTTTTTTTAACTGTGGAAGAGAGATGTATTACATGTCTTTTTGCCGACCACAAATGTTCATTAATCAGTTCTTTAAGCACAAAGGGGTAGATGTATTAAGCCCAGAGAAGTGATAAAGCAGTGATAACTGTAAGGTGATAATGCACCAACCAATGAGCTCCTATCTGTCATTTTTCAAACTTATGATTGGCTGGTGCGTTATCACCATTCACCTATCACTGCTTTATCACTTATCCAGGCTTAATAGTACATCTGCCCCAAAAGGAAAGTTTGAGATCACTAGTTTTTTGAATTGTAGATCAAATTATGTAATCTATGTGATACAATGTGTGAAGTCCAGTATGTTGGTAGGACTATATGCCCTCTACATGTACGATTCCTTGAACATAAACATGATATATCTGAAGAATATTAAAACACATAGCCTATCAAGTCATATCTCTTTATGTCAAAATGGGAATTTAAGGGGTTTGAGCAATTGAGAAAATGAACCCACCCTTCAAGGTGGATACAGATTTAATAGGCTCTGTCATTTGGATTTTTCAATTACATATCCTCACTCCACATGGCCTAAATGGCACAGTTAAACTCAATGAAATCTGATTCTTCGAGGTTCTTAATGTTGTGCTCTATTTGGGGGACCATATGGGTCTCTATTGGCATACGACCATCAGTGGTCGACACTCCAAGTCCATGGTGGTCGACTGCCCATGTTCCACAATTATATTGAGACATGTTAACATTATGTAGTTCATAATAATCTTTAATATATCTTTGTTGGGGGGAAATACTGTAGACTCTCCTCATGGTTTCAGTTGAATAAACGTTAAGATACTCTACCATGTTTAAATATGTATTTTTGATAAGTTTTTCTTTTGGTGATACAACTTTGTTGTTGGGGTGGGGCTGGCTGTGGATAGACCTAGGTAGATGAGTCTAAACATATATCTCTAAGAAAGGAAAAATGGAGGCTGTAACGGCGCAACTAGCAGCTGCCACCAAGGATTATGTTAGTCTCCTAAATTGGAAGTAAGGACAAAAAGCGAAAGTTGGCGATAGTGGCTTTCGGACAAGAATGAGTACAAACATTGTGGTTATAGTAAAAACAATAATACATTTATCACAATAAAAATAATTAAATAATAATAACTATAAATATATCATATTGTCCACATGAAAATGTAAGAATTGGCAGTCTCTGTTAGGAGGGCTGTGGATAACACCAATCCTCACATGTTCACACACCGCTTCCCTGCCTGTGGACAGTGCTTCCGATGTCTCCCCCTGGTCTCCCGCTACAGCGTTTCAGCAAATGGACTGCTGGAGGAGGGTTCAGCGCTCTGATGATGTGTTTCCCGTGTTTGCAGACTGCAATATTGTATGCTGTGCGGGGCTTCCTCCGCTGGCCGCACCGGTAGACCTGTGGTCAGGCTGGTGTGCTGCTTTGGAGAGGGACTGGTGGAAGAGATGTCAGTGCCCAGCTGTGGCATCCCTGGGAAGGTGGAGCAGGGTAACCCCCTAAGAGAGAGAGTGGATGAGAGGGGCGGCTGGAGCCTGCAGAAACTAACTGGTGCTGCTCTATGACTGTGCACAGCACTGCCCCCTTTCTCGCCTACCGTGGTTAGACCTGTTGTCCGGCTGACAAACTGCTCTTGGGGGGGCCTGGAGGGGAGAAAGCTCAGTGTCCCTTGGATAAGGGAACTGTGTATCCTCCTGAAATTGTATAAGATGGCGATTGGATAATAACTGGAGTGGTTGCCTTTTAATAGGGCTTAGCATTGCCCAGAACTGCTCCCAAGAGATGCTATATAAGTATTTGTTGGTGCCTGGCCTATTTACCTGCACAGTCTGTGTATAGCCACTTCTATTAAGCTAAAGCATAAACAGAACTTAGAACAGCCCTCTGTACGGGCAGGAGGAATGATAGTGAGCTACAGTATCTAGCTGGCTAAATTGTTTATTATTATCTCCTTTCTGGCACCGTTTGTTGATACTGTATTAGGAATGTGCTCTGGTTCAAATTTCAGGTTTTGGGTTCTTGTTTTGGATCTGTATTTGTTTTGCCAAAACCTCCCTTGCGAGTTTTGGATCTGTATTCTTTTTTGAAACTTAAAAATCAGCTAAAATCATAAAATTTTGGAATGTGTTTGTTCCTACAGTATTATTTACCTCAATAGCATTAATTTCCAATCATTTCCAGTCAATTCTGACCAACTCACAGCTCACATTATTGTTTTCATCCAGTTTAGGCCAAATGGTTGCACAGAGGTAGCTGGTTGACTAAGCTAAGTGACAGCAGTGGGCGGCACAAACATGTGGCACTTAAACTTCCAACATGGCACATCTTGGAAACAGATTGGCACTGCAGTGGCAGACTGGGTGGCAGTTTAATAAACTATACAAATGTTTGTTGTCACAGTAAGCAATGCTCCAAACAGCACATAATACAAAGAAAAGAGGTGCAAGATGAAATTTTCCTTGGGACGGGATCCTTGGCATCGGTATATCAAGCGCTGGGATCCCATCCTTTGGTATATTAACTGCATCCCACTAGTAGTAGTGCACACATATCCCCCTCATTCTGTTCCACTTACAGACATGAGTCCTCAATTTCTATTATGTCCTCCTTATGTTGTATATATTAAACAGGACATGCACAGTTTATCAAAACAATCATTTCAGCAACAGGGACTGTCACTTGTGGCTGAAATTATTGGTTTGTTTGGGCCCCCACAAAACAATTTTTTTAGAAGGACTACCTCCGATAAGTAATGTCTCTGAGGATGTTGATGACATAATATGGAGGAGGTGCCTAGATGGCTAACGTTCATACCTCTAATGCCTTTGGCCTCACAAATGGAGCAGATGCTTTCACAAACATTGTCAAAATAGGAATAAAAATAATCCTACACCCGAAAGGTGGCTTTTTTGGTCTTATGCCCAGGCATCGCAATAGCTTTCTTTTTATAATGGTCAACAACTGCAGCCACCGGTGACTAATTACACAAACAACATCATCAACATCCTCAGTGTCAAATAGTAGTAGGTGTTCAGTATGATATCCCGATGGACGGGTTGCGGGTGGTCAGAATAACAACAGCGGCATCCCAACCATTAGAATCCCGACAGCTCTGTGGAAAGTACCCTAACCCTCTTCAGCCCCCTACCATAACCCTCCCTTCTGGGTGCCTAAACCTAACCCTCCCCAGTGGTGCCTAACCCTAACTGTCCCTGTTGGTGCCTAACCCTAACCACCCCTTCCCCGCTGCCTACACCTAACCCTCCCAGCTTGGTGCCTAACCTTTAACCTCCCCTTCTAAGTTCCTAAACCTAACCCTCCCTCCCTGGAACTTAAGCATACCTTTCCCGCCCCTGCACCCTAACCCCCCTTTTAATACCTAATCCTAACCTCCCCCCACGAGCGCGCACCACTGGGAGAACGATCGGTATTCAGACTTTTGATATTTTGATGCCGGGATCCCGACCTCAATCGTGATTTAGATGCTGGGATTCCCAGTAGTAGTACACACATATCCTGTCATCCTGTTCCACTTCCACGCACGAATCCTCAATTTCTATTTTGTCCTCTTCATCATCACCATCTTTACTTATACTGTGCAGATGGCTCAGAAATGGTGGCCGGAGGTAAAAGAGGCTTCTTTATGAGGACAGTGTGAGAAATGTCAGACTCACATATAGCTGATGTGGACACCACTCAAGAATGTCTGATGGTTCTGATTCTGAATGCACAGTTTGTCTTACTTTCTATGCAGCTAACTTTCCTTTTGATTTTTTTTTTTACCACTGTAAAAGTAAATGATTTTACATGCCCCAAGTTTAGCCCTCTGTGTCCCTGGGCATCTGCCTAATTAGATGATGCTGATGGTCTTGTATCGTCATGACTGATGGCAGCACCTGCACCACTAGTACTGTATGTGCTTCCGGCTCTCCTCTCAATTGTTCATTCTCCATAGCTATACACAAACACTAATGAAGTGTGGTACAGCACACACCACAATTTCTACAAAAAAGTACCACCTTCAGTGTCGCATAATACAAGTATGAGTCAGAACTAGTAATCAAACACTGTGGTTTAATTTCACCAACAGTGTCACACAATACATTTATGAGTCAGAAATAGTAATCAAACACTGTATTTGAACTTCACCAAGTATCGCACAATATGTGTATGAGTACTAAATAGGGATCGGACAATATAAAAAGTAAACTATATTACTGTGGTACCTCCTTTACCCACAGCATCACACAATACATGTGTGCATCAGAAATAGTGATCGAACACTGCAGTTGACCTTCACCAACAGTGTCGCACAATATGTATATGAGTAGAAAACAATATGCTGTGGTCTGAGGCAGTGTCACAGTACTTATGAAAATAAAAAAAAATTGTAAAGTAGAATGGTGTAGAGCACAAACAAAAAAAACACTTTTTATAATTATATTTTTAGGCTTTTTGTTTTTAGCTTTTATTATTTTCATTTTATGGATGCACAGATCACCCCTGGATTGATACAGCAGACAGAGCACATCTTTCTGATACAACAGGTAGATCACCTCTTTAGATTCAGCTGGCAGAGCACCCCACCTGGACTGATACTGCAGAGCACCACTTTCAGATACAGTAGACAGAGCACCCCTTTCTGATACAGCAGAGGACCCTTCCTGGCAGGGGTACTTTAAGAGAGAAGGAGGCCCGGGTGTAACCTCCTCTGTTAAGGCCCCCTCCTCTCTGCTGGCAGCGCTGAGAGTCTGAGCACTACTCAGACTCTACTACGCATGGGCAGATCTCCGGGAAAATGGTGAGGCTGCTATTTTCCCAGTGATTTTTGTACTGCGCATGAGCAGAACTCCATGAAAATGGCTCAGACCCGGACTCAAATTGCAAAGTTCGGGCGCGTCCGGTTCTCTGAGAACCGAACCCGCTTATCTCTAGTTGATATAGAATTTATAATGGGGAAGACCAGGTATACAGCAGCAGCAGCAGCTAAACATGAGAAATATGCCAGAACCTCTAGTACATCTTCATCGGTACCTGCCGGAGGTGACTCTTTGGATACATCCCAGTCCACTATATCAGGCCCTCCATCTCCGTCTGAAGTGACACTGCAAAAGCTCCTTGATGCAGTTACATCCTGAGAGTCAAAACTAGGAATTAAAATTGAAAAGGTTCAATCTGATTTATCTTTGCTACGTCATGATGCAAACAAGGGGAAAGAAAGAATGGAGGAAATGGAGATCCATATATATAATATAGAAGACTCTTATATCTCCTTGAAAACTGAAATTGTTAAAATATCAGCACAGATGACTTTTTGCAAAATAAAATTTCAGATATGGAGGGGAGGCTTTGTAGGAAGGGGAGGTAGTCAATTGACCGCCTGTCGGGATCCCGGTGGTCAGGACACCGTTGCCGGAATCCCTACACCAGCTGAAATACCGGTGGTTGGAGTAATGACCACTGGCTGGTTAGCCCTCTTGGGTGGTGGTCCATGCCACCACCTGGAGGGGTGTAGATACATGTGGGAACCAAAGGTCGCAATCGGGCCCGAATCGTGGTGAGTGCAGCGAGCCCGCGAGTGGACATGCTGCACTCGCCGCCGGGATCCCGGCTATCGGGCTCCCGGCATCTGTCTCCTGACCACCGGAATCCCGACCGCTGGGATCTCATACTGAACCCATAGGAAGAATTCAGACTTGATCACAGCAGCAAAATTGATCTCTAATGGGCAAAACCATGTGCACTGCAAGGGGGGCAGATACAGTATAACGTGCACAGAGCGTTAGATTTGGGTGGGGTGTTTTCAAACTGAAATCTGCAGTGTAAAAATAAAGCAGCCAGTATTTACCCTTCACAGAAACAATATAACTCAACCAAATCTAACTCTCTCTCATGTTATATCTGCCCCCACTGCAGTGCACATGATTTTGCCCATTAGAGAACAAATTTGCTGGTCAGAATAAGTCCCAATTCTCGGATTGTGGGACTCCCAGAAAAGGAAGAGGGATCTTCACCTGAAGAATTGGTGGAACGATCAATGATTTCTACATATGGCTGGGACGCCTTTACTTCTCAATTTTCGGTGGAACCACCCACAGAATCCATACAAGAGCTCTTCCTCCTGCTGCACCTCCCCATACACTTATAGCTAAAATACTACACTGATGGAATAGAGATACCAACCTGCGTATGGCTCGGGTTAAAGGGAGACCGGCAGTATTATATCAACATTTCCGGACTTTGATATAGAAGTCCAAAAAGATAGAGCCAAATTTGCACCCATTAAGAAATGTCCCCAAGAACTCAATATCCAATATTCCATATTTTTTCCCTCCATACTACTCATAATAGTGGATGGGGAATTGGAGTCCTTTGCTGCATCAAGGGAGGCAGCGGAGTGGCTGGATCTCCATAAGCCTGATCGCAGACAAACATCCTGACAACATCAAAAGGATGCGCTGCTATTATTGCTTTAGGAGTACACACACACTATATATATATATATATATATATATATATATATATATATATAGTAACATGGGTATTGCAAAATACTGACTCGAAGGCAGGTTTTCCGGTTACAACCACAGTGTCTTTACTAGCATCAGACACTGTAGCTCGGCATATACAGACTTGGACCAGGTCACACAGGTACATACAGAAAATAAAACAAATAAACAGAAAAGGTCCTAGCACTTCCCGTATTCACAAGTCATTCTGCTGCAGTGGCTTGCAGTTTCCCATGCCATGCTCTCCTGGCATGGCCAATGTCCACAGTCCCTGGCACTATAAACTCAGCACTGCTCACTGGCCTCTAACAGGCATCAGTACAATGTATTGTGGGTAAATGGCATTTTTAAACACCTCTCCAGCACCTGACTTCCCGCTGTCTCTGGATGAGCTGGAAAACCCAGACATCTGTTTCTCCAGCTGCAGCTGTGCAGAATTTCAGGACTTGTTTTCTTCTCCCTTGGAGGGAGCTGATCCCACCAGAATGTGGACAATTGTGGTGAGCCACAAGCCCTCTCACCACATATCCCCCCTTCCACTTTTCCATGCTTGGGGAATTGCACATCTTCCTTTGTGTGACACCATTCAGTCTTTTTATAAACCTTTCCAGGCTTCTCTTCTTGATACCTCATGAACGTAGAGCCATAGAAGCAACATCCTTCCTTTGTTCTGGATGCCAGGTTCTACTCTTTTCCCCTGCCTTACAGAGAACATATCCCACAAAAAGATTGAAGGAGAACCAAGTGACCTCCCTCCTCCCTTCACGCAAAACACTGGACCGCTGGACCTGGCAGATTCTGCCCTGAGGAAGAGTTACAGACAACTCGAAACGCGTTGGCGGCATCTAATGATCCATTCAACCTGCATTCTGTGACAACAGGAGAACCCTGCCAGGTCCAGCGGTCCAGTGTTTTGCGTGAAGGGAGGAGGGAGGAATTCCGGAACCTTCCAATATTTACTCTTTTCATTGCTCCATGCTGGGAGCCAGACACGGTACGGTTCCAATTTTACCATAGAGTGAATGTGTCACTTTTTATTGGATATAAGTGTTTAAATGAAATTTTAATTAAATAAATTCATTTTTGCCTAAAATACTACACTATATATGGCATTTCTTTCTTTTCATATAATTTACGTACAAGAAAAAATTCTGAATTTGATCTGAAATTGGAGAAGAATCATTTACTCAGAAGAAAGGAAATTACAAGTGTGCTACAGGACATATTTTTTGGAACTATTTCACTAACATTATCACGTGACCCTTTGGTTCTTTTTCTGTCTAAAAGGGTGGGAGCGCCAACGGTGTATTCAACATTACCTAGTGTCTTTCACCGTGTAGAGATGTTAATTAGCTCAGGCCACAGAAACCAATTTTACGAGTTTCCCAATGGTTGCTTTGAGAGTTTATGCTATGTGTAATAAAATATAATATCATAAATATATTTGACATATCTAAAATGGTTAAGAGGAAATTACTCCGTAACATATCCCCCTGTTGACAGTGATCTGGCATTTGACAGATTAAACTGACATACAGTCAAAAACATTTCAGTGTAAGTGTGTGTTTGTGTTAGTACAGGTGTTTAAAGTAGGAAAAGATTTAGTTTGGAAAAGATTACAACAAAGTAATTTCACAGTTCAAAGTATAAAGTAATGAAGGGGTTGAGAAGAGGCATTTCTCCCCTGTACCGCCATAGGTAGATGGAATTTTTTTTTTTTATATTTATGCATACTTATGCAAGGACAAAAAAATCTTCCTATGTGGGAAAGCCCTAACATAATATACCCCAACAATGGAAACTAAAGGCCTATTTGTTTCTTTGTGAAGTCTTCTTCACATAGTGTGGTGGGGTCTTCTGATAGTGTCATCATCCCTTGGACCATCTGGTTCAGGTCATCTGTGTCCGGTACTTCTGGTCTGTGTCCTGTCCGATCATCTA
Organism: Pseudophryne corroboree; assembly: GCF_028390025.1. NCBI lineage: Eukaryota > Metazoa > Chordata > Amphibia > Anura > Myobatrachidae > Pseudophryne > Pseudophryne corroboree. The sequence continues at coordinate 142,780,103 of NC_086451.1, read as the reverse complement.
GGGTCCATGTAGTCATCTTTGGCTATATCGTCTGTCTACAGCTGGGCTCATACCTCTCATCTGCATCTATGTAGGAAATAAAGTGGTATCAGTTTGGATGTCTCTTTCTACCTACCCAATCTGGTGTCTTCTCTTCCATCTGATCCACTTGTAGCCTTTAGATATCCTGCTGTTGACTTGGTTCCCTGTAGATGGGAGAAACAGAAACTCTTCCAGAGTATTAGTTGTCCCTCCCCACCCTCTATGATACTTTATGATTTTGTATACTCCATTCTGAAATTAAAAAAATCAAATTTGCCACTATTTGCGAGTGCTACAGATTGAACTTCACATTATTTTCTCCACTAGATGGCATCCAGATCCTAGAATGCCTTTGCTTTTCACAATACCATAAAAATTCCCCCAAAATGTCCCGATTTTCAGGATTTTCACATATTCAGGTTGAGTATCCCATATCCAAATATTCCGAAATACGGAATATTCCGAAATACGTACTTTTTTGAGTGAGAGTGAGATAGTGAAACCTTTGTTTTTTGATGACTCAATGTACACAAAAATTGTTTAATACACAAGGTTATTAAAAATATTGTATTAAATGACCTTCAGACTGTGTGTATAAGGTGTATATGAAACATAAATGAATTGTGTTTATGTACACACACTTTGTTTAATGCACAAAGTTATAAAAAATATTGGCTAAAATTGTCTTCAGGCTGTGTGTAAAAGGTGTATATGTAACATAAATGCATTCTGTGCTTAGATTTAGGTCCCATCACCATGATATGGTATGCAATTATTCCAAAATACGGAAAAATCCGATATCCAAAATACCTCTGGTCCCAAGCATTTTGGATAAGGGATACTCAACCTGTATTTATCCTGAACTAACCCATATACCACACCCCCTTTCTCCTGTCCAATAATCTGTTTATTAATTGGAAAGGAGAATCAAAGAAGTGTTGGGCTCTTTGACAAATTTTTGGACTGTTTCTTGATGTTCTGTGAAAATAGAAACATTAGTATACATAATATAATTACTGTCAAAATGAAACTTTTTCCTATCTATTACAAACACACATACTGTTAATAAGTTTTACCAAATTAGCTAACCAATAACACAACATTGTCCTGTAGAACCTATTTAAATATGAGACCATTCTTTTACCTGTTATGGACTGGTAATGATGAGATGAAACAAATCAAGTTAACAGACCAATCATATATCAGATATTAGCCAACCATTAGCTCAACATCTTATGATTACCTTGTAATTATGATTTTATAGTTTCTTTGCAAACAGCTGATCCATTGCCTGTTCTGCTAAGCCACTTTTCTAACATGGGCAAGTTTCTCCATTGTCTCGTTAATAGAAACCAACAATGTTTCTACCATTTGATCTAAATCTGGGACTTACAAAACTCCTACTGGTCACCAGGGGTAAAAACATCAGAATTACCACTATAGGCATTTTAAGGAAAACTTACCTTCCCACGGTTTCAACCATTACTGTGAAAATTTAAAACAGGGTGATCATATTTTATGACCTATGGTCATCCCCCTGTCCTGGTGTATAAGATCATAAACATCAGGGTTATCCTTAATTCCTTAATTCTGAACATCTCAATTTAACTAGGTTTTATAGAGATTTGTGAACACAAAAATAAAATCACATTTGTGTCAGCTCTTAACAAGCACTTGGGATTTATACAACCTTTCCATATGTACTGTTACAACCATTGTGATGATGTTTATCCAATACTGTGTCACCTTATGAGAGATATATCAGCTATTAACCTTTTCCAGGATCTTCCAAAAGAACCTTGGCCCGCCCATCTTCCAATTCCTAAGAATCTGGTCAGAGGGCTGCAATACATACTTACTACCGCAAGATTGCTTGAGGATATTTTCTTCCAATATATACATATATATATTCCATTATAAATACCTGTATATACCTGGGATTTCACAATGAGCAGGATTTTAATACCACCTGTCTATTTGTATCCCATATATTACCATATACAGTTTTAAGAACAATTATATGTATCTCAAACATTGTTATAAACTGAAAGGTTTAATCCGTTATCATCTGTCAACAATGTTACAAAAAGACGTCTCCTTATGTACATGCACATGACAGACCCAGATCTCCTTATCTTTGCTTATCATATAACATGCCTAGTACTAAGGGCATATTACATGTCCAATGTTCCGAGTATTATATATATTGCATTGTTTCTTAATATTTATAATGTCATGTATATAGCAGTCTAAAAATTCATGTTTCCTGAAGTCATATATATATATATATATATATATATATATATATTAGTGATGAGCGGGTTCGGTTTCTCGGAAACCGAACCCCCCCCCCCCGAACTTCACTCTTTTTACACGGGTCCGAGCCATACTCGGATTCTACCGTATGGCTCGGGTAACCCGAGCGTGCCCGAACGTCATCATCCAGCTGTCGGATTCTCGCGAGATTCGGATTCTATATAAGCAGCCGCGCGTCGCCGCCATTTTCACTCGTGCATTGGAAATGTTAGGGAGAGGACGTGGCTGGCGTCCTCTCCGTTATTGTTGAACTTGATTGTGCTGTGCACTATTGCTTAATTGTGGGGAGGGCTGGGGAGCAGCTGTATAATATAGGAGGAGTACAGTACAGAGTTTTGCTGATCAGTGACCACCAGTTATCCGTTCTCTGCCTGAAAAAAACGCTCCATATCTGTGCTCAGTGTACTGCATATATCTGTGCTCACACTGCTTAATTGTGGGGACTGGGGAGCAGCTGTATTATATAGCAGGAGTACAGTGCAGAGTTTTGCTGACAGTGACCACCAGTATACGTTGTCTGCCTGAAAAACACTCCATATCTGTGCTCAGTGTGCTGCTTTATTGTGGGGACTGGGGACCACCAGTATAATATTATACAGGAGGAGTACAGTGCAGAGTTTTGCTGACTAGTGACCACCAGTATATAATATATAGCATTACGGTACAGTAGGCCACTGCTGTACCTACCTCTGTGTCGTCATTAAGTATACTATCCATCTACATTCTATACCTGTGGTGCATTTTAGTTTTGCAGTTTGCTGACAGTGACCACCAGTATACTATATATAGCAGTACGGAAGGCCACAGCTGTACCTACCTCTGTGTCGTCATTAAGTATACTATCCATCTACATTCTATACCTGTGGTGCGCCTCTTTTTTTCTTTGCATCATGTGCTGTTTGGGGACAATTTTTTTGAAGTGCCATGCTGCCTGACACTGCAGTGCCACTCCTAGATGGGCCAGGTGTTTGTGTCGGCCACTTGTGTCGCTTAGCTTAGTCACACAGCGACCTTGGTGCGCCTCTTTTTTTCTGTGCATCATGTGCTGTTTGGGGACTATTTTTTTGAAGTGCCATCCTGCCTGACACTGCAGTGCCACTCCTAGATGGGCCAGGTGTTTGTGTCGGCCACTTGTGTCGCTTAGCTTAGCCAACCAGCGACCTTGGTGCGCCTCTTTTTTTCTTTGCATCATGTGCTGTTTGGGGACAATTTTTTTGAAGTGCCATCCTGCCTGACACTGCAGTGCCACTCCTAGATGGGCCAGGTGTTTGTGTCGGCCACTTGTGTCGCTTAGCTTAGTCACACAGCGACCTTGGTGCGCCTCTTTTTTTCTTTGCATCATGTGCTGTTTGGGGACTATTTTTTTAAGTGCCATCCTGTCTGACACTGCAGTGCCACTCCTAGATGGGCCAGGTGTTTGTGTTGGCCACTTGTGTCGCTTCGCTTAGTCACACAGCGACCTTGGTGCGCCTCTTTTTTTCTTTGCATCATGTGCTGTTTGGGGACAATTTTTTTGAAGTGCCATCCTGCCTGACACTGCAGTGCCACTCCTAGATGGGCCAGGTGTTTGTGTCGGCCACTTGTGTCGCTTAGCTTAGCCATCCAGCGACCTCTGTGCAAATTTTAGGATTAAAAATAATATTGTGAGGTGTGAGGTGTTCAGAATAGACTGGAAATGAGTAGAAATTATGGTTATTGAGGTTAATAAAACTATGGGATCAAAATGACCCCCAAATTCTATGATTTAAGCTGTTTTTTAGGGTTTTTTGTAAAAAACACCCGAATCCAAAACACACCCGAATCCGACAAAAAATATTCGGTGAGGTTTTGCCAAAACGCGTCCGAATCCAAAACACGGCCGCGGAACCGAATCCAAGACCAAAACACAAAACCCGAAAAATGTCCGGTGCACATCACTAATATATATATATATATATATATATATATATATATATACTTACCATATGACCTGCTTACCTAAGGAAAGAAAGATTTAGACATCCTAACATCTGTAGCATCTTTAATTATAAAAATATGCATATTTACCGTTATTGTTAAAAGACTTTGCCTTCCTGCGATTTAATCTTTTTTCAAATACCTTCTGCTTACCATATATATAGAACAATTATTACAGGACTCATTGCAAAACCCGCTTTATGGCCCATGTAATTACACCCTGCTTATCAATACATTACCTGATTATAAGCTTCTTACCAGGGTACCTATAAATTGTAACAGAGTTGAATAAATTGGTCTGCGAGTTTCTTAAACTTTTTAAGGAAATCGATATTATAATGTACGGTGTTCTATGACTGTATTACTAATTTGTGTGATATCCCTGCTGCCTGCTGCATGGAAATTAAGTCCTCGATTCTCTATAGAATCAGTGAATTTATCTTGCAGGCCTGGAGTCACCCAGCCGAAATTGCTAATAACGGCCTTACAACAGGTACGCCGTCTGATCAAAATTCTTAATGTGTCGTTAAGCACGTACCCAGTTAGACAACTTTCAAAGACATATTCAACTAATGCCTTGTACCACTGCAACCAGGGCAGAGTACCCCAGATGTTATGCATAATGCGTCACATCTATGAGTCCGTGGGAGCGTCCCACGCGGCTCATACCTTGAGTACCACACTCAGATATCACACCCGTGACTAAAACCTGTCAAGTATCCATAATTCCATGGAATCTACATGAACGTATTCTAAGAAGAGGAACATCAATAAAAAAATAACACTCCATCTGGAAAGAGAAGAATATAGTGTTAGCATGTTTAGCATAGGTAGAATTATCCCTATTTTTTTTCTTTCTTCCTAAATAAGGTTCTTATCAGTCATTACCAATGTATTAAGTTTAACTTATTGTATTGCAAGTGCATTGCATGTGTGTGCTCAGTAATTCTACTGTATAGTATGATACAGATCCCTGTTTTATTGGGTCTTGTACAATTTAAACAATACCCCCATGCTGATGGTGCTAAAACTTTGAGCAAAACAACAGATGGTGAAGCTGAAATTATGCTTCACATTGGTGCTAAAAGCCTTCCTGTGTAAAGTATGATTTTCTTTACAAATATAAAAAATTTTGCCAATTACTATAAGTAATGTTTGTGTCATTACTTAAGCACAGTATATTGGAATACACTTTCCATGCACTTTAGTTAAACAAAAAATTACTATCGCTATCAATAAATTTACAGTTCTATTTATTTGCTTCAACAATATATATCTGTTAAAATCAAAACTAAAGCAGTTTGACTTTTACCTGTAAATATTGTATCCGTGTCCCACACAAAAGTTTTTAGTATTCAACTATACCTATTAGAATGCAAATCTAAAGCCCAGTACTCACGGGCCGATCAAGGAGAGATGCGTGCTGAGCGAACCGCTCAGCACACATCTCTCCTGCCGCTCAGCACAGCGCGATCTGTGCTGAGCGTGCGGGGGGAGACGGGGGGGCCGCTCACTTCACCCAGCGGGTGAAGTGAGCGACCCGCTAGATTGGCCTGCATGCAGGCCAATCTAGCAGCGGCGATAGCGATGTGCGGGGCCGCGCATCGCTATCGCCGAGGGGGCTACACACGGAGCGATCCTGCCGATATTCTAAGCAATCTAGTCAGATTGCTTAGAATATCGCTCCGTGAGTACCCCCCTTTAGGTCTTAAGCAAGCCATTGAAGGAACTGATTGCACATCAATTAGAACAATGGTGACAGTTCCTGGCTGTAGTGGCTGTGAACAAGTTGATCTGCAGGTATATTGCAGGTTGGATTTTATCAGCCACATTTTTGCTTTATAAACTTGGGAGAGTGCTACAGTTTCTTTTTTTTTTTTTTTTTTTTCAAAAATGTTTTTATTTTCAATTTTCCATACAAATATTTTCCATTATAATGCCAACAAAGCAGTAAGTGGAATAATTAGTAAATAACCAATATATTAGAAAATAACTGTAGTACAAAATGTTCCATCCAATTTATAGAATCCATAAAATATTAAGACGATATATTATCAATCAGGAAGAAAGTAATCTTCCAAGAAGAGAGAATAAAGAGAGAAGAGAAAGGAAGAGAAGAGAAAGGTATGGAAGGGTAGGACAGGGAGAGAGAAAGGACATATGATGTAAAGAAAAAAGGAGAGGAGATAGGTCGCCTGTAGCCCCACACAAAAAAAAAAAAAAAAAAAAGGGGGGGGGGGGATATGTTAACTCAATCGAATGGGGGGTTCAGATAGAAACACTGTAGTTTCATACCATAAAGTTGTACGAAAGCAATTATGAATCTGAGTCTTTGTTGAAATGTTTAGAGTATCAATAAAGGATTCCCATATCTCAAAAAATTTCTCAATGCGTTGTTCTTTATGTAGTGAGGTCTCCATCCAATCCATTTTAAAAACGTGAAAAAGTTTATTTTTAAACATTTCTAAGGAAGGAGGAGATGAATGTATCCATTGTTGTAAGATACATTTTTTCGCTACAGCTGATATAATTAACAATAGCTTACGACAACCTGGAGATATTCTAGAAGTGGTTGTCAGTATGCCAAAAATGGCCCATTCAGGGGATAAAGGTAGAAAATTAACCAAATCTGAAATAGCAAATTGTTTTATTTGAAGCCAGAATTTTTTAATATGGGTACAGTCCCATAAACAGTGAAACAGAGTGGCCTCTGGTCGATTGCACTTTGAACATGCCGAACCGGGAGACAACCCCATCAACTGACAGCGAGAAGGTGATAGGTATCCCCTATAGAAAATTTTAAAGAACATTTCCTGGTACATAATAGTTGGGAGGGTACGATTGGAATATAAAAGTGCTTTTAGGATGGTTGCTTCACTAAGATCAGGAAAGTGTCTCTGCCATCTAGTAATGCCTGTGTCGTAGTGGCCTTCATAATACGGTGTTCTTAGTATTTTATAAAACATAGAGATAGCTCCTCTAGTGTTAGATGAAGATTGAAAGGCGATATCCAACTGGTTCACCCAGTCCACGGGAGAAAGATAAGAAGTCACTTTGGATACATAATGTTGTGCTTGCATAAAGGCAAAATTGTGAATTTGTAAAAAGGAAAATTTAGATTGAGCCTGAGAAAAAGTAAGAGTATGTTTTGTGGTTGCATCAGTAAGCTGACGAATTGTAGTAAGCCCCTGTTGGGCCCATAGAGTAAAGGGAGCAGAAGCCAAACCGTGTTGAAAGTTCATATTGCCGAGCCAAGGAAGAAACAAAGAGTATGAAGCGTTAAGTCTCCATTTATTGCGGATCGTATGCCAAACTGACCATGCTGACATTAAGAGAGGGTTGTCCAATATTTCTGTTGGGATGTCAGATTTATGAGAATGTAGAAAATAGATCAAATCTATATTGGTAAGGAAGGATTGTTCTACTAAATAATTGGAATAAAATTCAGAATGTGAAATCCAATCTTTAATATGTCTACATACAGCAGCATAGTTGTAAATTTCCATATTTGGAAAGTTAATACCTCCCTCAGATTTAGTTCTTTGTAATAATCGTAGACTGAGGCGAGGTTTTGTTTTTTTCCAAATAAATTGTCGGAAAGCCGCATCTATTCGTTTAAGATCTGTCTTGGTAAACACAAGTGGTAGAACCTGAATAGGATATAGTAGCTTTGGGAAGGTAATCATCTTTATTAGGTTTGCTCTTCCCAAGTAAGATAACCGTAAGTGCTGCCAGTCATCCAACTCTTTAAGGACAGTATCAATAGTACTTTTTATATTAATAGTATATAAATTATAGATATTTCTAGGGAGGCGAATCCCTAAGTAAGAGATATAAGTATCTGCCCATTTCAAATTACCGACCTGTAATGTACTTTTACGAAAGGAAGTGCTTAGGGCCATAATGGTAGATTTAGAGTGATTTATAGTGAACCCTGATATCGTACCAAAATCTTCTAATTTAGAGAGAAGGGGCATTAAACATTCGTGTGGGTTAGAAATAAAAAGAAGAAGGTCATCCGCAAAGGCAGCTACCTTAATTTCTGTATTGCCGTAGGACATTCCTCGGAAAAGGGGCCAGGATTGGAGAACTCTTAACAAAGGATCTAATGCCAGATTGAAAAGTAAGGGGGATAAAGGGCATCCTTGTCGAGTTCCCCTGAACAATTGAATAGGATCACCTAAAAGGCCATTAATTAACAATTTCGTCTTGGGGGAGCTATATAGATATTTAATTAAATTAATAAAGGAAGAATCAAATCCTCGTTGTTGAAGTATAGCGTATAAATGGGGCCATAAAACTTTGTCGAATGCTTTTTCGGCATCCAAACTTAACAAAATATTATTGGAACGGTCCTGAGTTGTTGAAGAATATAAAACCGCTACCGCCAAACGAACGTTGCGAACCATGTTTCTGCCATGAGTGAAACCAGCTTGGTGAGATGTCAGGAGAGAAGGAAGGATGGTCTGCAAGCGAGTAGCCAGAATCTTGGAAAGAATTTTGTAATCCTGATTTAGGAGAGTAATGGGTCTATACGAGGTTACCAAAGTGCTACAGTTTCTAATACATTTGATAACTGGATTTGAAGTAACAAATAGAAGTTATAAATGACAACTATACTTGCTTGGTTTTCAGTGTGAATCCTTAGCCTTGAGGAATCTTGGTAGTGCTGAAAAAAATAATATGGTGTAGAGAGAGATAAAGTATCTTTTGTATACAAACAATAGTTAAACAGGAAAAAAAGTGGGTTCTCTGCTTTTAAATTGAGTCTAAAGCAGTACTGTTGTGCGTCAATGATAAGGGGTAGTATAAGATTTTCTCGCACAATAGGACCTATTTTATACAATTGCTCACACAATGTTCTAACGAACTCCCCGACATTTGGTTCATGCACCTTCTGCTATTCCCAGCCTGCTTTTAAAATGTCCAAAATGCCTCTAAGCTGTTTTCCAAACAGAAGCTCATAAGAGCTGAACCCAGTTGAGGACTGTGGTACATCACGTGTTGCAAACATGAGGCAAGGCAGCACTTCATCCCATTCCCATTTACTGTCTAGGACAGCATGGCGGATCATAGACTTTAAGGTCCTATTGAATCTTTTCACCAACCCATCTGTCTGTGGGTGGTAAACTGAAGTATGCAGACGTGGTATTCCTAATTTCTAACACAGCTCTGCCATTACTTGTGACATGAGTGGGGTCCCTTGATCTGTAAGGATTTCTTTAGGAAATCCGAGACGTGAAAAGAGGAGCGTTAACTCTTTGGCGATAGTGACCGTTTTGATATTCCGCAAGGGTATTGCTTCTGGATAGCAGGTCGCGTAATCCAATACATATTGGTTACCCTGCTTTGATTTTGCCAGTAGACCCACGATATCCATTGCACTGTGGTCAAACGGTACCCCAACAATAGGCATTGGCACTAGTGGTGCCCTCAAATGAAGCATTGGGCTGGTCTTCTGGCACACAGGACACTGTTGGCAGAAATTCTTTACTTCAGCCTTGATTCCGGGCCAAAAAAAGCGGAGTAAAATACGTTCTAGCATTTTCTCTTCCCCAAGATGACCTCCCCAAAGGTGGGTATTAGTGGCTCGTAACACTAGTGGTATATGTACCCTGGGCACCAATAACTGCTCAATCTACTTCCCCTGTTCCACTTTGACTCTATATAGCAGATTATCTTTAAGGGCAAAATATGGAGTGCCCTCCGGTGCGTAGGTAGTTTTTGCCATTCCATTAACTTCTATGACAGTAGACATGACATTCCCGAGGGCAGCATCATTTTGTTGATCCTGGGCAAAACTTTGGAGGTATATGTCAGCTAGCAGCATATCCCAATCTGGACTGTGGCCATCCTCCTTCAGTAGTGGTACATCAGACGACCCATCTCCAAACAGGACTGGCCGTACTTTTCTATTCAGCTTCTCCCTTTTATGAGGTAGGGCCTTAGAGACATTACAGTTGCTTTGTCTCTGTGGTTCCTTTAAGAGTTCTCTAAATCCTGGGAAATTGCATCCCAAAATGAGAGGATAGGGGAGCTTAGGGCCAACTGCGGTGACCATCTCATAAGTTTTCTGTGGACCCATTTACTCAGAGTACTTTAACTAACCCTGGCACCTTTTCCACTGGCCTGGGCAGGACAGCCTCTTTTATCAGGGTCAGCTCACTCCCTGGGTCTAGAATCCAGGGGTACCTTCTTGCAAATAGCAGGGCAAGTAGTGCCCACACTGGCAACCCCACACTCCTTAGGCTCTGCTTTCTGGAACAGTCCTGCCTTACATGACCTGGCTCTCCACATTCATAACAAATGACCCTGGCATCTTCAGCAGTGTGTCCTTGTGGAGGGGTAACAGATGGGGTCACAGGCCACTGGGGTGCCATATTAACTGGTCGCCCATTCCCTGTTTTATTTACTGTTATTATATACTCTCATATTATATTTCTATACTGTTATTAATTCACCTGAGTTCTGAGGATCAGCAAGTATGACCCAGCACTGCATATTCCGCCCTAGTTTTCTTATACACTGGTCAACTACCACCGTCTCTACAATCTGAGTGGCAGTGTGGTCTTGTGGCTGGAGCCAACTCCGCCCCTGTCTGGCAAGTTCAGCCACCTGCTTCTGAATTGGGACTCCTTCTGAGCTTCACGAGTAAGATAGGGGCAAGTTTATCAGCCCAAGTTTCAACTGGCCCCTTTAAGCACTGTGTCACCCTTTCAAATATTAACAAATGCGCCTCAGCATTATCTGATGCAGAAATTTTCTTTAGATGCCCTGCAAGAATTTGTCATGCCCATTGTTTGGGTCACTAATTGTAACATCTGCTCCTCTGTCTTTTGAATGGAGGCCAGTGTAGCATAGCATACACAGTCTTGGGCCTGGTCACACAGGTACATACAGAAAAATAAAACAAATGAACATAAAAGGTCCTAGATATATGGTGATTGTGTCATACAAATGGCACTACCCAGTGAACCAAATGGCAGTGTGTTGTATCTTTCAGAGAGTGACAGTATAAGATATGATTAAAATACCTTATTTAATGAACAAATCATGACAGATAAAAGTACACAGTGCTTAAAATAAAAATAAGAATAAAAGAAATTGCATTCTTTAAAATAATTTTTTAAAGGGCATAAAAGTCAGAAGAGTGGGGCATAGCACATCTTGTGTGAAGGAGCCACAGATGTCGCTGGAATGGACTGCAGAGTAAACGGTTTACCCTGCATATGACTCCTTAGCTTTATCATACCTCCAACATAACCCTCTCCAGGAGGGACACAATGCTCTGCTTCTGGATTTTTTCTTAATTTGTTATTGCCGACACCTGTTTTGAACAGGTGAATGGATAAGAAAGATGTTACAGCACAGGTGATGGCAATCATTTATTAAGAGGAAAGTCCAGGAACAGAACATTCTGTCCCTCCTGGAGAGGGTCATGTTGGGAGGTAATGCTTTACCAGTCGGTGATGCTTCACTCCCAGATGTAGTCTGTTTAAAGCTGCTGTTGTCCACAGGTGGAGTGTGCACTTAGGACCGTTGGGGGGGTGGGCTGCAGCGGCTGCATGATGTCACACGCAGCCGCTGCGAGCCGGGATGCGGCAGGTAGCTCCCTGCCAGAGTCCTGGAGCAGCCCAGGTAGGGAGCTACTAGCCAGGTACAAAAGCATTGCCGCCATGCAATGCTTTTGTACCTGTGTGGGCGGGGAGGGCCTGACATGCGGGTTGACTAGCCCTGTGCTGGGTGTCCCCCCGCATGTCAGAGTAAATGATCGTAGATGTGCTAAATTTAGCACATTGACTATCAACTCTGAATTACCCCCATGGTCCGGATGTAGTATGTATCCAGGGCCATCTTAGCAGTGTAGGCCCCTGGGCACAGCAATGCACTGGGGCCCCCTACCCATCCTCCAGCGGTAGGGGTGGGGGATGCTATCAGCAGCAGCTTTGCTGTCCAGCGGGCAGTAGGGGGTGTTCTGTCTTCCGCTCCGTATGTAGGACCTGGAGCAGTAATTTCTGCTAATTACTCCTCTACTGCACAGACAGTGGGAGATGGGGTGGGAGGGAGAACACTAAACTGTAGAAGAGGCATTGGGCTGAATGAAGGGGCTCTAGTACATAACTTCCAGAGTGGTAGGGGGGGTGTAATACGCAGGGGAGGGGTGGATAGTGGAGTGGGCTTAATATTCATAATTTTCCGGTGGGAGGTCAGCTTGCTTGACTGCAGATATCTCCAGTTCCTGGAAATAGATTTCTTAGCTTTGAATGCGATAAAAAAACTAGAGAGTTCCACCTTTCAGGAGGTACTGGGGACTTGGGGATCAGAGTTCAGGAGCCAGAGCAATCTACCGGCAAATTTATAAAACTGCAAACCAGATGTGTGGAGCTGGAGCAGGGACCAGCTGCTTGAAGGCTTATATCTCTGGTTCTGGGCATAGCAGAGACAAGCTGCCAGTGTCAACTGAAAGAGGGGAGTCTCTTCAATTGGAAAATACCCTCAGGAAAACTCTAAGTCAGACAGAACCCGAGATATCTGGCTGGGAAGAGCAATTAACATTCTTGGATGGGGACCACTGCTTCGAAGTCAGATATCTCCGGTTCCCCAGGGCCGATTTTCAAAAATCTGGTACCCCTGGAAAGAGGGGACCCTCAGCTATCAGCCTAGGGCCCTTAGACTCCTGGGGCCCTTGGGCAAGAGCCCATTGAGCCCATACGAAAAGACGGCCCTGTATGTATCATTGAGACACATCTGCTTGGAGGTAACAAATATTTATATGCAGGCCAATAGAAGGGGTAGCCTCCGAACTCACTTGGTACAAGTTGATAGGTCCAGTGTATGTGTCCCAGAAATAATGTCATCTGATGGTTCATTAGCTACGTTGACTTTGGATAGATTAGAAATTTTCACCTCTTATTATAAGGCTCTGTATACTTCTCACCTAGCTTGTGACCCTCATGTTTTGAGTACATATATTGCCTCTATTGGGCTTTCTCAATTTTCTGGCCAAGATAGGGAATACTTAGATAACCCGTTGACATTGGAGGAAGTGGAGGCAGCCATCAATTCATGCCCAGGTGGAAAGGCCCCTGGGTTGGAAGATATTCCTATTGAAGTATATAAGAAACATGCAAGAATATTTGTTCCACAACTATTAAATCTTTTCAATACTATTCATGCAGAAGGCTCCCTCCCCTCCTCCATGTCTGAGGTGATTATTATTAAAGTGGGGAAAAATCCCTAGCTTCCTGATTCTTATCGTCCCATTTCTTTAATATTCACTGACACAAAAATGTTATCGACACATCTTAACAGTCATTAGGAATGTGGTTTACCCTGATCAATCTGGATTTATGCCAGGTATGTCTACACAGGACAATATTAGAAGATTGCATACCCATGTACAACTCTCACATAGGGAGGAGTCCTCATCGGTTGTGGTCTCCTTTGATGCTGCTAAAGCATTTGACTCCGTTGAGTGGCCCTTCCTATGGGATGTTATGAAACAGAAAGAGTTTGTTAAAAAAGTTATAGCTAGACATGATAGATTTTAGAAAAGAAGGCCCTCAAAATGGTCTTTAAATAAAACTTATCTTATGGAAAATATATTTTGGCCCAGGACAGGTTCAGGAACCCAGTTCCTGATAATGTCATATTTAATGAGAGGCTCAGGAACTCAGTTCCTGCTGGTTCCTGCTGAAAATTAGCACTGCCTATGAGAATGTAGTATGATAAGTCACTTCTGAGATCAAATTAAATCTGTTTTAAATGAGCTGACAATTTCCTGGATACCACTTACCCTGCAGGTTTGTTGCTTAGGTGTGATGGTTGGAGACAATGTTAACAAATATAAACAGAAATTTATATTAAATATGTGTGCACTTGCAAAAGTCTCTATAGCTCGGCTATGGATGGCTCCTGAAAATCCTGTCCTTTCCTCATGGTTATTGCTGGTCAGGCTAACGGTTCAACATGAACGATATGTGTACAAAGTTAGAGAGGCAGAACTTAAGTTTTATAAAATATGGAGTCCGTGGATCAAATCCAGATTTGAAACAAGACAAGATCATAGGGGGACCTCGGCAACCGAATTACCTCAATCATACTAATCGGTTTAAGGTTTATGCTATACCCCCTTCACATTGCCTGAGGCAGGTCACACCCGGAAGCCTGACATGGGAGCTCCCAAGGTGCAGCCCGCCTCAGGCACCCCGCCACCTCTGTCTGCAACTCGGCATATTACATGATCTCCAAGTGCTGCCTGTATACACACAGTGAACTGGAAATGTTGTGCATCGACCCGGCTCCCTTTCACACCACACAGCAAGCCGGGTTGAACACAAGTTCAACCGTGCTCGCTATCAGTGTTGAAATACCGGGTTGCTCGACCCATTATTTTTCCCCTGGCACCTTTCATACTGCACATGAATACGGGTTATGTGCACTCATGTGCTAATAACCATGTGCATAGCTGTAGGTTTGAAAGGGTTAAAATAAGGACAGGATAGCTATAAGGTGTAGGAGTGGAATGCCAGTGCAGCAGTATACTATAGGATATAGAATATTTGATGATTATTTTGCTATTTACAAAGAAAAAAAAAAATATATATATATATATATATATGAAAAACACAAAATTCCCAAGTGCGCTAACGTGGAACGTAATTACGCAATCCTTCTAATGTTCATAGGAATGCAGACTGGAGGATGTTTAAATCTGGGGACCTGTAACAGACACCCCTCACCAAATAGTCACCCAAACAAGAGGCCAACAGGCCAAGTAATAAAAAATTGTTTTAATAACATACAATTGACCATATGAATTTTTACACAGTTCAAAGTTTAAAATTGTGTCAATGAGTACAACCAAAGAAATACACAACCAACACGTTTGTAGATGGACTTTAGATACTCCCTCACCTTTTACAAGGTGCGAGCTCGAAAGGGAGTATCTTCACAAGTTAGGTTGCGATTTTCTGACTGACAAACCCTGTCACTTGGGAATTTTGTGTTTTTCTTGTATGCTTTTGAGGTCTCCCAACAAAGATCTCTCCCATGGTGCTTATCCCTGGTTGGCGCGAGATAAAGATACTATTGTGTTTATATATATATATATATATATATATATATATTCAATAGACAGATGAGGCGGCACTCGGAGACTTGAAATCACAGCAAAAGTGTATTAAGTGTGGATCCACACTTAATACACTTTTGCTGTGATTTCAAGTCTCCGAGTGCCGCCTCATCTGTCTATTGAATATATACCAGGGCTTGGTCCCCTGGGGAAGGCACCCGAGCAAGCCAGTCCCAATCTGGGACAGTTCCTAGTGCCGGATACTCTGTTTGCTGTATATATATATATATATATATATATATATATACACACAAAGAGAAAAAACCACAGCACTCACCACACCAGAAGCGGGGCACAGCTATGCACTTACCACTCACAGGGTGGGGTGCATGTAACACAGCACTCTCCACCACAAAAGCGGGGTACACAGCTGTACTTACCACTCACAGGGCGGGGTGAATGTAGCCCATGACCACATCGCTCTAATAAATACAAACAAAGAACCCAGCACTCACCAAAGTAAACTCACTTATCCTCAACAATTCAATAAATAAATGATGGGGGTATAGTTGGTGGATTGGCCAATGCACGGAAGCCTGCATACCGATTTTCAAGGTACCCCACCTTCATGCAGGTCCTACACTATCACAGAGTCTTAAAACCTGACTACTTCACTGCTGTTACACAACTCATCTGCTTGCTAGATTTAATGTGTTGTGTACCTGCCACAGACTTTATGGCTTTTAAAGGCACACTAGTCACCTATTGCACTGGCTCAAAGATGATTGCTAAGAAACAGCTGAGACAGGTTCAGGATAATAAAGTCCACACAGGGGTGCATGAGAAAGCTAGTGGCCACGGTTAATAAAAGCTAACCATAGATTAACCCCATCGTATACACAAAGAGAAAAAACCACAGCACTCACCACACCAGAAGCGGGGCACAGCTATGCACTTACCACTCACAGGGTGGGGTGCATGTAACACAGCACTCTCCACCACAAAAGCGGGGTACACAGCTGTACTTACCACTCACAGGGCGGGGTGCATGTAGCCCATGACCACATCGCTCTAATAAATACAAACAAAGAACCCAGCACTCGCCAAAGTAAACTCACTTATCCTCAACAATTCAATAAATAAATGATGGGGGTTTAGTTGGTGGATTGGCCAATGCACGGAAGCCTGCATACCGATTTTCAAGGTACCCCACCTTCATGCAGGTCCTACACTATCACAGAGTCTTAAAACCTGAATTGTTGAGGATAAGTGAGTTTACTTTGGTGAGTGCTGGGTTCTTTGTTTGTATATATATATATATATATATATCTGTCTTAGATTATGTATATTTAGATATATATATATACACAGTATATTGTGACAGCGACAGCATTTTTCCATGTGAAAGTAATGTGGAGGATCCAGACCAGGTTTTGGAAGCATTATCAGAATCTCAGGTGTGTGATCAGCAGCACCTGGGATTTCCTGATATGAGGGTTTCCAGGGCAGAGTCACCTTGCTCTTGATGGTGGAATAGCTACCCAAGTGATTGGCCGTGTTGTGTGGATTAGACTAGGGACCACTGGAGCCTATCAAGAGTCTGCCAAGCCGAGGGTGCCTGTATGCTGACTGCATATGGATTTAATTTGCTATGTGGTGACTTGCTGTTCAAAATAAACACCAAAAGTGTCCATCTGAGTCCCCATGTTTGTGATCCTTGTCACAAGTGGTGGAGAATGCGAACAAGGACATGGTGTACAGCAGAAACTGTTGGTAAGAATACCGGTGTTTAAACTGCAAGTTTTCCCTGTTCTTTCCTTCCTCTCTGGTTATGCAGTGCAAGTGGCAGCCTTAAAGGGCCATAGCATTATAGGCAGACTGTTTGCTCTTATGTGTTGGCCTGGACTGTTTGATAAGCCTGGCACATTATATTAAACCTCCTAGATTTGTCTTTAAAGGGGCCACGCAGGGCAATATGGAGGAGTTACAAAAACAAATTGCTGAACTTGCAGCTGGGTAACAAACCCAGATTCAAATGTTACATGATGGGCAACAAATCCAGATTCAGATGTTACATGAGGGGCAACAGACCCAGATTCAGATGTTACATGAGGGGCAACGAACCCAGGCTGAAAGACAGCAAACTCAAATTCAAATGTTATGCGATGAGTTAAAAGTGCTTAAAAAAATCTGAGCCAGAGCGTGAAAGACTTCTAAACCTCACCCCAGTGGATGATATAGAGGCACATTTGAGCCCACGGCCATGTGGTTGGGATGGCCTGCA
This sequence comes from Pseudophryne corroboree, assembly GCF_028390025.1. Lineage (NCBI taxonomy): Eukaryota > Metazoa > Chordata > Amphibia > Anura > Myobatrachidae > Pseudophryne > Pseudophryne corroboree. Next base: position 142,762,452 of record NC_086451.1, on the reverse strand, counting down.
GAAGAATGGTCTGACAGGCTGGCTGCCTGTTTAACAGGGGAGGCACAGCGGGTGTATGTGGACATGACTGTGGCTGAGGCACGCTCCTATCCTGGCCTGAAAAAGGCTTTACTGGATAGGATTGGAGTGACGGGGCCCAGCAAAGTCCAAGAATTCCATGAGTGGCGGCTGGAGAGCTCTGAGCCTCCCAGGATTCAGCTGGCCAAACTAGTCCGACTGGCAATGGCCTGGTTGCAGCCGGATAAAAACTCTGCAGTACAGATTGTGGAAGTAGTCGCACTGGACCAGGCTATACGAGTGTTAGACTGCTTGGTGCAGCAGTGGGCCCTTCAGGCTGACCCCCAGACATTTGAGGAGTTGGCAGTGGTGATTGAGTGGAACCTGATGCTGAGAAAGCTGAATAAAGCCAGGTCAGGATACGGGCCACCACCTAAACCAAGAACTCTGGTCCCAGTAGTTAAACCAAAAGCTCCACCTTCCTTGGTGTGCTTTGAGTGCGGCGAGCCTGGTCATGTGCGGTGGGACTGCCCGAAAAAGGGTAAGATGATGGATTGCAGTGCGGGGAAAACGGCACAGCCGTTGGTCAACATGGTGGCGGCGGGGGTATCCCAAGCAGAGTCCTCCCTGTTACGCGTGCGGGTACAGGTTTAAAGCCGGGAGATTTGGGCCCTGGTGGATACCGGCAGTGAGCTCACCATTGTCACGGCCAATGTGGTTCCTACGCGAGCTGACAAGGTCCAGCCTCCTGTCAGGGTGTTGTGCGTCCATGGTGATGTGGAGGAGTGCCCACGTGTCTACTTACCACTGACCATTCAAAGTCGGTCATTGAAGGTGGTAGCAGCGAGCTGCAGGAGCTGGTTACCTGGCATGCTACCAACAAACCGTCAACCACCTAAACAACTCAGAATACAGAGGCCAGAAATTACCAATGTTTAGCATCCGGGAGAGAGGCTGCCGGTCCCAAACCACCCCAAGAGACTGAGTCTGAGGCCCATTGGAACCCAGGTGGTGAGAAGATATCACTGCAGGATTTTGGGAGAGATCAACGCGATGACAGTAATTTGGTACACGCCTTTGACACTGTTAAAGTAGTTAACGGCAGGGTAGTTGATGCTTTACCATCAGAGGGTGTACCATATTTTGTTTTTAAAAATGATTTGCTATATCGTGTCGCTATTATACAAGGGAAAAAGGTAAATCAGCTCTTGGTCCCCCGGAAACTGGAGCGGTTTGTGTTAGAAGCGGCCCATACACATTTGTAGGGTGGCCATCTAGGGGAGGAGAAAACACTCTAACGCATCCAGTTAAGGTTCTTTTGGCCCTGCATCTCTGCTTACGTTAAGAGTTATTGTCAGGAATGCCAGGTACCCATTGAAGTCACGTTTACTCCTGAACAGAAACGGGAGAATTGGTGAACCGCTACCAAGATGTGTTTTCTGCCACAAATCATCCAACATGATGTTGTGACTCCACCCAGGGTGGCCATTAAACAGAGACCATATCGCATAACCGAAGTGGGCAACGGTAAAGCAGGAGGTGAAAGAAATGTTATGCCTAGGAGTTATAGAGGAATCCACCAGTGAGTGCAATAATCCAATTGTCCTAATACCGAAGCCTTCAGGTGCCTTACGGTTCTGCAATGACTTCCGTAAGTTAAAGCAAGTGTCCCGGTTTGATTCTTACCCTATGCCCCGGGATGATGAGTTGGTAGAAAATTTAGCCAATAGTCAATATCTCACTACACTTGATTTAACAAAAGGTTATTGGGAGATTCCGTTAACAGAAGCTGCTAAGGCAAAAATAGCCTTCTCTACCCCAGAAGGCTTATTCCAATATAAAATGCTCCCATTTGGTTTACATAGTGCCCCAGCAACCTTCCAAAGAGCTATGAATAAGTTTCTGAAGCCCCAAAGGTAATATGCGACTGCATATTTAGATGACATTGTTATTTTCAGCTCCGACTGGGAGTCACACCTACTAAAGGTAGAATCACAACTTAGGACATTTCTCGTTTTGGCCGGATATTATCGCAGGTTCATTTGAGATTTTGTCGCTACAGTGGCTCCACTAACCGAATGTCTTAAAAAACAATTCCCAGACAAGATAACGTGGTCTGGACCAGTGGAAACTGCTCGGCAGGATTTAAGACAAGCTTTGTGTACAGATCCTGTCGTGCAAGCTCCTGACTTTGAAAAGCAATTTGTGTTACAAACTGATGCCTCTGGGACAGGATTAGGAGCAGTCCTATCCCAAGAGGTAGATGGAGAGGAGAAAACCATCCTCTACCTTAGCCGTAAATTATTGCCAGGGAGCGCAGGTACTCAACTGTAGAGCAGAAGTGCTTGGCCATTAAATGGGCAGTTAAGTCATTAAGGTATTATTTATTGGGATGAGAGTTTTTGTTGGTCACAGACCATGCACCCTTACATTGGATGCATACAAAGAGGTGAATGCTCGTGTGACCCATTGGTTTTTGGCTTTGCAGCCATTTAAGTTTGAGGATAGGCATCGTCCGGGGAAACAGCACCTCAATGCCGATGCCCTTTCCAGGATATTTGTAGGTCCTGTTCCTCCAATCAACCCTATGGTGAAGCTAGGGGAGGAGGAAGAAGGTGAGGTGGGTGACCTCTGTAAGGTAGTGGAAGGCTGTGTACCTGGGCGGATTACACAGGTAGGGGTGGGCAAGACAGAGAGCTCTCCTGAAAATCGTGTAGCTTCACCAGGCTGGTTGAAGCTTAGGTTGGAGGAGTGTGGCAGAGACAGCATTTTTCCATGTGAAAGTAATGTGGAGGATCCAGACCAGGTGTTGGAAGCAGTAGCTCTTGACGGTGGAATAGCTACCCAAGTGATAGGCCGGGTTGCGTGGGTTAGACTAGAGACCACTGGAGCCTGTCAAGAGTCTGCCATGCTGAGAGTGCCTGTATTCTACTGCCTGTAACACAGACTGCTTATGGATTTAACTTGCTATGTGGTGACTTGCTGTTCAAAATAAACACAGAAAGTGTTCATCTGAGTCCCTGTGTTTGTTATCCTTGCCACAAGATATGTCAGGGACATGCAGTCAGGGGAGGCAGTGCCTCTCCTGTGATTAATTATAAAAAATAATACAAAGAAGATATTTATGACATATATTCTGTGTCATCTTCTTGATTTAATTATAATAAATGTCTTTGTTTAAATGACTTCGGGAGGCACTGATAGTCAAAATGATGAAAATATATTGAAACGTTGATAAGCAGACCTTGTCCGCATCTTTCATACTGAAAAGCTGAGTACCGCGCCGCCGAGAACCTATATATATATATATATATATATATATATATGTATATATGTATATATATATATTTATTTATTTATTTATTTATTTTTTACAGCACTAGTTCCAGATTTACTGGTTGATTTGATAAACTAAATAATTTAATGGCAAATTACTGTTAAAATATATATATATATATATATATATATATATATAGAAAATGGAAGGCGGCACTCAGGAGACTTTCTTGAAGGTAGAAAACGTGCTTTTAATGTGTAACGTTTCGGGAGACGTACTCCCTTCTTCAGGACACAGCAATACAAGTGATCACAGTGAAAAAACAAACTTAAATACCTCACCAGTTCCTGGCTCGGCCACCTCCGTCACGGCCAGCGGCGTCCCGACCTCCGGAGCCCGCACTTCCGGTTTCGGCAGTACCCGCCCCTTCCGGATGATGTTGCTCCGTTGCCGGGCGACGCAGCCGCGGGGAGGACCCACACGAGCAGGGAACCTGTATAGTCATGGCAACATGTTGCCATGACAACCAAAACAAATTACATAGATATGACAAACTGTGCAAATCGGACCACTTGCGTGGATATAGCAATGCATAAATATTTAAAAGACACATCTAATGCCAAAAAGGCACACAGTGCTGTGCACAATAGATAATGTGAAGAACATGTTATGCTCCATAAAAATCTGTGATCTAAAACTAATCTCACCTAAAGAATACATACTAACATAATTAAGTGAAAAACATAAAGACACATACTGCTGTCAATTGTTATGTCTAATCTTGATGGGTACGCATACAGCAGACTACCATACAGATCTACAACTATATAAACTCTACCCTCATCAATCAGCCAGCAGTAGACAGTGCATCTAAGCTAGAGCACTGGAATCATTAATAAGTTCCAGACAGATGTATATATGGGGACCCACGTACCTGTGAGAGAGGTAGTGGTTTCCCCCTCCAACTGCTGGCTGATTGACGAGGGTAGAGTTTATATAGTTGTAGATCTGTATGGTAGTCTGCTGTATGCGTACCCATCAAGATTAGACATAACAATTGACAGCAGTATGTGTCTTTATGTTTTTCACTTAATTATGTTAGTATGTATTCTTTTGGTGAGATTAGTTTTAGATCACAGATTTTTATGGAGCATAACATGTTCTTCACATTATCTATTGTGCACAGCACTGTGTGCCTTTTTGGCATTAGATGTGTCTTTTAAATATTTATGCATTGCTATATCCACGCAAGTGGTCCGATTTGCACAGTTTGTCATATCTATGTATTTTCTATTGGTTGTCATGGCAACATGTTGCCATGACTATACAGGTTCCCTGCTCGTGTGGGTCCTCCCCGCAGCTGCGTCGCCCGGCAACGGAGCAACGTCATCCGGAAGGGGCGGGTACTGCCGAAACCGGAAGTGCGGGCTCCGGAGGTCGGGACGCCGCTGGCCGTGACGGAGGTGGCCGAGCCAGGAACTAGTAAGGTATTTAAGTTTGTTTTTTCACTGTGATCACTTGTATTGCTGTGTCCTGAAGAAGGGAGTACGTCTCCCGAAACGTTACACATTAAAAGCACGTTTTCTACCTTCAAGAAAGTCTCCTGAGTGCCGCCTTCCATTTTCTATATCCAGAGCTATCTTGCTTAAGGAGGGCACCGGAGCAGATTCCCTGCGGGAAAGAGGAGTGCCAGACCAAGGAGAGTGTTATATATATATATATATATATATATATATACACTGCTCAAAAAAATAAAGGGAACACTAAAATAACACATCCTAGATCTGAATGAATGAAATATTTTTATTAAATACTTTGTTCTTTACATAGTTGGATGTGCTGAGAAAATCACACAAAAATTATCAATGGAAATCAAATTTATTAATTCATGGAGGTCTGGATTTGGAGTCACACTCAGAATTAAAGTGGAAAAACACCCTACAGGCTGATCCAACTTTGATGTAATGTTCTTAAAACAAGTCAAAATGCGGCTCAGTAGTGTGTGTGGCCTCCACATGCCTGTATGACCTCCCTACAACGCCTGGGCATGCTCCTGATGAGGTGGTGGATGGTCTCCTGAGGGATCTCCTCCCAGACCTGGACTAAAGCATCCGCCAACTCCTGGACAGTCTGTGGTGCAACGTGGCGTTGGTGGATGGAGCGAGACAAGATGTCCCAGATGTGCTCAATTGGATTCAGGTCTGGGGAACGGGCGGGCCAGTCCATAGCATCAATGCACTCATCTTGCAGGAACTGCTGACACACTCCAGCCACATGAGGTCTAGCATTGTCTTGCATTAGAAGGAACCCAGGGCCAACAACACCAGCATATGGTCTCACAATGGGTCTGAGGATCTCATCTCGGTACCTAATGGCAGTCAGGCTACCTCTGGTGAGCACATGGAGGGCTGTGCGGCCCCCCAAAGAAATGCCACCCCACACCATTACTGACCCACTGCCAAACCGGTCATGCTGGAGGATGTTGCAGGCAGCAGAACGTTCTCCTTGGCGTCTCCAGACTCTGTCACATCTGTCACATGTGCTCAGTGAGAAAATGCTTTAATCTGTGAAGAGCACAGGGTGCCAGTGGCGAATTTGCCAATCTTTGTGTTCTCTGGCAAATGCCAAACGTCCTGCACGGTGTTGGGCTGTAAGCACAACCCCCCACCTGTGGATGTCGGGCCCTGATACCACCCTCATGGAGTCTGTTTCTGATCGTTTGAGTAGACACATGCACATTTGTGGCTTGCTGGAGGTCATTTTGCAGGGCTCTGGCAGTGCTCCTCCTGTTCCTCCTTGCACAAAGGCGGAGGTAGCGGTCCTGCTGCTGGGTATTCGCCCTCCTACGGCCTCCTCCACATCTCCTGATGTACTGGCCTGTCTTCTGGTAGTGCCTCCATACTCTGGACACTACGCTGACAGACACAGCAAACCTTCTTGCCACAGCTCGCATTGATGTGCCATCCTGGATGAGCTGCACTACCTGAGCCACTTGTGTGGGTGGTAGACTCCGTCTCATGCTACCACTAGAGTGAAAGCACCGCCAGCTTTCAGAACTGACCAAAACATCATCCAGAAAGCATAGGAGCTGAGAAGTGGTCTGTGGTCACCACCTGCAGAACAACTCCTTTATTGGGGGTGTCTTGCTAATTGCCTATAATACCCACCTGTTGTCTATTCCATTTGCACAACAGCATGTGAAATTGACTGTCAATCAGTGTTGCTTCCTAAGTGGACAGTTTGATTTCACAGAAGTGTGATTGACTTGGAGTTACATTGTGTTGTTTGTGTTCCCTTTATTTTTTTGAGCAGTGTATGTATATATATATATATATATATATATATATTTATATATATATATATTTATATATATATATATATATATATAAAAAAGCATGGATTGGAATAATGTGGGTTAGAAAGTATTGGTATTGGTTAATATACAAGTGGATGTTCAGAGAATAGAGATACACATAATCAAAAATGTATTCATGCTCACTTTTTTAATTCTAAACTCTATATAAGAAATACTAAATTTTGTACACTGATATATATGTTAGAACAGTTATATTTGTATAATTCCATATGGGTTTACTTATATTTGTCACTTAATGGCACATAAGACATATTTCACTATTTTCACACGCTATGATTCCAAATAGGACACACAAGATACTTTACTTTTAGAATACACATTCCCATAAAGGACATACTTGTTCTCTTCAATTTTTCTACTTTTCTCACTTTATAAAGGATATAGATGTATAGTATCTCGTTGTCAACATCATCTAAAATTTCTTTATACAGGTTGAGTATCCAATATCCAAATTTCCGAAATACAGAATATTCCAAAATACGGAATTTTTTGAGTGAAACTGAAATAGGGAAACCTTTGTTTTCTGATGGCTCAATGTACACAAACTTTGTTTAATACACAAAGTTATTAAAAATATTGTATTAAAGGACCTTCAGCCTGTGTGTATAAGGTGTATATGAAACATAAATTAATTGTTTGTATGTATGTATGCACACAAACTTTGTTTAATGCACAAAGTTATTAAAAATATTGGCTAAAATGACCTTCAGGCTGTGTGTATAAGGTGCATATGAAACATAAATGTATTCTGTGCTTAGACTTGGGTCCAATCGCCATGATATCTCATTATGGTATGCAATTATTCCAAAATACGGATAAATCCGATATCCAAAATACTTCTGGTCCCAAGCATTTTGGATATGGGATACTCAATCCTTATAAGATTACTATATTTATTAAATAATTGCATAATAATATATTTGCATTACCCACTGGCTTACCCTTGAAAAATGACCAGATCAGATTCTTACTGGCCTAATGTGCAGGTAATGTGTTGCATTGTTATATTATTTTATTGTGAGGGGGGGGGGGGGGGAATGTCTGATTGTTAGTCTTATATTTGCGTCTTTGTTCTTTTATTGTACAAAATAATAACAATAAAAATTACTGTATATTCTAGCTAATAGAATCTTCGTTCCATTCACGTTTCATTATATGATTGCCAAGTAAACTTGTGCACATAGGTTTTTGTTCAATGTGTATAGTAGATGCATCATTCAGTAATTTTAAGGAGATATAATCCCTGCTTTTTTGACCGACTTTAAGCTGTTAAGAACTAGTCAGAGTTGTCTTATAAATACTGTTTATCACTGAATTATATTTATTTTTAAGTATATTTTTTTGTAGATTTTTTACTGTATATACAGTACTCACATTTTTGTTAGGTTGTTCTAAGATATACATTTTTTTTGTGACTATACAGTATTTTAGGGATATTCAATTGAAATCGATAACGTCTTAACACCCGTTAATTTGCGGTCACGAGATCATTTTTCCAGGTGAAAAGTTATCGGTATATTCATTTACGTGTTTATCGGGTGATATGTGTATTTTAGTTTTTGCTTTCGCCCGTAACCGATTTTCAATGGTTAAAGATAGGTTTATCGCTGAATGATATTCAATTTTTCGCAACCGATTTTTTTCGGCCGTTTAGACGGGTACTTATCGCCATTTTACTTCACCTACTGCTGAGTAGGTGAAATATATTTTAAAGGTTTTTTTTTGCTGCAAAAAGACAATAGTTTAGTTGTTTTATTTTTTTAAAAGAGTGCCCAATGTTTTTTTTTATTTATTTATCTTTTTTATATTTTTAAAAGCATTTTTAAATAATTATTTTGGTTACTGTAATATTAATCCCCATGATGCAATGCAAAAGTCCCCAGGATGCATTGCTCCAGTTCTGACAGGAATCTGTCACTCCTCTCTTGGGACTTCAAGGAGAAACACAGCAATTGTGCAGTCTGCTGTTGGATACGTTTTTTTGCGGTTAGTTTGCGGATTTATTACTTGACAACTTTTTAGCTCTGTCTACAATCATGGAGCCATTCACTGATACAGTTTGGATGTTCATGATCCAGGCTGCTGTTGTGACACAGGAGGACAGGACAGGTGAGGAAGGTGATCAGTCAATTGCTCCAGGTGGTGAGGTAGAGCGCGTTTCAATTCCACGCCTACGCCCACGTAACTATCGTTGTAGGCGTGTGCTGGCAGACTTCTCCGAGAAGGATGTGATTAAGAACTTTCGCTTATCCTCTCGTTCAATCCATATGCTGTATGACTTGATGGAGCCGGACCTTGAACCACGGGTGCCCACTAATCACGCAGTCAGTGGTATGTCTAAACTGCTGGCTGCATTACATTATTTTGCGTCTGGCACTTTCCAGCCAGTTTTGTCCCAAACAGTCGGTTTTTCACAGCCCACATTGTCGCGTATTTTAACTCAGGTCTGTACGGCTTTCCGTAAATTAACGACCCAGTTTATTCATTTTCCAAGCACTGACAGCGAATGGAGGGAGGTCAAATTGGATTTTTTTGAGAAATCACGCTTTCCCAATGTTCTGGTCGCGATAGATTGCACTCATGTGGCGATCGCACCACCAAGGCAAATGGAAGAGTGTTTTCGTAATAGAAAATCTTTCCATTCCTTGAATGTTCAGATGGTGTGTGATGCCAAATTGAAAATAACCAATCTTTTTGTGGACTTCCCTGGGTCGGCCCACGATTCCTTTATTTTGAGCCAGTCATCCGTGTTCCGTGATTTTGAAGATTGCAACATGCCGGATGGGTGGCTGTTGGGTGAGTTTTTTTTTCAAAATCTGATTTAAATTTTTTAATTGTGGTTTATTATTTATTTATTTTTTCACCCATTTATTTATTAAAGGTGATGGTGGATACCCTAACAAGAGTTGGCTTCTTACCCCATTGTCCAATCCCGATAGTGATGCTGAGCATATGTACCAAAAAGCGCACATTACATCGAGGGGTGTAATTGAAAGGACCTTCGGTGTGCTTAAATCCCGGTTTCGCTGTTTAGACAGGTCCGGGGGTACGCTGTTATATTCTCCGGATAAAGTTTGCAATATAGTTAATGCTTGTTGCATTTTACATAACATTTGTGTTGCAAACCGATATCCGGAGAATATAGATCCAGGTGTTTGGCCGGATTCGGACATTTGCACAGCATCACTTGAGGGTATGAATGATGGAGGTGATACTCGTCAAACACTAATAGATGGATTCTTCACTGGTGAGTTTTTTTTAATTGCCTTTCAATTTGTTTGTGCTTGTTAGATACTGATCATACTAATTTTTTTTTTTTTTTTTATTGCAGAAGAATGTGCTTGAGATTTTCATCTGAGTTTGGCCCTTGTTGTTTAAAATATGGCCATTTGGTTTTACTTGTTTGCTGTTTGAAGCGCATTCTGTAAATTTTTCAATTTACTAGTTGGAGGCTTTTTAAAAAAAATTATATCCCATCAGGTATGAAATTTGTATATTAGTTATGATGTGAATGAAGTTGCTATTTCAATTATGTTAAGTTTGTGTTTTTGTTTTTTTTAAATATAATTTTAGCTGCTACCTTGACTCCATGAGAGGCGTCTCCTTTGTGCCCACACATACCTGTCCCTGGCTCCTGTGATCCATCCTTCCCTGCAGTGAGATAGCCTCTCCACTTCTTTCCTGGCAGAATGAGGTTGATGTTGAGGGATCCCTTCAGTCTCCTTTCTGGTGAGTATCCCCCAAATCCCCTCCCTGCTTCCTCTGTGGCCACGCTAGCTTTTTGGTTGCAAGTGTGGACTAAGGCCAGTGTGTGTGTGTCTCTTTTTTTTTTTTGCAGCTAGCGTTAACCTTGACTTCATGAGAGGCGTCTCCTTTGTGCCCACACATACCTGTCCCTGGCTCCTGTGATCCATCCTTCCCTGCAGTGAGATAGCCTCTCCACTTCTTTCCTGGCAGAATGAGGTTGATGTTGAGGGATCCCTTCAGTCTCCTTTCTGGTGAGTATCCCCCAAATCCCCTCCCTGCTTCCTCTGTGGCCACGCTAGCTTTTTGGTTGCAAGTGTGGACTAAGCCCAGTGTGTGTGTGTCTCTTTTTTTTTTTGCAGCTAGCGTTAACCTTGACTCCATGAGAGGCGTCTCCTTTGTGCCCACACATACCTGTCCCTGGCTCCTGTGATCCATCCTTCCCTGTAGTGAGATAGCCTCTCCACTTCTTTCCTGGCAGAATGAGGTTGATGTTGAGGGATCCCTTCAGTCTCCTTTCTGGTGAGTATCCCCCAAATCCCCTCCCTGCTTCCTCTGTGGCCACGCTAGCTTTTTGTTTGCAAGTGTGGACTAAGCCCAGTGTGTGTGTGTCTCTTTTTTTTTTTTTTTGCAGCTAGCGTTAACCTTGACTCCATGAGAGGCGTCTCCTTTGTGCCCACACATACCTGTCCCTGGCTCCTGTGATCCATCCTTCCCTGCAGTGAGATAGCCTCTCCACTTCTTTCCTGGCAGAATGTGGTTGATGTTGAGGGATCCCTTCAGTCTCCTTTCTGGTGAGTATCCCCCAAATCCCCTCCCTGCTTCCTCTGTGGCCACGCTAGCTTTTTGTTTGCAAGTGTGGACTAAGCCCAGTGTGTGTGTGTCTCTTTTTTTTTTTTGCAGCTAGCGTTAACCTTGACTCCATGAGAGGCGTCTCCTTTGTGCCCACACATACCTGTCCCTGGCTCCTGTGATCCATCCTTCCCTGCAGTGAGATAGCCTCTCCACTTCTTTCCTGGCAGAATGAGGTTGATGTTGAGGGATCCCTTCAGTATCCTTTCTGGTGAGTATCCCCCAAATCCCCTCCCTGCTTCCTCTGTGGCCACGCTAGCTTTTTGGTTGCAAGTGTGGACTAAGGCCAGTCTTCTTTATGTTTTTCACAGGAACACTGATTTGGACTTTTCTTTGATCCATTAAACACAACCAAATAAACTTTCTGATCAAATATGAACTGAAGGTTGCAAAGTTTAGAATTTCTTAAAGTTTACAATATCAAATAATTTAAGGTTTTTTAAATGTGTTTATTAAAGTGATGAATTTAAATTGTTTTGTAAATGGCAATTAACTGTAAACAATATACTTGAGTTTGCTTTATTTCAATTTTTTTTATAAACTTATATAAAAGTTATTTGTTCAAGACTTTTTCTTATAAATATCAATTTAATTAGTATAGTATACCTATAAAAATATATAGGTATAGTGTATATCCCTCCATTTAACAGTGCACACACATAAGCATCCAGAAGCACAGAAACAAATCATGTAGGCAAGACGCCAAACAATCAAATACAGTTTTGTTTACCCTAATAAACAAATGTAAAATGTATTACATTAAAATAAAAGTGCAAATCTCAACAAGTAGTACTTAGACATTGGTTCAATTTGAGAGGACAAGTAAGAATTAACAATTTGATTCATCTGGATTTTGTTGTTGCGTGTATGGTCCTGGTGTGGTTGCACTATCAGGAGGAGCAGGACTAGGACATGTTGGCATTTGCGGATGGACATCACCAGAGTCCAATCCATGTAATTGTCCCTCTTGTCCAAAACCTGGAAATGTTTGAGATGATTCTTGAATGGCAGGATGGTGTTGTCCCTGACTCAAAGCAGCCAACATCTTCAACATAATAGTATTCATAGTTTGGAGTTGTGTAGCTATTAGAGATGTATTTGCTGCAGTTTGGCTATGGCTGGTCTGCATGATTTGTAGGCTGTTTCCCTGACACGAAGTGTTGTCCACAAGTTTGTTTAAGGCAATAATCATGGTACCTATTTTGGACTCTATGCCCTGTAACACGGCAGAAGTGGAGGTTGTCACGTCTCTTAGATATTCAGAGAAACGTCCCAGTGTTTCGTCCATCTTTAGGAGACGGTGATCTACAGTTACACGGAAGGTTTCTTGTCTGTTCTCCATTTGTCTCGCAATGTCATTCACACGTTCAGTAGTCCCTGTTGAAAGACCTGTTCGTATATCCTCCAACACTTGAAATTGACTTTCTATAAAAAAATATATAGATTAAATAAAAATGTTTATTAAATATTATTCAGTCATACTTGCGTATAGTTCACATTTTAGAAAAATAAAAAAATTGGAATACACTAGTTACACATTACTGTACCTATAGGAGATGAAACTTGTGTCCTATCAGATACATCTAAAGGTTCGACATCTTCCTCATGGGAAAATGCAGCAGTAATTGATGTGGCAGAATCAATCAGCTCCTCTGATGTGTTGGTATGTACGTCAGATAATCTTGTACTCTCTTGTTCTGGTTCCTGAAATGGCTCATTTATTGGGCTTGAAGGAGAAGTGGAAATTAAATCTACAATTGAAGAAAATTTTAAAAATATTAATCATAATACATTACATTAAATATGTGTTTTCAGCAAGTACATAAATACGCTTCAAATGTGTAGGTTCGATTTGCTTTTTACAATGGGGGTAATTATGAGTTGATAGCATCAGCAAGTTTCTTAGCAATTGTGCAAAACCATGTGCACTGCAGGGGGAGGGCGGGTAGATATAACATGTGCAAAGAGAGTTAGATTTGGGTGGGTTATTTTGTTTCTGTGCAGGATAAATACTGGCTGCTTTATTTGTACACTACAATTTAGATTGCAGATTGAACACACCCCACCCAAATCTAACTCTCTCTGCACTGCACATGGTTTGGCCAAACTGCAAATATATTTCCTGCTGCAATGAACTTGGAATTAATCCCCATATACATTGTTCTCAGTTACTCAAGTGTGCAACATAACTTGTGATGTTCCATTACATTTTTCAAAGCCAGAGCAACTGCATGTCAATCAGAGAAATATAAGAGATGATCTCACCCTACTTTTGGCAGAATGGTGTGTAATGTTACGCAATGGTCATACACCCTCACACTTTTTTAAACCATAGTTGTCACGAAGCATATTGGCACATGATTATTTCCGTAAAACATTGTAAAATTGGGGAACTCAACTTGCATTTTCGCATTAAATAGTATTGGTGGTTGCATCAAAATTTCAGGATATGGTCCAAACTTGAAATTTTACCTTCTGCAGTGGGCTGTGGGTCCTGGGTTTTCGCCAATATGGCAGCGGAGCTGCTTTCCAGAATATGTGAGGGTGTCAATTTTTCAGAAATTTTTTTACGAATTAAATTTACTGGTGTCTGATCTGCTTGGATGTTTTTTACAGCTTTTTCATTTCTTCTCACATCCTCACTTGTCAGTTGACTCATGGTCAATCTACCTGCTTAGTAAGAGAGTTTAATTAGATTAATTTGCAAAACAGTTTTAGTTTCCATCATTACTACAAACTTAAATCGTACTCAATTATTTAACTAATAGATTTACCTTGACTTTTACTTGTCTTTTTGGTAGATGTTCCAGCAGCTGATGCCATTTTTTCAGCGAGTTTACTTAAAAGCTGTGATTCTCCTAAATTTGGTAATTAGGGCATTAGAGGTATACCAATTTTTGTTAAAGAAAATGAATGCAATGTACACTACTTTATTGCTGAGAAGAATATTGCTTGATATTATCTGGTAATAGTGTAATTACCTTGACTTTTTGAAGATTTTGAAGCTGTGGCTTGTCTACTCCCGCTACCAGATACCTGAACTTGTCTTGGTCGATGAGTTTCAATGGGATCTGTATTAAAGGGAGTTTTATGCATAAATATTAATCACCTTAATACTAAGGCAAGTCTGAAGTATTGTAATTTTTTTTTTAGATTTAAAAAAAAAAAAACCTATACAAAAAAATTGGCATGGATTAATGACAGATAATCCAAAATATACGTATTATCTTGTGTCACATTAGTTATTACTGTTTTATTTGGTTTAATTGGTGGTGAATACATGGTACTCTTATTTATTGAAAATGAGGTGAAGTTTACTTTTGGCCGGCTTTTGAAGCTTTTTTTTCTTACCATTCAAAATAGTCTGACATATTAATCCATATTAAATATGACATACAGGAGCAGCACTTTTAAACACAACATGTAATGTGGTTTGGAATACTTGAGTTTATTATACATGACTTTTGAAATACCTTCTTCACTGTGTATTCTGCTGACCATTGATGCCATCCTGGTTTGTTTAGGGTGATGGGATTTTGCCCTTTTTTCTACTTCTGCAGTGCGTATTTTTTTGCTTGGTCTTCCTTGTTGACTTTCCATATAAGTTTTTTCATGAATTCCACCTTTAGAACATAATACATTAGTAAAAAAATTTTACATTAGGATACAATTTTTATTTCACATACTTACTTTGTGCCTGACTTGAGACTGAAGGCCGAGAGTGTCTGTGAGCAGTACCACTTGTTGATGGACCTTGATGTCTTTCCATCGATTCTCTTATATCTGTATTTTTTTGATAATAATGACCCAAAAAAATGTTAAATGAAAGACAATAAAAATTGGTGGTTTGGTTAGAATTATTACCTGTGCTTATAGCAGGCCTGGAAATGCTGCTATCTATGCTTGCTGGCAAGCCTTGAATCATAGCCGGATTCATTCTATGCATGATTTTTTCTTCCCAGGGCAGCCAAGTTATGTCCAACGGCGGTCCTCCACCTGTACCTTTTTTATAATTATGCTCTTTAGCCATTTTTTTCTTGGTGCATCTCCTGCAATTACTGTATCTTTTTTTACATACATCTACTTCTCTGACTACACCAGAAACTGCAGTAACATTATCTGCAATTTTCCGCCAAATTTTCATCTTTTCACTCGGATGAGTTTTAGCAGAGCGATGACCTAAAAGCTTTTCATAAAATTTGTCCACACCATCTATTAATGCATCATTCTCTGCATTATTAAATCTGGCAGATCGGATAGCCTTATTTTTTTTTATTTCGAGTGAGCAGGTACCTCAGCCTCAGAGGTGTCAGTATCCTCATTATTTCCCTGTTAAAAAACAAAAGTTACAACATTATAATAAAAATATTGGTTGTGGTGGGTGCATGTGTGTGGAGGGATGGTGGGGTGGGTGCATGTGAGTGGAGGGATGGTGGGTGTGGGTGCATGTGAGTGGAGGGATGTTGGGTGTGAGTGCTTGTGAGTGGAGGGATCGTGGGGTGGGTGAATGTGTGTGAAGGGGTGGGTACATGTGAGTGGAGGGATGGGTGCATGTGAGTGGAGGGATGGGTGCATGTGAGTGGAGGGATGGTGGGTGTGGGTGCTTGTGAGTGGAGGGATGGTGGGGTGGGTGAATGTGTGTGAAGGGGTGGGTGCATGTGAGTGGAGGGATGGTGAGGTGGGTGCATGTGTGTGAAGGGGTGGGTGCATGTGTGTGGAGGTGTGGGTGCATGTGTGTGGAGGGGTGGGTGCATGCGTGTGGAGGGGTGGGGATGGATGGATGGATATGGTGGATTGGTGGAGGAGTTTGTGAACAACTGGTTTTTAAAAAAAAATACCTGTGTCTGTTGATGATGCATAGACCCTGAAGTCTGTCTTGGCTCAGGCTGCCACTCCTCATCACTACCAGGATTTGAAGACACTGGAGAAGGGTTTGGCCTCTGTCTCTTTTCACGTGACATTCTTCTAAACGCTGTTTTTAAAAACAGAAGTAAACATGCAGCAATACATTGAACATGATAGAACATGCAGCACTAAGGACGGGCGGGTGGGGGTTGGGGCCCCCGGGGGCCACATGGCACAGAGGGGATAACGGGGTGGGGCCCATGTGGCCACATGGCAAGCTCAGACAGGTGGGTGGGGTTCGGGGCCCCCGGGGGCCACATGGCACAGAGGGGATAACGGGGTGTGGCCCATGTGGCCACATGGCAAGCTCAGACAGGTGGGTGGGGGTTGGGGCCCCCGGGGGCCACATGGCACAGAGGGGATAACGGGGTGGGGCCCATGTGGCCACATGGCAAGCTCAGACAGGTGGGTGGGGGTCGGGGCCCCCGGGGGCCACATGGCACAGAGGGGATAACAGGGTGGGGCCCATGTGGCCACATGGCAAGCTCAGACAGGTGGGTGGGGTTCGGGGCCCCCGGGGGCCACATGGCACAGAGGGGATAACGGGGTGGGGCCCATGTGGCCACATGGCAAGCTCAGACAGGTGGGTGGGGGTCGGGGCCCCCGGGGGCCACATGGCACAGAGGGGATAACGGGGTGGGGCCCATGTGGCCACATGGCAAGCTCAGACAGGTGGGTGGGGTTCGGGGCCCCCGGGGGCCACATGGCACAGAGGGGATAACGGGGTGGGGCCCATGTGGCCACATGGCAAGCTCAGACAGGTGGGTGGGGGTCGGGGCCCCCGGGGGCCACATGGCACAGAGGGGATAACGGGGTGGGGCCCATGTGGCCACATGGCAAGCTCAGATAGGTGGGTGGGGGTCGGGGCCCCCGGGGGCCACATGGCACAGAGGGGATAACGGGGTGGGGCCCATGTGGCCACATGGCAAGCTCAGACAGGTGGGTGGGGTTCGGGGCCCCCGGGGGCCACATGGCACAGAGGGGATAACGGGGTGGGGCCCATGTGGCCACATGGCAAGCTCAGACAGGTGGGTGGGGGTCGGGGCCCCCGGGGGCCACATGGCACAGAGGGGATAACGGGGTGGGGCCCATGTGGCCACATGGCAAGCTCAGACTGGTGGGTGGGGGTCGGGGCCCCCGGGGGCCACATGGCACAGGGGGGATAACGGGTGGCCCATGTGGCCACATGGCAGGTTCGGATGGGCAGGTGGACGGACAACACAGATTTATGCCACTTACCAAAACCAGTCCAAACATGCAAGAAAAATATGCTTCTTCTTGGCTGCTGTCTTCTTGCTGCTGGCTTCTTGGCTGCTGGCTTCTTGGCACTGCAGTACTTCCACATATAACGATGCATCCCCCCCCCTGCATTTTGTTGTGTTTTTACAAATGAAACAAAATTAATATTTTAACACACACACACACACACACACACACACACACACACACACACACACACACACACACACACACACACACACACACACACACACACACACACACACACACACACACACAATAGCCAGGTTGCCTTCCTTCAGAGATACAGGAATGGGTGGGTTCCCTGGGTGACTGGCATGTCAATCCCTTTCATACAAGGGCCAGGCAGCACTCCTTTGAATTTTCAGTGCAAGTCAAATTTTATTTTTTTGCAAGGTGCTATTCTACAGGTGAAATAAAAACCTGTGCAGCACTCGACAAAAAAAGGAACTTATACATACGGCATTAATGTCAACGTTTCAGTGTGTTAACATTATCCTGAAGATAGTGTTAATACTTTGAAACATTGACATTAATGCCATATGTATAACTGTCTTTTTTGTTGAGTTCTGCACCACCATGTACTACATTGCCATATTGTGCTGGCACCAACCTGAGCTGTTTTGTATTTTATGGAGTGCTGGACCACTGGGACTATATATATGTTTTTTTATATATATATATATATATATATATATATATATATATATATATATATTTATTATTATTTTTTCCTGTGGCAGCAGCTGTTACAGGTAATGACATGAGATATCCCCACCATATACTGTCACCTCAGTCTGCCCTGCACTGGGGTGACAGTATATAGTGGGTGCTGGTGCTCCATCCTTTTTCCCTCCCCTCATACAATCCTTTAAGTCCAAGCTCCTCTCCTCTCATACATATCCCTAGCTATTATATGTAAAACCATCTCATGGTAATGTTATGAGATGATCCCACCATAGACCGTCACCGGTCCACATCCACTATGCCCTTCATAATGCTAGCCGCACCCCATAGCACAGGCCATACCCCATGCAGACCGCCCCCCAGGCCCACACAGCACTGGACATGACCCCAACAAAAATAGTCACACCCCCACAGCATTGGCCACACCCTCTGCAGCGGCACACAATAGGCCCTCCATGAATTTCCGCTCCAGGCCTATGTGTACCTTAATCTGGCACTGATTGAGCCTACACTGCTTTTCTCATCTGCATTTCTTCAATTCTTCTGCTCTGATTCCCTTAGTCTCCTCTCCTACTTCCACTTTCCCTCAACCTATTTACCTACTTAACACTATGTCAAAGCTTTCTTATACTCCCCACATCACTCAGTGTCTACCTAATAATATTTCTTTATCCTTCCACCCTGACATTCCCTCCATTATCCTAGGCAATTTTAACATCCCTATTGACATCCCCACACAATCCCCTGCCTCTAAACTCCTTAACCTCACCTCTTCACTAGGTCTCTCCCAGTGGACCTCCTCACCCTCACATGTGAATGGGGGCTCACTAGATCTGGTCTTCACTCACCGCTGTGATATTTCTGATTTTTCCAACTCCCCATTTCCTCCTTTCTGACCACCACCTGCTCTCCTTTAACCTATCTCTCGGCTTCCCCATCCCTACCTCCTAAGGCTACCATCACTAAGCGTAACATTGAAGCTATTGACACCACATTCCTTTCCTCCCTGTTTGACTCACTTCTCTCTCCTATTCTCTCTCTCTCATGCCCTGAACAAGCCACTTCCACATACCATGCATCCCTTACTTCTGCCCTTGACTCCGTTGCTCCACCAACCACTATTCACCCTCGCAAATTAACACCTCAACCCTGGCACACCAAATGCACCAGATATCTGCAAAAATGCTCACGTACCGCTGAGCAACACTGGAGGAAATCACGCTCTAAGGCAGACTTCCACCATTTCAAACTTATGCTCTCATCCTTCAGTGCTGCCCTTTCTCTTGCTAAACAGTCATACTTCAAGAACCTCATCTCCTCCCAGTCTTCCAACCCCCGGCGCTTCTTTGCCACTCTCAACTCACTCATTTGCCCACCTCCACCTTGTCTCCCTTCCTCACTCTCTGCTCTTGACTTTGCCACTTACTTCACATCCAAAATTGACTACATACGTCAGGACATCACATCACACCAGACCCTCAGTAACCAGCCTCCTCCCATCCCTTACCAACCCTCCCCATCCCTCGCACCTACTCTGACATCTTTCTCCCATGCATCTGGAGAGGAAGTCATGGCCCTCATTCGTTCCTGTCCCCTCACCACCTCCCCACATGACCCTATCCCCTCCCGCCTCCTCCGCTACCTCTCTCCTTCTGCTTGTTCTCATCTTTCCTACCTTCTAAATCTCTCCTTCTCATCAGGCACTGTCCCCTCTGCCTTCAAGCATGCACTCATCTCTCCTATTCTTAAAAACCAACCCTTGATCCAAACACTCTCTCCAACTATCGACCCATCTCTCTTGATTTTATATAACAGTGCTATTTCTTGTGGCGGCTGATGTGTGCGGTCGCACGGGGCACCCGCCATGGCACTTTAGGTGTCTCATGGTGCTCCCCCTCCTCCCCGTCATTACTACTCTGCCCGGGGGTGGAGTTTTGGTCATGACGTCACGAGTGGAGTAGTAATGACGGGGAGGAGGGGGAGCACCATGAAATGCAGCTGTATCACCTGACTGGCGAGCGGGAAGAGGAGGAGGAGAAGAGGGGGAGATACTGGCGGGCGCTTTACACACCTCTGACAATGAGCAGCCATGGCAAGTAGTATTACACAGCCCCGGCAACTAGCATTACACAGCCCTGGCAACTAGCATTACACAGCCCTGGCAACTAGTATTACACAGCCCTGGCAACTAGTATTACACAGCCCTGGCAACTAGCATTACACAGCCCTGGCAACTAGCATTACACAGCCCTAGCAACTAGTATTACACAGCCCTGGCAACTAGCATTACACAGCCCTGGCAACTAGCATTACACAGTCCTGGCATCAAACATGACACCCGTTCCAGAGCATGAAACCCCCTACAACCATCATGGATCCCAGAGCATGCAATCCCTGCCAACCAGCATGGATCCCAGAGCATGAAACCCCGGGCAACCAGCATAACACCCAGCGCATGATATGTAACCCTTGGCAATGAGCAGGTAATTTAAAAGTAATTAGAAGCTTTACTGTAGGGCATCATGGATCAAGGGCATTGCGGTATGTGCCATAATATGGTGCAGGGTGCATTACTGTGTGGGGCATAAAATGGTGGAATTTTTTTTTCCCCTGTGGTTGCCATGATCTGTTAGAATAGAATACAGGTTGAGTATCCCTTATCCAAAATGATTGGGACCAGAGGTATTTTGGATATGGGATTTTTCTGTAGTTTGGAATAATTGCATACCATAATGAGATATCATGGCGATAGGACCCTAGTCTAAGCACAGAATGCATTTATGTTACATATACACCTTATACACACAGCTTGAAGGTCATTTTAGCCAATATTTTTTATAAGTTTGTGCATTAAACAAAGTTTGTCTACATTCACACAATTCATTTATGTTCCATATACACCTTATACACACAGCCTGAAGGTCATTTAATACAATCTTTTTAATAACTCTGTGTATTAAACAAAGTTTGTGTACATTGAGCCATCAAAAAAACAAAGTTTTCACTATCTCACTCTCACTTAAAAAAGTCCGTATTTCGGAATATTCCGTATTTCAGAATATTTGGATATGGGATACTCAACCTGTACTATGATTTCCAGCTTTTTTCAATACATTTAATATAGTTTCTGGCTTTTTCAATACACCTTAAATTGTTTCTGGCTTTTTTAGTACATTTATTATGATTTCTGACTTTTTCTATACACTTAACATGGTTTCAGGCTTTTTCAGTACATATATTATGATTTCTGAATTTTACAGTGTATTTACTTTGATTTCCGGCTAGTTTTCTGCTTTTTTAATATATTAGCTGTGGTTTCCGGCTTTTTCAATACACTTAACATGGTTTCTGGCTTTTTTAGCTACATTTATTATGGTTTGTGCCTTTTTTAGTACATTACTATTATTTCTGGCTTTTTCAATACACTTGACATCAGGCGTGTCAAACTCAAAATCCTAATCAAGGTCTAAGTCTTGTGTGGGCTGCAAGAAAAAGAAAAAGTCTCATGCAATTTTGAAAGGTTTATTAGGAAAACCAACAATAAAGTATAATCAGAGATATCAAGTATCAGGGAGAAAACCAATTAATAGTGTGAGCTGAGAGCTGTGTTATTCCCCCTCATATATCACTGTGCGGTCCTCTTTCCTATATAACATATATCAGTGTGGGCTTGTAAAATGTGTCACTGCAAACCCCCATCTATATCTCCTGTCCAGCCACATGCCACTTGGTATACCCTCGTGCTCCTTGTGTCCCCTGCATCCATAAGTCCTCTGTGCCTTCTGTGACAGTACCTTCCAATTTACCTTCTTCATTGAGAGACATTTTTTATCCAGATTCTAGAAGACTCCTCCTGCAATTAGGGCAGCTGGGTACACATGGCAGTCGAGCACATACACATACAGAGCGTGATGGCTTCAGTGCAAATGGCGCTGCGCAGGTGGAATTCAGCGGGGGCAGAGCTTTGCAAAGGCAGCTGGGCGTGCGCCGAACAGTGAATGCTGACCGATTGGAGCTAGGCTCCGATCACAGCAGACGGGCCAACAGTAACTCATCCGGCGGTGGTGGTCCGCATTCCATTGTTTTCGAAAAAGTAAACTTGGGCCTCAAAAGTATGCATTGTGGGCCGCATGTGGCCCGTGGGCCACGAGTTTTACATGTCTGCTTTACATGGTTTCTGGCTTTTTCAATACTGTACATTTACTACGGTTTCCAGCTTTTTCAATATACTTTACATGGTTTGCATTTTTTCTACTACATTTATTATAGTTTTCTGGTTTTTCAATATACTTAACATGGTTTCCGGCTTTTTCAATACATATATTATGATTTGTGCCTTTTTTAGTACATTTACTATGATTTCTGTCTTTTTCAATACATATATTATGATTTGTGCCTTTTTTAGTACATTTACTATGATTTCTGTCTTTTTCAATACACTTTACATGGTTTCAGTCTTTTTCAATACTGTACATTTACTACGGTTGTATCTACCAAGGGAGGGAAAACAGCCAATGAGCACAGCAGTTTAGATTGAAAAATAGGGGGTCATAGAACAATCCACATCAGAGAGACATATTTACTACATTGTGTATATACCATATAACAGGTGGAGGTGCACCCAGAGAGTAGAAATAGTAAAAGCAAAGAAACTCTCTTACTTGGGCCACTCAGTCTTCACGTTTATTAAATATATTTAAAATGAATAATCACTCACCTCTGAGATGAATTGCACATAGGACACAGAGTGAAAAAGGATAAATTCCAATATTGGTGAAATATCAGAAAAAGGTATATAACTAATGGATTAGAGTAAAATGACTCTAAAACTCCATAGGCAGTCTCTCATAAGGAGATTCACAGTATTATACTGTTATACATTTTCCAGAGCCTGAGATATGTACAGCAGGATGCAGTGTACCCTGATGTAAAAAGAAAAGAAATAGTTTTCTTTAAAGTGAAACCAAATGACACTCAGAGTAAGCACTATAATTGCATAGCTAGTCACCTATAAGTGACAGACAATTAAGCATTCATAAAGGTCATAGTGTATATACATGCATTTGCAAAGAAACAAAAAAGATGTTGGAATTGTGTCAGCACATCTCAAAAAATGCCTTGAGGCAGGTGTTTATTAAACTTCTTTAATCTGCCAACAAGCGATACTTTGTGAATGTGTTGACTAATATAGTGTCAGGTTAACAATTTGTAGAACAACACTGCTGGGGAGAATGATTGAATGAAAATAAATCAGAGTTTGCCCAAGAGCAGAAATAATCTCTCAAATGAGTATTATGTATTGCTATTGTAGCCACTTAATCTGCCATAATGGACAATGATGCTGATTTGTGATGTATGTGTCTCCCTTATTACGAATAATGTGGTCCTGAGTATTTAATTTAATATATACTCTTCATGATAAATTAAAATAATAAAATACCCTGCAGAGGGTACACCTGAGAGAGAATGGAAAAGGATCTCACGGTGTGTGGGTCCTGCAAGGCAGAGCCGGCCATAGGCATAGGCAAACTAGGCAATTGCCTAGGGCATTTGATATGCCTAGGGGCATCAGCAGCTTCTGCTGATTAAAATGATATGCAGCATGCCTATATTCTGTGTGTAGCATTTCATATGCAGATGCAGCGCAGTCTCACAGTATATAGGCATGCTACATACCATTTTAATCAGCAGAAGCTGCTTGTGCATCCTAGCCACATAGCAATGCAAATAAGCTGCATTTTCATAAAAAAAGGTACCCAACTTTAGCATTAAGGCAAGATTTATGAGGACACATCTGTATCCAAGCAGAGGCAGAGGTCACAGTGTTAGTGGCAGTGTGAGTGCTGTGTACATGTGAGTGGGTTTGTTGTGCAGTAGTGTTCAGAATATGTGTAAGGAGCATTATGTGTGTCATGTAAAAATGCATTAATAATGTGCAACATATGTGTAAGGGGCACTATGTGTGTCATTATGTGTATAAGGGCATTAATAATGTGCGGCATATGTGTAACAGGGTACTACTGTATGTGTGTCATTATGTGTATAGGGGCACTAATAATGTGCAGCAAATGTGTAGGGGGCATTATGTGTGTCATTATGTGTATAAGGGCATTAATAAAGGTTGTCATAATGTGTAAGGAGCATTATGTTTATAAGGACTTTAATAATGTGTCTCATATGTGTAAGGGGCATTACTCTGTGGCATTATGTGTATAAGGTGCTCTACTATGGGGTTGCGCTGCGTATAGAAAGGGCACTACTGTGACATCTAATGTGAATAAAGAGCAATAGGGTGTGGTCTAATGTGAATAAGGAGCAATTCAGTGTGATGTAATGTGAATAAGGGGCTCTACTGTGAGGAGTAACGTTTATAAGGTAAAGTGATACTACTGTGGGATGTAATATGAATCATGGACACTATCGCATGATCAAATGTGAATAAAGTTGCACTACTGTGTGGTGTAATTGGAATTGGGGTTACTATTGTGTGGCCATGCCCCTTGCCAGCAAAAACACACCCCTCTTTGGGCTGAGCACCAAATGTGCGAACTGTTCCTATTTAAAATATAGGGGGTACAAACACCAAAGTAAAGACTGCTATGGGTGAGGGGTGATGGTGCTGGGAAAGAGGTGCAAGGTCAGAGGCGGAACCAGCGGTGGTGCTAGGGGGCACCAGCCAAAATCTTGCCTAGGGCATCATATTGGTTAGGGCCGGCTCTGCTGCAAGGCAGCTGCTGTCTTGTCATATGCTGGAAAGGCACTGGTGACAGGATGAGCATGTCTGCAGAATTGACCTTGGACCAGAGGGAGGATGAAAAGGGGGATTTCTGCTGTTGAGAAGATGGGTCAGTTAGGGGTAAATTTACTAAAGCTTCTAAAGCAGAGAATTGGTGATGTTGCCACCAGTTGTTGCAACCAATCAGATGCTGTCTATCATTTCCCTTTTGCATTTTAGAAAATGACAGACATCATCTGATTGGTTGCTTTGTTTAACATCACCAATTCTAAGTTTTAGAAGCTTTAGTAAATGTACCCCTGTTGGATTCATGAGTTCAGCGCAGGGACAATGCTGCCACGTGTACCAATGAGAGTGCCCTGGGAAAAGAGAGGTGAGTCTGTGAGTGGAAAGCTGGGAAAGAATGGAGAAGACAGGAGAATTGTCTGGCACGGTAGCAGAGAACCACTGCTGCCTGCCGTTTGTGACATTGGTCACAATGGACAGCGGTGAGCGAGTCCTCCAGCTATCGTGACCGGGCAGGAGATAGTAGAAGGTGGGCGACTTGTAATTGTGGTAAGAATCAGTAGTGTGCCCTGTTGCTTAGCATTGTAGGGTCACGCTATGACCGATTACCTTGATGATCCCTGCACAGCCTGAGTGAGAGTGTATCTGCTCGTCAAGTAGAGATGGCGGTGAATGGGTGATCAGGCGCCAGATGTTGCCTAGCAGAAGAGTGCGTGGACTCGCTTGTGCGCAAAGTGAGTATCCTGTGGTCCGAGGCATATGATTTGCCTAAGCTTCGTTTTCAGCTTTTTCAATACACTTATGCCCTTATTTATCAATGAGTGATAACTTTCACTGTGAGTGATAAATTGCACCAGCCAATCCACTCCTGTCATTTTTTAAACACAGTCTGTAACATGGCAGTTAGGAGCTGATTGGCTCACATTGATAAATAATGGCATTACTATGATTTCCAGCTTTTTCAATACACTTAACATGCTTTCCAACTTTATCAATACATTTACTATGGTTTCCGGCTTTTTCAATACACTTAACATGCTTTCCAACTTTATCAATACATTTACTATGGTTTCTTGCTTTTTCACTACACTTTACATGATTTCCAGCTTTTTTAATAAATTTACTTTGGTTTCTGGCTTTTTTATTACATTTACTATGATTTCCAGCATTTTCAGTACACTTTACATGGTTCCAGCTTTTTATATTATATATCTCTATGTTTTTTCAATACACCTTACATGGTTTCTGGCTTTTTTTTAGTGCATTTACTGTTTCGACTTTTATTCTCTCCCATATAGAAATGGTAGAGGTGTGTTTAGAGTGTAGTGACAAGATTCTCTGCTAACACCTTCTCACCCATAATAGCATTTGTGCCAGAGACTTGTGGATGGGGTTTAAGTACAGGCTGATTGATTTCCCTATCTAGCAGTGTTCGATGGATGTGTCTTCTAACCCCACCTAGGGTGGTGACTACTTGTGGGTACAGTGGAACTGCCTAGTGAGTGTTGCCAGCAGTAGTGTATTGTGGGATGTGTTGGCTGTTGTATAAACCAGGGAGAGCAGTGGCATATTCCTGGTGATCACATATACTTCCTGGTCCACAGGTGCTGCGTGACTTGTCAAGTCTCGTAATTGTACAGCTGGTTCTCTTTTCCATCCTGGAGATCGATACTCATGGTTGAGGGCTATATTTTGTATTATATATGTATCAAGTAAGGTTGTGCTACTTTGTGCATAGCAGCTTACATAGTAATTTAGTCTACTACTCATTGGGGGTCATTCCGAGTTGTTCGCTCGTTGCCGATTTTCGCAACGGAGCGATTAAGGCGAAATGCGCATGCGCATGGTACGCAGTGCGCATGCGCTAAGTATTTTTGCTCAAAACTTAGTAGATTTACTCACGTCCAAACGAAGATTTTTCATCGTTGAAGTGATCGGAGTGTGATTTACAGGAAGTGGGTGTTTCTGGGCGGAAACTGACCGTTTTCTGGGAGTGTGCGGAAAAACGCAGGCGTGCCAGGATAAAACGCAGGAGTGTCTGGAGAAACGGGGGAGTGGCTGGCCGAACGCAGGGCATGTTTGTGACGTCAAACCAGGAACGAAATGGGCTGAGCTGATCGCAGTGTAGGAGTAAGTCTGGAGCTACTCAGAAACTGCTAAGAATTTTCTATTCGCAATTCTGCTAATCTTTCATTCGCAATTCTGCTAAGCTAAGATACACTCCCAGAGGGCGGCGGCCTAGCGTGTGCAATGCTGCTAAAATCTGCAGTGATGTGCAGTCAGGGTAAGCAAGGTAGGCAAAGTCTCAATTGTCACCACTGGTGCCCAGAGGGGAGGGAGTGGGTACTAATTACGCAGTCAGGGGCTTGCTAGAGGGGCTGGGGTCCACTGCTCCCCTTCATCCGAGAAGCGGGTTTCTCCACCACAGCTGGCACTATCTTCCCAGTGAATTTATTTAAGAAGATAGTGCCCTCCCCCACCCTTCCCCCTGCTCCACCTGCATTTGAATGGCGACCCCATGAATTGTGCACAATTAATATGTTTTTTTGGATTGATAATAATTAGAAAGTGTGAACATCCCCCCCCCCCCTCCCCATTTAGGCTAAACAACCCTATGCCAGTACCGGGGACCGTGGCTCTCTATGGCCCTGTCTGTCATAGTCCAGTATACTTCAGAGTTTTGACTATAAAAATTATAAGAATAATACAAAGATGATACTTATAACTTATAAATATTATCTTTGTACTATTCATATAATCTTTGTATTTTTCTAATCATTTTTATAGTCAAAACTCACCACCAAGTCATATACAGTAAGTATGCATAAATCAGGCTCTGATTGCAGCCAGTGCCTCCCCAACTATTAATCTCACCACATGCACTGCTGGCATCGATAATTTGTGGAACTATACTAGGCCTTTTCTATGGCATTTGGAGGTCTCCAATAAAAGTGTAACAGAGTATTGCTGCGCTATATAAGAAACTGTTAATACATAAAAAAAAATATATATATATGTAGCCACGGTCATCTATGCCGCAATGCATATGCGCGTGTGCACGCATTGCAGCATAGTGCGAATGTGCCGCTCTGAGACTGGCCGCGGTGTGCGTTTGCACCATAGGCTTTGTTATGGGCACATTAGCAGTGCCATTGCTGCTGCAATGCAATGATGGGCGTGGCTACATCTGTGTGTGTGTGTGTGTGTGTGTGTATGTATATATATATATATATATATATATATATATATATATATATATAAATATATATATATATATATATGGGTTCACTACGATATGCCTGCGGTCGGGCTCCCGGCAACCAGGATACCGGCGCCGGGAGCCCGACCGCCGGCTTACCAACAGTGTGGTGAGCGCAAATGAGCCCCTTGCGGGCTCGCTGCGCTCGCCACGCTACGGGCACGGTGGCGCGCTACGCACGCCACACTATTTTATTCTCCCTCCAGGGGGGTCGTGGACCCCCACGAGGGAGAATAAGTGTCGGTATGCCGGCTGTCGGAATCCCAGCACCGGTATACTCTGCGCCGGGATCCCGTCAGTCATCATACTGAAGACCACCCATATATATATATATATATATATATATATATATATATATATATATATATATATATACACACACACACACACACACACACGCACACACTGTATATTTATACTGTATATATAAAATCTGTAACAAAGTTTTTTTCTAACATACTGTATGTGTTTTAAAATATTTCTAAAAAGTGTATGTATTACAGTGTACCTATTCATACTTTGATATTATACATGTATCACAAATCTTTGGAAATTTTTTTGTTATGAGCTACAGAATCATTAATAAAAACAATATTATAAAATATTTTTAACATGTTTCTGTAGGAATGCAAAGGAGTCCATAACTTTGACAGTACTGCATCCTCACCAGGTAAGTGAATGTTTTAATGTAGCTGGTTAGTAATACCACATAATTGTTTAAAAACCTGAACTTAAAGAAACATTTATATATATATTGCCAGTGGTGGAACTAGTGAATGGTGGGCTCAGGGGAAACAATTTGCTTCGGGCCTGCACCATCCTGCCCGTAATCCCAAACTCCAAATTAGTCGGTTTTTCATGTACCAGGGTTCAATTCAGTATTCACTAGATCCCTCCATATGGCGCATTGTAGCCCCCTGTTGAAATGAATAGGTGGCACTCCTATGTTTCAAGACCACTTAGGGCCTTTACGAGAGCCGGATTAAGGGGGGTGCCTAGTGCGTCAGTACCCCGGGCCCCCCTGTCTTAAGGGGCCCCCCAGCCGGAACTCTGCATCTCTCTACAGGTTGCCGTGGCAGGGACTGAGTCAAGCAATCTCCAGCCTTCGCTGCTGCCAGGAGAGATGCTGCTGGCGGCAGAGGCTGGAGATTGCTTGACTCAGTCCCCAACCGTGGTGCCCTAGAGGAGAGGGGAGGAAGCCGCATGCACAGCCGCACTCCTCCCCCGGCAGCGTGGATCCCTCCTGCCCTGGCAGCCTGGTGTCTTCTCTTCTCCCCCTGCTGCAGCGCTGCTCCCATTGCCTGTGACCAGGGGAGGTGAGCAGCGCATGCAGCTGGGAGGGGGAGCTGGTGGTCGGCGGGGGGCCCTGCTGTCTTGGGTGCCCTGGGCCCCCCGAGGGCTTAATCCGGGCCTGCCCTTTACATCAGGGTGTGCAAAAAATGCTCACTTATGCACAATCTACTGATTTAATCAAACCCATGGAGTGCCACTTATTTCTTTCAACGGGGGGCTATTATGCTCTATAGTGGAGGAATCTATTGAAAAGATAGATAGATAGATAGATAGATAGATAGATAGATAGATAGATAGATCCGTAACTAGACATTTTGGTGCCCTATTCAAAAAATAAGCATTGATGTCTCCCCCATTTTTAAAGAAGGGATATTAGGCTTAAGGCACATGCCAACATAATGCTATACACCACCCCCTTTCCCTGTCCACATAATTCCATACACCTGCCTCATCGCCTATCCACATAATGCTACACACCAGCCCCCTGTACATGTAATACTACACAGCTGCCCCCCCCGTATGTGTAACACTACACAGCTGCCTCCCCCTGCATATTACACACCACTCAGCTGCCCCCCCCCCTCCGCATATTATAACCACACAGCTACCCCCTCTGCATATAACACCCAACTCAGCTGTCCCCCCTGGCATATTACACACCACTCTGCTGTCCAGCCTACACTTTACACACCACTCAGCTGACCCCCTTCATATTACATACTACTCAGCTGCACCCCTGCATATTGCACACTGCTCAGCTGCAACTCTGCATATTACACACTAATCAGCTGCCCTCCTGCATATTACACACCACTCTGCTGTCCCGCCTACACTTTACACACCACTCAGCTGACCCCCTTCATATTACATACTACTCAGCTGCCCCCCTGCATATTAACTACTCAGCTTTCCCCCTCCCCGCATTTAATATACTACTCGCTGCCCCCCACATTTAATACACTACTCAGCTGCCCCCCGCATTTAATACACTACTTTGCTGCCCCCTCCGCATTTAATACACTTCTTTCTGCCCCCCCCACACATTTAATACACTATTCATTCCCCCCCACACATTTAATACAATACTCACTGTCCCCCAGCATTTAGTACACTTCTCGCTGCCCCCCCCCATTTAATACACTACTCTCTGCCCCCCCGCATTTAACACACTACTCATTGCCCCCCCAAAATTTAATACATTACTCAGCTGCTCCCCCTCCCTTTAATACAGCCAAGGTCTGAGCGGACATGGCCAGCATCCAGCGCTGTGGTGGAGGGAGGACATCTGTACCTGCTGGGTTACAGCGCATTCTTCAGTCAATGACCCCGGAAGCCAGAGATGGATCCCAGATGGAGCTCTCCCAGCAGGCGGCCATACGACTGTATGGTGGGAGGAGCCTTTGGCTGCCTGACTGCAGAGTAGGGATGGCCATCGACCATCGATGAGTCTAAATGTTTCCCACCATCGATGGTTCATGGTACCAAACATTTTTATTTTCTGCAAAGTGACAGGGCACGAAGCTTAGCCCTGTACCTGACACCCACGGAGCCACGCCCCCGTGGCTCTGATTGGCCTGTAATTAATTTTACAAAAATGCAGGGATGACCATCAATGTGTAAAACCATCGATTCGGTGGGCTCGGAACATTGCACCGCACAATTTCCGCCACTGTATACTGCAGACCAAATGAAAGCAACATATATATCCATATAGATCCAGCACTCTTCAGTAAATGTGTGTAAAGCTGTATAAAGACCCCGATTGCCTGCTTCGATGTGACACCAAATGTTGCCCCAATGTGCACTGCAGACCAAATAAGAGTGGCACTCTGGGGATGAATTAAGTCACACAAACGTGGTAATAGCCTCAGTCAACATTTTAATAATTATCTCATTATTCGGGACAATTTTACATCATAAGAACACACCCATTTATGTACTGCCCCTCACTATGAGGGCGCGCTCTCTCCTCGACTCCCTGCGGCAGGATTGTGCTCCCGATGACATCACCAATGTGCATCCATCATCATGGACACTAGCTGTGTTCCAAGACAGAGTACAATAAAGTTTCTACAAGAAATATATAAACACACATTTCTCCAGTAGGTATCATATTAAACCTTGAAGTAATGTGTTTGTTAAAACATCTTCAGTGTATTAAGGCAGCCAGGTATAATGTTATTTTAAAAAGATGTAAGAGGGCGGCGGTGCGTGTGGTGGTGCCTGCTGCCGTGCAGGTGTAGTTTCGGTACTCACCAGGCGCCGCTCTCTCTCACCTTCAGGTACCGGAACCTTCAACGGACCTGGAAATCTTCAGTCGGACCCGGACACGGCGATTCCCTCTCGGAGCTGACCGACGAACGAGCTGAGGAGAAAATAGTCTACCTTAAGGGGGGTATCAACCCTTCTTCCACCGGAAAAGGGGATACCCCAGGGGTGACGGCGACCTTCACCGGTTGGGTGAAAGGTCATCACAGGCATAAAGCCTCAGCCACCAAGAATTCACACATTCGCACTCTCGCGTGTAGTGTGATGAAGGGGTTCTCACGTCCGTGAGCAAACCCCTATTCCGGCGCTCGTGGACAGACAAAGGGACAAACGTACACAGATGCTACTCACCGTCAGTTCCGCACTCCGATCTTCTTCTTCTCTTACAGGTCCCTGTAAGAAGGCAAACAAACAAGCAAACAACCGTGCAGGGCCTAATTCTAACCTAGTGTCACACCCCTATACTAACTACAACGGCAGAGCCCTCAAACTAGCTCTGTGGGTGTGGTGCAACAAAACTATGCACAAACTTTAACACAACATTTTGCCCTGCACGGTAACACACATATGCAATCACAATCACAGTGCAAGCTCTTACCATGGTGCTGTCCCTTTTTATCGACCTGAATCAGAATGCCAGGGAGTGGGCGCTGTACAGCTCACCCACCTCCCGTACTCCTACTTGGGCCTACTGCCCCCTACCGGCACACAGGCCAGAGGCCTGACTTTACCCTCGGGCCTAGTGCCCGCCTATCTTGGTGCCCGTTGGGTGACCTGGGCCTAATGCCCAGGGCCACCTTATGGAGTGGGGCTCAGGCTTACCGGCCTGCCTACTCTGCGCACGTTGGTGTGGCCTGGCCTAGCGCCCAGTACCACCCTTATTCATCTGGGGGCCGCGCCTATTAACTGGGCCGAAGGCCCACTATACGCCCTCGGGCCTAATGCCTGCCTAAAATGCCAGTTACCGTGGCTTGGGCCTAATGCCCAAGCCACTGAGTCAGGGGGTGACTGAAACTCCTATCTGCGCCACAGGCCTAGTGCCTGAACTGTGCCCCCGGGCCTAATGCCTGCCTACCGCGATGCCGAGGTGGCTTGGGCCTAACACCCAAACCACCTAATCAGAATGTTGACCCCCAGCTCCTAACTGGGCCACGGGCCGGGGGGAACCCCGACTGCACGTGGCCTCGGACCCAGAGGGCCCGATTAAATGCACCCACGGGCCGGGAGGGCCCGACTGATTGCCCACAGGCCGGAAGGGAATGACTTTGCCCACAGGCCTAATGCCCGAACACTCGGTGGTCTAGGGAGGAAAGAGGGGAGGGGGTGAGAGTAGCCTCACTGAGGCCTTACCTGATCCGGGAGTCTCCGGCGCCCTATTCTGCCGCTGACCTGTCCTGGCCAGCGGCGCCGCCTCCGCTCCTCCGCGTCCAGCCGCCGCTGGACATCTCCTTTCCTCTGGAGCTCGATGTCTTCTGGCCTCTTCAACGGCCACAGGACCTTCCACCGCGACGTCCTCTTCTTCCTCGCGCCGCCGGGATCTTCGCCGCTCTTCGGCGCGGCCTCCTCTCTGTTCGGCTCCTGCCCGGCGTCTTCCGCACTCTTCTGCGCGCCCGGCCTCTTCGACTCCCGCCCGGCGTCTGACGTCAGGTCTCCTGACGTCAGACACCGGGGGCGGGGCCTGTGACGCGGCGAGTGGCAACTGGCTCGCAGCGCCCGCTTCTGATTGTCCGGCGCCGCGCGAACCGCGATTGGCTCGCGGACGGCGCCGGATTTCAAATCCCGCCGCCGATGTAAGTCCGGTGCAGGGAAAAGTCTAATCCTTGCACCGGACACCCGACGCCGTAACGATGTGCCCTGTAGTACAGGGCACATCTCCACATTTCCCCCCCCCTTTTTCCTTTGTAGTCCCTACAAAGGTCTCCACGACGTCCATCGTCCGCGGGTCAGGGAATTTCGAGGTCCCTCCGGCGAGGTTGTGTTCGAGGGTCCAGCCCGGACAGACCGTGACCCCACATCCTTCCACCTCCAGCTCCGGGTTCCTCTTCTTACCTACTGACCTCCATCGGCAGATCCTCTGGGGGAGTGGCATCTCCTCATGGTCGCTTGACGTTGGCCACCAAGGGGAATCTTCCTCCACGGGGACAACAGTCACCCACTCTTGACCTCCCATATCGTCTCGGACATCGTCCTTGTCTTCAGGATGTGGTACCGACCACCACCCAACAGCAGAATCCTCCTGGGCATCCATTTCCTCCCGGGCAACAGCCACCATCTGTCGCATTTCCTCATGGGGCATCTCCAAAGGTCCTATGTCTTCCTCTGGAACGGGTCCTCCCACGGCATCACGATCCTCTCCCCGTACGTCCGTCCAACTCGGCACTTCCGGCAGGTATTCTTGCTCCAGGACTAGCTCCTCCTCTTCACGGAGGGCAATCAACTGGGAGCACGACTCCACCCGATCCTGCCAGTCCCACTCGTCGGCACTTCCGATACCCGAGCCGTCCTCCATCTGCTCTTGGAGGGATTCATCGGCGGACATCTCACCGTAGTCCGAGTCCTCCTCCACCGATACCTGGACTAGGGTATTATTTTCCTCCTCAGCGTACTTAGTCTCTTCCGCTGGCACCTCTAATTCCTCAGCGTACTTCTCTTCCGCTGGCATCTGTAATTCCTCAGCGTACTTCTTCTCTTCCACTGGCATCTCTACTTCCTCAGCGTACTCCTTTGCTTCCACTGTAATCTCTTGGTACCCAGGACACACCTGTTCCACACGTCATGGTCATGGACAGTTCCAACATGGGGAGATTCCGGACGTCCCCGTCACTGGGTCTTCACGCTTTTCC
Source organism: Pseudophryne corroboree (assembly GCF_028390025.1). NCBI lineage: Eukaryota > Metazoa > Chordata > Amphibia > Anura > Myobatrachidae > Pseudophryne > Pseudophryne corroboree. The sequence continues at coordinate 142,727,949 of NC_086451.1, read as the reverse complement.
TCGCAGCGTGGTCTCTTCACCACCCAGTCGTCCACCTCCGCCTTATGTGGGAAAGGATTCTGCCTTACTGGCTGTTGCTTTCTTGGGACAGAGTAGGTCCGCGGCATCTTCCCAGGGGCACTCACTGGCCGCATGTCCTGGTCGCCGACACTTCCAACAAGGGAGGGCCACTACCACCTTCTCCAAGACGGGTTCCTTGGCCACCTCCTTCACTGAGGGATCTTCACCCGTTGGTTCCGGCTCAGAGGAAATGGGCACCTGCGAACTAACTTCAAGCAGGGTCTTCCGTGCCATTTCCCTGGTTTCCTCCTCCCATTTCTGGGCACGACCATCCGCAATCATCCGGTCTTCATTCCACGGACAATCGGGAAGCGCATGTCCCCTCGCCTCGCAGAGCGCACACACGGGCTCTGCAGCCACCCGCTCCCAAAGTTGCTGACGAGACTCCGTCAGCTGCTTCACCGTGGCCTCGTAGTCTGTCCTGTCTTCCGTCCATGGTCATTCCAGGAGCCGATGTCGGGGATCTCCACAGCTTTCACACCAGGAATCAACCTCATCTTGGCTCAACTCTTCATCCCAGGGACAACTGTTATGCTCATGCCCGTAGTTTCCGCAGAGCAAATACCATGACTCTTTCTTCGCTTGGCCCTTCTGACGTCTTTGGTCCGCTTCCTGGACCACCTTCTTTGGGGATGTTTCTCGCCAAGTACATTCATCGGCAAAGTGTCCCGTTTGCCGACATTTCTTGCAGGGCGTCACGGCGGCTTCCTTGCGCCCCTTCTCCCGGCGCTCTTCCTTTCCACGCTGGACCGACTGCTGCACCACCTTCAGGAGGTCTGCCCCAGACACCGTCACCCAGTCGCTCTGATCCGCACACATCCGGGGGTGGGGCTGTTCCGGAGCCGTCCGCAGGGAGGTCTTCTTGGGGACGTTTCACATCGTGTTCGTGGTCCTTGATCCTGCCGACTACGCCAAAATGTTAGAGGGCGGCGGTGCATGTGGTGGTGCCTGCTGCCGTGCAGGTGTAGTTTCGGTACTCACCAGGCACTGCTCTCTCTCACCTTCAGGTACCGGAACCTTCAACGGACCTGGAAATCTTCAGTCGGACCCGGACACGGCGATTCCCTCTCGGAGCTGACCGACGAACGGGCTGAGGAGAAAATAGTCTACCTTAAGGGGGGTATCAACCCTTCTTCCACCGGAAAAGGGGATACCCCAGGGGTGATGGCGACCTTCACCGGTTGGGTGAAAGGTCATCACAGGCATAAAGCCTCAGCCACCCAGAATTCACACATTCGCACTCTCGCGCGTAGTGTGATGAAGGTGTTCTCACGTCCATGAGCAAACCCCTATTCCGGTGCACGGGGACAGACAAACGGACAAACGTACACAGATGCTACTCACCGTCAGTTCTGCACTCCGATCTTCTTCTTCTCTTACAGGTCCCTGTAAGAAGGCAAACAAACAAGCAAACAACCGTGCAGGGCCTAATTCTAACCTAGTGTCACACCCCTATACTAACTACAACGGCAGAGCCCTCAAACTAGTTCTGTGGGTGTGGTGCAACAAAACTATGCACAAATTTTAACACAACATTTGCCCTGCACGGTAACACACATATGCAATCACAATCACAGTGCTAGCTCTTACCATGGTGCTGTCCCTTTTTATCGCCCTGAATCAGAACGCCAGGGAGTGGGCGCTGTACAGCTCACCCACCTCCCGTACTCCTACTTGGGCCTATTGCCCCCTATCCGCACACAGGCAAGAGGCCTGACTTTACCCTTGGGCCTAGCACCCGCCTATCTTGGTGCCCGTTGGGTGACCTGGGCCTAATGCCCAGGGCCACCTTATGGAGTGGGGCTCAGGCTTAACGGCCTGCCTACTCTGCGCACGTTGGTGTGGCCTGGGCCTAGCGCCCAGTACCACCCTTATTCATCTGGGGGCCGCGCCTATTACCTGGGCCGAAAGGCCCACTATACGCCCTCTGGCCTAATGCTCGCCTAAAATGCCAGTTACCATAGCTTGGGCCTAATGCCCAAGCCACTGAGTCAGGGGGTGACTGAAACTCCTATCTGCGCCACAGGCCTAGTGCCTGAACTGTGCCCCCGGGCCTAATGCCCGCCTACCGCGATGCCGAGGTGGCTTGGGCCTAACGCCCAAACCACCTAATCAGAATGTTGACCCCCAGCTCCTAACTGGGCCACGGGCCGGGGGAACCCCGACTGCACGTGGCCTCGGACCCAGAAGGCCCGATTAAATGCACCCACGGGCCGGGAGGGCCCGACTGACTGCCCACGGGCCGAAAGGGCCTGACTTTGCCCACGGGCCTAATGCCCGAACACCCGGTGGTCTAGGGAGGAAATAGGGGAGGGGGTGAGAGTAGCCTCACTGAGGCCTCACCTGATCCGGGAGTCTCCGGCGCCCTCTTCTGCCGCTGACCCGTCCTGGCCAGCGGCGCCGCCTCCGCTCCTCCGCGTCCAGCCGCCGCTGAACATCTCCTTTCCTCTGGAGCTCGACGTCTTTTGGCCTCTTCAACGGCCACAGGACCTTCCACCGCGACGTCCTCCTCTTCCTCGCACCGCCGGGATCTTCGCCGCTCTTCGGCGCGGCCTCCTCTCTGTTCGGCTCCTGCCCGGCGTCTTCTGCGCTCTTCCGCGCGCCCGGCCTCTTCGGCTCCCGCCCGGCGTCTAACGTCAGACGTCTGGGGCGGGGCCTGTGATGCGGCGAGCGCCGATTGGCTCGCCGCGCCCGCTTCTGATTGGCCGGCACCCCGCGAGCCGCGATTGGCTCGCGGACGGCGCCGGATTTCAAATCCCGCCGCCGCTGTAAATCCGGTGCAGGGAAAAGTCTAATCCCTGCATCGGACACCCGCCGCCGTAACGATGTGCCCTGTAGTACAGGGCACATCTCCACAAAGACATGATATACTGATTATATGGATGCCCATATATGCCATCTTGTGACAGTTGAACAAAATTGCAGGCTTGGAAACATGATGTGATGTTATTAAAAAAAATAATATTATAATAAAGGTGTCATCTATAAAGAAAGGAACACTTGTTTTACCGGCCTCTCTGCAGGCTTGCAAAAATATTGGATACTATTTTAAATAAGGCAATTAATGGCAGACATATTATAAGCAGCACTGTAAACCCAGGGTTTCCTTAGTCCTTTAGGAGCAAGGAAATACAGCCAGAGAAAATCCAGAATGCCTCTCTTTGCAGCAACAATTAACCACGATCTCCCCCTCTATTTAGAGGTGGTACATGGTTTACAATTTTGTGCCTCATAAAGAATAGCCCATGGTTACGAAATGCCTCATAGTAACATAGTTGATAAGATTGAAAAAAGTCCATCGAGTTCAACCTGTATTATAATTCTTACACTAATCTGTATGTAACTATAGTAGAAGTATAATGACCAAGATGAAGTTCTGTTTTTACGTGTAAACAACAACTATAATTCATGCTTTTTCTAAAATACTGTTCTTTTAAATTTAATCTTGGATATTTGTGACAGTTAGGAATTTATCTAATCCATTTTTAAACATATTGACTGAGTCCACCATTACTACCTTCTCTGGCAGAGAATTCCAAATCCTTACTGCCCTTACTGTGAAGAACCCTTTCCTTCGTTTGGGTATAACATTTTCTCTCCTCTAACCTCAGATGGTGTCCGCATGCACTGTGTAGAGATTTTTCAATTACCAAATCACCTGATAGATCCTTGTATTGTCCCTTCATATATTTGTAATATTAATGTCCCCTCTTAGCTGCCCCTTTTCGAGTGTAAACATATCTATTAGGTGAATGCAGTCAGAAGATGATCGCTACTGGCCAAAATGTATAGTTATTTTCTGACTGAATTCACAGCCCCATAAACCAAGAAATTAGCCTATCCAACAGCATGTTGTTTGATTGGGTTTCATTTAGATGTACAATAGAGCAGCATAGCATTATGATTATGTGATGAAACGAGATGGACCTGGACTGAGAACCTTTTTAATTCATCACTTGTTTCTCACAGTGTAATGTACTTTTTAATCCTTGGTCCAGTCTAGGTAAATAGACCAATAGACCAGAGCATACTGTAGGTGTATCATGTGTATTGTTATTTCCTGTTATTAGGTATATTTTACCCTTGCTATTACCTACAATCTCGTATGTATTGGAGATATAAAGACCATTGCCCTATTGGGCCACATGTAATGACACCCGAGCAGCCATGCGGGATGCGGGCCAAAGTCGGATGTTTTTTTAAAGAGGCAATTGCTTACAAGGTAAAACCATTCCTTGTAAGTGATTTCCCCTTTAAAAAAGTGTCCGAGTTTGGCCAGTATCCCACACGTCCGCCATACTCGGCCGTCATTACATTTGGCCTATTGTGTGAATGTAGCAGGGCAGTAGAAGCTATAGTGTATATAGTGGAGGGAGAGGCAGGCAGCTGTACTAGCTAAATTACCATTTGTATAACATGCTAGTCCATTGTTTCAGGTGTGATAGGTGTAACTGGTAATGTAATCAGAATAATGCCTGAGTCACTGATAAAATAACTAGTTGGCAGCCCAAGTTATTTGTCAAGATAAACAGGTAATCTTTGAGGTAATTAGGTTAGAATCTTTGAGGTAATTAGGTTAGGTCTCCACAGCACTATACGGGCTGAAATAGCATTTGTATATCCTGAGCAGACTTTTTGGCACCAGAGGGGATCTGTCAGTCAGGTACATAAGGAGAGCAGTTCTCAATGGAGAGCATTCTATTCTGGTGAATCATGTGAACCAGACACCAGCAAGAAACCCTCTGGGTTAGGCATCACTATGCCACCAGAGGAAACCCTACCAGGACAGGGTCAATGTCAGCCAGTACCCCACACTAGGGGGATACAGGACTGTCTAGCTAGGTTCCGGTATGAATGGTCGACCATGTTATGGTCGACAGTCATTAGGTCGACCACTATTGGTCGACATTGACATGGTCGACATGGACACATTGTCAACACATGAAAAATGCTCGACACATAAAAGGTCGACACATGAAAAGGTCGACATGAGTTTTTTAAAACTTTTTTTGGTGTCGTTTTTTGCGTAAAGTGACTGGGAACCCCAATTAGTGCACCGCGTCCCCTCGCATGGCTCGCTTCGCTCGCCATGCTTCGGGCATGGTGCCTTCGCTCCGCTACCGCTTCGCTCGGCACAGATTACCGTTCCAATCGTAGTCCACGTGCATCGTAAAGTATGGAAAAGTTCCCCAAAAGAAAAAAAAGTAAAAAAAAAAATGCATGTCGACCTTTTCATGTGTCGACCTTTCATGTGTCGACCTTGTGTCCATGTCAATGTCGACCAATAGTGGTCGACATAATGACTGTCGACCATAACATGGTCGACCATGTGAACGAATACCGTCTAGCTAACGGTATAGATAAGGATGCAGATTATTGAGATTGATATATTTTGGGGCTGACTGCATAAGGCTCCTGGAGTATACATGCTACCAATTTTATGTACAATGTGATCTTATGGTATTGTGCTGTCATAATAAACACTTTTTCTGGATATAGTCTGACCTGCACGAATTGAATCCCACCAAGGGTACCCACCATCCCAGCTAAGTGTGGTCTCCACCATGCTGGAAAATGCAAACTCATAATAATAGAATATATATATATATATATATATATATATATATACACCAAGAACAGAAGAGGCGGCACTCCCGGCTTCTGGTCAGTGACGTCACCGGAAGTGCTGAAACCACGGGACATGCGCCGGGTGGAGACAGGGAAAATAGAGAACACATACTGGGTCACCATGGAAACACTACACAAACAACTAGTACAAAACGTGATATTGTGCACAGCATCAATAAGATGTGAGGCAACTGTCTCACAATACAAGTGAATAATCAACTGTGTATGGTGACACTTAAGTAACAAATATACATAAAAACTGTTATTAGCTATACTGCAATCAATGGCACAGATCTATACAGCATTGATCCAAACTTAATCTAAATGATCAAAACAGCTGTGGACACAAAATGTCATATAAATAACTCTTAATCTCAATGTCGCCATGCATTACCACAGGGCAAATCCCACAAATAGTACTACTGCAGCAGTGCTAATGGTACCTATTTATACATCCCTATACATCTAGTACAAAAACCCGCTGGGTATATTAAAAAGACTGAACACACTATGCTGCCATGAAAGGATTGTTAAATAATGCTACATATATTCTTCTGCATTTCAAATAAAGCAAGATAGGCTAAGGGATTCATTCAAACCCCTGGGATTAACCTTATCAAGGGTGCAGATCCACCTAGCCTCTAGTTGTAGGAGTTTTATGGAGCGATCACCGCCCCCCCCAGGAATTTAGGAACCTGAGCGATCATTCTGTATCGCAAACAGGCCTGGCGACAGGGGGGGACAAAGGGGATACTTGTATGGAGCCCCGAAGGTCAGAGGGGCCCCGTGGATCAGGGACACAAAAAAGGGGTCCGCAACATCTATTATCTTTTATATTGCTCACCCGCCAACTAACTAAACCAATTAACACGCAGGCTGCTCCAACCCTGGCTCGCCCCCCCCCCCCACCTTATCCTGTCACTTGGTCTGGTCCCTGTTATGACGCTGATGCTGCATTGTATGCCAGCCCCTTCCCGGTCTCCTTCCACCGCCACTGCCGAGCCGAGGAGCAGCAGCTCTGAGGCAGTCCAGCAGGTGTGCCCACAGCCTCCCGAGTGCCTCCAGCATCTGTCACAAGTCTGTGACAGACTTGGTCTTAGGGGTCTTCACAAACAGCAGCAGTAGCCGCCCGCAGTCCCATGGCTGTCACTCCAGAAACACCCTGGCTGTGGTGAGTCCCTCGTGGGTCCTGATACACTCCCCACTGTGACAGTCTGTTATATATATATATATATATATATATATATATATATATATAGTATATATACATATATATAAAATAGACTGTCACAGTGTGTGTATATATATATATATATATATTCATATACTGTATATATATATATATATATATATATATATACTGTATATGTATAATTGTATGTTGAGGGTGGTTGCTAGTCACTAGTACTTGCTGTGAGCGCAGCTCTTATCTCTGTCCTGTGCTGTGCAATGCGCTCCTTGAACTGTCTCTCTGTCTTGCCCACATAGTGTAAACCACATGGGCAAGACAGGAGATAACCAACAAATTTCGAAGTGCATGTCAGGGGGATCTTGATGTTGAATTCCTAAATGTGTGCCCCGTGATCAGGGCACTACACGTCATGCATCCCGTGCATCTATAGCAGCCCCTTTTCTTACTCAGGAAATGTTGCTTGGATGTCCCCATCCCTGTGATATCCATCCTAACTAGAAGGTCCCTAATATTAGGTCCCCGTGTATAACTAGGAAGAATCTGTGTGTTGTGCAACAAGGGTAAATCTGGTTCTGATTTTATAATAGACCAGAGCTGCTTAGCTCTTTTGATAGTCTTCTTACTCTTATTTGAATATCTGGTCACCCACGGAATCCTCTGCTGGGGGGATGAACGTTTGTTCACTTTCTCTTGGATAAGATCATGTTGGCTGAAGGACAATGCTTTTACTTTAGCTTGTAATAATAATGAATTAGGATATCCTCTCTGAAGGGATTTTTGTTTAATCAATTCTAGCTGTACCTCTCTGTCCACAGAATCACTAGTAATACAGTAAACTCTTAAGAATTGAGAAAAAGGTAAACTATCTATGGTGGCATGCGGGTGAAAGCTGTTGTACCTAAGGACAGTATTACGATCTGTCGGTTTAACATATAAACTAGTCTGCACTTTTTTGTTAATTATACTGATACGCACATCCAAAAAATGGATCTTAGTGTAGCTAATAGTAACTGTTAATTTAGCTTGACTACTGGACAGATTATGTTGTACAATGACCTCATTCAATTTAGAAATGTTTCCTGATCGTCGATGTAACGATGATATTTAAACACATATTGTATGATGGCCATGTCTGATAAAAATAAATTATTTTCCACAATGTGCATAAAGGAATTAGCATATGATGGAGCCATGCAACTGCCCATAGCACACCCCACCTGTTGTAGAAAAAACACCCATCATATAGAAAATAGTTATGCTTTAACGTAAATTCCAAAAGGTTAATAAAAAAATGTATATCAGGGCCTGTGTATAATGGATTGTCAACTATAAGCTGGTGAACTGCGGACAACCCTAGATCGTGCGGAATGCAAGTATAGAGGCTAGTTACATCTATACTGGCCAATACCAGATTGTCAGGGATTTGTTCAATTTCACCTAACAATCTCAACAAAGAAGAAGAATCCTTGAGATGTGTAGGAGTATTCTGGATGACTGGTTGCAAAAATGAATCCAAGAATATAGCCACAGGTTCACATAGTGCCTGGCAGAAATGATAGGTCTGCCAGGGGGGGTGCTGCACATCCTTGTGCACCTTGGGGATGGTGCAAAAAATGGACACCACAGTGGTCCTACAACATAAATATGCTTTCTCTGACGTCCTAGTGGATGCTGGGAACTCCGTATGGACCATGGGGAATAGCGGCTCCGCAGGAGACTGGGCACAACTAAAGAAAGCTTTAGGACTACCTGGTGTGCACTGGCTCCTCCCACTATGACCCTCCTCCAGACCTCAGTTAGAATCTTGTGCCCGGCTGAGCTGGATGCACACTAGGGGCTCTCCTGAGCTCCTAGAAAAGAAAGTATATTTTAGTTTTTTTATTTTCAGTGAGATCTGCTGGCAACAGACTCACTGCTACGAGGGACTAAGGGGAGAAGAAGCGAACCTACCTGACTGGAGATAGTTTGGGCTTCTTAGGCTACTGGACACCATTAGCTCCAGAGCGATCGAACACAGGACCCGACCTCGATCGTTCAGTCTCGGAGCCGCGCCGCCGTCCCCCTTACAGAGCCAGAAGCATGAAGATGGTCCTGGAAATCGGCGGCAGAAGACTTCGGTCTTCAACAAGGTAGCGCACAGCACTGCAGCTGTGCGCCATTGCTCCTCATGCACACCTCACACTCCGGTCACTGATGGGTGCAGGGCGCTGGGGGGGGGCGCCCTGAGCAGCAATATGAATACCTTGGCTGGCAAAAAAATCACAATATATAGTCCCAGAGGCTATATATGTGATAAATACCCCTGCCAGAATCCATAAAAAAAGCGGGAGAAAAGTCAGCCGAAAAAGGGGCGGGGCTATCTCCCTCAGCACACTGGCGCCATTTTTTCTTCACAGTGCAGCTGGAAGACAGCTCCCCAGGCTCTCCCCTGTAGTTTTCAGGCTCAAAGGGTTAAAAAGAGAGGGGGGGCACTAAATTTAGGCGCAATATTGTGTATACAAGCAGCTATTGGGGGAAAAATCACTCAGTTATAGTGTTAATCCCTGCATTATATAGCGCTCTGGTGTGTGCTGGCATACTCTCTCTCTGTCTCCCCAAAGGACTTTGTGGGATCCTGTCCTCAGTCAGAGCATTCGCTGTGTGTGTGCGGTGTGTCGGTACGGCTGTGTCGACATGTTTGAGGAGGAAGGTTACGTGGAGGCGGAGCAGATGCCGATAAATGTGATGTCGCCCTCTGTGGGGCTGACACCAGAGTGGATGGATACGTGGAAGGTATTAACCGACAGTGTCAACTCCTTATGTAAAGGGCTGGATGACGTAACAGCTATGGGACAGCCGGCTTCTCAGCCCGCGCCTGCCCAGGCGTCTCAAAGGCCATCAGGGGCTCAAAAACGCCCGCTACCTCAGATGGCAGATACAGATGTCGACACGGAGTCTGATTCCAGTGTCGACGAGGTTGAGACATATACACAATCCACTAGGAACATCCGTTGCACTCGGCAATGAAAAATGTGTTACACATTTCTGACATTAACCCAAGTACCACAAAAAAAAAAAAGGGGTTTTATGTTTGGGGAGAAAAAGCAGCCAGTGTTTTGTTCCCCCATCAGATGAGTGAATGAAGCGTGGGTTCCCCCGATAAGAAACTAATCATTTCTAAAACGTTACTGATGGCGTACCCTTTCCCGCCAGAGGATAGGTCACGTTGGGAGATATCCCCTAGGGTGGATAAGGCGCTCACACGTTTGTCAAAAAAGGTGGCACTGCCGTCTTAGGATACGGCCACTTTGAAGAAACCTGCAGATAAAAAGCAGGAGGCTATCCTGAAGTCTGTATATACACACTCAGGTACTATACTGAGACCTGCAATTGCCTCAGCATGGATAGTGCGGCTGCAGCGTGGTCTGATACCCTGTCAGATAATATTGATACCCTAGATAGGGATACTATTTTTCTAACTATAGAGCATATTAAAGACGTCGTCTTATATATGAGGGATGCACAGAGGGATATTTGACGGCTGGCATTCAAAGTTAATGCAATGTCCATTCTGCCAGGAGGGTATTAGGGACCCGGCAGTGGACAGGTGATGCTGACTTTAAAAGGCACATGGAGATTCTGCCTTATGGGGGTGAGGAATTGTTTGGGGATGGTCTCTGGGACCTCGTATCCACAGCAACAGCTGGGAAGAATTTTTTTTACCTCAGGTTCCTCACAGCCTAAGAAAGCACCGTATTATCAGGTACAGTCCTTTCGGCTTCAGAAAAGCGAGCGGGTCAAAGGCGCTTCCTTTCTGCACAGAGACAAGGGAAGAGGGAAAAAGCTGCACCAGACAGCCAGTTCCCAGGATCAAAAATCTTCCCCCGCTTCCTCTGAGTCCACCGCATGACGCTGGGGCTCCACAGGTGGAGCCAGGTGCGGTGGGGGGCGCGTCTCGGGTACTTCAGCGACCAGTGGGCTCGCTCACAGGTGGTTCCCTGGGTTCTGCAAGTAGTATCACAGGGATACAAGCTGGAGTTTCGGGGCGACTCCCCCTCACCGTTACCTCAAATCAGTCTTACCTACTGCCCTCGAGGAGAGGTAGTACTGGCGGCAATTCACAAGCTGTACTTCCAGCAGGTGATAATCACGGTACCCCTCCTTCAACAAGGCCGGGGTTACTATTCCACAATGTTTGTGGTACCGAAACCAGACGGTTCGGTGAGACCCATTCTAAAATTGAGATCCTTGAACACTTATATACGAAGGTTCAAGTTCACAATGGAATCGCTCAGGGCGGTTATTGCAAGCCTGGACGAAGGGGATTACATGGTATCACTGGACATCAAGGATGCTTACCTGCATGTCCCCATTTACACTCCTCACCAGGAGTACCTCAAAATTGTGGTACAGGACTGTCATTACCAATTCCAGACGTAGCCGTTGGTCTGTCCCCGGCACCGAGGGTATTTACCAAGGTAATGGCCGAAATGATGATACTCCTTCGAAAAAAAAGGGAGTTATAATTATCCCGTACTTGGACGATCTCCTTATAAAGGCGAGGTCCAGGGAGCAGTTGTTCGTCGGAGTAGCACTATCTCGGGAAGTGCTACAACAGCACGGCTGGATTCTGAATAGTCCAAAGTCGCAGCTGGTTCCTACGACGCGTCTACTGTTCCTGGGTATGGTTCTGGACACAGAACAGGAAAAAGGGTTTCTCCCGGTGGAGAAGGCCAAGGAGTTGTCATCTCTGGTCAGAGACCTCCTAATACAAATACAGGGTCGGTGCATCAATGCACGCGAGTCCTGGGAAAGATGGTAGCTTCTTACGAAGATATTCCATTCGGTAGGTTCCATGCAATGGGATCTGTTGGACAAGAGGTCCGGGTCGCATCTTCAGATGCATCGGCTGATAACCCTGTCTCCAAGGGCCAGGGTGTCGCTGTTGTGGTGGCTGCAGAGTGCTCATCTTCTAGAGGGCCGCAGATTCGGCATACAGGACTGGGTCCTGGTGACCACAGATGCCAGCCTTTGAGGCTGGGGGGCAGTCACACAGGGAAGAAACTTCCAAGGACTATGGTCAAGTCAGGAGACTTCCCGACACATAAATATTCTGGGACTAAGGGCCATTCACAATGCCCTAAGTCAGGCTAGACCCCTGCTTCAACACCAGCCGGTGCTGATCCAGTCAGACAACATCACGGCGGTCGCCCATGTAAACCAGCAGGGCGGCACAAGAAGCAGGATGGTGATGGCAGAAGCCACAAGGATTTTCCGATGGGTGGAAAATCATGTGTTAGCACTGTAAGCAGTGTTCATCCCCGGAGTGGACAACTGGGAAGCAGACTTTCTCAGCAGGCACGACCTCCACCCGGGAGAGTGGGGACTTCATCCAGAAGTCTTCAAAATGATTGTACACCATTGGGAAAGGCCACAGGTGGACATGATGGCGTCCCGCCTCAATATAAAGCTAAAAAGATATTGCGCCAGGTCAAGGGACCCTCAGGCGATAGCTGTGGACGCTCTAGTAACACTGTGGGTGTACCAGTCGGTGTATGTGTTCCTTCCTTTGCCTCTCATACCCAAGGTATGGAGAATACTAAGAAGGAGAGGAGTAAGAACTATACTCGTGGTTCCGGATTGGCCAATAAGAGCTTGGTACCCAGAACTTCAAGAAATGATCTCAGAGGACCCATGGCCTCTGCCGCTCAGACAGGACCTGCTGCAGCAGGGGCCCTGCCTGTTCCAAGACTTACCACGGCTGTGTTTGACGGCATGGCGGTTGAACACCGGATCCTAAAGGAAAAAGGCATTCCGGAGGAAGTCATTTCTATGCTGATTAAGGCTAGGAAAGATGTGATCGCAAAATATTATCACCGCCTATGGCAAAAATATGTTGCTTGGTGTGAGGCCAGGAAGGCCCCAACGGAGGAATTTCAACTGGGTCGATTTCTGCACTTCCTACAGTCAGGAGTGACTACGGGCCTAAAATTGGGTTACGTTAAGGTCCAGATTTCGGCTCTGTACATTTTCTTCCAAAAAGAACTGGCTTCACTGCCTGAAGTTCAGACTTTTGTTAAGGGAGTGCTGCATATTCAGCCCCCGTTTGTGCCTCTAGTGGCACCGTGGGATCTCAACGTGGTGTTGGATTTCCTGAAGTCGCATTGGGTTGAGCCACTTAAATCCGTAGAGCTAAAATACCTCACGTGGAAAGTGGTCATGCTGTTTGCCTTGGCGTCGGCCAGGCGTGTATCAGAATTGGCGGTTTTGTCATGCAAAAGCCCTTATCTGATTTTCATATGGATAGGGCGGAATTGAGGACTAGTTCCCAATTCCTTCCTAAGATGGTATCAGCTTTTCATGTGAACCAACCTATTGTGGTGCCTGCGGCTACATGGGACTTGGAGGACTCCAAGTTACTGGACGTAGTCAGGGCCCGGAAAATATGTTTCCAGGATGGCTGGAGTCAGGAAAACTGACTCGCTATTTATCCTGTATGCACCCAACAAGCTGGGTGCTCCTGCTTCTAAGCAGACTATTGCTCGCTGGATCTGTAGCACGATTCAACTTGCACATTCTGCGGCTGGACTGCCGCACCCTAAATCTGTAAAAGCCCATTCCACGAGGAAAGTGGGCTCTTCTTGGGCGGCTGCCCGAGGGGTCTCGGCTTTACAACTTTGCCGAGCTGTTACTTGGTCGGGTTCAAACATTTTTGCAAAAGTATGCAAGTTTGATACCCTGGCTGAGGAGGACCTTGAGTTTGCTCATTCGATGCTGCAGAGTCATCCACACTCTCCCGCCCGTTTGGGAGCTTTGGTATAATCCCCATGGTCCTTACGGAGTTCCCAGCATCCACTAGGACGTCTGAGAAAATAAGATTTTACTCACCGGTAAATCTATTTCTCATAGTCCGTAGTGGATGCTGGGCGCCCATCCCAAGTGTGAATTGTCTGCAATACTTGTATATAGTTATTGCCTAACTAAAGGGTTATTGTTGTTATGAGCCATCTGTTAGTGAGGTTCAGTTATATTTCATACTGTTAACTGGGTATAATATCACGAGTTATACGGTGTGATTGGTGTGGCTGGTATGAGTCTTACCCGGGATTCAAAATCCTTCCTTATTGTGTCAGCTCTTCCGGGCACAGTATCCTAACTGAGGTCTGGAGGAGGGTCATAGTGGGAGGAGCCAGTGCACACCAGGTAGTCCTAAAGCTTTCTTTAGTTGTGCCCAGTCTCCTGCGGAGCCGCTATTCCCCATGGTCCTTACGGAGTTCCCAGCATCCACTACTGACTACGAGAAATAGATTTACCGGTGAGTAAAATCTTATTTTAGTCTCCGTGTCAATATAGCCCTTATTAACTCCTTCCTGTACTAATACCTTAAGGTCACTTTTAAATCTCTCAGTGGGATCACAAGTGAGTTTGATGTAAGTATTCGCATCATCCAGCAGGTTTGAACACTCCAATTTATACATGGCAAGATCCATCACAACGATTCACCCACCTTTGTCGGCACCCCTGACTATAATATCCTGGTGTTTACTAAAATTTTTGAGAGCTAGCTGCTCTTCCTTGGTTAGATTATGGTGCACAAAGGTGAAAGAACCCGATGAATCTCTGCTACTAAAATCAAGTAATCTGGAGAATGTGCGAACTGAAGGATTAAATGACAGAGGGTCAAAATCGAAGCCGGTTTAAATTTCTTTGAAGCAGTCTCTATCGACTGTTCTCCTGTCGACACTGAACAACTGTGCACTCGATTTCTGTTTCTGTTCGTTTTTATCAAAAAAATTATTTTAATTTCAGTTTCCTATGGCATCTGAAATTATCATCTTTCCATTGAAACTCATCATGGAACTGCATAGGCACACAACTAAGTCCTTTGCCTAGAACTTGTTTTCAATGTCAGTCAGTGGAATACTGGAAAGATTGAAGATCAGGTCCTCTGACCCTTTGGCTGCCTGTTTGCGCCTCTGCCTCTGCCTGCCCCTTCTCGGGGATTATTCTTGACCTGGCCTTTTAGGCTCGGGTGTCTACGCCTAAAGGGACATTTGCTGGTGCTTGAGCTTGATCACTATCGCTTGCCGAAGTGCTGGTATAGGTTACTGGTCTTTTTGGCTGTCTCCTAAGCTTAGCAAAATGAGTAGTTTCCTTGGGGGCCTGTTGGTGGTGTGCAGCCAATTGTAAACTCTATGTTCAGCATAATCCTGATGAACTTTGACTAGCTTCTCTTTTTTAAATTTAATAAGATCTTTCTTATATGCCTCCAATTGATTTTGTAGCTGATTGAGCCAGTTGGTATCTTTATCCTGGCGAAATGTGGACAGATGTTCTTGTTCAAAGGTAGTAAATTTCTCTTTAACACAATTCAGTTCTTTAGTGGATTCCTCAATTACTAAAAGAATGAAATCCATAGAACATTTGTTCAGGAAGGTGAACCACTTAGAACAAAAAGGAACAATGTAACGTCCTATAGTGGGGATGATATGCATCCTGAAACCTCTGGGGATTTGCTTATTTCTATAGTAATCAGAGAGTGTTAGTCCGGGATACAAGTAATCCATTTCCCGTTTTTTTAATTTAAACCACTCTCTGAATAAATCCTCATTCGAACCACTGGAACTCAGTTCAAATGTAGGTTCAGTCAGCAGGATATCGTTTGGTTCGACGTCTGAGAAGCTGAATGTATCTGTGGTATCGCACAGCAACATTTGATTAACCAATTCAGATGCTGTAATATCTGTAACTGCCATGATACTTAAAACACGAAAGTGCTTAGTTGTGCAGTGCAAAATTAGCAACAAAGAGACCTGTGCAGGTAAAGTGCTAAGTGTCCAAAAAAGTCCTTAAATCTGGAGTCCTGAGAACTATAAATAACGCTGTACGGTGGTGCCTTGGTAGCTTCAACAGGTTCCTTGGCACGGGCTAACTGTAGCAACATACATATATACTAACCCGGCACTCACTCAGGGCAGTGTGAGCCCTAATCAGACAGTTTACTGGTGTGCCTTCCTATGGATTGAGTAAATCCTACGTATGCACCAAGAACAGAAGAGGCGGCACTCCCAGCTTAATAACAATGAATAACCTTTAGTGGTAAATCGACGTTTCGGGGAGTCTCACCCCATCATCAGGATAATAAGTGAACGGTGTTAGAACAAACATTTATACTTACAGATACCTCCTTTCCCGCTCGCTGCCGGCCGCAGTCCCGGGACTCTGCTGAACACTTCCGGCTTCCGGTCAGTAACGTCACCGGAAGTGACGAAACCATGGAACCTGCGCCGGGGGGAGAGACAGGGAAAATAGAGCACACATACTGGGTCACCATGGAAACAGTACACAAACAACTAGTACAAAACGTGATATTGTGCAAAGCATCAATAATATGTGAGGCAACTGTCTCACAATACAAGTGAACAATCAACTGTGTATGGTGACACTTAAGTAACAAATATACATAAAAACTATATGTATTATATATATAATCTCCTTATAGATCCAGCACTCTCCAGTAAACATGGGTAAATATATATACTGACCCCGGTTGCCTGCTCCAATGTGATACCAAATGGCGCCACTTACAGTATGTGCACTGCAGACCAAATAAGAGCGGCACACAGGGGATGAATTAAGTCACACAAATGTGGTAATAGCCTCAGTCAACGTTTCAATGATTATCTAATTTTCATCATTCACCTAATTCATTAATAAATATCTGATACAATATATATATATATATATATATATATATATATATATATATATATATATATATATATATAATCATTTATATTTTATATATTTTTTCATTTTAGTCTCCTAAATCTGCTTTCATCAGTGCAGCAAAGAAGGAGAAACTTCGGTCCAATCCAGGGAGAGTAAGATTTTCTGAGCAAGTGACTGTAGGGATTACAGAAGCAGTAAGTAATGAGAACCACATGTGTGTTTTATGTACTTTGACTTTCATCATTAAACAATCAACATGCCAACATAAAGTTGAAGGCAAATAATACTGTAGCTAAAATACTAAACATCACGTTTAGAGTTAGTGGAAAATATATATATCTTGGCAAAACTATGTTGCACTGAAGGGGTGGGCATACAGTTTTATAGTTTTTAAGGTTGCAAAATCATAGCTAAACTCTAAATTGCAGTGTAATGTGCTAAAACAGGAAGTACAGTATTTTACCTGCACGCAAAAAACAAACAAAAATTGTGATTGAACTTTTTGCACTGCAATGCGGTTTGTCAAAGTGCAACTTTGCACCCATTGGCCAGATTTGCTCATAATTCTAAATTAAACGATAGATGATCATACGCAAATGTATATTTTCAAATTTTTATCACCAATAAGAGATCCCATACAGTTGTTTGCTTTTTATCTGTGGCTCAAGTCGCTCCAAATAGCTAATCTTGGTGTGCTAGGTCTTGTGTGACTCTGCCGCACCAAGGTGTATATTTAGTGTGGGTTTAAAGAAGTGGAGATGTTAATCATAGCAACCAATCAGATTCTACTTTTTATTTATCTAGCACCTTCTAGAAAATAATAGAAAAAATTTGAATGGTTGCTATGGGCAACACCTACACTTCTATAAACTCGCACTTTAGTAAATATACCCATAATTGTCTTTTTTACGTAAATGTGTGTCTTGTGTATAAATACAATTAGAAGGGACAAAACTGCTTTACTAGTGTACAATGACCACGTCTGTGTACAAAGGGCTCAGATGAGAGCATCTCCATATTTTCCTTGCACCAAATTCCCTTGTGCTTCATCTGCAAATTTTTATCATTCACAGCCTAGTGTCTCCTGTGTGTCCTACGCCTGCGTTGGCCGGACCGAGCCCCCTAAATGGTAGCTTAACGCCGCCGTCCAGCCCCCTCCCGCCCAGCGGCTGCCTCTGCCTGATTGACAGGCAACAACGGCCTTCGGCTGTCTGGCATGGGCCAGCGCACTGCGGCACCGGCACATGCACTGTACTGACCCGATCGCACCGCTGCGATAAACTGCAGCGTGCGATCGGGTCAGAATGACCCCCAATGTGCACTGCAGAGGGGGCAGATATAACATCAAACTAACTTAATAAGCTTCTACGAGAAAGTGAGCGATAATATTGATCAGGGTCAGGCATTGGATGTGATCTTTTAAGACTTCACTAAGGCTTTTGACAAAGTTCCACACAGGAGACTAATTCTCAAACTAAGAGAGCTTGGGGTGGGAACCACTATCTCTACTTGGGTGAGTAATTGGCTGTTTAATAGGGAACAGCGAGTGGGGGGTTAATGGGATGTACTCTGAATGGGCTTCAGTACTCAGTGGAATACCGCAGGACCCAGTACTCGGGCCATTGCTGTTTAATATATTCATTAATGACCTAGGAGAGGGACTGGAAAGCACAGTGTCAACTTTCGCAGATGATACTAAACTATGTAGAATAATTAATTTAGACAAGGATGTTGAGTCTCTACAGAATGACTTATCTAGACTGGAGGCCTGGGCAGACAAATGGAAAATGAGTTTCAATATAGACAAATGTAAAGTTATGCACTTTGGGACTAAAAACAATCAGGCAGCCTATAAACGAAATGGGGAAAATGTAGGAATAATGGTAGTTGAAAATGATTTGGGTGTGCTCATCGATAATAAACTTGGTAGCAGTACACAATGTCAAAATACAGCAGCAAAGGCTAATAAGGTGTTATCATGTATAAAATGGGGTATGGAGACAAGGGATGAGAGTGTAATCCTGCCTCTGTATACATCATTGGTGCGACCACACCTGGAATATTGTGTGCAGTTTTGGCTACCATATTATAAAAAAGATATCTTGGAACTCGAAAGGATTCAGAGGCGAGCCACTAAACTGGTTAAGGGGTTAGAGGCACTGGACTATGAGGAAAGACTTAAAAGGCTTGATATGTTCACACTGGAATAGAGGCGACTGAGAGGGGACTGTCACGATCCGGGTAACTGGATGCCATTTCCTGCCTGTTAGGTGTCTCCTGAGGTTGGCTCAGCGAGCCAAGGCCGGGCTATAGCTATGTTTTGGCTTACATCTCTTGCTTATGGCCTGCAGCACTGGCTCAGCGGCCTCCTCAGTGTACTCACTTGCGGTGGTGTGGCGCTCCCAGCCTGGAGGGGTTTCTTAAACCAGTGCGAGATCCACCTTGAGTTGCAACCTGGCAGTTTTCCTACAGACCACACCAAAGTTGCGTACATCATCTCCCTACTCAGTGGTGCCGCCCTCGACTGGGCATCACCCTTATGGGAAAGATCTGATACCCTGCTGTCGTCCTACTCTGAGTTCGTGGCAACATTCAGACGTATCTTTGATGAGCCAGGTCGAGTGTCATCAGCTTCCTCTGAGATTCTTCGGCTGCGTCAGGGGACACAAACTGTCGGGCAGTATTTAGGACAATTCCAGACGTTGGTATCTGAGGTTACCTGGAATGAGGATGCCCTCTATGCAGCCTTTTGGCAAGGCCTCTCAGAACGTATCAAAGATGAGCTCACCACCAGAGACTTGCCCTCAAAATTAAATGAGCTCATATCGCTCTGCACAAAAGTTGACCTACGGTTTCGTGAAAGGGCTATGCAGCGAGGCAGGTCAACAGTGCATAAGACCCCTTCTGCTCCTCGACAGCTGTCTCCATCTAAAGACGTACCTATGCAGATAGGTCATTCACGATTGTCTCCAGCAGAGCGCAGAAGACGTTTATCCAATCGCCTTTGCCTATACTGTGCTGCACCTTCCCACCTCATTAACGCCTGTCCCGAGCATCCGGGAAACTCCAAATCCTAGCCCGCCAAGGAGAGGGCCGGCTAGGAGTAATGAATTCCTCTCCGTCTTCAAGTGACTGCAATCTCTCAGTTTCTCTTCAGTTGGCTCAGCGTACCAAGAATCTTATTGCTTTGCTGGATTCTGGAGCAGCCGGGAACTTTATAACTGAGAAGTTTGTTAAGCAGTGGTCCCTGCTGTTATCTTCTATATCTTTAACTGCCGTGGACGGCAGTCGGATTCCTGATGCAGTGATTACCTCCAATACCCTACCTATCCGTCTGAAGGTAGGGGTTCTACATACAGAGCTAATTTCCTTCCTGGTTATCCCAAGGGCCACTCATCCTCTGGTTCTAGGCCTCCCATGGCTTTGTTTGCATAATCCTCAAGTTGATTGGAAGACGACCCATATCCTGGCAAGGGGTCCTTTCTGTTCTAAGACATGTCTACATAAAGTGCTTCCAGTTTGCAACTCCTCCTCCAAGTCTCCTGATGTTCCACCTTCTCCATATCAGGATTTTACTGATGTATTCAGCAAGTCTTCAGCCGATGTTCTTCTTCACCATAGAGAATGGGATTGCCCTATCGATCTCATTCCAGGGAAAACTCCTCCTCTTGGACGCACGTATCCATTGTCGTTGCCCGAGACCCACTCCATGGAGGAGTATATCAAGGAAAATCTGGCTAAAGGGTTTATCCGGCCTTGCCCTCTGCAAGTGCTGGAAGGAGCACCCAAAGTCCAGTTTCTGATATTCAAATTGAAGATGTCACTGTTGAAGTACACCAGGATGAGGATATGGGTGTTGCTGGCACTGAGGAGGAAGTTGACGAGGAAGATTCTGATGGTGATGTGGTTTGTTTAAATCAGGCACCGGGGGAGACACCTGTTGTCCGTGGGATGAATAAGCCCATTGTGATGCCTGGGCAAAATACCAAGAAAAGCCACCTCTTCGAAGTGGAATTATTTCTCCACAAATCTGGACAACAGATGTCAAGCCATGTGTTGCCTCTGTGAATCTGTAATAAGTAGGGTTAAGGATGTTAACCACCTAGAAACATCCTCCCTTATACGTCACCTGCTGTGCATTCATCAGAAGTCAGTGTCAAGTTGTGAAACCTTGGGTAAGAGCATAAGCAGTCCACTGACACCTAAGTCCCTTCTTCCTCTTGTACCCAAGCTCCTCCAAGCCACACCACCAACTCCCTCAACGTCAACTTCCTCCTCTGTCAGGAACGTCAGTAGTCCTGCAGGCCATGTCACTGGCAAGACTGAGGAGTCCTCTCCTAACCGGGATTCCTCCGATGGATCCTTGAGTGGTACGCCTACTGCTGCTGTTGTTGCTGCTGGGAGTCGATCGTCATCCCAGAGGGAAAGTCGGAAGACTTCTCGTACTACTTTAACTAAGCAATTGACTGTCCAACAATCCTTTGTGAGGAAGATGAAATATGACAGCAGTCATCCTATTGCAAAGCGGATAACTGAGGCCTTGACAGCAATGTTGGTGTTAGACGTGCATCCGGTATCCGCCATTAGTTCAGTGGGACTTAGAGAATTGTTTAAGGTAGTGTGTCCCTGGTACCAAATCCCATCTAGGTTCCACTTCACTAGGCAGGCGATACCGAGAATGTACAGAGACGTCAGAAAAAGTGTCATTAGTGACCTAAAAAATGCAGTTGTACCCACTGTCCACTTAACCACGGATCATGTGCACAAGTGGAACAGGGCAGACTAAGGACTATATGACTGTGACAGCCCACTGGGTAGATGTATTGCCTCCCACAGCAATAACAGCAGCAGCACCACTAGCAGCATCTTGCAAATGCCAACTCGTTCCTAGGCAGGCTACGCTATGTATCACCACTTTCCGGAAGAGGCAAAACACTGACTATCACTTACAGAAACTGAGGGACATCATCACACAATTGCTTACCCCAATTAGACTCTCCTGGGGATTTGTGATATGAGACAACACCACCAATATTGTGCGTGCATTACATCTGGGCAAATTCCAGCATGTCCTATGTTTTGCACATACAATTAATTTGGTGGTGCAGAATTTTTTTTAAATATCACAGAGGCATGCAGGAGATGCTGTCAGTGGCCCTAAAAACTGCGGGCCACTTTTGACATTCAGCCACCACGTGCCGAAGACTGGATTGTCAGCAAACACTCCTGAACCTGCCCTGCCATCACCTGATGCAAGAGGTGGTAAAGAGGTAGAATTCAACACTCTGTATGCTTCAGAGGATGGAGGAGCAGCAAAAGGCCATTCAAGCCTATACATCCACTTACGAAATAGGCAAAGGAGGGGGAATGCACCTGACTCAAGCGCAGTGGAGAATTATTTCTGTCTTGTGCAAGGTTCTCCAACCCTTCGAACTTGCCACACGTGAAGTCAGTTCAGACACAGCCTAAGTCAGGTCATTCCCCTCATCAGGCTTTTGCAGAAGCAGCTGAAGAAATTGAAGGAAGAGCTAAGACGGAGTGATTCTGCAAAGTATATGGGACTTGTGGATGGAGCCCTTCATTCGCTTTGCCAGGATTCAAGGGTGGTCAATCTGTTGAAATCAGAGCACTATATTTTGGCCACCGTGCTCGATCCTAGGTTTAAAGCCTACATTGTATCTCTCTTTCTGGCAGACACAAGTTTGCAGAGGTTCAAAGACCTGCTGGTGAGAAAATTGTAAAGTCAAGCGGAACATGACCCGTCAACAGCTCCTCCTTCATTTTCTCCTGCAACTGGGGCTGCGAGGAAAAGGATAAGATTTCCTAGCCCACTCACTGGCGGTAATGGAAGGCAGTTAAGAGCGAGTGCTGACATCTGGTCCGGACTGAAGGACCTACCAATGATTACTGACATGTCTACTGTCACTGCATATGATTCTGTCACCATTGAAAGAATGGTGGAGGATTATATGCATGACAACATCCAAGTAGGCATGTCAGACAGTCCGTATGTATACTGGCAGGAAAAAGAGGCAATTTGGAGGCCCTTGCACAAACTGGCTTTATTTTACCTAAGTTGCCCCCCCCCCCTCCAGTGTGTACTCCGAAAGAGTGTTTAGTGCAGCCGTTAACCTTGTCAGCGATCGGCGTAGAAGGTTACTTCTACAAAATGTGGAGAAGTTGATGTTCATCAAAATGAATTATAAATTCTTCCTGGAAGACATTTACCAACAATTGCCTCCAGAAAGTACACAGGGACCTGTGATGGTGGATTCCAGTGGGGACGAATTAATACTCTGTGAGGAGGAGGATCTACACACTGAAAGGGGTGAGGAATCGGAGGATGAGGATGAGGTCGACATCTTGCCTCTGTGCAAGGAGGGATTGATTGCTTCTTTTTTGGTGGGGGTCCAAACAAACTAGTCATTTCAGCCACAGTCGTGTGGCAGACCCTGTCGCTGAAATTATTGGTTTGTTAAAGGTTGCATGTCCAGTTTATACAACATAAGGGTGGGTGTGAGGGCCCAAGGACAATTCCATCTTGCACCTCTTTTTCTTTTTTGCATCATGTGCTGTTTTGGGACTAGTTTGTTAAAGTGCCATCCTGTCTGACACTGCCGTACAACTCCAGGGGTACTGCCGTATAAGTCCAGTCCAGTGGTGCTGTCTTGTGCTGCTGTTACGCACACCAGTGCTAACAGGAGTATACCGGTGTATGAACAGAGAGGGATGCGAGGCAAAACGAACTCACAGACAGTATAACACAACATACACAGGAGGTGATGGAATAACTAATAAACACAAAATGAACGGGGAAGCCCAAAGGCTCAGGAATTGGGTGTCTCCCTAGTGTCAGGAATGCTCAGATGGAATAGAGCGGACAATGAAGCGAGATGTAGTGATTTAACATGTGGAGCACCCAAAATGATGTTGCTAAGAGCAACAGGAAAAACCCCAAAGGGTTACCAACGGGTGTGGGAATAAACTCCTTGGTCAGAGATAGAAATATAGACACAAGGAGAGTATCCACAATCCTAACCCCCACTTGCAGGGCACAGGTTCAGCTTACTGCCACTAAACTGACACCTGGATGCCCTGCACAGTGAGGGAGGATAAAGCAAGCAGGTCTGAGAGTACAGCCGCAAACCTGCTGGGTTCACAGAATAGCAAAAGAACCCCAGCAGGTTAAACAACTGACTCCAGTCTTACTGCTAGGTCCGGATTGGCAGAATGAAGTACCGAATCCCAAGGCCTATTCGCAGTAAGCAACAAGTAAATACAAAGTCACACAGTACTAGCTAACTCTCTGGAACTGACTAACAAACAAAGATTCAGCAGCATTTGCCTAGCCTGAGAGGATGGTTTATATAGCAGGTGCTGTCCACGCCCCACTCAGACCTCACAGACTGTGAGCACAAAACCAGCGCCGGATTCCCTGCCGTGCACAGAGCCTGTAACCACTACACAGTAAAAACCCGGACCGGAGTATCAGCTGCGCTCAGGTTACTTCGCTAACACTTGCCTCCCGGTTGCCATGGCGACGTGGCAGTACAGAACAGGAGATCCTAACAGTACCCCCCCTCTGACGAGGGGTCAAAGAACCCCTACCACCGGGTTTATCGGGGAACTGCGAGAAGAAAGAGTGTATAAGTCTGGGGGCATGAAGATCACAACTGCGCACCCACGACCGCTCCTCCGGGCCATACCCCTTCCAGTGCACCAAAAATGACAGCCGACCCCGAACCATCTTGGAGTCAAGAACCCTTTCAACCACAAACTCCCTCTGACCCCGTATCAGAAGAGGAGAAGGTCTTCCACTGGAAGAAGGATTACTAACCGCCAGTTTTAAAAGGGAACAATGAAATGTTTTATTGATACCCAATGAACGGGGCAAATCTAACTGAAATGCCACCGGATTGATAACCCTGGTGATCTTATAAGGGCCGATGAACCGGGGGCCTAACTTATGAGATGGTTGTCTCAACTTCAAATTCTTGGTAGACAACCAGACGAAGTCTCCTAATTTAAAGCTGCAGGGTCTTCTCCGCTTATCAAAAACCCTTTTGGTCACTAATGACACAGACACAAGGGCTTTCTTAACTTTCCTCCAAATACCCCTAAGGGCCGAAACCACAGAGGAACCACCAGGCGTGGAATCCAGGGGGTCAAAAGAATTGGCCTTAGGATGATGCCCATACACACAAAGGAAGGGAGAGATCCCTGTAGCAGAGTGAGCCGCGTTGTTATAGGCAAACTCCGCCATGGACAGATGAGCAACCCAGTCAGTATGACACTTGGAGACATAACACCTGAGGAACTGCTCCAAGGACTGGTTCACCCTCTCAGTCTGCCCATTAGACTGTGGATGGTAGCCTGACGACAAGCTCACAGAAATCTGGAGATCAGAACAAAATGCCCTCCAGAATTTGGCCACAAACTGGGATCCACGGTCAGAGACCACATCAAGTGGCAACCCGTGGAGGCGTACAACATGCTGCATAAATAATTTAGACAGGCGTCTGGCCGATGGCAACCCAACCAGTGGAACGAAATGCGCCATCTTCGAAAACCTGTCAATGACAACCCAAATGGCTGTCATCCCCGAGGATTTGGGCAAGTCCACCACAAAATCCATGGAAATGTGGGTCCATGGCTTAGATGGAATAAAGAGTGGATGTAATGGGCCGACAGGAACCCCTCTAGGAGTTTTATTTCGGGCACAAACGTCACATGCCCGAACCCACTGATCCACATCCTTAGCCACCGAGGGCCACCACACCGCCCTAGACAGCAACTCCCGAGTTCTGGCAATACCCGGATGCCCTGCCGACCTCTTGGCATGGAATTCCAGGAACACTCGCTGTCTTAACCTAGGAGGCACAAACAAGAGACCTACCGGAAGGTCTGGAGGAGCCTGCTCCTGTGCTCTAAGGACTAATGACAAGAGGTCCTGGGTAATGCCCACTTTAATACATGATGGGGACACAATGGGCAATGGCTCCTCGGTGGTCTCTTGGACTGGAGCAAAACTCCGCGAGAGCGCATCAGCCTTGATGTTTTTTGACCCAGGGCGATATGTTATCAAAAAATTAAAGCGAGCAAAAAACAAAGCCCATCGTGCTTGCCTGGCATTGAGCCGCTTCGCTGACTCTAAATATGCCAGATTCTTATGGTCTGTGAGAATTGAAACCACAAACTTAGCCCCCTCAAGCCAGTGTCTCCACTCCCCGAGTGCATCCTTTATAGCCAACAATTCCCGGTTACCTACATCATAATTCATCTCGGCAGACAAAAATTTACGGGAAAAGTAAGCACAGGGATGAAGGCGATTATCAGACACCCCCATCTGAGAGAGCACTGCCCCAATACCTATCTCAGAGGCATCCACTTCTACCACAAAAGGACGCTCTGGATCTGGGTGTCGCAGCACCTTGGCCGAGACAAATGCCCTTTTGAGACGGACAAAGGCCACTTTGGCCTCACAAGACCAGTGAGCAACATCCGCCCCTTTCTTAGTGAGTGCCACCAAGGGGGCCACTATAGACGAAAATCCAGCGATGAACCGTCTATAAAAATTTGCAAAGCCCAGAAAACGCTGAAGTGCCTTCAAACTAGTGGGCTGCACCCAATCCAGGACTGCCTGTACCTTAGTACCCTCCATTTGGAAACCTTCTGAGGAGATAATATACCCTAGAAATGCGATTTGCTGGACTTCAAATTCGCACTTCTCCAGCTTCGCCCCAAGCTGGTGGTCTCTGAGTTTCTGGAGGACTAAGCGTACATGCTTCCGATGTTCCTCCAGGGAATGGGAGAAGATTAGGATGTCATCTAGATAAACAACTAAAAATCTATCCAAATATTCCCTGAGCACATCGTTCATGAATTCCTGGAAGACTGCCGGGTCATTAGAGAGCCCAAAAGGCATCACCAAATATTCATAATGCCCTGAGTGGGTATTAAAGGCAGTCTTCCATTCACTCCTGAGGAAGCTGGGTGTCAACACCAGCGAAACGCGTTGAGTTAGAGACTGCCGGACACATCCTCAAAATAACCCTCAACATCGCTGGACTTTTTTCATCTTCATTACCCTTACGGCACCAATTGGACAGCATTTCCCTGGGCATTTCCATTTGAGGAGAAATTGGAGATTTCCCTATCCGCTTGAAACGCCTGCATTGGTATGCTTAAAAGGGACATTCTATCACTCCACTGCTTTCATCAAATTCTCCTAAAATAAGCTCATGGACCTAATTCCAGAGGAAGTCCTAGCCGGGGTATGATCAAACCTGTATTGAGGGTATATGTGGATGTGCCACTTTATATGATCATTTAACTTTTAACTATGATGTTTTAGGCATTGTGATTTTTAAAAATATTACTTTTATTAAATTTATTACATATTTCTTTCAACATTACCTACCGTCCTGAGTTTTTTTTAAATCAGAGTATCATTTTTATTTCATACAACCTAGCGCTGGTGACCACTATCTGTATTGTTTATCTATTTCATTGAGGATTTACCACCTCATACACCAGCAGCTTCCTGACAGCGCACTCTATCTATTTTCTTTATACGCTTCCATTCATCCCCCTCTCTTATTCGGATTAGATTGTAAGCACCGCGTAGGTCAATCTTAGAAAAAATGGTGGCAGTACGAAGCTGGTCAAACAAAACCGAAATGAGAGGCAGTGGGTACGAGTTTTTAATCGTGATACGGTTCAATTCCCTGAAGTCGATGCAGGGTCTCAAAGAACCGTCCTTTTTACCCATGAAGAAGAACCCCGACCCAACTGGGGACTGTGAGGGTCTGATAAATCCCTTAGCCAAGTTCTCCTGAATGTACTCTGCCATAGCCTGAGTCTCAGGACGTGACAGGGAGTACAACCTGCTCTTGGGAAGCTTAGCATCCGGCAACAAATCAATGGCACAGTCATAGGGGCGATGGGGAGGTAGTACCTCCGCAACTTTTTTGGAGAACACATCCGCAAAATCTGCATAACATCCTGGCAATCCTGGCAAACTTAGCTGCGAGAGCCTGACTGGAAGGCTCAAGCAACTCCTGAAACAATCACTACCCCAACTAAGAATCTCCCCAGAGACCCAGTTAAATTGAGGGTTATGGGCCCTTAACCAGGGTAACCCCAAAACCAATGGGGCAAAAGAACAGACAGTCACATAGAAAGACAATTTTTCAGAGTGTGTGGCTCCAATAAACAAAGGAATTTGGCTGGTGCAGGAGGTAATTTTACCCTGGGACAATGGTTCCCCGTTTAACCCACAGATCTCAATCTCTGATGCCAAAGGTACTGAGGGAACAGAGTGTTCCAGGGCGAATTGACGGTCCATGAAAACCCCATCGGCCCCACTGTCAACAAAGGCCTCAGTCTTGACAGTTTGACCGAGGATCTCCAAAGTCACCGGAATGAGAAAAGTCTTTTTGGGAAAATCTGACTTCTGGCCTGACAGGATATTTCCCATCACCCTCAGGCCCTGAAGTTTTCCGGCTTTTCTGGGCATGATACTACGACATGACCTTTATTCCCACAGTACAAACACAAACCCTGCTGTCTCCTCCGCGTCTTCTCACGCGAGGAGAGGCGGGTAGCCCCAATCTGCATAGGCTCCTCGGAATATTCCTCAGAGTCTGAGGTTCCCTTGGGAAAAAAGGAAACTGCGGTCTCCCTTTCAAGCCTACGCTCTCTCAGCCGTCTATCCACCCGGATGGATAACTGCATGAGCTGATCTAAGCGATCAGGCGAGGGATATTGTACCAGTTGGTCCTTTATCTGGTCAGAAAGGCCTCTTCGGTACTGGTTTCTCAGGGCTGGGTCATTCCACTGGGTATCATGAGCCAACCTCCGAAACTCCGTACTATAAACCTCAGCTGGCCGTCGCCCTTGCTTTAGGACCGTAATCTGAGCCTCAGCTGAAGCCATCTTGTCAGGGTCATCATAAAAAATGCCCAGTGCCGTAAAAAAAGCATCAACACTTTTAAGCGACGGACAGTCAGGCTGCAACCCATATGCCCAGACCTGTGGGTCTCCTTGTAGCAAGGAAATCACCATGCCCACCCGCTGAATCTCCGACCCAGAAGACTGGGGCCTAAGCCTGAAATATAGCTTACAGCTCTCCTTGAAACAAAAGAACTGCGAGCGATCTCCAGAAAAACGATCCAGGAGATTTACTTTCGGCTCCTTAACCCCTAAACTTGCCGCTGCTGCTGCGGGAGCTCCGCTAGCGGCCTGCGGGGTGTTCATTTTAATGGACATCTCATTAAATTGTCGAGTCAGGACCTGCACCTGATCGACCACCTGTTGCAAAGTATTTTGAGGGGTATGCTCCATATTCCCACAAAATTTCAACAGGAGTAGGGCTGCTGAATATGTTACGCACACCAGTGCTAACAGGAGTTTACCGGTGTATGAACAGAGAGGGATGCGAGGCAAAACAAACTCACAGACAGTATAACACAACATACACAGGAGGTGATGGAATAACTAATAAACACAAAATGAACGGGGAAGCCCAAAGGCTCAGGAATTGATTGTCTCCCTAGTGTCAGGAATGCTCAGATGGAATAGAGCGGACAATGAAGCGAGATGTAGTGATTTAACATGTGGAGCACCCAAAATGATGTTGCTAAGAGCAACAGGAAAAACCCCAAAGGGTTACCAACGGGTGTGGGAATAAACTCCATGGTCAGAGATAGAAATATAGACACAAGGAGAGTATCCACAATCCTAACCCGCACTTGCAGGGCACAGGTTCATCTTACTGCCACTAAACTGACACCTGGACGCCCTGCACAGTGAGGGAGGATTAAGCAAGCAGGTCTGAGAGTACAGCCGCAAACCTGCTGGGTTCACAGAATAGCAAAAGAACCCCAGCAGGTTAAACAACTGACTCCAGTCTTATTGCTAGGTCCGAAATGGCAGAATGAAGTACCGAATCCCAAGGCCTATTCGCAGTAAGCAACAAGTAAATACAAAGTCACACAGTACTAGCTAACTCTCTGGAACTGACTAACAAACAAAGATTCAGCAGCATTTGCCTAGCCTGAGAGGATGGTTTATATAGCAGGTGCTGTCCACGCCCCACTCAGACCTCACAGACTGTGAGCACAAAACCAGCGCCGGATTCCCTGCCGTGCACAGAGCCTGTAACCACTACACAGTAAAAACCCGGACCGGAGTATCAGCTGCGCTCAGGTTACTTCGCTAACACTTGCCTCCCGGTTGCCATGGCGACGTGGCAGTACAGAACAGGAGATCCTAACAGCTGCATCAGTCCAGTGGTGCTGTCTTGTGCTGCCATAAGTCCAGTGGTGTCCTGTGCTGTATATTATTTACTCCAAATAAAAAGGTTATATACATTACTTATATTATTATCCAAATAATTTTTACAGGGGTTGCCCTGTGTGGTGTAGGGGTACGCTCACCTGTGCTGCATATTATTATAATAGCTCCAAATAAAAGGATTATTATCCAAATAAATTTTACAGGCTTTGTCGTGTGTGTGTGGTTTAGGGGTATGCTCTCCTGTGCCATCAATATTGTGCGTGTATTACACCTGGGCAAATTTCAGCAGGGCCTAGTTTTTTTAAGTGCCATCCTGTCTGCAACTGCAGTACCACTCCTAGATAGGCCAGGTGTTTGTGCCGCACACTTGTGTCGCTTAGCTTAGTCATACAGCTACCTCATTGCACCTCTTTTTCTTCTTTGCATGATGTGCTGTTTGGGGTTTCGTTTTTAAATCTGCCATCCTGTCTGTAACTGCAGTCCCACTCCTAGATGAGCCAGGTGTTTGTGCCGCACACTTGTGTCGCTTAGCTTAGTCATCCAGTCACCTCGGTGCAACCTTTTGGCCTAAAAACAGTATTGTGAGGTGTGAGGTGTGAGGTGTTCAGAATAGACTGGAAATGAGTGGAAATTAGTGTTATGGAGGTTAATAATACTGTAGGATCAAAATTACCCCCAAATTATGTGATTTTAGCTGTTTTTATGTTTTTTTTCCAAAAATCATCCAGATCCAAAACCAAAACACGAAAAGTGCCCGCCGCACATCTCTAGTATTTACTCTGCAGAGAAACAAATTATCCCACCCAAATCTAACTCACTCTGCAAATGTTATATCTGCCACACCTGCAGTGCACATGGTTTTGCCCAACTGCTAACAAATTTGCTGCAGCTATCAGATCTGAATTACCCCCATTGTTACAAGGATCAATGCTGGAATTTAACAAAAGACCAAAACAAGGATGTGGATATGAAAAAACTCTGCATTAATTAAATCCGGCAGAATAAACAAAGGTACTTGTGGAAAAAATACAAAAGAAACCTGGGTACTAATAAGTGGGGTCTCTGGGAACAAGTGCAGATTGAAGAAAAGACTAAATTGGGAGACTCAGGAATCCAGACTTGAAACTAAACTAAGAACTTACAGTGGCAGAAACAAAACTATAACTGGCCCTGACTCTCAGGGCTCACTAACCTTTAACATAAATCAGGGCCAATCACAATGACAGGCCCCAAACATCAATGCGCTGCAAAGTAATTAGGAGAAAGCAGCATGTTCCACCTGATTACCCCAGTTGGGACTGCTCTTCAAACAACAGTACCTTCTCTGACATCTCAGAGGTACTGCAGGTCAAAGAAACAATAGCAGCACCCCTGGCAGCCCAGAGACCTGCAGGCAAAAACATAATAGCAGCACCCCTGGCAGCACAGAGGTACTGCAGGCAAGAACATAATAACAGCACCCCTGGTAGCCCAGAGGTACTGCAGGCAAGAACATAATAGCAGCACCCCTGGCAGCCCAGAGGTACTGCAGGCAAGAACATAATAGCTAGCAGAGTCATTACAGACATTTAAATCAATTTCAATATTCAGGCCATATCGCTCCAATGTTTTTAATTTATAGATCCACTCTGTTTCTATTATTCTTAGAGAGGTGACTAGATCCCCTCCCCTCCATTGGGGTGTCACCTTTTGGATGCCAGTTAAAGTAAGTCCTTGTGGATCTGTGTTATGTTTTTCTGAAAAATGAGCAGGGGCTGTGTGTTTTCAATCCTCTCTTGATATTGTAGATATGTTCTGCTATCCTTATTTTTAGTTTTTTTTTTCTGTTTGATTGACGGGTGCCACACATGCATTCCAATAAGTAGATCACAGCTTCAGTGTGACAAAACAGATGATTTTTTACTTCCTTTTTACATGTGATTTGAAAGTGTTTTTTTATTTAGTTCCTGATTTCTTGTTTCTACAACCTAGGCAGGTTGTGCAGTAATGAAATCCTTTACTTTGCTGTGCAGCTTCTACTTAGAAAATTGCTGGTTAGTTGTTTTCATTTTATTTGTTTTTTTGTATATTACTTTTCTTCTTCAATTCTTCATCGAGTTGCAGTAAGTGCCAATGGTTGTTCAGGATCTTTTCTATTTCTTTGTGGTTCCTACCAAATTGACTTATAAAATATAGAGGAAGTTCTTTAGGATTATCCCTTCTTTTATACTCCGTGAGTTCCCTCCTGTCTAGATTTTTTAGTTTTGAGCTATTTATTTAATATTGATACATTGTATCCTTTTTTGTAGCAATTTGTTCTTCATATCAGGGTGTCTGTTGGAGTAGAAAGAAATGTAAAACTGTTAAAACCTTAATTAAAGACACATTTCTGAATACATAGAAAACGGCTGCGCTGTATGTCAGAAATAAAATATAAGAGAGAGAGCCAACATATAAAAATAAAATGTTTAATAACAATGATAATGAGGTTATTCCAATATGGTAATACCAATAAACAACAATGTGAATAAAAACCACACAACACTTGTCGCAGAGTGTCAGATAGAACTTGAAAACTTCCAATAGGTAATGACTGAGATGAAGGCTGCAGTCTCTATCCACAGCTGCCGATGCTGGCTGCTAATCAAACACTGAGAAATCAGTAAAACAGATGGAGGACCTGCCTTTCCACACACCTTGCACCTTGCACAGGTGTCTCTACTAGTGCATCTCCCATACACCCTGATGGTTACATCTCTGATGCCTTTATGCCAGTAGCAGCCGCTACGGATCACAGCGCTTCAGCCAGCTAAACAGTACACGGCGCGGCATCTCCTCTCCGCTGCACAGCTTACGTGGGCAACGCAGGACACCTGACCGGGGACGCCCGGTTTGCTAACCAGCCCATCGGAGAGGTATTAACTACTGCATTGTATGGGTGTTGCAAAGACATTCAGTTCTGGAACTCCATCTGTTTTACTGATTTCTCAGTGTTTGATTAGCAGCCAGCATCGGCAGCTGTGGATAGACACTGCAGCCTTCATCTCAGTCATTACCTATTGGAAGGTTTCAAGTTCTATCTGACACTCTGCGACAAGTGTTGAGTGGTTTTTTTATTCACATTGTTGTTTATTGGTATTACAATATTGGAATAACCTCATTATCATTGTTATTAAACATTTTATTTTTATATGTTGGCTCTCTCTCTTATATTTTATTTCTGATATACAGCGCAGCCGTTTTTGATGTATTTTTCTCTCTGTTTCTCAACTACACATAGTTGGTCGGCAAGCGCAGTAACTCAGAAATGTATTAATTATATTCATATACTTCTTGTGGTATTTTATTTATAGAGGCGCTCCTTTAGCAGACAATCTATTCATACTCTGTTTTTACATTTCTGAATATTACATTTGTGTATTTACTTACCTTCTGAAGCCATTAAGGTCTCTTTAGACAGTCCAGTAGACCCAAACAGTAAAGTTTTAGTCAGGAGCATATCTGACACATCAATGTTTCAGGCTCCCCCCACCATCCAGTTGGCTCTTTCCATGGAGCTGCTTGTACCATCTGGCTTGGTCTTCTCCATGAAAAGTCTGTTGCGTCTTGACGTGGCTCGTCCTGTCCTTGCTGGTATGTCTTCTATTAAGAAAAAAAAAAAAAAGGTTATTTGAGGAGCAGGAAGTAGCACTTTCCTGCATTGTACAGATCCTCTCAGAGCCATAAGTGGCACTACCCAGCACCCACAAATAGCAATATTAAGAACAATTACATTGAGGCCTGCTATACAGTACTGTAAAAGGCCTCACTGCAAACACATTTCCTAAAGTTCTTGCTACCTCTTGTTGTCCTTGGGATTGACTTTCTGATGTTGGGGTGCTTGAGTTTCTAAAAACAAAACAAAATAAAAATAGGATTTTAATTAGCTACCGGTAACTCCTTTTCTCATAGTCCGTAGAGGATACTGGGGTCCATTTAGTACCATGGAGTATAGACGGGTCCACTAGGAGCCATGGGCACTTGAAGAATTTAATAGTGTGGACTGGCTCCTCCCTCTATGCCCCTCCTACCAGACAGTCTAGGAAACTGTGCCCGAGGAGACGGACATACTTTGAGAGAAGGATAGATGAGGATAGTGGTGAGATTCTGAACCAGCACACACAAGAAGAGGAAAGCCAAGCTAACCAAACTTGAAACACCAAAAGCAACGGCTGAACCAACATTACTTAACCAAGTAAGAGTGCAGGAAGGACGAGGTACTGGGTGGGCGCTCAGTATCCTCTACGGACTATAAGAAAAGGATTTACCAGTAGGTAATTAAAATCCTATTTTCTCTTACGTCCTAGAGGATACTAGTACCAGATTTAGTACCATGGGGATGTACCAAAGCTCCCAAACTGGGTGGGAGAGTGCTGAGGTTCCTGCAGAACTGATTGACCAAACGGAAGGTCCTCAGAGGCCAAAGTATCGAGCTTGTAGAACGTGTTCGAACCTGACCAAGTAGCTGCTCGGCAGAGCTGTAAAGCCGAGACACCCCGGGCAGCCGCCCAGGAAGAACCCACCGACCTAGTAGAGTGGACCTGTATAGATTTTGGACATGACAAACTTGCCGTGGAATAAGCATGCTGGATAGTAAGTCTGATCCAGCGTGCAATCATCTGCTTTGAAGCAGGACACCCAATCTTATTGGGATCATAAAGAACAAACAGCGAGTCCATCTTTCTGTGATGAGCTGTTCTTTTCACATACACCTTCAAAGCCCTCACAACATCCAAAGACTTCGAAGTAGCAGAGGTGTCTGTGACAACCGGAACCACCATAGGTTGGTTGATGTGAAATGCAGACACCACTTTCGGAAGAAATTGCTGAAGAGTTCTTAGTTCAGCTCTGTCCTCATGGAAAATTAAATAGGGGCTCTTGTGAGACAAAACCCCTAGCTCCGACACATGTCTTGCTGAAGCCAAGGCCAACAGTGTGACGGTCTTCCATGTAAGATATTTGATGTCCACCTCCTGTAATGGTTCAAACCAGTCCGATTGGAGGAACTGCAACACCAAATTGAGATCCCAAGGTGCCGTGGGAGGAACAAAGGGAGGTTGAATGTGCAGAACGCCTTTCAAAAACGTCTGGACCTCAGGGAGAGAAGCCAATTGTTTTTGAAAGAAAATGGACAAGGCCGAAATCTGGACTCTTATGAAGCCCAGACGTAGGCCCACAGCAACACCTGCCTGCAAAAAAAGCAGTAAACGTCTCACGTGAAATTCCACCGCAGAATAAGTTCTGCACTCACACCAAGAGACGTATTACTTCCAAATACGGTGGTAATGTTTAGACGTTACCCCCTTTCTGGCCTGGATCATAGTTGGGATAGCTTTATTAGAGATCCCTCTCTGGGCTAAAATCAGCCGTTCAACCTCCTTGCCGTCAAACGTAGCCACAGTAAGTCCTGATAGACGAACAGGCCCTGTCGCAGAAGATACTCGCGAAGAGGTAGAGGTCATGGATCCTCGAGGAGCATCTTCAGAAGGACCGCGTACAAGGCCCTTCTTGGCCAGTCCGGAGCAATGAGTATTGCTTGAACCTTTTCTCTTTTTATTCTTTTGAGAAATCTTGGGATCAGAGGAACTGGAGGAAACACGTACACCATCTGATAGACCCATGGAGTCGTCAGAGCGTCAACCGCCACTGCCTGTGGGTCTCTCGACCAGAAACAATACCGCTTGAGCTTCTTGTTGAGACGAGAGGCCATCATGTCGATCTGTGGATATCCCCATCGACTTGTCAAGCACCTGAAAACTTCTGGTTGAAGGCCCCACTCCCCCGGGTGCAGGTTATGTCTGCTGAGGAAGTTTGCTTCCCAGTTGTCTACTCCCAGAATGAAGACCGCTGACAATGCCACAGCGTTTCTTTCTGCCCAGAGGAGAATTATTGACACCTCTGACATCAATGCTCTGCATTTCGTTCTGCCCTGTCAGTTTATGTACGTTACTGCCGTCACATTGGGGGTCATTCCGAGTTGATCTTAGCTGTGCTAAATTTAGCACAGTTATGATCATTCACACTGACAGGGCTAGTCCACCCCGCATGTCAGTGCCACCCCCCCCCCCCCCCCCCGCAGAAGTGCAAAGGCATCGCACAGCGACATGTCATTGCTTTCTTACCTGCATGAGAAGAGAACCCTGGTGCACTCCAGTAGTCTCTTACCAACGGCTCCCATGCGCCGGCGCACTGTGGCACTGGTGCATGCGTAGTTCCGACCCGATCACTGTGCTGCGAGAAACTGCAGCGAGTGATTGGGTCGGAGTGACCCC
The DNA here is from genome assembly GCF_028390025.1 of Pseudophryne corroboree. Classification (NCBI taxonomy): domain Eukaryota; kingdom Metazoa; phylum Chordata; class Amphibia; order Anura; family Myobatrachidae; genus Pseudophryne; species Pseudophryne corroboree. The sequence continues at coordinate 142,691,769 of NC_086451.1, read as the reverse complement.
CATTGTCCATCTGGACCTGAATTATCCTATCTTGAAGAAGATGTGAGGCCTGCAGAAGGGCGTTGTATATGGCCCTGAGTTCCAGAGTGTGGATCGGAAGGATGACTTGCTGACTTGACCATCTTCCCTGAAACTGCATCCCCTGAGTGACTGCTCCCCAACCTCTGAGGCTTGCGTCTGTGGTTAACAGAATCCAGTTCTGAATTCCGAACCTCCATCTTACGACGAGTTGAGAAGACTGTAGACACCACAGAAGGGAAATCCTGGCCTTTGGTGACAAACGGATCCTCTGGTGCATGTGAAGATGCGATCCACCATTTGTCCAACAGATCGAGCTGGAAGGGTCTTGTGTGAAACCTTCCGTACTGAAGTGCCTCGTAAGAGGCCACCATTTTCCCCAGAAGGCGAATGCACAGATGCACCGATACCCAGGTTGGCTTTAGGACATCCCAAACCATCGACTGGATTACCAATGCCTTTTCTAATGGAAGAAACACCTTTTGTGACTCCGTGTCCAGTATTATTCCCGGGAATGGGAGCCTCTGTGTTGGCTCTTGGTGAGATTTTGGAAGGTTCAGAATCCACCCGTGATACTGGAGGAGTTTGGTTGAGAAACCAATGCTGTCCAGCAACCTCTCCCTGGACGGTACTTTTATCAGGAGATCGTCCAGGTACAGAATTATGTTCACTCCTTGTTTGTGGAGTAGAAACATCATCTCTGCCATCACCTTGGTGAACACCCTCGGTGCCGTCGAGAGACCAATGGCAGGGCCTGGAACTGGTAGTGACAGTCCTGCAGTGCAAACTGTAGATAAGCCTGGTGAGGCGGCTAGGAATTTGAAGGTACGCATCCTTGATATCCAAAGACACTAGGAATTCCCCCTCCTCCATACCTGAGATCACCGCTCTCGGAGACTCCATCTTGAATTTGAACACTCGTAAGTATGGGTTCAAAGACTTGAGGTTCAGAATCGGTCTTACCGAACCGTCCAGCTTGGTACTACGAACAAGTTGAATAGTACCCCTTGTTTAGTAGATGAGGTGGAACTAGAACAATGACCTGAGTCTGTACCAGTTTTTGGATGGCATGCTGTAAAGTTATACTTGCCTCTTGTGAAACTGGCAAGCCTGATTTGAAGAATCTGTGAGGTGGGAGCTCTTGGAACTCCAGTCTGTAGCCCTGAGATATAAGATCTATGACCCAGGGATCCTGGCACGAATTTGACCTGATCTGACTGAAGAATTATAGTTGGGCTCCCACCTGACACCCTTCCAGGCATTGCAGTCCACCGTCATGCTGAAGTCTTTGAGGAAGCAGAGCCTGAGCTCTATTCCTGGGTACCTGCAGTTGCTGGTTTGCGTGGTTTACTTCTTGCGTTGCTCGAGGACGTAGAAGCACCTCTGGATTTTCCCTTGAACTTGGCGGTTCGAAATGGACTGTAACTTAGAGGTCGAATAAGTCTTCTTAGTTGGGGGGCTACGGAAGGAAGATGCGTAGACTTACCCACAGTAGCTGTGAAGATCCATTTGCCTAGTTCATCTCCAAACAATGCCTCTCCTGTGAATGGTAGGTTTTCCACTCCTTTTGTTAAGTTCGTTTAACTTACAGGAAAAAGAGCAATACCTTAAATACACAAATGTTCAGGCCACTGCGACCGTTAAGCGTGAGTGTGAAACCCCTATCAAATGCGTACACGTTGCATAAGCACGCCGTCACGCTGTAAGCACAAAGTAGCTACACGTGCGGCAGAATACACTTTATAACCCCTAACAGGAAAGGAAATGCAACACCAATTGTATATGTAATGTTGTGATCCAACCCAGCAATGAATATTTACTTAAAAGGGGGGTACAACAGAAATACAATAACACAAGAGAAAAGGCTACAATCAATGGATACATACATTTGTTCACCTGCGCCACCTGCTTCCGGTCCTCAGTCAATCTGGATAGATGACCTTCAGAGAATGTGTATGACCGGCCAGGAGGCTTGGCTGTTATACAATAGTCCAAATCATGAAACAAAGGAAACTGTAATCTCTTCATCCATAGGTCAAAGGACTGGTCGTTTACAGTACATGATGGGTCATAGGTGGGTTTGAATAGGTGGGCGATGCCTGGTCCAGGTGCACTTGCAGATTTTCTCCACTGGGTTCCCAACGAATATCAAGAGTACAGTAAATACAGTGTGATATTAATATTGTTCTCCTGCGCATATCTATGCGCAGGAGCGTGCTACTTTCTGCAAACTGAAATCGGAATATTGCCCTTGAAATACCATACAGCTGGATACCAAACACCATCTCCTAACCTAATTCTGTCCCCTAATATACTGTAAAGTTGAATCCCTCTGTTGCTATACCTCTGAAGCAAATGTAACTTGCTGGTGTGGTGCACGTAGGCTATGTGTAAATTATGCACTATGTGGATTAAATATCAGATATGTCTTTGTGGCTTTTCTATGTGAATGCATATGCTACTATATTTACTCATACCACGCGCTAATACGCAGGACTTCATGAGCCAATATACGTAACGCGCGAGTATGCGCACGCACGGCAGAACAAGCACCCGCACGGAGGCCGCTCTGTGTGGTGTTTGCACGTGATGCGTGTGGGTATAATATTTTCTACTTCGACAGTCCACCCTTTGGCAGTCAACAATAACTGCCACACATAACTAATAAAACTGAAAATATTACATATACATTATATACAAATTTCGGGTGACTCTGGGAGAGTTCTAGGCGGGAAATGTATAGCCTAGTGGGATAGGAAAAAGCATGTATGTACGAATTAATGTCTGAAAGGCATGTATCATCGTGCCGTATATATTCTAAGTAAGCTTCGAGGTATTGCGAAGTATACATTAAATCCTTCTCAGCCCGTATTAAGGGTCTGTACATGGGCAAACAAACACTAACAAGTTCTTTTCGGGCAAGGGCCATTAGCCCTCACCTTTCCGGCCTCTTATACCAACAAATGGGGAGCACATTTATCTGATGATACATGGAGGGGAAATGTATGTGTGTGCTTCTATATGTGGATAACATTTATCGACTATGTGTGCTAGTAACTGAAGATTGCAGAGATGCACATAAAAATACATTTACATAAATTTTGGGTATTGTTGAAGTCTTTTCCGGTTGGATGTTTCTGGGTTGAGGGGAAAACAGAAAAAAATGGTGAAAGAAACTGGTCATGAAATTTATTTGCAATCCTTATCATAACACTGTTTCTACGGATGGGTCATAAATCAAATCTGCCGCTGTTACAATGCCCTCGCTCCTTAGACTCATCAAATTTGTCCTGTATTTGCGCCGTGTCAAATTTTGAACACATCTGACTATAAGGCCAATAATTATGACGACACCCAGGATACAGAGAAGAAACTTTCCCACACTCGCAATTACATTTTGCGCCCACTCTCCTAACCGAGAGAACCATTTGAGTGGGTTCAACCATGAGGCCCAGCCAGTCAATTCATTGCCCACAGCCGTCAAGGTAAGGTTGTGCTTCCTTCTGAACTTCCACTTCAACTGCAAGATCACGTCCATCTTTTGATCGATGATCTCCATTGGGTCTTCAGTACTAATCGTAATATACGTACAGCACTTCACACCATGTTGAGTTGCCAGAGTAACACAGTACCCACCTGTCATAGCCGTGACATAATTCAGGACCATCCTGTGCTGGACCAGATCCTTCTTCTAGGCTTGTAGCTCCCTACCCGTATACCTGAAGGTGTCATCATACATCTCGGTGATATTGTCTATCAAGTTTGCCAGCGCATGGATGTACTTATAATTTATAGTTCCTCTGGCAGTACGGGTGATATCTAATGCGAGAAGGAATTGAATCCCGGTGGATTCATGGATCAAATCGGAGGCTGCGTGCTCTGTCCTATCTATGAGGTGTCTCTTGATGATGTGTTCATAATGTATATGAGTATAGGGAGTCTGAGCATTGCGGTGAATGTCTTTCATTTTGTCGTGTGCTATGGTCATGACCTCTGGTAGTACTCTGCCAATATAACACAACCCTTCAGAGCTCGGAGTAAGCCACTTGTACGCTTTCCTTCCACATATGAAGTAGGCATCACCTGGAAGAACATAAGGGACAAAATGCAAACAGAACCATATCACATATTTTCCTTATAAAGAAACTGGTCCCCAGTTCTCTCATTTGCTCAGTACAAGTATCGGGCTGGATGATGTGGGCACAATACCCCTGTGACACTTTTCCAGCCCACATGGTTTTGATCACACATGTATACCTGTATCGAAAGTACTTCCCACTTGTGGCTGTCTTACGTACAAGTTCGGAGTCGATAGGTACTTTATCAGCTCTATGTGAAAAGGTCATTGTCTGGTTATTCCATGTCACTTCCCAAATTCCTGGTATCTGGAAATTGGACATGTTAAAGCACAACAGTGACCTATCTATGTGGTACTGGTGGAGCTTCAAGCTAGGGGGCCTAGATATATTTAATTTCTTGTCCACTGGCTCCCCCCTCCCCCCCCGTAATTCGAGTACCTCATCTATTGTTAAAGGGTATGGCACTAATCCCAACTTACTCTGTCCTTAAGGTACCTGTGAGCACACCCAGCATTCTGTTTAGTTTAAGACCGTACCCACTAATGAGTGGTAATCACTCAAAGGATGTCCGCCAATGTCGATATTACTGTTTGACTGACATCTCTGGATGCACCCATCTTCAACTGTTTTCGCAATGCTTACATATGCAGTATTCATCAGACAATAACCCTTCACATTGCCTCTGAGCTCCGTGACTTCCAGATCTCTTATTGATACCAGCCTTGACCAAAGTGATACGCTGATCCTGGGGTCCTACGAATCCGTACTCTCCATCAGATCCCATTCCAGATCCTTGCTCAACTTCTCAGGGGCCCTCACAAAAAGATTGTCCTGATCAAAAACAAAGTCACAAGAAAAAGCCGGAACACAGTCTCTTGGTGTGGATCCATTTTGTTAAGGAGTAAAAATAAAATAGGGAAAAAAGAAAAATGTAGTGGGGTGTGAAAAAGAAAAAATGTTTCGACAACCGTCCTTGATTTTGCTGCTCTCCATGCTCAGGTGCAGTTCAACAGTCCTGCCTTTTAGCTTTCCCGGAACAGATTCTCTAGTGATACGAGGTTCTCTTCACCTTTCTCTTTGTCACGAGTTTTCTCCGGGTCAGCAACCTTCTTGCAGTGGGATGAGTGGACCCAAGTCTCTCTCTCGGCAACCTTTAGTGCTGTCGTAAAAGGAAGAAATGGGTACTGGCGCTGGCTGGAGTTCAAAATGTAATGAACGACTCAATAAATAAAATATAAAAAGATATATTTCATAAACATTCATCAAAGAGAGGTTTTCCTACCCCTCAAGAGTAAAACATTAGCAATTGCTGAACTATAAAGTACAATTGGTAGGATCCCACAGGGTTAACCCTTTCAAGTATAATGTCCACAGTTCCTGGCTAGGACGCTATTCCACATTTGCCCACAAGTTCAATTAGGTGTAAGGTAATTTACCAGACTGGATTCCAGATAAGTCCCCTAGGTCTCTCATGCAGTTAGGAACCAAATGGCAGATGGGGATGAGTCCAGGTCTTATGAAGAACTTGTGTCGGAATTTAATCCAGTGGAGGCTGAGTCCAAAGATTGCCAGGAGGTGGATGAGGGTGCTGATACTTGCGGTCCTACAAACTTAAGCCCAACGCGTTTCGCTGGTCTGATGGGTGCCAGCTTCCTATGCTCCTGAGGAAGCTGGCACCCATCAGATCAGCGAAACGCATTGGGCTTAAGTTTGTAGGACCACAAGTATCAGCACCCTCATCCTCCTGCTGGCAATCTTTGGACTCATCAGCCTCCACTGGATTAAATTCCGACACAAGTTCTTCATAAGACCTGGACTCATCCCCATCTGCCATTTGGTTCCTAACTGCATGAGAGACCTAGGGGACTTATCTGGAATCCAGTCTGGTAAATTACCTTACACCTAATTGAACTTGTGGGCAAATGTGGAATAGCGTCCTAGCCAGGAACTGTGGACATTATACTTGAAAGGGTTAACCCTGTGGGATCCTACCAATTGTACTTTATAGTTCAGCAATTGCTCATGTTTTACTCTTGAGGGGTAGGAAAACCTCTCTTTGATGAATGTTTATTAAATATATCTTTTTATATTTTATTTATTGAGTCGTTCATTACATTTTGAACTCCAGCTGGCGCCAGTACCCATTTCTTCCTTTTTTGACTATATTACTAAGGGAACTGACCTTCCCAGTACAGGCTGCCGTTGACAGCGCACTCCATCTGTGTATTTATTCTCTTTTAGTGCTGTCATGCCGGTCAACAAAACTTGATACAGAACTTCCCACCTGTCAATGAGGCAACCTGAGCGTAGACAATTTCAAATCATCACATAATCCCCAGGTTCAATGTCATGACAATTACTGTTTGGTAGGTCAGGAATCGCCAGTTTTAGATTCCTTTGCAGGTTTCTCAGTTGCTGGCTCATCCTAACCAAATATTGTACAGTTATTTCATTATTGCACTTCAAATCATCCTGTGGATCTATCATTACATGGTGTTGTCGTCCAAAAAGAACTTCGAAGGGTGATAAGTTAAGCAGTGACCTGGGAGTGGTTCTGATGCTTTACAACACTAGTGGCAGTGCTTCTGGCCACAACAGTCCAGTTTCAGCCATCACTTTGCTCAGCTTGTTCTTAATAGTGCTGTTCATTCTCTCCACCTTTGCACTTGCCTGTGGCCGGTATGGAGTATGCAGCTTACTATTAATACCCATCAGTTTGCACATGACCTGAAAGATTTAACCTGTAAAATGGGTACCCCTATCACTTTAAATCATTTTAGGGATACCATATCTACACACAAATTACTGCACGATTTTCTTTGCAGTGAACACGGCAGTATTTGTAGCAGTGGGGAATGCTTCTACCCAGTTTGAAAAGACATTGGTACATACTAATACATACTTTAAATTCCTACAGGGTGGTAACTGTATGAAGTCGTTTTGTATTACCTGGAAAGGTCCGTCTGTAGGAGGGATATGGGATGGCTCCGTTGGTATTGTCTTACCAATATTCTTCCTCAAGCAAGTAAGACATGTCATTGCTTTCTTACCTGCATGAGAAGAGAACCCTGGTGCACTCCAGTAGTCTCTTACCAATTTGCACATACCTTCCTTACCCAGATGAGTCAGACCGTGTGCCGCCTCAGCTATGCTTGGGAGATATGCCCTGGGGGCCACTGCCTTACTGTGTCCATCTGTCCAAAGTCCTGAGGACTCCTGACCATATCCCTTCGCCTTCCAGACTGCCTTCTCCTGTTGGGAACACAAATTTTGCATTTTGATTAATTGTTGCATGTTTACTGTATTAAATGTCATCAGTTGTGTGATGTTGGTTTGTATGATGGTGCTTGCTACTGATTTTGCAGCTTCATCTGCCCGGCTGTTACCAAGTGAAATTGGGTCTTGGTTGTAAGTGTGTGCTTTACACTTGATAACAGCCACTCTGTCCGGTTCCTGTATGGCTGTCAGAATGTATGACGCATGCGCTACAGGTGTGCCAGCTGCCGTCATGAAATTTCTTAGGCACCATAGGGCCCCAAAATCATGCACCACTCCAAAGGCGCACCTAGAGTCCGTGTATATATTAGCTGACTTACCCTTTGCCAACTCACATGCTCTGGTCAGTGCTACCAGCTCAGCGACTTGTGCTGAGTGAGGTGGGCCAAGGGGTTCAGCTTCTATGATACCTTCGTCATCTACAATTGTGAATCTGGTGCACAGGTTTCCCGAGTCCATCTGTCTGTGGCAACTACCGTCAGTGTAGAAGGTAAAATCTACATCTTCCAGTGGGTTGTCACTGATGTCAGGTCTCGCAGTGAAAGTCTGGTTCAGGTATTCCATACAATCATGCATGTCAGTGTCTGCACTAAATCCTCCTTCACCATCATTCTCATCCTCCACCCTTTGTGCATGACCAGGCACACGTGGCAAGTAAGTTGCAGGATTTAGTGTGCTGCACCTTTTTATGGTGATGTTTATAGGGGCCATCAGTGATAGTTCCCACTTTGTAAACTGAGCAGATGAGACATGTCTGGTTTGGGCGGAGTTTAGCAAGGCTGATACTGCATGTGGTGTATGGATGGTTAAGTCGTGTCCTAACACTACATCTTCGCTTTTACTTACCAACAAAGCTATAGCTGCAAGACTTTGTAGGCAAGTGGGTAGAGACCATGCTACAGTGTCCAACTGTGCACTGTAGTAGGCTACCGGTTTGCTGAAATCATCATGTTTCTGTGTTAAGACTCTTGCCGCTTACCCAGCGCTTTCAGTACCATATAATTCAAAGGGCTTTTTGTAATCTGGCATCCCCAATGCTGGTGCTTGTGACAAGCACTGTTTTAGTCTCTCAAATGCCAGTTCTGACTCATCTGTATGAGAGACCCAATCTGGTTTGTTCGAGGAGACCATTTCTTGCAAAGGTAGTGCCAGGATAGAGAACCCCAGAATCCAATTCCGACAGTACCCACACATTCCGAGGAAAGTGCGGATCTGTTGCTGAGTTTGCAGCAGTCATGTCCCGAATGGCCTGTATTCTGTCAGTGGTCAGGTGCCTAAGTCCTTGCATCAAGCAGTGTCCCAAGTATTTAACCCTAGTCCGGTACAACTGCAACTTATCCTTTGAAACCTTGTGTCCTGTCTGAGAGAGATGAAACAGAAGCTGTTTAGTGTCTGCCAGGAACGACTCGAATGAGTCCGAGCACAACAACAAGTCATCAACATAATGTATTAGCACCGACCCACTCTCAGGGTGAAAAGATTGCAAACAGTCATGTAAGGCCTGGGAGAAAATACTTGGGCTGTCAATGAAACCTTGGGGGAGACGGGTCCAGGTATATTGTACTCCCCTGTAGGTGAAAGCAAAGAGGTATTGGCTGTCAGGGTGGAAAGGGACAGAAAATGCAGAACAGAGATCAATGACAGTGAAGAACTTAGAGGTGGAGGGAATCTGCACGAGGATGACAGCTGGATTGGGCACTACGGGGAATTGACTGTCAACTGTCTTGTTTATCCCCCTTAGATCCTGCACTAGCCTGTAACCCCTCCCCCCCACTCTTTTTCACAGGGAATATGGCACTGTTGGCTGTGCTGGACGTCCTGACTAGGATTCCCTGCTGTAGCAGCCGTTCTATGATGGGATACTCCTAATTCCATCTCTGGTTTCAGAGGGTACTAGGGGATTTTTGGAGCTATCCTGCCACCTTTTATTTGTACTACTACTGGGGCTACATTTGCAATCAATCCAGTGTCCTGTCCATCTTTGGTCCAAAGGGAACCCGGTATTTGCGAGATCATTTCCTCTACTTGCGATGGACATGTGTCTATAACAGTGGAGTGTAACATTAGCCTTTGAGGGGTGTCTAATATATCTTGTACCTCCTGTGCATTGTTCTCAGGGATATCTAAGAACACACCCTCAGGAAAACAGTATTTGACACACCGCATTTTACACAACAAATCTCTCCCAAGTAGATTAGTCAGAGCCAATGCAGCCAACAGGAAAGAATGTTTGGTATGTAAGGGCCCTATCGTAATCTCTGCAGGTCCACTCAAAGGGTACTGCTGCACCTTTCCTGTTACTCCCATTGCCGAAATCGTTTTACCCGTGGTCGTTAAACCTGTGGTGGAGTTTAGCACTGATCTGGCCGCCCCTGTATCTACAAGAAAAGGTTGTTGTATGCCAGCTACATTGACCATGACCTCAGGTTCACTTCCAAGGCCAGCAATCAATTTAACCAGCTGCAGACTACAGGTATGACCTGACCTCTATTGTGTAATGGGACCTTCCTGCAGAGCATTGGCAGCTACGATATGTGCGGTGGATAGCTGTGGGTTTTCGGGGGTCTGCCAGTCCCTCCTTGGTGGGTACCTCCTTTTTTCCCCTCTATCTGGCTCATAATCCCTCTTATGTGTTCCCTGATCCCAGCTATGTGTTTGGTATTGTGGTTCATATTCTAGTCTAGGGGGTCTATATTTAGTATGTGTCCCATTACTCCTACAATTCTGAGCAAAATGTCCCTCCTTCTTACAAATGTAACACAGTCTTGGTCTTCTCCAATAATCAGGGGCCTGGGGTTTAGGTTGGTTGGACATCCCTACCAGCGCCTGTTTACTTACCAGCATCAACCTATCCCCTTGCGACTCCTTGTGTTTAGTGATATTGCGGTCATGCTCAAGTGCAGACTCTCTCAGTGCAGCTACCGTGATACCCCTCCAATTTGGCAGAGAAGTCTGCACTCTGGTCCTCAATGCCTCCTTTAATCTATCCATTAGTACAGAGACAGCTACCTCCCTGTGGTTGGCATTCTCCTTTTTCTCTATCGTCCTAGTGGATGCTGGGGTTCCTGAAAGGACCATGGGGAATAGCGGCTCCGCAGGAGACAGGGCACAAAAGTAAAGCTTTCCGATCAGGTGGTGTGCACTGGCTCCTCCCCCTATGACCCTCCTCCAAGCCAGTTAGATTTTTGTGCCCGGCCGAGAAGGGTGCAATCTAGGTGGCTCTCCTAAAGAGCTGCTTAGAAAAGTTTAGCTTAGGTTTTTTATTTTACAGTGAGTCCTGCTGGCAACAGGATCACTGCAACGAGGGACTTAGGGGAGAAGAAGTGAACTCACCTGCGTGCAGGATGGATTGGCTTCTTGGCTACTGGACATCAGCTCCAGAGGGACGATCACAGGTACAGCCTGGATGGTCACCGGAGCCTTGCCGCCGGCCCCCTTGCAGATGCTGAAGTAAGAAGAGGTCCAGAATCGGCGGCAGAAGACTCCTCAGTCTTCTAAAGGTAGCGCACAGCACTGCAGCTGTGCGCCATTTTCCTCTCAGCACACTTCACACGGCAGTCACTGAGGGTGCAGGGCGCTGGGAGGGGGGCGCCCTGGGAGGCAAATGAATACCTATTTTGGCTAAAAATACCTCACATATAGCCTCCGGAGGCTATATGGAGATATTTAACCCCTGCCAGAATCCGTTAAGAGCGGGAGACGAGGCCGCCGAAAAAGGGGCGGGGCCTATCTCCTCAGCACACAGCGCCATTTTCCCTCACAGAAAGGCTGGAGGGAAGGCTCCCAGGCTCTCCCCTGCACTGCACTACAGAAACAGGGTTAAAACAGAGAGGGGGGGCACTAAATTGGCGTTAGAAATATATAAAAAAGATGCTATAAGGGAAAACACTTATATAAGGTTGTCCCTATATAATTATAGCGTTTTTGGTGTGTGCTGGTAAACTCTCCCTCTGTCTCTCCAAAGGGCTAGTGGGTCCTGTCCTCTATCAGAGCATTCCCTGTGTGTGTGCTGTGTGTCGGTACGTGTGTGTCGACATGTATGAGGACGATGTTGGTGAGGAGGCGGAGCAATTGCCTGTAATGGTGATGTCACTCTCTAGGGAGTCGACACCGGAATGGATGGCTTATTTAGGGAATTACGTGATAATGTCAACACGCTGCAAGGTCGGTTGACGACATGAGACGGCCGACAAACAATTAGTACCGGTCCAGACGTCTCAAAAACACCGTCAGGGGTTTTAAAACGCCCGTTTACTTTAGTCGGTCGACACAGACACAGACAGGGACACTGAATCCAGTGTCGACGGTGAATAAACAAACGTATTCCTTATTAGGGCCACACGTTAAAGGCAATGAAGGAGGTGTTTCATATTTCTGATACTACAAGTACCACAAAAGAGGGTATTATGTGGGATGTGAAAAAACTACCGTAGTTTTTCCTGAATCAGATAAATTAAATAAAGTGTGTGATGATGCGTGGGTTCCCCCCGATAGAAAATTATGGGCGGTATACCCTTTCCCGCCAGAAGTTAGGGCGCGTTGGGAAACACCCCTTAGGGTGGATAAGGCGCTCACACGCTTATCAAAACAAGTGGCGGTACCGTCTATAGATAGGGCCGTCCTCAAGGACCAGCTGACAGGAGGCTGGAAAATATCATAAAAAGTATATACACACATACTGGTGTTATACTGCGACCAGCGATCGCCTCAGCCTGGATGTGCAGAGCTGGGGTGGCTTGGTCGGATTCCCTGACTAAAAATATTGATACCCTTGACAGGGACAGTATTTTATTGACTATAGAGCATTTAAAGGATGCATTTCTATATATGCGAGATGCACAGAGGGATATTTGCACTCTGGCATCAAGAGTAAATGCGATGTCCATATCTGCCAGAAGATGTTATGGACACGACAGTGGTCAGGTGATGCAGATTCCAAACGGCACAAAGGTGTATTGCCGTATAAAGGAAGAGGAGTTATTTGGGGTCGGTCCATCGGACCTGGTGGCCACGGCAACTGCTGGAAAATCCGCCGTTTTTACCCTAAGTCACATCTCTGCAGAAAAAGACACCGTCTTTTCAGCCTCAGTCCTTTCGTCCCTATAAGATCATATCTGCCCAGGGATAGAGGAAAGGGAAGAAGACTGCAGCAGGCAGCCCATTCCCAGGAACAGAAGCGTTCCACCGCTTCTGACAAGTTCTCAGCATGGCGCTGAGACCGTACAGGACCCCTGGATCCTACAAGTAGTATCCCAGGGGTACAGATTGGAATGTCGAGACGTTTCCCCTTCGCAGGCTCCTGAAGTCTGCTTTACCAAGGTCTCCCTCCGACAAGGAGGCAGTATGGGAAAAAATTCACAAGCTGTATTCCCAGCAGGTGATAATTAAATTACCCCTCCTACTACAAGAAAAGGGGTATTATTCCACACTATATTGTGGTACTGAAGCCAGAAGGCTAGGTGAGACTTATTCTAAAAAATTTTTTGAACACTTACAAAGGTTCAAATCAAGATGGAGTCACTCAGAGCAGTGATAACGAACCAGGAAGAAGGGGACTATATAGTGTCCCGGGACATCAGGGATGCTTACCTCTATGTCCCAAATTTGCCCTTCTCACTAAGGGTACCTCAGGTTCGTGGTGCAGAACTGTCACTATCAGTTTCAGACGCTGCCGTTTGGATTGTCCACGGCACCCCGGGTCTTTACCAAGGTAATGGCCGAAATGATGATTCTTCTTCGAAGAAAAGGCGTCTTAATTATCCCTTACTTGGACGATCTCCTGATAAGGGCATAGTCCAGGGAACAGTTGGAGGTCGGAGTAGCACTATCTCGGATACTGCTACAACAGCACGGGTGGATTCTAAATATTCCAAAATCGCAGCTGATCCCGACGACACGTCTGCTGTGCCTAGGGATGATTCTGGACACAGTCCAGAAAAAGGTGTTTCTCCCGGAAGAGAAAGCCAGGGAGTTATCCGAGCTAGTCAGGAACCTCCTAAAAACAGTGCATCATTGCACAAGGGTCCTGGTAAAAATGGTGGCTTCCTACGAAGCAATTCCATTCGGCAGATTTCACGCAAGAACTTTTCAGTGGGATCTGCTGGACAAATGGTCCGGATCGCATCTTCAGATGCATCAGCGGATAACCCTATATCCAAGGACAAGGGTGTCTCTCCTGTGGTGGTTATAGAGTGCTCATCTTCTAGAGGGCCGCAGATTCGGCATTCAGGTTTGGATGCTGGTGACCACGGAGCCCAGCCCGAGAGGCTGGGGAGCAGTCACACAAGAAAAAAATTTCCAGGGAGTGTGGTCAAGTCTGGAGACTTTTCTCCACATAAATATACTGGAGCTAAGGGTAAATTTATAATGCTCTAAGCTTAGCAAGACCTCTGCTTCAAGGTCAGCCGGTATTGATCCAGTGGGAAAAACATCACGGCAGTCGCCCACGTAAACAGACAGGGCGACACAAGAAGCAGGAGGGCAATGGCAAAAACTGCAAGGACTTTTCGCTGGGCGGAAAATCATGTGATAGCACTGTCAGCAGTGTTTCATCCCGGGAATGGAAACTGGGAAGCAGACTTCCTCAGCAGGCACGACCTCCACCCGGGAGAGTGGAAACTTCATCGGGAAGTTTTTTCCACATGATTGTAAACCGTTGGGAAATACCAAAGGTGGACATGATGGCGTCCCGTCTGAACAAAAAACGGGACAGGTATTGCGCCAGGTCAAGAGACCCTCAGGCAATAGCTGTGGACGTTCTGGTAACACCGTGGGTGTACCAGTCGGTGTATGTGTTCCCTCCTCTGCTTCTCATACCTAAGGTGCTGAGAATTATAAGACGTAGAGGAGTAAGAACTATACTCATGGCTCCAGATTGGCCAAGAAGGACTTGGTACCCGGAACTTCAAGAGATGCTTACAGAGGTCTTATGGCCTCTGCCGCTAAGAAGGGACTTGCTTCAGCAAGTACCATGTCTGTTCCAAGACTTACCGCAGCTGCGTTTGTCGGCATGGCGGTGGAAAGCCGGATCCTAAGGGAAAAAGGCATTCCGGAAGAGGTCATTCCTACCCTGGTCAAAGCCAGAAAGGAGGTGACCGCACAACATTATCACCACATGTGGCGAAAATATGTTGCGTGGTGTGAGGCCAGGAAGGCCCCACAAAGAAATTTCAACTCGGTCGTTTCCTGCATTTCCTGCAAACAGGAGTGTCTATGGGCCTCAAATTGGGGTCCATTAAGGTTCAAATTTCGGCCCTGTCGATTTTCTTCCAGAAAGAATTGGCTTCAGTTCCTGAAGTCCAGAAGTTTGTCAAGGGAGTATTGCATATACAACCCCCTTTTGTGCCTCCAGTGGCACTGTGGGATCTCAACGTAGTTCTGGGATTCCTCAAATCACATTGGTTTAAAACCAGTCAAATCTGTGGATTTGAAGCATCTCACATGAAAAGTGACCATGCTCTTGGCCCTGGCCTGGACCAGGCGAGTGTCAAATTGGTGGTTTTTTCTCAAAAAAAGCCCATATCTGTTTGTCCATTCGGACAGGGCAGAGCTGCGGACTCGTCCCCAGTTCTCTCCCTAAGGTGGTGTCAGTGTTTCACCTGAACCAGCTTATTGTGGTGCCTTGCACCTACTAGGGACTTGGAGGACTCCAAGTTGCTAGATGTTGTCAGGGCCCTGAAAATATGTTCCAGGACGGCTGGAGTCAGGAAAACTGACTTGCTGTTATCCTGTATGCACCCAACAAACTGGGTGCTCTTGCTTCTAAGCAGACTATTGCTAGTTGGATGTGTAATACAATTCAGCTTGCACATTCTGTGGCAGGCCTGCCACAGCCAAAATATGTAAATGCCCATTCCACAAGGAAGGTGGGCTCATCTTGGGCGGCTGCCCGAGGGGTCTCGGCTTTACAACTTTGCCGAGCAGCTACTTGGTCAGGGGCAAACACGTTTGCTAAATTCTACAAATTTGATACCCTGGCTAAGGAGGACCTGGAGTTCTCTCATTCGGTGCTGCAGAGTCATCCGCACTCTCCCGCCCGTTTGGGAGCTTTGGTATAATCCCCATGGTCCTTTCAGGAACCCCAGCATCCACTAGGACGATAGAGAAAATAAGAATTTACTTACCGATAATTCTATTTCTCGGAGTCCGTAGTGGATGCTGGGCGCCCATCCCAAGTGCGGATTATCTGCAATACTTGTACATAGTTACAAAAATCGGGTTATTATTGTTGTGAGCCATCTTTTCAGAGGCTCCGCTGTTATCATACTGTTAACTGGGTTTAGATCACAAGTTGTACGGTGTGATTGGTGTGGCTGGTATGAGTCTTACCCGGGATTCAAAATTCCTCCCTTATTGTGTACGCTCGTCCGGGCACAGTACCTAACTGGCTTGGAGGAGGGTCATAGGGGGAGGAGCCAGTGCACACCACCTGATCGGAAAGCTTTACTTTTGTGCCCTGTCTCCTGCGGAGCCGCTATTCCCCATGGTCCTTTCAGGAACCCCAGCATCCACTACGGACTCCGAGAAATAGAATTATCGGTAAGTAAATTCTTATTATATCCTCTATCCCAGCAGAGCTGGCCTTAGGCATAGGCAAACTAGGCAAATGCCTAGGGCATTTGGTATGCTTAGGGGCACCAGCAGCTTCTGCTGATTAAAATGATATGCAGCATGCCTATATTCTGTGTGTGACTGCGGCTGTATCTGCATAAAAAATGCTACGTTGCAGTGTATTCCTGGAAATCACTGTACTGTAGCATTTCGTATGCAGATACAGCCGCAGTCGCACACAGAATATAGACATGCTGCATATCATTTTAATCAGCAGAAGCTGTTTGTGCATCCTAGCCACATAGTAATGCAAATAAGATGCATTTTCATAAACAAAAGGTGTCCGAGGTTAGCAAAGCTGCCAGCTGACTCATGCCAGGCATCTCCTGCAGAACTAGCGGTGGTGCTAGGGGGCACCAGCCAAAATCTTGCCTAGGGTATCATATTGGTTAGGGCCAGCTCTGTATCCCAGTGTATCTAGCCATTTCCAGTAGTTCTCTATGGAAATACTCGGATGCTGTTTCACTTTCCTTCTGTCTTATGGAGAAAATTTTGTTCCACTTAACTACAGTAGGGAAATACAATCCTAATTGTATGTTAATTTGCCTTACATTCTCCTGGCCGCCCCTGTATCTACAAGAAAAGGTTGTGGTATGCCAGCTACATTGACCATGACCTCAGGTTCACTTCCAAGGCCAGCAATCAATTTAACCGGCTGCAGACTACAGGTATGACCTGACCTTTATTGTGTAATGGGACCTTCCTGCAGAGCATTGGCAGCTACGATATGTGCGGGGGATAGCTGTGGGTTTTCGGGGGTCTGCCAGTCCCTCCTTGGTGGGTACCTCCTTTTTTCCCCTCTATGTGGCTCATAATCCCTCTTATGTGTTCCCTGATCCCAGCTATGTGTTTGGTACCGTGGTTCGTATTCTAGTCTAGGGGGTCTATATTTAGTATGTGTCCCATTACTCCTACAATTCTGAGCAAAATGTCCCTCCTTCTTACAAATGTAACACAGTCTTGGTCTTCTCCAATAATCAGGGGCCTGGGGTTTAGTTTGGTTGGACATCCCTTCCAGCGCCTGTTTACTTACCAGCATCAACCTATCCCCTTGCGACTCCTTGTGTTTAGTGATATTGCGGTCATGCTCAAGTGCAGACTCTCTCAGTGCAGCTACCGTGATACCCCTCCAATTTGGCAGAGAGGTCTGCACTCTGGTCCTCAATGCCTCCTTTAATCTATCCATTAGCACAGAGACAGCTACCTCCCTGTGGTTGGCATTCTCCTTTATATCCTCTATCCCAGCAGAGTCGGCCTTAGGCATAGGCAAACTAGGCAAATGCATAGGGCATTTGGTATGCTTAGGGGCACCAGCAGCTTCTGCTGATTAAAATGATATGCAGCATGCCTATATTCTGTGTGTGACTGCGGCTGTATCTGCATACAAAAGGCTACGTTGCAGTGTATTCCTGGAAATCACTGTACTGTAGCATTTCGTATGCAGATACAGCCGCAGTCGCACACAGAATATAGGCATGCTGCATATCATTTTAATCAGCAGAAGCTGCTTGTGCATCCTAGCTACATAGTAATGCAAATAAGATGCATTTTCATAAACCAAAAGGTGTCCGACGTTAGCAGAGCTGCCAGCTGACTCATGCCAGGCATCTCCTGCAGAACTAGCGGTGGTGCTAGGGGGCACCAGCCAAAATCTTGCCTAGGGCATCATATTGGTTAGGGCCAGCTCTGTATCCCAGTGTATCTAGCCATTTCCAGTAGTTCTCTATGGAAATACTCGGATGCTGTTTCACTTTCCTTCTGTCTTATGGAGAAAATTTTGTTCCACTTAACTACAGTAGGGAAATACAATCCTAATTGTATGTTAATTTGCCTTACATTCTCCTGGCTGTACTCATCAGTGAGAGGCACTTCTACATCTAGTTTACCATCAGTTATGAATTTTGGGATGTCAATATTTGAGGGTAATGAATGCTGAACAGTGAAAAATAGACACACTAATTGGCGCTGAGAATGATTCTTAGATGCCTCTCACTGGTTTTAAATTAAAATGAATGTATTTGTTGACATCATATTCACACTATGTACACACCGTGAAAACAAATAACAATAAAAAATATATAAAATATGTAAAACGTGTATGGTGATGCACAAAATTCAATGTGCATCTGATGAAATACAACTTGCTGGCACTGATCTTTAAATGGGAATGTCACTGAGTCTCACCATGCCTTGTTACTGCGGTGGGCTGGCTGTTATTAACAGGTCTGGTCCCAGGCTGGAAAGCTTGGCACCACCGCAGAAGACTTTTCAAGGCTGTCCAGGCAAAACTCCTTCCCCCTTTCTTTCCAGGCAAGTTGAAACACAATGTCCAAGCAACGCGTTTCGGTGATTAACACCTTTTTCAAGTTTGGATACCGTGCTCCTTCCTCTTCTGCCTTTTAAACCCTATTGATTGGAACCTAATTGCAGGAAATTACGTATTTCCCGCCGTGTTGTCCGTCGCTTTTTGTGCTCCCTGTATATTATGCTCCAGTCCGCCATTCCGGAACCAGAAGTGACGCTTTGCGTTCCAAAGTGTACTTCCGGTTGCGTTCCACCTCCGGTAACACTCGCGGCTTCTCTTTCTCAGATTAAATACTGTCCATTATGTTGGTGCCTTTTATAATTTTGTTGGTTATTTCAGGAATGTAGTCAATCTCTTATCTTTATATTCTTTTGGTGATTCTCGATCACTCTTTAGTGCCCCACCGGCGCCATCTTTGAATAGGGAAAAATCACTAGATTCCATTTTTCCAGGATTTCCTGACTTATTCCATTTCTAGTGTTGTACTTAGTATTCCTACACAGTCCATCCCTAGGTATATATAAAAAAGAAAGAATAAAAAAAGAGTTAGTCATATATGTACTAATCGACCTTTTGACAACAGATGATACGAGAGAGTCATGACCAGGTTTACACATACAATTTTATTCAAAAAACCATTTTAGTTCGAAGTCCACATTGTGGCCATTAGGTTGTATTGTGTCAATTTCAAAAATCCATCTCATCTCACTTTTTGCCAAAAACTTTTCAATATTCCTATTTTTCCAATTGGCTTGTACCAATTGTATTCCAATAAAATGTTTAATGTTCCTTTCACATTTATCATGTTTGTGAACAAATTGGTCAGAGAGTGGATGAGAAATTAACCCTTTTCTTATATTGTAAACATGTTCAGAAGACCTCTTTTTCAAAGGTCTTGACATTTTCCCAATATAAATGAGTCCACACCTGCACTTCAACAAATACATTACATTTCTCGAATGGCAGGTAATGAACTCATTTATCTTATATTTTTTTTTCTTTTGACTCAAACTCTGTTATTTTTCATTCTATATTTTTATGTGTGGTAGTCCTACAAATAAGGCATTCACCACATCTGTGGAATCCTTTAGTGCGAGTTTTTCTAATATTTGTATCTGGAAGGCTACTTTGAACTAAACTATTTGGCTTTCCGATATATGAACCTAGGTACAGATGGCAAATGACTCCCTATGATAGGGTCGTCTAGCAATAATTTCCATTTTTTTTTGAACAGTTGTTCAACTTTTTTATGGTGCGCCCCATACTTGGTGATAAACGCCCATTCATAATTGTTTGTGTCATTCTTCTTTTTCTCCCGTTCGACTAGTAATTCTGCGCGATCTATACTTTCTATTTTCCTTTTTGCTTCTTGTAGAGTAGATTCAGGGTAGCCTTTTTCTTCAAACCTGGTGGTAATTTCTTCAATTTGGGTTTGTAAAACCTCTGCCTGTAAACAATTCCTTTTTAAGCGTCTGTATTGTCCCAAGGGGATGTTTTGTAGCCAGCGAGCATGATGCTCTCTATTGATGGAGATGTATGAATTGGAATCGGTTAATTTTCTATGAGTCTTGGTGAAAATATGTTTGTTCTCAATGAAAATGACTAAATCAAGGAAAGTCAATTCCTTTTTACTGATATTAAACGTAAAATGTATATTGAATTCATTAGAGTTAAGTTCATTACAGAATTTTTGGAGAGAGTCTTCATCCCCTCTCCATATGAAGAACACGTCGTCTATGAAACGCCACCAGCATACCAGGCTTGCCCCCAGCCTTCTTGCCTCATCCACATGGAGTTTTTCCCAATAAGCCATGAATAGGTTTGCATAGTTGGGGGCAAACCTGGTACACATGGCTGTTCCCTTCTGTTGTAAGAAATAGCTGCCATTGAAATAAAAATAATTATTAGCCAGAATGAATGCTATGGAAGCCAAGATGAAATCCTTCAGATCTCCTGTATAGTCACTGGTATCAAGAAAATGTGTGATTGCCTCCTCTCCTTTATTCCAATCTATGATTGTGTATAGTGTGCTTACATCAGCACTGATCAGAAAGCAATTTTCCTCCCAATCTATATGTTCCAATTTGCGCAATACATCCCCCGTATCTTTCAGAAACGATGGCGTTTTTGCCACCTGGGGTTGCAGATACGGATCTATCATAGCTGATAGGTTGGATGTAATACAATTAGTACCTGTGATAATAATAGGACGCCCTGGTGGCTCAGTCAGGTGTTTATGCATTTTGGGTAGAACGTAAATGGTAGGAATGGAGGGGTCACTTATGTTAATATATTCTGCTTCTTCTTTTTTATAGTCCCCTTTTCTAATGCATTATTTGTTAATTCTTCAAGCCTTTTTGTGATCGTGACTGTGGGATCACTCCTCAATTTTTTGTACGTTGAGGTGTCTCCTAATTGTCTATCTATTTCATGGATGTATTTGTTGCGATCCATGAGTACCACACCCCCCCTTTATCCGCGGGTTTAACCACTAGATCGGTGTTGCTTTGCAAGGATTTGGTCGCTTCATATTCCTTTCTTGTGAGGTGTTTCTTTTTTCCTTTGGGGATCTTCCTTAGTTCTTTTGTCATGATAGAATTGAAGCATTCAATATTTGCTTCCGTTACGTGTTTCGGGTAGAAATGCGACTTTTGTTTTAACCTGGATCTTTCCTCTTTTCCCTCTACAGTATTTTCTTCTTCCTCCTGTGTTTTTGATAGAAAGAATTTTTTAACACACATTTTCCGTACAAATTTTTGCAGATCTACAAAAAGATCAAAGGGATTTGGATCGCTGGTGGGGGCGAATTTCAGACCCTTTAGAAGTACATCCTCTTCCTCTTTAGAGAGTGAATATCTACTCAGATTGAAGATTTTGCTGGTACTTCCCCCCTTTGTGGCTGTCTTCCATTATTTTGTTTGGTTTTTCTGCCAATCCACGTCCTTTAGATCTCACAGGTTTTTTTTTTCCTCCCCTTTTTCCTCTTTTTTTGTTTTTCTTTCTTCCTTGAGTAAGGGGGGCTTGTGGGGGAATGGTGACTTCTCCCTCCTGGTCTACCTCTGTGGCTAATATTCTCTCCTCAGTGTTCTTGGATCCCAGGCTAAAAAAGGAGAGGAATGCTCTTGTTGTTTCTTCTGTAACTTATGTGTTGTACTATCCCATCTATTCTTTCTTCGGGTTTCCCAATGTTCGTTCATTTCATACCTCTGATCATATGTGATATTTCTTTCCCTATATTTTCTTCTATTTCTCTCCTGGAAAGTATTCCGTCTCCTTTCTGGTCTCCATCTATCATTCATTTCTTTCTCCTCTCCTTCTCTTTTGTCAGAAAAATGAGGCTCCCTATTTTTATTTCTTGGGTAAGATGGTAATTGATGTACCTTCTTCATCCCCCATTGCGATGCCCCCTGTCTAGATGGGAAATCCTCTTTCCATCTTGGTCTATTTGGTGTTCTCCCTCCATTTCTTTGTGGTTGATGACGTCCCTTTCTTCATACTGGAGTATTCTTTTGTACTAGTGCCACTGAGTGGTCTACTCTTTCTTCCTCATTGCTACTCTTTTCTAATTCATCTATATCCCTTTGGTATTTTTTCTTTTTCTTGATTCTTAATTCCCTCGTGTCCTTTTTCTAATTTGAGGATGATTTTTTTTCTCCCTATCTTATACATCCTCTAATTCCAATGCAGGTTCTAGCAATATTCTGAGTTGATCTATATCCTTATTCAGGGTGGATAGATGACCCTTTCTTTCTTGTATAATCAACTCTATGAGGGCAAGGCTACACCTCTTTAGAATACCGTTCCAATCATTGTTAAAATTCTCACTTTGTAAAATGAAGGATGGTCTCTTTTGTATTTGCAGACCCTTGGGTACTAATTGATTCTCATAATATTGCTCTAATGTGATGATTTCCCACCAGTCTATTTTCTTTGAGCATCAATTTTTCTAATTTATCCAAAAAAGACATTACATCCTCATCTTCCACATCAGTTATGTCAAGACATTTGTTTTTAAAAAAGTCTTTAATCATATCTCTCCTTGAATCTCTATATGAGAACATCTCTGCCGCTGACTGGTTTAAAGTACTCTAAAAGACAATGAACTAGTGATTTTTCCCTATTCAAAGATGGCGCCAGTGGGGCACTAAAGAGTGATCGAGAATCACCAAAAGAATATAAAGATAAGAGATTCACTACATTCCTGAAATAACCAACAAAATTATAAAAGGCACCAACATAATGGACGGTATTTAATCTGAGAAAGAGGAGCCGCGAGTGTTACCGGAGGTGGAACGCAACCGGAAGTACACTTTGGAATGCAAAGCGTCACTTCCGGTTCCGGAATGGCGGACTGGAGCATAATATACAGGGAGCACAAAAAGCGACAGACAAGGGAGTTCCGGAGGAAAACGGCGGGAAATACGTAATTTCCTGCAATTAGGTTCCAATCAATAGGGTTTAAAAGGCGGAAGAGGAAGGACCACAGTATCCAAACTTGAAAAAGGTGTTAATCACCGAAACGCGTTGCTTGGACATTGTGTTTCAACTTGCCTGGAAAGAAAGGGGGACGGAGTTTTGCCTGGACAGCCTTGAAAAGTCTTCTGCGGTGGTGCCGAGCTTTCCAGCCCGGGACCAGACCTGTCACTAACAGCCAGCCCACCGCAGCAACAAGGCATGGTGAGACTCAGTGACATTCCCATTTAAAGATCAGTGCCAGCAAGTTGTATTTCATCAGATGCACATTGAATTTTGTGCATCACCATACATGTTTTACATATTTTATATATTTTTTTGTTATTTGTTTTCACAGTGTGTACATAGTGTGAATATGATGTCAACAAATTAATTAATTTTAATTTAAAACCAGTGAGAGGCATCTAAGAATCATTCTCAGCACCAATTAGTGTTTCTATTTTTCACTATTCAGCATTCATTTCCAAGGAAACACTGTACTCGTTTCCCAGACACACTAAAACTGCAAGGAGATTCTGGACTGCGCAGAAAAGGGTGTAAAACCATTTTTATAATATTTGAGGGTAGACTCGCTCGTACCACTGTCCGACAATCTTTGTTTGTGGGCTGGTGGGCATTGCCTAATTCTTTAATTAATTTCTGGCATCTAACTAGATCTTTTCTGGGATTGGGGAATTCTGACATAATTGATCTCAGTTCTGATCGGGACCAAGGACAATGCATTGCAATGTTCCTGATGGGGGTTACTCCCTGATTATCAGTCTTCCCATTGGGGACTGCAATCACCCTGACTGGGTTTAACTCAACCACTTCATTTCTGTTTGTCTCTATAATATGGGGAGCTATTGTCTCTGCATAATGTATGGTTCCGTACTTACCGGTGGACACGACCTCACTCGCCCCTTCACTACATCCTGTATGGTAGCTGCTAGAGATATCGTGCTAGGCTTGTCATCTTCCTCACAACCTTGGGGAGAATTCAAAATGGGATACAACTTGCAAGGATTAGGGTTAACACATTGATTATGCATTTTGCTATCATTTACCGATGCACCATTGGTTGTAGCCAATTTCTCCCCATCAACATATGGTGGTGGTGGTGCGCTCACAATCACCTTCCTGTCAGGTTTGGAACTTGCTGTGCGAGCAAGCTCCCTAAGCACATCTCCCTCTTGTTGCCACAGATATAAACAGTCGTTATGTCTGATCCTCAGTTTCCTAGACTTGATCAGACATATTCTATTTCTTACATTCTGCAATACCTCTGGTTTAAAACTACCCATCCTAGGAAATGATGCCTTGTCCCCCGCAGTCATACATACCCATTTATCACAAAAAGCCT
This sequence comes from Pseudophryne corroboree, assembly GCF_028390025.1. Lineage (NCBI taxonomy): Eukaryota > Metazoa > Chordata > Amphibia > Anura > Myobatrachidae > Pseudophryne > Pseudophryne corroboree. Next base: position 142,667,666 of record NC_086451.1, on the reverse strand, counting down.
TTGTGCGTGGACCATACTTACCACACATTATTAACCTTGCAGACCCTTTTGGCCCTGCTTCTTCTTCAGCCTGAACCCTGGCTGCCGAACGCCTCTCACTTGTGTCCTTGGCTCCCATTGTGGGCCTTTTATACACAATCCCCAAATGCACAAAGAAAAAAAATTGCGAAAGTCCTTACCGAGTGCTTTCACTCACTCCTGCCCATGCTAGCCTGTACTCTGAACCACTCCAACAGTGGAAAACCCGGTGTACCCAACCTCGGACTCCTATCAGACCCTTCAGCACCGTAATTTCTTTCAGTGGAGGTTCTGTTGGAATATTTTTCCTGAGAGAGTCAGCAAAAAATTCCTTTTCGGTATCTTTCCACTGGAATTTTTATAGGATGAGAAACAGACTATCGATCACCCTTTCCAGTGGATGTCCACCAGGGAGATTTCCTGAAGAGCGGAAAAACCCCTTTGTTTACACAATCACGTCTGTGTATGCTTCTACAAAGTGCATATGACACACCTGCGTAAAAATAACACAAATGGTATCACGTTGCGCCTCGTAGAACACACGTACATGTGGTCCAATCGCACAGCCTATAGATACTCATTATCTATAAGCCCTACGATCACTATCACGCTACACCTAGTCCACTTCAGACCACCTAGTTCCCCTAGACCACCTAGTCCACTTCAGTCAATACGTAAGGTTGCGAACCTTTCACGCCGCGAGCCTCTTCTAACTCAGCGTCTCTCATGGGATCCTGTTTTTTCCGGGTTCAATACATCCACCCCTGCTTTCAGCATAAACACAAATACACAATGTTTTTCTGTACAGAAAAATATCTCTCCCTTTGATTGATAGTCTATCCCAGAGGTAGTACAATTTAAACAAAATATTATAATAATCTGCTTTTTAAAATCGGTTAGTTATGTGCTATAGTATGAATGTATTCTATCCCGCCTTAAATTGAACTGCTATTGTGCGGTTATAATTTGCACTCGCAACTTTATGCAACCTTGCGTAAACACGAGACCGTGCGCATCCCTGCCCCACATGCGCACTCCTGTACGCTGTCCTCGCGTACCGTACCACGTGTACAAAGGTGCATTCGCAACTCAATAAACCACACTATCTCGATAAATATGAGCAACAAAACAAATACTATTGCTCACTAACACAACACAGAATTGTTCCGTACACTCGCCGGAAGTCACCCACATGGGCAATCCTCTTTTGAATGTATACCTAAACGTTTAGGCCGGAACTGCGTTTCGTGTTTTACAATTACTCCCTTAACACGCTATTTCAAATATATATATAGCAAATAAATGTATCCGATTTATCACAGATCTATAATGACTGTAATAACCTATGGCAACAATATGTGAGAATGCATGCAAAGTATTGGTACGCTTTGTGCACGCTTTTGCTCCAAAAATTACACAGATAATAAACCGCTTTGGAATATTGCCCTTGAAATACTGTACAGCTGGATACCAAACACCACCTCCTAACCAAATTCTGTCCCCTCATATCCTGTAAAGTTGAATTCCTCTGTTGCTATACCTCTGAAGCAAATGTAACTTGCTGGTGTGGTGCATGTAGGCTATGTGTAAATTATACAATATGGGGGTATTTCTGAGTTGATCGCAGCAGGATTTTTATTAGCAGTTGAGCAAAACCATGTGCACTGCAGGGGAGGAAGATATAACATGTGAGAGAGAGTTAGATTTGGGTGGGTTATTTTGTTTCTGTGCAGTGTAAATACTGGCTGCTTTATTTTTACACTGCAATTTAGATTTCAGTTTGAATACACCCCACCCAAATCTAACTCTCTCTGCACATGTTATATCTGCCCCCCTGCAATGCACATGATTTTGCTCAACTGCTAACAAAAATCCTGCTGCGATCAACTCAGAATTACCCCCTATGTGGATTAAATATCAGAAATGTCTTTGTGGCTTTGGGCTACCGTACATACTCATACCACGCACTAATACGCAGGACTTTGTGAGCCAACATACGTAACATGCGTGTATGCACACGCACGGCAGAACAAGCACACGCACGGAGGCCACTCTGTGTGGTGTTTGCACGTGATGCGTGTGGGTCTAATATTTTCGACTTCGACACTTTTGTGGAGTCCGCGTCAGCAGTCCACTGGCGTAACCACAAGCCCCTGCGTGCCGACACTGCCATAGCAGTGGTACATGTGTTAAGCACGCCTATTTGCTTTACGGCTTCCACCATAAAGTTTGCAGAGTCCTGTATATGCTGCAGGAGTAGGACAACATCCCCCCTAGATAAGGAATCTAACCCCTCAATTAGGTTACCTGACCATGTCGCAATGGCTTTAGTGATCCACGCACATGCAGTAGTGAGTATTTGGGCTACCCCAGCAGCTGTGTACAATGATTTGAGTGTAGTCTCAATTTTATGTTCAGCCGTGTCTTTTTATGGAGGCTGCACCAGGAACAGGCAATACAATTTTATGTGACAGCCTAGAGACTGATGCATCCACTATCAGTGGATTTTCCTATATTTTCCTATCCTCCAGAGGTAAAGGAAAAGATGAGCGCAACCTTTTAAGGATCTGAAACTTCTTATCAGGATTAACCCTTGGTTCTTCAAACAGGGTATTCAGTTCTTTTGACACAGGAAAAGTAACTGAGGACTTCTTCTTTACATTAAAATAAGATTCCTCACTCTACTCTGATACCTTATCAGGAATCAGGCACGGATACAGAGGGGGGCGGTGGGGGCGATCGCCCCCCCTAGCACACTTCTGCCTACAGACAATCTGTCTGTGAAGTCCTGCTCCTTAACCCCTTCCTATCTCAGCTGGCCGTCAGCTATAGTCAGTCAGCTATAGTCAGTGGTGTGAGTCGCAGCAGCTCACAGCGGGTGCCCCTTCCTCCTCACTCACCCTTTTGGCCTGCACGGCAGTTAATCAATCAACATAGTTTGTTGATTGAGACTGCTTTCATCTCCCCAGCGTCTCCTTGCTGATAACAGATCCAGGAAGTGTGGCTGTGTGTTGGGGGCGTGGCTTCACTTATAAGACAGGCTAGTGGGCTAATACAAACAGTATACTATAGTGTGTTTACTTTTTTCCACACTGAGAGCATGCTGCATTCCTGCACCCAGAGACCAGCCAGAGGGACTTTCCTGCCAATCTGTGCCATTGACCAGCCTGTGGAAAAGGGACCATCTTACCAGCCTGTTGCAGAGGAACCAGCCAGTAAGAGATCTTCTTGCCATATTCCCTAGGCAGGGTATTACAGGTTGAGTCTCACATATGTGCGATACAGTAGAACAGAGGATGTCTGTAGTAGATGCACTTATAGGTTTTAAAATATTCCTTGTATTTCATAATATTAAACATTACATATCATGTCCTGTCAGTGAAATACTAAAATAATAGAGAGATGCGTGTAAAAGTACAGAAAATGTGTATAAAAATGCTATACAAGAAATATGGTGTATGCTAATCTGTCCTCTATTTGGTTACTTTCTCATAACACCATACTCCTTCTACAAGGTATCAACTCGGAATTGTCCTCACCGTGTAATTCCCCTACAAGGTGCCCTCACTATAGCCTCACAAATGAGTATTAAGTTTAACGTCTTCAAGTTCCTGTATAGCATTGGTCCTATAATGTGCATCAGTTTATATATCAGTGGGAGAGATCCCTTGATTATAAATGGCACCCTAATAGCTGGTAGGGATATATTGCAAGATAAGCAGGTAAAGGATTTGTTAGTGGGTGTTTGGTATAATAATCACTTCTACAACACATCAAATCAAAGTCCCCCAATATAACATCTATCCAAATCCCTAGAAATATTTCAATTGCTTGATATGGTGCGTCCTCGGGAGCCTCACTCTCTTATAACTGATGTCATTACAGACAAGGGGCCTAATTCACACCTGATCACTGCTGTGCATTTTCTCACAGCAGCCGTTCAGGTTTGAACTGCACATATACGCTGGTGCATGCCAGACAGCCGACGGCCATCTCAGCCCTGCCAGGCAGAGGCGGACGCTGGGCAGGAGGGTGCGGGCCGGTGGCGTTTTGCTGCCTTTTTAGGGGTGCGGTCCAGGCAACGCAGGTGTGCCCGGACCGTGCGGGGGGCAGGCTGCTGCGTGACGTCACACGCAGCTGCTGTGACCCGGTCAGTGACTAGTAGCTCCCTGCCTGTGCGCAGGAGCTGCGCTGGTAGGGAGCTACTCATCAAGTACAAAAGCATTGCCGCTGTGCGATGGTTTTGAACTTGTACGGTGGGGAGTCAGACATGCGGGGCGGACTAGCCTTGTGCTGGGTCCCCCCCCCCCCCCCCCCCGCATGTCTGAGTAACTGATCGTAGCTGCACGGCTACGATCAAGTTTGAATTATGCCAAATGTCTTGTCACTACTGTTGCCACAAATGCCGTATTTTGATGGCCCTCTATTATGCCATCCATATGTTCATCATAATTTATGACACGTCCTGTACAGTTGTGATACCTACAGTATACAAAGTTGTAATTCCCTAATATTGGGGTATAACAAAAAAATATTAAATTAAAGCAGAATGTCTGGATTAATTATGATTGACTTATTCTATATCAGCACCTCATATTAACATGAGAAACATTAACAATCTGATAATAGATTTATAAAATAGACAATCCTAGCAGTGCGCACAAGCAGAAAAAAAGCAGCTCGGTGAGCTCAATATTTTACTTAAAGGTATCCTCACATCTTCACCAAATATGTGCCAAAAAAGGTTGAATAGAAGTTATCCAGCGCTACTGCATACAGTATGTAGGTCATTCATAAATATACCACTTCAGATACAGCAGATGTCATATCTCACAGTATACTTCTTATTAGGCTCATTCAGATATACCCAAAATGTAAGAGATAAGCAATTATAGTGAAACACTGTTTAATAATTGTAAGATTTAATATGAGAAAAACGAAAACATATAAACTCCACACAGATCACATGTATTTCCAAGTGGCCAAATTTTGACAATTCCAGCTAGACATGAACTGTTATTTAAGCAGTTCAGAATGCACTTGAAACAGTGCAAGTCCTGGGTTCTCCCACTGGTGCAGGCTCAGGTTTGGCTGAAATTTACAATTATTAAACAGTACTTCACTATATTTGCTTATCCCTTTCATTGGAGATAGCTGAATGAGCCTAATAAGAAGTATGACATCTGCTGTATCTGAAGTGGTATATTTATGAACAACCTACATATGCAGTAGCACTGGCTAAATTCTATACAACAATGTGATAATACCTATAATTCCTTAAATTAATTGTATCAATCAGATAACTATGGTATACTTGCAACATTTTTCTGGAAAAAAAAGGGTGGTGGGGGGATTTCCCAAACCTATGTGGCACATAGATGCAAAAGGGATTTTAATCTACAGGTGAACTCCTGCGAGTATTACGTACTCTCACTTAATCCTGGTTAGTCTCAAACTCCATTATTGGACAATTACAAATGTGGAATTCATCTATTAGGGTTGGCAAGTGTTGAGTACTGTGTGGGATTATCAAATAATTGGTCTAACCCCCCAAGACTCTGTGCCTAAAATCCCCTTGGTACTATTCAGCAGTTCCCCTTATTATAATAATATAACAGGGTATTATAATGTGTCTTCCCTTCCTGGTTCAGTAACACATAAAATGCCAGTTGTTACCATTTGTATCCATAAAAGTTGCTAGTATCCCAAAGAAAGGAATTATAGGTATTATCACATTGTTACTGTTTCTCATTTTAATATAATGCGCTTATATAGATTCAGTCAATCATCAAGGTTTATGATAATACTGTATTTCATAACGACGTTGACATATAAACCTTGATGATTGACTGTCTCTATATCAGTACCTCATATTAAGATGAGAAATAGCTGCAAATAATTACTCCAGACATTTTGTTTATATTTAATTTTCTTTTGCTATACCCCAATATTAGGGGATTATAACTTTTTATACTGTAGGTATCACAATTGTACATGACGTGTCATACATTATGATGAACATAAGGAGGGATTTGGATAGATGTCATATTGGGCAACTTTGCTTTGATGTGTTGTAGAAGTGATTATTATACCTAACATCCACTAACAAATCCTTTACCTGCAATTATACCTATTTGTGTGATGGATGAATTTGGACGGGAGAGGGGAGGAGTCAAGATGGGAGGGGTCAAGATGAGAGGGGTGGAGTCAAGACGAGAGAGGGGAGGAGTCGGGACTGGAGAGGGGAGGGGTCAAGATTAAACCGTAAACCGCCCCCCCTAAAAGAAAAGTCTAGATCCGACCCTGTCAGGAATATGCAGAACATCTCTGATAGCCTCTATAAGAGCCTCTATTCCCTGTGACGGAGCCACATTCCCCCCCCCCCCCCCGCCCCTCCAAGTCTACCTCACCCTCCTCCATGTCTGATCCATGAGCATCAGAGTCAGATTGCAGGATATGGGCCAGAGATTGCTTTTGCAGACAAATGGGAGGGGACTGAGACGCTGTTTTGGGGACTGAGTCTCTGATCATAAACTCATCCACAGTTTGGGGGTCATTCCGTGTTGATCGCTCGCTAGCAGTTTTTAGCAGCCGTGCAAACGCATAGTCACCGCCCACGGGGGAGTGTATTTTCACTTTGCAGGAGTGCGAACGCCTGGGCAGCAGAGCGCCTGCAAACACATTTTGTGCAAAACAAGACCAGCCCTGTAGTTCCTTATCCTGTGCGATGATTGCTGCGACGAGTGACACGGTAATGATGTCAGATACCCACCCAGCAAATGCCCGGCCACGCCTGCGTTTTTCCAAACACTCCCAGTAGACACCCAGAAACTCCCACTTCCTGTCAATCTCCTTGCGTTCGGCTGTGCGATTGGAAACGTCACTAGAGCCAGTGCAAAACTACAAAGGACTTCGCACCGGTACGACGCGCGTGCACATTGCGGTGCATATGCATGCGCAGATTAGCCATTTTTTTCACTGATCGCTATGCAGTGAACAACGGCAGCTAGCGATCAACTCGGATTGAGGGCCTTTGTTTTCAAGTATTGCGTCTCTTTCTCATTGCGGATGGCTTTGTAGAAAGAGTGGAAATCATTACTTTGAGAGAATTAACCCACTCCGGTTCAGTTCCACTAGCTTGTGAACCCTGAGTACCCAGTAGTGAGCCCCCTGGTGAAGAGGAACACTCCGCTGTACAAGAAACTCTCTTTACCTGACATAATGCAAATGTGACTGCACACACACACACAGGAAAAGGTTAAGCACAATTAACCCACAAAGAGTCCTTCAGGGAGACACAGAGTTGTTTGGAGCCAGCCCCCACCACGCCCTTATCGCTTATGCGAAGCTTATCTGGGTCGCAGACTAAGTACCCTGATAGGGGACTTAGTACACTAATAGTCGCTTTCCCCTGCTATGACCTCCTGGTACCACTGAGGTAATCTGGAGTCACACTGGAGGAGCTGCGCGTCCCTGTCCTATAAACGCCTGTGTCCACTGCAGAGGGAAAATAGCGCTGGTGAGCTGCTGTATACTCTCATAGTGAAGCCCCGCCCCTTCAACGGTGCTCGGTCTTCCCACTTTTTTTATACTTACTGAGGAATCTGGTGCTTAAAATGGAGAGAAACCGTTTTAAGGCTGCGTTGTCAGTCTGGGTACTAAGTAAGTACAGTATACTGAGTACTGAGACGCAGTTGTGTACTGTGTCTGGAGACGCATTCTACCCCGTTTACAAGCCGTGCGTCTCCGTACCCTCATGCCGCCATAATGGCTGGCTCCCCGCTAACCGGGACGCCGGCTCAGTACTCACCACTCTTCATTCTTCTGGCTTTGTTAGGGGTGCCGGTGTGCTGCGGGATCGCCGTGGTGGGGCTTGCGAATAGTTCCCTCAGGAGCTCAGTGTCCTGTCAGTGGGGAACAGGACCATTAACCCTTTAAGGGGTTGAGCCATTCCCCCCCCCCCCCTAAGTCACACGAAGCAGGCAGGCTGGTGCCAACCAGCCCTGCCTGGAAACAACAAACAGAAAATAAATGTAGAACACTCCTCAGGAGCTTCCTTCAGTGTGACCAGCTCCTCCGGGCACATTTTCTGAACTGAGTCTGGTAGGAGGGTCATAGAGGGAGGAGCCAGCCCACACTATCAAATTCTTAAAGTGCCCATGGCTCCTAGTGGACCCGTCTATACCCCATGGTACTAAATGGACCCCAGTATCCTCTAGGACGTAAGAGAAATAAAAAAAGAATACATTAAGTTTACAGTTACACACAAATAGGAGTCATTAAAAAAATGCTTGTTTTCATTAACTCTCTGTTGATGGTGGAGGCATCATGGCTGCTCATAATGAGCAGAATGCCCTCCAATCCGGCAACCATGATCTGATTCATCTCCTCCTTTATCTTCTGCTCCATGGGAAGCCACTGGAATATAAGAGGTGATACTCCTTGTTAATATTGGTTTTCTTTGGCCATCTTATTTTTTGTGTAGCGGTGACAATCGTTGTAGCTTTTTTTGCTGACCTCCGCTTCATGTTGTGTCCCTTTAGATGGCATTAACACTTGATGCAATGTCCTTCCAGACCCTAGATCCTGACTCCAAAGAGTTTCTTGTAGTGACGATGGACTCCATCAATCAGGGAATCATTCTCTGAGCTGGTGAAATGAGCAGATCTGGTTTCCTTTGTCTTGCTGCATCTTTGTCCTGGATCCTGTTCTCCAGATGATGTTTGATCCTTAAACAAAATTATCCTAGGTAACTGTGTGAGTATTCCTGGCTATGTGTGAAAATACCTGTGTGAGTGTGTATGTGTGTGTCTACTTGTGTAAGTGCATGTGTGAGTGTCTGAGTGAGTCTGAGTTTTTGTGTAAGTGTACATTATGTAGGTGAATGTGCTTGGGTGTGTGTAAGTACCAATGTAAATAAGTGTGCTTGGATATGTGTGTAAGTACCTGTATGAGCGTGTCTGGGTATGTGTGTAAGTGTACATAGTGTGCCTTGATATATGTGTAATTACTTGGGTGAGTGTGTGAGCATAACTGGGTATGTATGTAACTAAGAAACTAGTGTTACAGCGCATATGGATTAGAATTTAAAAAGGTTTTTTATTAAAACATATATATATATATATATATATATATATAAAATATGCAATTTATACCACCGGCCGGTCAATATACCATTACAATAATCAATTCACATATGAACTGTATGTAACATATATTATAACAAATTACTCTATATCCACTTTAAATTCTTAATAACACCTGTTGTAGTGGTTAAAATTTAACATATCCGATGTTTACTGAGGCTAAATAGCACACACAGTTCTTTTCTGTGAGACTATATAACAGTCACTTTTGTGAAGAAAATGAAATAGGGTTGTTCCTCACATTAAGGGGGTCATTCCGAGTTGTTCGCTCGGTAAAAATCTTCGCAACGCAGCGATTTTCCGCTTAATGCGCATGCGCAATGTCCGCACTGCGACTGCGCCAAGTAAATTTGCTATGCACTTAGGAATTTTACTCACGGCATTTTCATCGTTCTGGCGATCGTAATGTGATTGACAGGAAATGGGTGTTACTGGGCGGAAACAGGCCGTTTTATGGGCGTGTGGGGAAAAACGCTACCGTTTCCGGAAAAAACGCAGGAGTGGCCGGAGAAACGGGGGAGTGTCTGGCGAACGCTGGGTGTGTTTGTGACGTCAAACCAGGAACGACAAGCACTGAAATGATCGCAGATGCCGAGTAAGTCTGGAGCTACTCAGAAACTGCTACGAGGTGTGTAATCGCAATATTGCGAATACTTAGTTCGCAATTTTAAGATGCTAAGATTCACTCCCAGTAGGCGGCGGCTTAGCATGAGCAAATCTGCTAAAATCCGCTTGCGAGAGAACAACTCGGAATGACCCCCTAAATGTGGGTTTTTACGCTGTCCCATTTATATAGCCACAGCCTGTTGATAATGTGAGCCAATGCTTCCTCTAAAAGCGTGTCTGGCCAGACATTTATGCAGTACGATCTCACCACTCCTATTTGTGGATTCTTTCACCGAAAATATCCTCCCCGGCTGCTGGTGCTTTCAACCTTTATCGTGCAGTCATCTCTGGGGGATTGTAAATGAAGGTGAAGAGTTCCTGGAGCGTTAGTGCTGGTTATCGAGATCTCCGGATGTAGTGGTATGAACAGCAATTAGATGAGTAATTGACGCGTTTCCCCGCCTCCCTCCGGGCTCAACGGCTTCATCATTCTGACCACTACATCCGGAGATCTCGATACCGGTGGTATAAATTGCATATTTTATATATATATATGTTTTAATAAAAAACCTTTTTACATTCTAATCCATATGTGCTGTAACACTAGTTTCTTTGTTGCTTGTTTGATTTTTTTAATCTAATAGGGGTGAGTAGCCCTATGTTACTGGCAGCATATTGATTGGAGTGACAGAGCGCTAGATTTAGTATTGGTTGTTATGTATGTAACTACCTTGGTGAAAGTGAGTGTGCCTGGAAACTGTCTAGGTGTAGGGTGGGGTGAAGGTATACCTGTGTTCTCTAATCTCTTGGCTGTTGCTTTGATTCCATCACTGGTGTTCTACAGTATCCTTCTGATTAGGCTCTGGACACCACTGCTCATCCATGTCAAAGGAATCTTCCAAGTAATGGGTAGACCAGGGTGGATGCATTCTCTTTTCCCAAGACATTTCTGTTATCTAAAAAAAAAAAAAAGAAAATGTAGAAAAATAGATACAAAAATAATAAAATTGAGACCTACAAAAATGGGTGTCTGCATGATTAGCCATGTGGTCACATGGTATGGGGCTAGGGGCAATAGGGGCCCCTAGGGAGTACATAGGTTGCCATGTGGTTGCATGGTATGTGGAGGGGTGGCCCTAGGGGTACATGGATGGCCATGTGGTCACATTGTATGGGGCTGGAGTGCCATATGGGCCCATAGGGCTACATGGATGGCCATGTGGGTTGCATGGTATGGGGAAGGGACCCATAGGAGTACATGGGTACCCATGTGATTACATAGTTTGGGGTTGGAGGGCCATAGGAGCTCCTAGGGGTAACATAGGTGCCCATGTGGTCACATTGTATGGGGGAGGGGGAGCCTCTGGGAGTACATGGGTGGCCATATGGTCACATGGTATGGGGCAGGGTGGCCATAGGGGCCCATAGGGGTACATGTAAGGGGGGTAGGGTGGCTATAGGGGTGCAGGGTTACAATGGTACTCCCAGGGCAAAGATAAAGGTCTTCTCCTCCAAATGTCCTTTGGCTGCTTGTCTTAGCTGCTGTTGGGCTCCAGCTGCTATGACTGATGCTGCTGGAGCTGCTTCTGCAATCACTCTGCTGTGTGTGCATGCCACAAATAGAAAACCAATTAATCATACTGCAACAACCACCTTTACACACTGTAGGCTGATCAAAATGGTGTCTGGCACATGCCTGGATAGATACTGCGATAAAACAGCAGAAATGCGATAAGCCACAACCCCCTAATCATGAGATTGATCACTATTCAGGAGAAGAAGCTGGAACCTTGCCTCTAATTAGAAAGGCACAATAAAGCAAAAGTAAAAGTTTTCTCATGATGACCACGATAACCAGACACCCGTGATAATGCCGCTATTATTGCATATAACTGGATACCGCCCATAGGCTAGAGAGATAGGAAGAGATACTGTAAACGATTTATCAAGCTTGGGGGTAAATTTACTAAGATGGGAGTTCTGTTTAAGATGGGATGTTGCCCATAGCAACCAATCAGATTCCAGGTATTATCTTCTAGAAGGTGCTAGATAAATGAGAAATAGAATCTGATTGGTTGCTATGGGCAACATCTCATCTTAAATAGAACTCCCATTTTAGTAAATTTACCCCTTGGAGAGAGATAAAGTGGACATAGAAAAAGCTCCAACCAACTAACTCCTGTCACTTTACAGGCTAAAATGACAGGGTCTGATTAGCTGGTAGATTACCTCTTTACTAAATGTCTTTCCAAACATTAATAAATCTGTCCTCAAGTCTGAGCATTAGACAGGGCAGGCAGAAATTCAGTAATGGTCCATACAGATGTGTCCTCATACATTGTGGCTTCAGCTGCACCAATCAGCCCCTCTCACAAGGTGACAAATGTGCTATAACCAGCTCTATTTGAGACTTACAACACAACAGTGGTATGTACGAAAGCAGATAGTATAGAGAAAAATCTATTTTATCTGCAAACATCCAGTGAATTTACCATCACCGTATGGTGATGAAAAATCTTTCAGATTTTATAAAATCAACCTGCACTTTTGTAGATTATCATTTTTCACATATCATAGGACCACCTGCCAGTATGCGTGCTAAACTGGGGCAGCTTCTGTGAGGCTTGGGCTGTGCACAAGATCTTGTGATGTTTTTGAGATCTTGTGCATGCTGGTCAGGAGGAAAGACACAGCTATTCCTTACCTTAATCCCTGCCCCTAACCATCCCTCCAGTGCCAAACCCCCCTGCAGCATAACCCTAATCTACCCCGTAATCCTTCCTTATCCCTCCCATCTGCAGCATAACCTTAATGTTGACATTCTGACAATCCCAACATTTCACCTGTCAACATTATGAGAATGTCTATCACCATTTTAACAATGTTGACATCATAATGTTGACATTGTGAATGATGACTTTGTTATTACTGACCTTTTGATTACATCCTGTTCAACCACCTTATTCACTCATTTAAAGAAAAGTCGGTGTAACAGAAAAGGTGGTAGAGACAAATTCCTCTAATGCCACAACTAAGTCAAAAGAAACCTTATGGTGAATCTTATGAGGCTTGATGCTGCCATCTACCTGAGATGAGAATAGCATTCATAGTTTGCATCAGGTTGCATGGGAGACTAGCCTCCAATACAACTGTGCTAAGTCACTAGTGAAGAGGGACTAGTTCATCTTTCATGTACTGTATCCACCTTCCCCTAACTCTGCTTATTCAAACCTGCCACTAATTAGGGATGGCCATCAGTGGGTTAGCCATCAATGGATAACCTCGATGGTGTGAAAATCTGAGCTCCACTATTGGGTGACTGTGTGAGAAGGACTCTGTAAAGACTTATCAAATACAGATATTCCTATGCCTAAGCTGCAGAGTCTAAAATACAGAGACAAGAAAAATATGCAGACTGTCTCCTATTAATTAGAAAACTGAAAGAGCCACAGTTGCTTTGCAACCATATCAGGACCTTGGGGAGCACTGAATCTTGCCTATTACAAACAAGAAAAAATAGAAGGGTCCCTCCAAAGCCGTGAGTACTAAATTTCTGTGGATACACAAACAAAAGACTGTTGTATCCCGTGGCGGCTGATTACCCACCTGGCATGGGGAGCTGGTTGATCATCTCTTGGCTCCTTGTCCCCTGCCCTTCTGGTGATTGATCGCTAACATTACTGGCTTAAGTCTGTGGGTGGGGCTTAAGTTGGCACTGCTTAGAAACAGCCTGGCTTCAACAGACTGCATTGGCTGCAGCCCACAGAAACCAGAAAGGGCTGACACATTAGTAGGGGAGTGTTTCCCATGGGAGGTGCTCTTTCTGCTATCGCAGTCCTGCTCTAACTGGAGGTGCTCTAACTGCTATAGCAGTTTTTAGCAGCTGAGCAAACGCTATACCGCTGCCCACTGGGAGTGTATTTTAGCTTAGCTGAAGTGCGAATGAATGGATCGCAGAGCGGCTATAAAATATTTTTGTGCAGTTTCAGAGTAGCTCAAAACCTACTCTCACTTCAGACTGTTCAGTTCCTGTTTTGACGTCACAAACCCGCCCAGCGTTCGCCCAGCCACACCTGCATTTTTCCTGGCAAGCCTGCGTTTTTCCGAACACTCCCTGAAAACGGTCAGTTGACACCCAGAAATGCCCACTTCATGTCAATCACACTGCGTCCACCAGTGCGACTGAAATGCTTCGCTAGACCCTGTGCAAAACTACATTGTCCATTGTGCTTGTCCGACGCAACAGCCGTTTTGTAGCCTGATCGCTGCGCTGCGAACAACTTCAGCTAGCGATCAACTCGGAATGACCACCATTGTTTTGCCCATTAGCTAACAAATTTGCTGCTGTGATCAGATCTGAATTAGGCCCCAAGTACAGACCCCTGTGGCACACCACTGAGTACCTCAGTCCATTTCGAAAAAGTTCCATTTACCACCACTCGTTCCCTTTTATCCAGCCAATTACTCACCCAAATGCATAATGTGCTCCCTAGCCCAAGTTCTCTTAACTTGTAGATAAGTCTCATGTGTGGTACTGTATCGAAAGCTTTAACAAAGTCTAAAAAGATTACATCCACCTCTTTACCCTGATCTAGGTTTGCACTAAAAGTTTCATAAAAGCCTATTAAGTTAGTTTGACATGATCTATCCTTTACAAATCTATGTTGGTTCCTATTAATAACCTTACTATTATTACAATACTATTATTTTTCTGTGACACTGCCGGTCAGACCGCAGTGTATAATCATACATGTATTTTGACACCGTAGGTGGTACCCCAACTGTAGGTGGTCCATCCCCAGAGGTGCTTTGCTGCAAATAAAGGGGTATTGAGTTGTCTATCAAGGTGCTGCTATGTCTGTCAAGGGGCTGCGGTGTCTATCTGTCAAGGGGCTGCTGTGTCCATCCAGGGGTGCTCTGCCCAGTGTAAACACAATAAAAGCTAATATATATATATATATATATATATATATATATAGATACATATATATATATATAAAATATTTTTTTGCTTTACCACAGTGTACTATACTGTTATTGTTATATACATGTATTTTTAGACATAGGTGGTACCACAACCGTAGGTGGTCTGTCCCCAGGGGTGCTTTGTTTTACATAAAAGGATACTGTGTTGACCATCAAGTGGCTGCTGTGTCCGACAATGGGTTGCAGTGTCCAACAAGGGGCTGCTGTGTCCGCCCGTCAAGGGGCTGCTGTGTCTGAAAAGGGGCTGCTGTGTCTGGTTGCTCTATCAATCTAGGGTGTGCTCTGCCCCAGTTTAAACAAAATAAAAGCTAAAAATAAAGTTTTAAAGATATCTTTTTTTTCTGCTATACCACATTGTACTATACTATTATTTTACTGTGACACTGCCAGTCTGACCGCAGTATATCATACACGTGCTGTGACACTGTAGGTGGTCCATTCCCAGGGGTACTTTGTTGTCCATCAATGAGCTGCTGGGTCCAATAAGGGGCTGCTGTGTCCATCCTTTAAAGGGCTGCTGTGTTTGTCCATCCACGGGCTCTGCCCTAGTATTAAATAGAAAATAGGAATTTGATTACCTACCGGTAAATCCTTTTCTCGTAGTCCATAGAGGATGCTGAGGTCCACATTAGTCCATGGAGTATAGACGGGTCCTCCAGGAGCCATTGGCACTTTAAGAGTTTGAGAGTGTAGGCTGGCTCCTCCCTCTATGCCCCTCCTACCAGACACAGTCTAGAAACTGTGCCCAAGGAGACGGACATCTTCGAGAGAAGGATTATACACAGATAGTGGCGAGATTCACACCAGCTTACACATTTAGGCACATCAAGCTAACTAGCTTGAAGCTCAGCAACCACTGAAACATTACTTACCAAGTAACAATGCAGTACTCGACTAAAACAAAATTGTACTGAACGAAATAACGATAGCAGGAAAACGAAGCACTGGAAGGGCGCCCAGCATCCTCTACGAAAGAGAAAAGGATTTACCAGTAGGTAGCCAAAATCCTATTTTCTCTTACGTCCTAGAGGATGCTGGGGTCCACATTAGTACCATGGGGATGTACTAAAGCTCCCAGAACAGGAGGGAGAGCACGGAGGCTCCTGCAGAACAGATTGACCAAACTTCAGGTCCTCAGAGTCCACAGTATCAAACTTGTAGAACTTTGCAAAACGTGTTCAACCCAGACCAAGCTGCTGCTCGGAAAAGTTGTAACGCAGAGACACCCCGGGGCAGCCGTCCAGGAAGACCCCACCTTACGAGTAGAGTGGGCCTTAACAGATGTAGGACATGACAATCCCGCCATAGAATACGCATGCTGGATAGTGAACCTAATCCAGCGAGAGATCGTCTGCTTAGAAGCAGGACACCCCATTTTCTTCGGATCATACAGGACAAACAGCGAGTCAGATTTTCTGTGACGAGCAGTCCTCCTCACATAGATTTTTAGAGCCCTTACAACATCTAAGGACTTTGATGAAATTGAGGAGTAAGTCGCAACTGGCACCACAATAGGTTAGTTGATATGAAATGCAGACACAACCTTTGGAAGAAACTACTGACGTGTCTGAAGCTCAGCGCTATCTTCATGGAAGATCGAGTATGGGCTTCTACATGACAAAGCCCCAACTCCGACACACGCCTAGCAGAAGCTAAGGCCAACAATGTGACAGCCTTCCACGTGAGAAACTTGACCTCAACCTCCTGCAGAGGTTCAAACCAGTCTGACTGGAGGAACTGCAACACCATGTTAAGATCCCAGGGCACCGTAGGCGGTACAAAGGGAGGTTGGATGTGCAGAACTCCCGTCAAAAAAATCTGAACCTCAGGGAGGGCAGCCAACTGTTTCTGGAAGAAAATGGATAGGGCCGAAATTTGTACCTTTATGGATCCCAATCTTAGGCCCATATCCAAACCTGCTTGCAGGAAGAGGAGAAAACGTCCCAGTTGAAACTCCACCGTAGGAAACTTCTTGGACTCACACCAAGATACATATTTTTTCCAAATACGATGGTAATGTTTAGACGTTACTCCTTTCCTAGCCTGTATCAGGGTATGAATAACCTTGTTTAGAATGCACTTCTGAGCTAGTATCTGGCGATCAACCTTCATGCCGTCATACGCAGCCATGGTAAGTCTTGATAGGCGTACGGCCCCTGCTGCAGCAGGTCCTCCCGAAGAGGAAGAGGCCTTGGATCTTCTAGCAGTAGATCCAGAAGATCCGTGTACCAAGACCTTCTTGGCCAGTCTGGAGCAATGAGAATTGCTTGAACCCTTGTTCTCCTTATGAGCTTTAGCACTCTTGGAATGAGTGGGAGTGGTGGAAACACGTACACCGACTGGAAAACCCACAGAGTCACTAGGGCATCCACCGCCACTGCTTGCAGTTCCCTCGACCTGGAACAATATCACCGAAGCTTCTTGTTGAGACGAGAGGCCATCATGTCGATTTGAGGTACACCCCAAAGATCTGTTACCTCCTTGAAAACCTCCAGATGGAGACCCCACTCTCCTGGATGGAGATCGTTTCTGCTGAGGAAGTCCACTTCCCAGTTGTCTACTCCCGGAATGAAGATTGCTGACAGCGCCAACTCATATTTTTCTGCCCAGAGGATGATTCTTGTTACTTCTGACATTGCAGCTCTGCTCTTCGTTCTGCCCTGTCAGTTAATGTAAGCCACTGTCGTTACACTGTCCGACTGCACTTGAATGGCCCGAATTCTCAGAAGATGGGCCGCTTGGAGAAGACCGTTGTAGACGGCTCTTAGTTCTAGAATGTTTATCGGCAGGCCAGCTTCCAGACTTGACCGCCTTCCTTAGAAGGTCTTCCCTTAAGTGACTGCACCCTAGCCCCGGAGACTTGCATCCGTGGTTAAAAGGATCCACTCCTGAATCCCGAACCTGTGGCCCTCCAGAAGGTGAGGTAGTTGCAACCACCAGAGGAGTGAAATCCTGGCCTTTGGTGACCGACGTATCCTCTGGTGCATATGTAGATGGGATCCTGACCACTTGTCCAGGAGATCCAGTTGGAAGGACCGAGCATGAAACCTCCTGTACTGAAGAGCCTCGTAAGAGGCCACCATCTTTCTCAGAAGACGAATGCACCGACACCCGGGCTGGCTTCAGGACATCCCAGATCATTGTTTGTATCACCAACGCTTTTTCCTCTGGAAGAAACACCCTCTGCACTTCCGTGTCTATGATCATTCCCAGAAAGACTTCCTGGTTGGTTCCAAATTTGATTTTGGAAGACTCAGGATCCAACCGTGGTCCCTGAGCAGGTGGGTCATGAGAAGAATGGACAGTAACAGATTCTCCTTGGACGATGCCTTTATCAGCAGATCGTCCAGATATGGAATTATGTTCACACCCTGTCTGCGGAGGAGAACCATCATTTCCGCTATCACCTTGGTGAATACCCACGGTGCTGTGGAGAGGCCAAATGGCAGAGCCTGGAACTGATAGTGACAGTCCAACAGTGCAAATCGGAGATAAGCCTGATGCGGTGGCCAAATCGGAATGTTGAGGTACGCATCCTTGATAGTCAGGGATACCAGGAATTCCCCCTCTTCCAGATCTGATATCACCGCCTTAGAGACTCCATTTTGAACTTGGACTCCTTCAGAAAGAGATTTAGCGATTTTAGGTTCAGAATGGGCCTGACCGAACCATCCGGTTTCGGTACCACGAAAAGGTTTGAATAGTAACCTTTGTTTTGCATATGAGGAGGGACCGGTACAATAACCTGTGCCTCTACCAACTTCTGGATGGCTGCCTGCAGGACAGCCCTGTCTGCCAGCAAAGCTGGCAAGCCTGATTTGAAGAATCGGTGAAGAGGGAGATCTTGAAATTCCAGTCTGTACCCCTGGGACACGACATCTTGCACCCAGAGATCCAGGCCGGACGACACCCAGACGTGACAGAAATGCCTGAGTCTCGCTCCCACCGGCCCCACCTCCGGGGCGTGCAGTCCACCGTCATGCGGAGGACTTTGGCGTACCTGAAGCAGGTTTCTGTTCCTGGGAACCCGCAGCAGCAAGTTTCTTGGATTTGGGCCGACCTCCCCTAAAGAAGGAGTTGGATGGTCTGGCCTTTCGTGGCTTGGCAGCCCGAAAGGGCTGTGATACAGTTGAAGAAAAGGGTTTCTTCGTAGCAGTGCAGCTGAGGGAAGAAAAGGTGACTTACCCACTGTAGCCGTGGAGATCCACGCATCTAACGCTACCCCAAAGAGAGCCTGACCTGTGTAGGGTAGGGTCTCCACACTTCTCCTGGATTCCGCATCGGCAGACCACTGTCGCAGCCACTGTCCTTGACGAGCTGAGACAGACATGGAAGAAATTCCTGCAGCCATGGAACCCAGGTCTTTCATGGATTCTACCAGAAATCCTGCCGAATCCTGAATGTTACGCAAAAACAATTCAACATCAGATTTATCCATAGTATCCAAATCTTCAAGTAACGTGCCTGACCACTTTACTATAGCTTTGGCAATCCAAGCACTGGCAATAGTGGGACATAGTGTAGCCCCTGAAGCCGTGTACATGGATTTGAGCGTATTAACAATTTTACGATCAGCCGGCTCTTTCAAGGCGGTGGATCCTGGAACAAGTAAAACAACCTTTTTTGAAAGTCTGGATACAGACGCGTCAACAATGGGCGGGTTTTCCCATTTCTTCTATCCTCCGCTGGGAAAGGAAATGCCACCTGGACACTTTTAGGGATCTGGAATTTTTGCTCAGGGTTTTTCCAAGCTTTTTCAAAAATAGCATTTAATTCTTTTGACGCAAGGACGGTTAGCGAGACTTTCTTATTTTCAGTGAAGTAAGCCTCCTCAACCTGCACAGGTGTTGTATCAGTAATATTCAACACATCCCTAATGGCCTCTTTCATCAACTGCACCCCTTTTGCAAGAGATGCTGCCCCCCTCAACACATCCCCATCAGCGTCCTCAGTGTCAGAACCGGTATCCGTGTCATCTTGCATAATCTGTGCAATAGCACGTTTTTGGGAATATACAGCGGGGAAGGGGGGGCTGAGGTAACAGAACTGGGCCAGACTGCCAAAGCCTGAGTTGCAGACTCATTCTGTGCAACCCTAGTACAAATCTGAGAAATCATAGATTTGATCGGGGATAACCACTCAGGCTCCCTTGCTGGTATCTGTGCTAAAACAGTGCAATCATGATTACATGGAATGGGATCATCCTGAGAGGACATATCCTCTGCAGCATATGACACAGAGTCCCTAGACATAGCTTAATGGAGACCACAGACACTCCACACACACACAGGGCAGGGCACACAGAGTTTCACCCCCAAGAATGGCAAGAGAGACACAGAGATTGGAGCCAACTCACACACAGCGCTTTTTAGGTAAAGGAAGACCCCCCACCAGCACTGACTGTGCACGTTCATAGGTTACATAGCCTGTATACAGCCCCCCCCCCCCCCACTACAAACCCCTGGTACCGTGAGAGATAGCTGGAGTTGTTCTGGAGGGACTTGCTCTTCACTGACAGCGTTGCGCAAGCAGGAAAATGGCGCAGAACGCTGCTGGGTCCGCTCTGAGAAGCTCCACCCCCAAAATGGCGCTGTCTTCCCGCTCTTCAGAAGATTATACTGGCCTAAGGAATTATGTTGGCAGTGATCCAGAGACTCTGACAGGCTGGAAGGTCAGTGTAGGGTGTAGGCGCTGGCTCAGGGCGCACCTCACAGCGCCGCACTATGTACCGCTGAGTCCCAGAGCGCAGTTAATACTGAGCTCCATAGCCTGTTGCCGCCATCTTCACACCAGCCCCCTGCTTGCTAGGGGGGTTGGTGACTCACTCGCCACCAATCTTCTGGCTCTGTAAGGGCATGCTGCTGGGGTGAGCAATCCCCTGTGGTGGGGAATGATCGATCCCCTCAGGAGCTCAGTATCCTGTCAGCGGAGATAGTGGCTCAGACCCCACAGGGCAGACACTACTCCCCCCCCCTTAGTCCCACAAAGCAGGGAGACTGTTGCCAGCAGCCTCCCTGTAAAATAATCAACTCTAAAAAAACTTTTCCTAAAGAAGCTCTGTAGAGCTCCCCTAGCTGTGACCGGCTCCTCCGGGCACATTTTATAAACTGAGTCTGGTAGGAGGGGCATAGAGGGAGGAGCCAGCCCACACTCTTAAACTCTTAAAGTGCCAATGGCTACTAGTGGACCCATCTATACCCCATGGTACTAATGTGGACCCCAGCATCATCTAGGACGTAAGAGAAATAATAAAAGCTGTACCCCAGTGTACTATACAATTTATTTATTTTCATAAGTACTGTGACACTGCCAGTCAGACCGCAGTGTAATATTCTTTCTCATACAGATATGGGGGGTAATTCCAAGTTGATCGCAGAGAGTTAGATTTGGGTGTGGTGTGTTCAATCTGCAATCTAATTTGCAGTGTAAAAATAAAGCAGCCAGTATTTACCCTGCACAGAAACAAAATAACCCACCCAAATCTAACTCTTTCTGCACATGTTATATCTGCCTCCCCTGCAGTGCACATGGGCCCTCATTCCGAGTTGTTCGCTCGGTATTTTTCATCGCATCGCAGTGAAAATCCGCTTAGTACGCATGCGCAATGTTCGCACTGCGACTGCGCCAAGTAACTTTACTATGAAGAAAGTAATTTTACTCACGGCTTTTTCTTCGCTCCGGCGATCGTAATGTGATTGACAGGAAATGGGTGTTACTGGGCGGAAACACGGCGTTTCAGGGGCGTGTGGCTGAAAACGCTACCGTTTCCGGAGAAAACGCAGGAGTGGCCGGGGAAACGGTGGGAGTGCCTGGGCGAACGCTGGGTGTGTTTGTGACGTCAACCAGGAACGACAAGCACTGAACTGATCGCACAGGCAGAGTAAGTCTGGAGCTACTCTGAAACTGCTAAGTAGTTAGTAATCGCAATATTGCGAATACATCGGTCGCAATTTTAAGAAGCTAAGATTCACTCCCAGTAGGCGGCGGCTTAGCGTGTGTAACTCTGCTAAATTCGCCTTGCGACCGATCAACTCGGAATGAGGGCCATGGTTTTGCCCAACTGCTAACAAAAATCCTGCTGCAATCAACTTGGAATTACCCCCACAGTGTGACACTGTAGGTGGAAGGGAACTGCAGTGTTATATTATTCTGACTCATACATGTATTGTGTGACACTGTATGTGGAAGTGAACCGCAGTGTTATATTATTATTTCTGACTCACACATGGATTGTGACACTTTAGGTGGTAAAAAAAATTTAAAACCAAAGAATGGTTTTGGCAAAATCAAATACAGATCCAAAACCAAAAACCATGATGTGGGCCGGCATGAACCTCCAACATGTCCACAGATACTGATTTCTAGTCATAAGCAGAAAAGGGCTAACAGCGCTTATTTTAAACTAAAGTAATTTTTTTTTACCAATACTGTTTTTATGACAAGTAATTGTGATTTATAAATAAATAACATGCCATTCATTTCAACCTAATTGAAGTGATATTTCTGTTGTAACCTGCACTTATTCCACCCTCTTTTTACTATTAACCCTTTCAGTGCTGGTAGTGTTATAACATTACATTTATTATTGGCTAATAGTGAAAAGGTGACATCACTCAGCGCTCCCAAAGATGTAATCAAAGGTATCTTACATACATTTGTAATACACTCTCCTTTCGATTAGGAGGGATAATGCTTAATTCAAAATCACTCTGGGAATGAAAGAACAAACAACCACAAATGGTGCAATATAGAAAAACCACTTAGGATCCAAAATTAATTTTATTGGTCCCACTCACAATTGTATTGTTATTCATTGCGTATCACCCTCATAGGGTCAAACGTCCACAAGAAATAGGTCTCTTTTTTAAAAATGGAACTTAAAAACATGTATATAGTGCAAAACTGTTTGTTTAAAAACAAATATTTAATATACAAATGCCCTCACAAAGAAAAAAAAAACAAGCATATAACCAAGCTGCATAGTCCCCACTGGAAACACCATTCAGTGCACGATGAATCCCTCTACGGCTCCGGAACAGTGGAGGATGGCTCCAAACCTTCTGGGCATACGTGGTGTAGCCATTTGGAGAATTACAGCAATCTAATGTCCCACAGCTTAAACGCGTTTTCGGACATATTCGTCCTTCATCAGAAGCATGGAGAAGTGCAGCCTAGCTCTCCTCTTATACCCAATACAATTATGACATACATGAGTACTTCCTGTGTGCCGCGCTCACATTGGCGTCGAAATCGGATATACGTCACCCGGAAGTGACGTCATGCTTGGTAATATGCTTACTTGTTTTTTTTTATCTTTGTGAGTGCATTTGCATAATAAATTTTTGTTTTTAAACAAACAGTTTTGCACTATATACATGTTTTTAAGTACCAGTTTTAAAGAAGAGACCTATTTCTTGTGGACGACTGACCCTATGAGGGTGATAAGCAATGAATAACCTGCACAACTGTGAGTGGGACCAATAAAATTAATTTTGGATCCTATGTAGTTTTTCTATATTGCACCATTGTGGTTGTTTGTTCTTTCATACCCAGAGTGGTTTGGAATTAAGCATTATCCCTCCTAATCGAAAGGAGAGTGCATTGCAAATTTATGTAAGATACCTTTGATTACATCTTTGGGAGCGCTGAGTGATGTCACCTTTTCACTATTTGCACGTATTTACGAGTTATTGGTGAAGGCTTTTTTTGTGATATTACTGGCAGCAACCCAGTTCTAAGCGCGGTCTAGATCTTATCATTTTCTGTAATTTATTATTGTCTGTTGAGTCTGTTATCTGGAATAACCTACTGTCCAAAAACTTAAAATCATATTTTATCTTGTTGAAATTAGGTGTTTTAGTCTGTTTCTGTATAACATAATTGGGAAATGTATTCATGCATAATTTTACTTTGTTGTCCTATGCCGGAATATATTTAATAAACAGAGATATACTGTAGTTCTTGATATACTGTATCAGGGTTACACCTCTTCATGTATGAGTTCTGCATTTTGCTTTAGTAGATTAGGTAAGAAGTTACTCTCCTTCACCAAAAGTTTTTAATGCTCTATTTTAATTTTGTTTTTCTTAGGACATGTTGAAAATAAAAGACTCTCCACCCCTTCTACTCATTCCTAATGTACTGAAAGTATTCTTGGAGAATGGGCAAATAAAATCATTTACTTTTGATGGGAGGACTACAGTAAAGGTAAGACATTTAATTCAGTGGAATATATCCAAATAAACAATATAACCTGTAACAATACCTGTCAAAATGGGTATTGTTATACAAGTTTTCATCATTATTTAATAATTTTTTTCTAATAGTATTGAATGAACTTAAGTTGCAAGGAAGGTTTTTAGGAAAGAAGGTTGAAAATTAGACTTAAACCGAATAGACCATAAAATGGAGCTGCATTAGCCTTAAAGCTAGAAGGTGATCACATTTCCTTTAAAAAAAAAAAAAAAAGTAGTAAAACAAATATTTTTTTTGTATAGAACATGGTTGGAAACCTATTGAGTTTCACAAGACAGTGTATGTAATTACTAATACATAATCTAATTTTATACTAACGGTTGACTTATGTATTCAAAAGCAGTCACAGGATTTGGGGTCAATACAATTACTGTAGGTTCAAGTTGCAGAATACAAGCTGCAACTTGCCATTTTTTCTGAAAATTTGCATTGCGAATTAAATTAACACTCCAATTAGAAACTCACATAGAACCAGTCAGATTAAACTCACATTTTTCCGCTTGTACTTCACTGAGGGTGAGAGATGGTAGGGTAAATCCTTATTGTAAAGTTAAAATGTTGGGATACCGTGCAGAACTACTTGGACACTCCCCACTAATGACTGATTAGGCATTTGGAAGTTTCCAATTAGCTTAATTAGCCCAATAATTACATGTACACTTCTGGGGTTTAAAATAAATGGCCTCAAATTACCCCCAAATCAACTTTTTTGTTGCTTTATGCACCCCAAATTTAATTGAAGTATTGATGTTTTGAAAAATAATTGTTTTATTGGGTTTTTATTTACCATTTTTTAAAGTCTCCTCAAAGTACCACACAAGCAACTTTTTTCCTACTTTTTTTATTTTTTGGCAGGTTTCATTTTTTTTTAAATATGAAAAAGTTAGCTTTTTATTAGAAATGCAGAAATCAGCCATTTAACACCATTTAAAAAATCTCCAGTACTTTCCTTATGCACACCAAGAGCCTTCTGTATGATTATGCAAACAATTTTGTTACTTTTTGGGGGTCTGGGAAGGTCACCCCACATTTTCATGCAATTCTCTCACATTGTATTTGGCAGACAATTTGCAAATCCCCACAGCAAGTACCACAAATAGGCATTTTTAATTGGATTGGATAATTCTCCGGTGCATGCATTTGTGTGAAGTCACTGAGTTTCATGAAACAAATGTGCAAGTCACACTTAATTTGATTGACCCCACCCCCTTCAGTGAAATCACATGACTTCTGCACCACCAATGGTGTGCTATCTCCAGAACAGCTGACTTAGACTGCTAAACGGCAACCAGCAGCCCCTATAAAAGTGTCAGTGCAACATAGCTCCTCACCAGCATCTTGTAGAGCAGCAGCATACTTTCCAGTGTCCTGACACTGTTGTGCTGCAGCACTCACAGTGTCACTGGTCCCAAACTGGTCTCCAGTACCTCTGGTCCCAAACCGGTCTCTTGTACCACTGGTCCCTTTTCAGTCTCTAGCAATGCTGGTTCCAGCCCAGACATCAGTACCACTGGTTCCAGTATGGTCTCCAGTATCATTGGCTTCCAGCCCTGTCTCCAGCATTACTGGTTCCAGCCTGGTCTACAGTGTCACCAGTTCCAGCCCAGTCTCCTGTAACAAATGGTTCCAAATTGGTCTACAGTATTGCTGGTTCCAGCCCAGTCATCAGTACCACTGGTTTCAGTCTGGTCTCCAGCATCACTGGCTTCCAGCCATATCCAGCATCACTGGTTCCAGCCTGGTCTCCAGTGTCACCAGTTCCAGTAGGGTCCTTAGCATTACCAGTTCCATTACTGATTCCCAGCATTGCTGGTCCCAGCCTGGTTTGTAGCATTAACAGTCCCAGCCTGGTTTCCAGCATTACCAGTAACAGCCCAGGTTCTTGCATTAACGGTCCCAGAACAGTTTTCAGTATTATCAGCTCGGTACTCTAAGTACTTTTGGATCAAGCCAGTTCGTCAAGTTCTATAGGATTAGCCTCAGTCTGCAGTATTTCTGGATGTTATTATAATTATTTTAGTATTATCAATCTATACTGTATTACTAGTTCTAACTAAACTATTCCTAGTATCTCCAGCAAAAACCATGTGCACTATCTATCTCCAGAATCTAGTCCAGTTACTTCTCCTCTAGCTGCTAATCCTAAGAGTCAGCCTCTATAGTTCCTAGACTCTCATTCATATCCCATGGGCAGGAACTTCATAAGACCATCTAGCTTTCTGTATTCAGTCTCCACTCCAGCTCCAGCCTTAGACCTCAATCCAAGAACACAAACAAATTCCGACCTGACAGTGTGCTCTTGTGTTCCTCCAGCTGTATCAACTACACCAGTAACCACCTCTGTCACAATGTATATAGGTGTGTATATATATATATATATATATATATATATATATAGCTCAACATCTTCTCCCTACATACAGTAAAGATTAACCGTTTATATAGAAACAAATATGTGAATGGTTGTGTGTATATAACCCAGATTATTTCTTATACAGGATGTCATGGTCACTCTTCAGGACCGCCTCTCACTACGTCACCGTGATCATTTTTCTCTTATCCTGGAATATTCAGCATCAGATCAAAACCAGAAATTCTTATTGCTACAAGACAAGCAACCATTGGCTCATGTGAGAATTGGGAACTGAAAGCATGAACATTGGAGAGGGGAGAAAAGAAAGACAAGTCAACTAAACAGTGACAGAAAAAGATTAGAAATATAGATAAAAGAAAGTAGATTTCCAAAATATGGTAGTGATATACAAAAAGTAGGGGTAATTGGACCTGAATCTGAGGAGACTATTTAATATACAAACTTCTGATTGCAGATTGCAAAATATGATGGTGCTATATTTATTATTATTATTATTATTATTATTATTATTATTATTATTATCCTTTATATGGCAGGACTTAAAGTGTATAAACAGAAACAATATGAAAAAGACAAAACAAAAATAGTGACTTACAGTACAGAAAATCGCAGGACATGGTTTATAAACATTCTTGAATCAGCAGTCATAATGCTTAAATAGCAATGGGGTGGTCAAAACCAAATGTTTGTTGTCAGCAGTGGGGGAGGGGTGGGGGGTGATGGTATATGTGAGGGAAGGAAAAGCAAGAGGGAAGAGCTTACAGTTTACAGGGGAGGGTCAGACAGACGGATGACAAGGGTGACACAGACAGTTGATAAATAGTGAGCAAGAAGCATTCAGCAGTGAGGATGAGAGCTGGAAGACTTTGATAAGAAGTGGGTCTTGAGAGTCCATTTGAAGTTTTGTAGAGAAAGGAAAGTCTAATATTAAGAGGCAGAAAGTTCCAGAGGTAGGAAGCAGCATTGGCAAAATCTTGGAAACTGGAGTAAGTAATTAGTTGCAACCTTTGCTTTGTAGAGACCAATGTTACAGAATATGAAAACATGTAAAATTGGCTAAGACATGTATAGTGAACTTGGCTCCTGATAAAGCAGGAGATGCAGCAAATTCAATCAACACTGAAATATATGTGAAAGTTATTTTAACAACAAGCACAGATTTATTGTCAGATTTATTAGCCAGGTAGTAAAAAGAACAGGAAAATACAGCGTTACTATCATGTGCAAGTTTTCTGAATTGTCCAGTTATCTGGATTCTTCAGTTGCAGCCAGGTGTTTGTAGTGTTGCTGATTGTTATGGTGCGCTACTGTAGTGTGCACATTCACTTATATTATATTGCAATATTGGCAATGAGTGCTTAATAGTGGTGTGGTGATATAGTGTCTATTGGATCTCCTACATGCCAGGAGGTAATCAAAGGCATATCCACTGGTCACTGGTAAAATATATTCAGTATGTGCATTTCACACTCGCATGAATCACCTGCTACCAATAACATAAGAGCGTATTATGTAAATCTGACACATCAAAATTCACTAACACTTCAAATGTGTTCCAGTCTACATTTCTGCATGAAAACATTGAGTACTTCTGATGTTCAGACCTTTTGTGGGCTTATACATAATACCCACATCAGTACCGCCCCTTATACACACAATGCCCACAAAAGTGCCCCCTATACACATAATGCCCACAGTAGTAGCACCCCTTATACAAATAATGCCCACAGAAGTGTCCCTTATACACATAGGCCCAAATGTTTTAAGCCTTAACAAGAGATAAAGTTGAGACACATAAGGAAGGATAAATGACCAGCCAACCAGCTAGAACTGTCGTTTTTGAAACACAGACTGTGACATCAGTCAGAAAGCTGATTGGCTGGTCATGTATCACTCTTTATCCGTCTCCACTTTATCTCTTGTTAAGGCTTAATATATTTGGGCCATAATGCCCACAGTAGTAGTGCCACTTATACAGTGTATCCGGAAAGTAATTACAGCGCTTCACTTTTTCTACATTTTCTTATGTTACAGCCTTATACCAAAATTTAATAAATTCATTTTTTCGATCAAAATTCTACACACAATACCACATAATGAGAACGTAAAAAAGTTTTGAGATTTTTGCAAATTTATTTTAAAAAAACCTAAGAAATCACATGTACATAAGTATTTGCAGCCTTTGCCATGAAGCTCAAAATTGAGCTCAGGTGCATCCTGTTTCCACTGATCAGCCCTGAGATGATCCTACAGCTTAATTGGAGTCCACCTGTGATAAATTAAGTTGATTGGACATGATTTGGAAAGGCACACACCTGTCTATATAAGGTCCCACACTTGACAGTGCATGTCTGAACACAAACCAAGCATGAAGTCAAAAGAATTGTCTGTAGACCTCCGAGACAGGATTGTCTCGAGGCACAAATCTGGGGAAGGGTACAGAAAAATATCTGCTGCTTTGAAGGTCCCAATGAGCACAGTGGTGTCCATCATCCGTGGATGGAAGAAGTTTGGAACCACCAGGACTCTTCCTAGAGCTGGCTGGCCATCTAAACTGAGCAATTGGCGGAGAAGGGCCCTAGTCAGGGAGGTGACCAAGAACCTGATGGTCACTCTGTCAGAGCTACAGCATTCCTCTGTTGAGAGCGGAGAACCTTCCAGAAGGACAACCATCTTTGCAGCAATCCACCAATCAGGCCTGTATGGTAGAGTGGCCAGACGGAAGCCGCTCCTTAGTAAAAATCACATGGCAGCCCACCTGGAGTTTGTCAAAATACACCTGAATGACTCTCAGGCTGTGAGAAACAAAATTCTCTGGTCTGATGAGACAAAGAGAAACAAAGATTTAACTCTTTGGCATGAATGCCAGGCATCATGTTTGGAGTAAACCAGGCACCGGTCATCACCAGTGCTCTTGACCTCAGATTGGGGCGATGGTACATCTTTCAGATGGACAATGACCGTAAGCACACAGCCAAGATATCAAGGAGTGGCTTCAGGACAACTCTGTGAATGTCCTTGAGTGGCCCAGCCAGAGCCCAGACTTGATTCCGATTGAATATCTCTGGAGAGATCTGAAACTGGCTGTGTACGGATGCTTCCCATCCAACCTGATGGAGCTTGAGAGGTGCTGCAAAGAGGAATGGGCGAAACTCCCCAAAGATAGGTGTGCCAAGCTTGTGGCATCATATTCATAACGACTAGAGGCTGTAAATGCTGCCATAGGTGCATCAACAAAGTGCAAAGTATTAAGCAAAGGCTGTGAATACTTTTGTACATGTGATATCTTATTTTTTTATTTTTAATTAGCAAAAATTTTAAAAATAAGAATTTAATACCTACCGATAATTCCTTTTCTCCTAGTCCGTAGTGGATACTGGGGTCTTGTACTTTAGTACCATGGGTTATAGATCGGGTCCACTGGAGCCTGGCACTTTCAAACCTTTAGTGTGTGTATGTGTGTGCTGGCTCCTCCCCTCTATACCCCTCCTACCAAACTCAGTTTAGGAAAACTGTGCCCGAGGAGATGGACATAATATGAGAGAAGAAACAATACAACAGCGGTGAGGCAACAAGCCAACACACAACCAAAAACGAAAGGAGGGCACTAACCAGAACAGAGGATAGCAACACCAACCTAACCAGGATAGCACAACTATCCCAACAACATAACATGAACGCAACGCCGGTCCAACCAAATACTTACACAGGTAAGCAGGAACGAAGCACTGAGGCGGGCGCCCAGTATCCACTGCGGACTAGGAGAAAAGGAATTACCGGTAGGTATCAAATTCCTATTTTCTCTTATGTCCTAGTGGATACTGGGGTCTTGTACTTTAGTACCATGGGGAAGTCCCAAAGCTCCCAAACGGGTGGGAGAGTGCTGAGACCCCTGTAAAACTGCCTGAACAAACTGAAGGTCATCCTTGGCCAAGGTATCGAACCGACAGAATTTAACAAACGTGTTCGAACCAGACCAAGTAGCAGCTCGGCACAACTGTAGGGCTGATATTCCCCGGGCAGCCGCCCAGGAAGACCCCACTGACCTCATTGAGTGTGCCTGAATAGACGTCGGCAAGGGCAGAGCTGCCGACGTATATACCTGTTGAATGGTCAACCAGAGCCAGCAAGCAATAGATTGCTTAGAAGCCGGCCGACCAATCTTGGAGGCATCATAAAGGACAAGCAGTGAGTCAGACTTCCGATTATGGGCTGTCCTTTTGACATAAATCTGTAAGGCCCTGACCACATCCAAGGACTCAGGACCAATGGAAGCATCAGACAATACCGGAAACCACAATAGGTTGATTCACATGAAAGGGCGACACCACTTTAGGCAAAAACTGAGGATGGTCCATAGTTCCGCCCTGTCTTCATGAAATATCAAATAAGGGCTCTTGCAGGACAAGGCCCCCAATTCAGAGACATGTCTGGCAGATGTCAATGCTAATAACATCACTGTATTCCCGGTGAGAAATTTTAACTCCACCCTATGTAAGGGTTCAAAGCAGTCTGATTGGAGAAAGGACAGAACCACATTGAGGTCCCACGGAGCCATGGGAGGTACAAAGGGCAGTTGCATATGAAGAACTCCCTTCAGGAAAGTTTGTACTTCAGGCAACACGGCAAGTTGCTTCTGGAAGAAAATAGAGAACGCAGAAATCTGAACTTTGATGGAGCCTAACCATAGGCCCATATCCACTCCCGCTTGCAGGAAAAGTAGAAAATTACCAATTCTAAATTCCACTGGAGAAACCTTTCTTCCCTCACACCAGGAAACATACCTTTTCCAGATACGATGATAATGTTTCAACGTAACCACCTTCCTCTCCTGGACCATGGTGGAAATGACCCAGGAGGGAAGACCCTTCCTAGCTAGAATTTCCCTCTCAACTTCCAAGCCGTCAAACATAGCCACTGTAAGTCTGGATAGATGAACGGACCTTCTGGAAGAAGATCTTCTTGGAGCGGTAGAGGCCAGGTATCCTCCAGAGCCATGGATAGGAGGTCCGAGTACCACATCCGTCGAGGCCAATCCGGGGCAATTTGAATTGCCTGAACGCTTTCCCTTTTTAGTCTTTTGAGAACTCTTGGGATCAGCTGTATAGGAAGGAACAGGTATACAAACTGGTACATCCATGGTGTCATCAGTGCGTCCACTGCAACAGCCTGCGGATTCCTCGCTCTGGAACAGTAACGGCATAGCTTCTTGTTGAGTTGTGAAGCCATCAGATCTATCTGCGGACAGCCCCACCGGTGAATTAACTGTTGAAACACCTGAGGATGTAAGCCCCATTCCCCCAGATGGAGGTCGTGCCTGCTGAGAGGTCTGCTTCCCAGTTGTCCACTCCTGGAATGAAGATGGCTGAAATGGCCCTTGCATTGGCCTCTGCCCAGAGGAGGATTCTTGACACTCCTTGCATTGCCACTCTGCTTCTTGTTACCCCTTGTCGGTTTATGTACGGCACCCCCGTGGTGTTGTCCGACTGAACCTGGATTGCCTGATCCTTCAGGAGATGAGAAGCCTGCAGAAGGGCATTGTAAATTGCCCTGAGTTCCAGGATGTATATTGGCAGAACAGATTCCTGTCTCGACCACATCCCCTGGGACTGGGCCCCTTGGGTCACAGCCCCCCAACCCCGGAGGCTGGCATCCGTTGTCAATAGAATCCACGAGTGGATATTGAAACTCCTGCCTTCCACTAGGTGAGGAACTTGTAGCCACCATAACCGAGAAATCCGGTCTCTTGGAGATAAGGTCACTTCCTGATGCATGTGAAGCTAAGACCCTGACCATTTGTCCATCAGATGCAGCTGAAATGATCGGGCATGAAATCTGCTGAATTGGAGTGCCTCGTAAGCAGCCACCATCTTGCCCAGTAATCGGATGCAAAGATGTATGGATACCTTGCGAGGACTGAGGACTGAGCAGATAGAGAACCAAAGCCTGGATAGACAAGGCCTTGTCCATCAGGAGAAATACCTTTTTGAGGCACTGTATCCAGTATCATTCCCAGGAACTGAAGACGTTGGGTCAGCTGTGCAGCAGACGCTCCCTGGACATAGCCTTTATCAGGAGATCGTCCAAGTAGGGGACAATGTCGACTGCCATCATGCGCAGTTGCAGCATCATCTCCGCCATGACCTTGGTGAAGACCCTTGGAGCTGTGGATAGTCCAAAGGGTAAGGCCTGAAACTGGAAATGGTCACCCAATATGGCAAACCTGAGGTATGTCTGATGCGAGGGCCAAATGGGAATATGTAGGTAAGCATCCTTGAAGTCCAGAGACACCAGGAACTCCCCCTCCTCTAGAGTGGACACCACCACCCGCAGGGATTCCATCTTGAATTTGAACACCCACAGATACGGGTTTAGAGACTTCAGGTTCAAGATGGGTTGCACCAAACCATCTGGTTTGGGAATGACAAAAAGACTGGAGTAAAAACCCCTGTTGCGTAACGGAGGAGTTACCGGAACCACCACCCCTGTCTGCAAAAGCTGTAGAATAGCCTCTTGCAAGGTAACTTGTGCTGCGGGTAAAGCTGGTAAGCCCGACTTGGAAAATCTGTGAGGAAGGAATACTTGAAATTCCAGCTGGTATCCTTGGGAAATGATGTCCCCCATCCAAGTATCCCAGCAGGACTCCGCCCACATGCGGGCGAAGTGTTGAAGGCGAGCCCCTACCTGAAAGTCACCTTGTTGCTAGGCCCAAATGTCACACAGAAGGCTTAGCAGCAGGGGATCCAGTGGTCTAGTCCAGGGAGACAGCAGTTGCAGGCTTACGGGATTTACCACAAGATCCTCTGGGAGTGGTGGAGACCCTTCGGCCCATAGGTAGAATTACCTGCCATTGCTTGGGAGATCCATTTATTTAATTAATCTCCAAAGAAGGCATCACCTGTAAAGGGAAGATTTTCCACTCCCTTTTTGGAATTAGCGTCTGCCGACTACTGACGTAACCACAGAGCTCTGCGTGCAAAAGCCATAGCAATAGTGCAGCCATTTATCTTACACAACTCCTTAATAGCCCATAAAATTTGCAGCATCCTATATATGTTGGAGCAAAGTAATGACCTCATCCCGGGCAGGGAATCTAAACCGTCAATAACAATATCAGACTACTTGACTACCACCCGGGAAATCCACCCACAAACTATTGTGGGGCGTTGTGCTGCACCTGCAGCCATATAAATTGACTTGAGCGTGGTCTCAATTTTACGGTCAGCTGGCTCTTTTAGGGCTATAGCCCCTGGCACTGGCAGTATTAATTTCTTAGACAGCCTGGATACAGACGTGTTGACTGACGGGGAGGTTTCCCATACCTTCCTGTCCTCAGCTGGGAGGGGAAAAGTAGTTAAAAACCGCTGAGGAATTTAACATTTTTTATCAGGGTTTAACCAAGCCTCCCTGGCAAGGGAGTTTAATTCCTTAGATACAGGAAAAGTTGCTGATTTGTTTGTTCTAACATTGAAGTACAACTCCTCATCTGGTTCTGCCTCCTGATCTGGTATGTGAAGCACCTCTCTTACAGCAAAAATGAGAGCCTCCACCCCAGGGGACAGAGAGCTGTTCTCATCCATATCATCATCATCATCCACATCAGGCTGATCAGAATCAGACTGGAGCACCTGTGGCAGTGAGCATTTATCATTTATTCAACCACTAGATGGGGCTGAGAAGTCTTCTTGATATCTGCTGCTTTAGTCACACAATCAAAAGAGTGTTTTAACACCGGTCTCTCTTTTTTAGCTGCAGCTAATTCTGAATTTACATTCTGAATCATGCTGTTAAAACTATCTAGCCAGTCAGGTGCCTGTGAACTGGGTCCCTGTGGAGATAAGGAACATTGTTCACACATGAGTGACCCCGCTGAAAATGGGGTAGAGTTACAAGCAGCACACAGAACCATGTCAACATACATCTTACAATAGTAATAAGCGCAGCCCACTCCACACAGACCCTAGGGAGCCCCTAGAGTGACACTGAGGAGCGGACACCAGCACACAGAACACAGCAGCACAATGTGTTGAAGTATGTGTATAACTTGATAGTAGTGCAGCAGCGCTGCTACTGGCATGCTCCCCCCTTTCTATGACCCCCTGGTACCAGTTTTACAGTCTGTAACAGCGTAGGTCCTGTAGGAGCAGTATGCATGCAGCCTTGAAGATCCGGCAGCAGCAGGAAATGGCGCCTTCCCATCGCTGGTTCCGCTCTGGGAAGCCCCGCCCCTTGTAATGGCATGTGGTCCCTACCATAGTTTATACTGGCCATGTTATAAAAAAATAGTAACATGTATTTTACAGTACACACAAAACCTTGAGACAGTGAGCACTGCGGGGCAACAGCCCTGACCCAGTTTGTCCATGGCAGGCACCACAGCTCCGGGCCCATGACCGCCACGTGACTTCCTGCCAAAACTTCACCGGGGACCCGCTAACCAGGATCCCAGTGTAACACTCACCGCACCTTGGAACTACAGCATCTGTTAGAGGGTGGCGGCTAGCTGCTGGCGTGGGCACACAAACTAATGATGTGTGATCAGTACCTCAGGAGCTCAGTGTCCTGTCAGCTGGGATTATAAACCATTAACCCTCAGGAGGTTGGTTCGGTCCCCCCACTAAGTCCTGTGAAGCATGAAGCCTGGTTGCCAACCAGAGCTACCTGAATATAATAAAATAAAATAAAAATAAAGGAAACTCTCTGGAGCTCCAGAGAAATGCACCCAGCTCCTTGGGCACATTTTTCTAAACTGAGTCTGGTAGGAGGGGCATAGAGGGGAGGAGCCAGCACACACATACACACACTAAAGGTTTTAAAGTGCCAGGCTCCAGTGTGTTACGTTCCTGATGCTCAGAACTAGAAAGAAGTTGTGAAGTGAGTCCAGAGCACCAGGACGTGACGCTGAAATAGGGATGGAACGGGAATAGCCCCTAGCACCCTACCTCCGTTGTTTTACCCGTGTGGTCAGTTCACGCCTGAGTGACTATGGTTTCTTGGGCCCATGGCAGCCGCGTTTGAAGGGCGGATTAGGTCTGCCCAACTCCGATGCCCCCAGGTCTTAGAGTGAGACAAAGCGTGAACCGAGACAGGATAATAACAAGGGGACCTCTAACTAAAGCAAACAGAACTAGGGGCTACTAACTACCCTAAAACTAAATATATGTGCGGCACGCCGCCAAAGGAAAAGAACAACAAAAGATATCACTGTCCACTCCCCCACACGGCACCGCCGAGTTCCGGGGAGGACAGTGAAATGCGGAAACCTCTGCAAAAACCACCAATACAAAAATAGTACCAAAAGAACTAAGCGGAATAGGCCGCAACACGCGGCAGAAGCCGCTACTCACGAAACCGGGAGAGAACCCCAACAAACGAGAACCCCCAGATGACTGCAACAGGTTCACTTGAACAGGAAGGATTCCCAGGACCGGCTTCAGAACTCCAGGACTCAGGAGCACAGGGAGCAGGATCGACCAGATACAGCTGACCAGGAACAGACGTTACAAGGCAGGAACAGCATACAGGAAGCTATCACCGGCGTCTGTGCCAGGAAATGAGAGAGAATATAACAGGGAGCCTTCCAATAGCTTCAGCGAAGCTTAATTAGTAATGTCGTGCAGCTGCCCCGCTGCACGACCAGAGCTGACAGGTGTATTGATTGATAGGAAGCAACGGGGAACGCAGTTAGTCTGTGGCATCCCCGTTGCTAAGGGTCCGGCGGCTAAGCGCGCATGGCGTCCCAGCGTTGCCAGGGACCCGGCGGCTCAGCGCGCACGGCGTCCTGGCGTTGCTAGGCGCTGGGCGGGCAGGAAGGGAGGTGCGGCGGCCTTGAGCGTCGCTCGGAAGCAGACCGAGCGGCGCCGCGGACCGAGGCACCTAACAGTACCCCCCCCTTGAGGAGAGATTAAAGAACCCCTAAAGCCGGGTTTCTGAGGAAATTCTGAAAGAATAATCTCTTAAGTTTAGGGGCATGTAGATCCTTATCCAGGACCCAAGACCTTTCTTCCAGGCCATAGCCTTTCCAGTGAACCATAAAATAAAGCCAGCCACGAGAAACTTTGGAATCTAAAACCTTCTCCACCAAGAACTCTTGTTGCCCCTGAACATCCACCGGAGGTCTACCCTGGGGAGTCTTCCGAGGGAATCTCCTGGAAGAAAAATACTGCTTCAGAAGGGAACAGTGAAAAGTATTGCCAATTTTGAGTGATTTAGGCAAGCGTAGCCGAAAAGCAACTGGGTTGACTTTCTTAATGATAAGGAACGGTCCAATAAATTTGGGTCCCAATCTAGCCGAGGGTTGTCGGAGCTTGATGTTGCTGGTTGACAACCACACCTTATCTCCCACCTTAAAAGTGCATGGGCGTCGGAACCTATCAGAAATTTTCTTTTTCTCGGAAGGCAGCTTCTTAAGGGCAAGGTGCACCTTTTTCCAAATCATTCTGAGATGGGAAGTTAAGGTCAACGAGGAGACTGGAAAATGAGGGTAAAAAGAGTTGGCTCTAGGATGAAAGCCCAAGACCGAAAAGAATGGGGACTCCTTGGTGGAAGAATGACAAGAGTTATTATAGGCAAACTCTGCCAAAGGAAGAAATTCAGACCAATCATTCTGAAGTTTGGCCGAATATAGCCGTAAATACTGTTTTAACGACTGATTAACACGTTCAGTTTGTCCGTTAGACTGTGGATGGTACCCAGATGTTAAAGAGAGTTTCATATTTAATGAGGCACAAAAACGTTTCCAGAAACGGGCGATGAATTGCGGTCCCCGATCAGAGACAATATCCCTGGGTGAACCATGGAGCCTGAACACATGGCGGAGAAATAAAACTGCCAACCCTTGAGCAGAGGGTAATCGGGGGAGAGCAATGAAGTGGGCCATCTTACTAAAACGGTCTACTACCACCCAAATGACTCGAAATCCAGCTGAAAGAGGAAGGTCCACCACGAAATCCATGGATATATGTGACCATGGCCTGAGAGGAACGGCTAAAGGTATGAGTTGCCCGACCGGCAACGATCGAGACACCGTGTACTGAGCACAAACCTGACAGAAACGGACAAATTCCCTTACATCTTTAGAAAGATTAGGCCACCACACTGAGCGAGAGATTAACTCCAAGGTCTTAGTGATACCCGGATGACCAGAAACGTTATTATCATGAAACTCGGCTAGAACAGTGCCTCTCAGAAATTCAGGGACGAAGAGACGATCTGCAGGAGTGACTGTGGGAGCCTGCTGCTGAAGCTGGACTAGCTGTGTAAATAAATCCTGTGTGAGGCAGGCCCGG
This sequence comes from Pseudophryne corroboree, assembly GCF_028390025.1. Classification (NCBI taxonomy): domain Eukaryota; kingdom Metazoa; phylum Chordata; class Amphibia; order Anura; family Myobatrachidae; genus Pseudophryne; species Pseudophryne corroboree. The sequence continues at coordinate 142,629,993 of NC_086451.1, read as the reverse complement.
ATGACAGACGATGGAACTATGGGGGTAGTAGCCGGGTGGTTGTTGTGAACCGGAAGAAAACAACGTGACAGGGCATTGGCTTTTGTATTCTTGGAACCGGGCCTGAAGGTGGTGATAAACCTGAAACGAGTAAAAAAACAGCTCCCAACGTGCCTGTCGAGCATTAAGCCGTTTAGCTGACTCAATATACTGCAGGTTCTTGTGGTCAGTAAACACCGTAATGGTATGCCTAGCTCCTTCCAGCCAATGCCTCCACTCCTCGAAAGCCCATTTAACTGCCAACAATTCTCGATTACCAACATCATAGTTGGATTCTGCGGAGGAGAATTTCCTGGACATGAAGGCACATGGGTGTAATTCCTGAGACTCCAGGTCTTCCTGAGAAAGGATAGCCCTCACTCCAACCTCTGAGGCATCTACCTCGACAATAAAGGGGAGCTCCGGGTTAGGGTGTCTGAGTACTGGAGCTGAGACAAAGGCCTGCTTTAAGGCCAGAAAGGCAGACTTGGCTTCAGGCGACCAATTGGAAGGGTCCGCTCCTTTTTTAGTCAATGCGACTATAGGAGCAACCAAATCAGAGAAGGTATGAATAAAACGCCTATAGTAATTTGCAAACCCTAAAAAGCGCTGAATTGCTTTTAAGTTCGTGGGTTGTGCCCAATTTAGGATGGCCTGGAGTTTTTTTGGTTCCATGAAAAACCCCTTAGGAGAAATAATATACCCCAGGAAGGACACTTCTGTGATGTGGAAATCACATTTCTCCAGTTTGGCGTATAAATGATTTTCCCGTAACTTCTGAAGGACCAGTCGCACATGGGTAATATGTTGTTCTAAAGACTCGGAGTAAATCAAAATGTCGTCTAAATAAACGACCACGAACTTTCCTAGAAAGTCGCGAAGGACGTCGTTAATGAGATCTTGAAATACAGCAGGAGCATTTGACAGCCCAAACGGCATCACCAGGTATTCATAATGTCCCGACTGTGTGCTGAAAGCCGTCTTCCACTCATCCCCAGATTTAATTCGGATGAGATTGTAAGCCCCTCTAAGATCGATCTTGGAAAAGATAACGGCAGTCCGGAGCTGATCAAATAGTACTGAAATCAGTAGCAAGGGGTAGGTGTTTTTAACAGAGATTTTATTCAAAGCCCGAAAATCAATACATGGTCTGAGCGACCCATCTTTTTTCTCAACAAAAAGAACCCTGCACTCAATGGAGATTTCGAGGGCCTAATGAAGCCTTTTTTTAGGCTCTCCTGTACATAGTCATTCATTGCCGTAGTTTCCGGCCCAGACAGGGCATATAGTCTCCCCTTAGGTAAAGAGGCACCGGGAACTAAGTCAATAGCGCAGTCATAGGACCGATGAGGAGGCAGAATATCCGCATTACCCTTGGAGAAAACGTCGGCAAAGTCCTGATATTCCAAAGGAATAAGTTCTGGGGTGACTGCCGCAACCCGGACGGGACGGGAAATACATTTCTTAACACAAAAGGGACCCCATCGGGAAATCTCCCCAGACCGCCAATCTATGGTGGGATTATGAAAGGCAAGCCAGGGGTGACCCAGAACTACGGGGACAGCCGGACAATGGGTAAGGTAAAATTCGATTTTCTCTGAATGTAGGGCCCCCACTGTCAGTAGTACTGGAGGTGTGCGGTGAGTGATTACCCCATTAGAAAGCGGACCACCATCCAAGCCGTGCATGGTGATACGTTTATCCAAAGGTATCTGTGGAACGCCCAAAGCCTGAGCCCAACCAAAATCCATGAAATTTCCCGCAGCTCCACTGTCGACGAAGGCCGACACCAACGAACTGAGGCTACCAAAGGAAATTTTTACAGGAACTAATAGGGAATCATTAGAGGAGATTAACTGCAGACCCAAGTGAACCCCCTCACTATTCACTTGGTCAGAGTGTTTCCCTGCTTATTCGGGCAATTATGTGCGATATGTCCCTTGCCACCACAATACAAGCAAAGACCAGAATTTAGCCTTCTGGTTCTTTCCTCTGGGGACAGACGGGAGAGACCCATTTACATGGGCTCCTCGACGTCCTCAGGGAAAGTATACACACATGGACTATGCCTGAAACTAGCTCCTCTTTCAGCCCTCCGCTCGCGGAGACGACGATGAATTTTAATAGCAAGCTCCATGAGTTTGTCTAGAGTCTCTGGAGCGGAGTACTGAAGCAGACTGTCTTTAATAACTTCAGACAAACCGAGGCGAAACTGACTGCGCAGGGCCGGGTCATTCCAGCCACAGTCGTTCGACCAATGGCGAAACTCGGTACAATACGCCTCTGCTGGATTTTTCCCTTGCTTAAGTGCACGCAGGTGGCTCTCAGCCGACGCTTCTCTATCAGGGTCATCATACAAAAGGCCTAAGGACTTAAATAAGGCATCTACAGATAGCAAGGCAACATCATCGGCTTTTAGCCCAAAAGCCCAGGTTTGTGGATCGCCTTGTAGTAATGACATCACAATCCCGACCCGTTGAGATTCAGTACCAGAGGATCGGGGCCTTAAACGAAAATAAAGCTTACAAGCTTCCTTGAAATTAAAAAAATCCTTTCGGTTACCCGAAAAACGGTCAGGTAGATGCATCTTTGGTTCTGGAATCATACTCGGGGATGCTCGCAAAAGATCTTCCTGCGATCTCACCCGAAGAGTAAGATCCTGAACCATCTTAGTTAGTTCCTGAATCTGGTTGGCCAAAAGCTGGCTGGGATTCGGTCCTAATACTGCCGGATTCATGAGGCCGAATTTCAAAGCCCACCAAATACAAATAACTTTTTTTTTTTTTTTGTGTGTGTTTAGGGCTGATAATGTTACGTTCCTGATGCTCAGAACAAGAAAGATGTTGTGAAGTGAGTCCAGAGCACCAGGACGTGACGCTGAAATAGGGATGGAACGGGAATAGCCCCTAGCACCCTACCTCCGTTGTTTTACCCGCGTAGTCAGTTCACGCCTGAGTGACTATGGTTTCTTGGGCCCACGGCAGCCGCGTTTGAAGGGCGGATTAGGTCTGCCCAACTCCGATGCCCCCAGGTCTTAGAGTGAGACAAAGCGTGAACCGAGACAGGATAATAACAAGGGGACCTCTAACTAAAGCAAACAGAAGCTAGGGGCTACTAACTACCCTAAAACTAAATATATGTGCGGCACGCCGCCAAAGGAAAAGAACAACAAAAGATATCACTGTCCACTCTCCCACACGGCACCGCCGAGTTCCGGGGAGGACAGTGAAATGCGGAAACCTCCGCAAAATCCACCAATACAAAAATAGTACCAAAAGGACTAAGCGGCCTAGGCCGCAACACGTGGCAGAAGCCGCTACTCACGAAACCGGGAGAGAACCCCATCAAACGAGAACCCCCAGATGACTGCAACAGGTTCACTTAAACAGGAAGGATTCCCAGGACCGGCTTCAGATCTCCAGGACTCAGGAGCATAGGGAGCAGGATCGACCAGATACAGCTGACCAGGAACAGACGTTACAAGGCAGGAACAGCATACAGGAAGCTATCAACGGCGTCTGTGCCAGGAAATGAGAGAGAATATAACAGGGAGCCTTCCAATAGCTGCAGCGAAGCTTAATTAGTAATGTCGTGTAGCTGCCCCGCTGCACGACCAGAGCTGACAGGTGTATTGATTGATAGGAAGCAACAGGGAACGCGGTTAGTCTGTGGCGTCCCCATTGCTAAGGGTCCAGCGGCTAAGCGCGCACAGCGTCCCAGCGTTGCCAGGGACCCGGCGGCTCAGCGTGCACGCTGTCCTGGCGTTGCTAGGCGCTGGGCGGGCAGGAAGGGAGGTGCGGCGGCCGTGAGCGTCGCTCGGAAGCAGACCGAGCGGCGCCGCGGACCGCAGCACCTAACACAGTGGACCTGATCTATACCCCATGGCACTAAAGTACAAGACCCCGGTATCCACTAGGATGTAAGAGAAAAAACTTTTTTCAAGTTGTCATTATGGGGTATTGTGTCTAGAATTTTGAGGGGGAAAAATAAATGTATTCCATTTTTGGAATAAGGCTGTACCATAACAAAATGTGTTAAAAGTGAAGCACTGTGAATACTTTCTGGATTCACTGTACATAATGCCCACAGTAGTAGTGCCCCTTATACACATAATGACCACAGAAGTGATGCTTATACACATAATGCCCACTGCAGCAGCACCCCTTATACATAATGCCCACAGAAGTACAATTTATTCACAAAATGCCCACAGTAGTAGTGCCAAAGAAGTGCCCTTTAAAAACATAATGATCACAGTAGTAGCACCTTTTATACACATAATGATCACAGTAGTAGCGCCCCTTATACACATTTTGACCACAGAAGTGCTGCTTATACACATAATGCCTACAGCCGTAGCACCCCTTATACATAATGACCGCAGAGGAAATGCCCTCACAAACACACTCTCTCTCCCTCCACTTACCAAACAAAGTCTGGCTGGCCAGATTTCTAGCAGCTCATCCTCTCCCTCTGACAGCTTGGTCCCATGTAGCTCCACCCCCTCATTCCTGTGTAGCACCACCCCATTTCAGGCCCTGAACACACATGCTGTTACAGGGGGGTGGGAGGAGGCTCCAAGTTGCAGGCGCTGCTGCTTATCATACTGTTTGACAGGTACAACAGCTGGCAGCAGCAGGGACATCAGCAGAGATGCATAGCAGGGAGAGTGTCTCTCCAGCCTGGTGTCTCCCTGCTTTGCATCCCTTTGCTGAGCTGGTTGCGCCGGCCTTGCTCACACATAAGGCCTGATTCAGAGGTGAACGCAGCTGAGATTCATTTATTGGCCTATGTTTTGTCTGCAATGCATTTATCTGAGCCTCATTGCATATGTGCCGTGATGGTGTTGACACAGTGGTCACAGTGTGGAGATCGATGCAGGATAATTGACAGCTGGCAAACTTTTGGGGGGAGGAAGGGGGGTAATGGAGAACGGCTGGTAATGAAGGCATGTCTTCAGATGTAATTGCACTTGCCCTTAGATGCGGCGGAAATTCTAAGCAACCGCAGTATTGCATGGAGGTCCGATGGTGACAATGTTCAGCCAATATTGCTTCTTTGCGATCAAGCAGCAGATCTGTGTCTCATTGCAAAAGACAGCTCCATGGCATTTGCATAACCTCTCAGACCCACGGTGTACAAAAACATTGAACTGACCTGATTTGTGTGCACTCTGAATCATGCCATAATGCTTCTTTGGCTATTTCTTTAAGAGCTATATATTCTATCTTGGTGGTAGATAAGGCAACTGCTTGTTGTTTTCTACTTGCCCAGCTGACAGCTGTATCTGCAATTGAAAATAGGCATTTGGTGTAGGATCGCTTGTCCTCTTCATCCACTCCCCTATTGGCATCAGAAAATGCTTGTAACGTCAAGGTTTCTGTTTTCTTGTATTTTTTAATGAAGTTGTTCCTCTCAGATGCACGTGATGATCGTCTAAAGCTATTTTCCTGGATTTTTTTGCAAAATGTGTTACATGGCTGACTACATGAGTAATGTGTGGTCATGTTAAATGCTTGCATATATCAAAGTAAGACAGCACTCTGAAAAGGACCTTTTCTAATTTTTTGATTTCTTCGTGTGTTGTTGGCAAATAGCTTTTGACATTTTCATGCTTTTGTTGATTCTGTCATCCCTATCTTGTTAAACATTGCTTCAATGTAGCTTTGTTGACCTATGGTAGGTGTTCCCAACAAGGGTTCTCAAGGTGCACTGGCAGTTTAGGTTTAAAAGTAACCATACTTGAGCACAGGTGACTTCATTGGTATTTAATTTACTTTGATTTAACCAGCTGATATCACTAAACCCTGGACTGACAATTATTTTTCGTACCACTCCCAGTTACTTAATGTCAATGTATTAAATGCTATAGCCTTGGATATTTTTTTCAGCTAGAAAACTGTCCAAACCATTTTTAAATGCATTTACAGAGTCCGCCATTATTACCTTCTCCGGCAGGGAGTTCCAAATCCTTATTGCCCTTACGGTGAAGAACCCTTTCCTACGTTTTGTACGGCATTTTCCCTCCTCTAGCCTCAGTGAGTGCCCACGTGTCCTATACAGAGTTATATTAATAAACAAATCCCCTGCTAACTCTTTATATTGACCCTTTACATATTTGAAGATATTAATAATGTCTCCTCTTAGTCTCCTCTTTTAAAGAGAACACATATTTAACCTAGTAAGAATTTCTTCCTACTCCAGCATCTGTAACCCTTTAATCAATTTAGTAGCTCACCTTTGATCTCTTTCAAGCTCCCCGATATCTTTTTTATAATATGGTGCCCAAAACTGAACACAATATTCCAGGTGCAGTCGTACCAATGATTTGTACAGAGGCAGGATAACATCCTCGTCCCTTGTCTCAATACCCCATTTTATACACGCAAGAACTTTACTTGCCTTCTTTGCTGCATTTTGACATTGTGTACTGTTATTACACCTATTATCTATGAGCACCCCCAAATATTTTTCCAGTACTGACACCCCTATATTTTCCCCATTAAGTGTGTAGGATGCAAGTTTATTTTTAATCCCAAAGTGCATAACTTTGCATTTTTCAATATTGAACTTCATTCCCCATTTAGACGCTCAGGTTTCAAGTCATTCTGTAGAGACTCCACATTGATTTCTGAATTACTTACATTACACAGTTTAGTATCATCTGCAAAGATTGACACTGTGCTTCCCAGGCCTATTCCTAGATCATTAATAAATATATTGAACAGTAGCAGGCCAAGTACGGACCCTTGTGGTATTCCGCTGACTACTGGTGCCCAGCTGGAGAACATACCATTGACCACTACTCATTGTACCCTGTTATCCAGCCAATTACCTATCCATGTACAAATAGTATTTCCTAGGCCAAATTCCCTTAATTTGATGATCAGTCTCCTGTGAGGCATGGATCAAAGGCTTTTGCAAAATCTAAATAGACCACATACACTGCTTTGCCCTGGTCAAGATTATCGCTCACTTCGTCGTAGAAACTAATTAAGTTAGTTTGACATGATCTGTCACTCACAAACCCATGCTGACTTTTGCTAATAATATTAGTTTTCCGCAGATAATCCTCTATGCTATCCCACAAAATCCCTTCCAATACTTTACCCACTATAGAGGTTATACTAACTAGTCTATAGTTCCCAGGATGATTTTTAGAACCCTTTTTAAATAATGACACTACCGCAGCTATATGCCAATCCCTTGGTACCCTACCTGTTCTAATTGAACTATAGAAAATCAAGTACAGTATAAAGGGTCTTGCTAGCAGTGCCCTAAGTTCCATAATAACCCTCGGGTGAAAACCATCTGGGCTCGGAGATTTATTAATCTTTAAGTTGCTTAGTCTCTCCAGGACTACTTCCTCTCTTAAATAATCATCTAGCCAACAATCATTACCTTCACTGTCATTATGCACTACTATCACCTTCTGATCCTCCCTGGTGAATACTGATGAAAAAAAATAGTTCAGTATATCCGATTTTATTTTGTCATCGTTTATCAAGGCTCCCAGTACATCTTTTAAATGGCTGACATTCTCCTTTTTTAACATTTTACTGTTTATGTATTTATAAAACTTTTTAGGACTAGATTTACTCTCTATAGCGATTTGCTTTTTGTTTACAATTTTAGCTGATTTTATTACTTTTTTGCATCTTTTATTGTATTCCTTGTAATACTGGAATAATTCCTCCCCTCCAATTGATTTAAATGCTTTGAAAGCACTCCCCTTTTAGCCATTTCTTTTTTTACCTCCGTATTAAGCCACATTGGTTTGTGTTTAGTACTCCTGCGTTTACTCCCCATGGGAATGAATTTGTGAATATTGCTATTTAGCAACTCTTTTAAAGCATCCCACATTTCCGATGTGTCCTTACCATGAAACAAAACTTCCCAGTCAATGTAGTTTAGTGCCTGTCTCAGCATATTGAAGTTAGCTTTTCTAAAGTTTAATGTTTTGGTTGTAGCTATGTTTCTTGAAACTGATGTTGAATGTGATCATATAGTGATCACTGTTTCCCAAGGTCTCCCCAACTGTAATGTATGATATAATGTCCACATTATTAGTAATAACTAGGTCCAGAATATTATTTGGTCCAGTTATTTGGTTCTCCTGTACGCCAGTTGTAGAACATTTATTGTCACCTTTCATATCTATGGCAGATTTCCACTCTTGTCAGTAGAAGCTTGACTTTGCTTTTTGGAGGGTTTGCGGTTCACAGCAAGGTTTGCATATTCCTCAATATACCTTCTAGGAGATTTTCTTATGTTACTCCTCATAGAGCTCCAACCCCATGGTTAATTACTTGAGTCTGTGATTTCAGTCTCTGACATACTTCCAGCTGCAGACATATCTGGCATCACAAGTTTTTGTGGTGTTCTGATGTCCTGTCTGTCATTGGTTGAATTGGTCTCGTGAAACACTACATCTCTTGACGTTAGAATGTTTTTCTGCTGATGTCCTATAATATGTAGTCTTTGCTCTTTTGACAGTATCTTAGCATGATACACAAGATGGACTTTGCACCAGCTTGCACCTTTTTTGTTTAGGAATGTGGGCATACAGATGTGTCCTCATTCACTGTAGCTTCAGTTGTGCCAAACAGTTTCTCAGAACACTCCAGGTCCTGGGTGACTCAACCATAATGAGCATATTTTTCACTCAAAAAGTGCATATTATTTGCACAACTAAAACAAATAGAAGTGACCAAACAACTTTGTTAGATTGCATTGATAAATGGACAACATGTCTATATCTGTGTATGAATGACTGACATTGTATATAAAGTGCTACAATACAGTAGCCATGGCTTTTTCTCAAGCTCCAAGTTCCATTATGCTTGATCTGCAACCTTGTATGTGTTAAAAACTGTGCAGTTAAAGTTGCAGCCCAGTGTCTACAGATGTTTCCTCATAGATGTAGCCACAATTAGGCATGCAGCACGTGATGCCTGGTGCGAATCAGCTTCCAGGTCCTGTGCAACTCTAGTAGCGTCACCATAGGGCATACTTTTTGCAAAAAATGCACCTTCCTCACAACGAGATGTGACTAGCATAGACCAGGAGAATGTGCTTATTAATTTAATATGCGACATCTGTATATATGAGGTCCTGATTCAAAGATGGATGCAAGTGCGAATGGCTGCACCGCACATGCATCCGCATTTGCAAACCCGCATTTAATATAGGCATAACCCATACTATTGACTTGCTGCCAACACACACTTACATGAAAATAAAAGCACCCACCACCCGCAGCTATGAATGCTGATAATCGCACACCAAGTCATACATTAACAAAGAATAACAAAGAGCATGCATGGAAAATGCATCAAATACATATGGAGCAACGCTCATCTGAAGCGGCTCCATCGCAAACGTGCACTCCCGGCATGACTAGGCGATCCGTCTACCTAGTCACGCCGGCAGTGCACAAAGGGGGTCATTCCGAGTTGATCGCTAGCTGCTGTTGTTCGCTGCGTAGCGATCAGTGTAAAAAACGGCTATTCTGCACATGTGTAGGCACCACAATGCGCACGCATGTCATACGGGTACAAAGTCCATTGTGGGTTTGCACTGGTTCTAGCGACGATTCCAAACGCACAGCCAATCGCAAGGAAATTGACATGAAGTGGGCGTTTCTGGGTGGCAACTGACCGTTTTCAGGGAGTGTTTGGTAAAACGCAGGTGTGGCAGAAAAAATGCAGGCGTGGCTGAGCAGGTGTGTGACGTCAAAAGCCATCCCTCCGTCGCTAGAATCAACGCACATGAAGAGTAACTACAGGGCTGGTCTTGTTTAGCACAAAAAGATTTTGCAGGCGCTCTGCTGCACAAGCGTTCGCACTTCTGCAACGCGAAAATACACTCCCCAGTGGGCGGCGACAATGCGTTTGCACGGCTGCTAAAAACTGCTAGCGAATGATCATCTTGGAATGACCCCCAAAGACGCATCCTTTAAGAGCGTCTCTGTCCGGGCGCGTGGACAGAGACACCCTCCATTCAAGTGAATGGGCGAGCATGCCTAGTCACAGACGGAGCCAAGACTAGTGGCTCCCTCTGTACAACAAAATAAATCAACGATTTTAAGCTCAATCTGACCTTCTTAATTATCTAATTACCAATTTATAGGCAACTAATTGATAATCAATGAAAGAGAATATATATTGAATACAATTAAACTCTATAAACTATGTTGATATTTTTTTTAAAAAGTAACATTATGTGCATGCACTCTTTGATGGCTTAAAAAATAAAAAAAAAAATAGCAAAGTACAGGTTGAGTATCCCATATCCAAATATTCCGAAATACGGAATATTCCGAAATACGGACTTTTTTGAGTGAGATAGTGAAACCTTTGATTTTTGATGGCTCAATGTACACACACTTTGTTTAATACACAAAGTTATTAAAAATATTGTATTAAATGACCTTCAGGCAGTGTGTAGAAGGTGTATGTGAAACATAAATGAATTGTGCGACTGTACACACACTTTGTTTAATGCACAAAGTTATAAAAAATATTGGCTAAAACTACCTTCAGGCTGTGTGTACAGGGTGTATATGTAACATAAATGCATTCTGTGCTTAGATTTAGGTAACATCACCATGATATCTCATTATGGTATGCATTTATTCCA